>NW_028263382.1:5468712-6068712 GCF_051168715.1 Poecilia mexicana | reverse complement strand
TGTATGATCATATTAGTAGTAATATACAGTAGTACTAATATTCACCCCATGGGACAAGTATATAGCACTATTTTTGTCATTATGGAGTTTTGTGTTCATGTCAGTGGTATCGATAGTTATATAAAACAATACTTCTAAGTCTGTAGCACTGTATTATTTGGTATCGTCTAATACTGTGGTAACGTTAGGAGTACGCAATAAGATTGGTGGTTTGTCTTTAGTACTGTATTAGTATTAGCATACAGTGATATTTCCGCTCACTCTGTGGTACTGTGGTGGAATATAGAAATAATATGATCAGTCTGTAGTACTCTAGTTGTATCAAGAGTATTAATATTAGTTTATTTCAGTGATAAGTCTGTAATACTGTAGTTGTATTAATGAATGCGTAGCAGGCTATAATTGTTGTGTATAGCATTTGTGGCTTGGCTGTAGTGCAGTATGTGTTAGTATACAGTGGTATTTATGGTCACTTTGTAGCACTGCATTAATTTTACAGTCAGCCTATAGGGTTGTGTTAATGTTAGCAGAAGTACACAGTCATGTTTATGATTATTTTGTACTACTATAATATTATAAAGCAGTATAATGGCATTTTGCATCAGTAGTGATAATAGCAGCACAATGAAATATTTATGAGTCTGCAGCACTCTAGTAGTATTAGTATATGGCTATTTGGGTTCAAACTACCACATTGTGGCTGTATTAGTAGGAATATACTATAGCATATGTGCTGCCTGTTAGTGTACAGTAATTTTGGTCACTCTGTAGCAACGCTGTAATTTACGGAAGTATCATGATTGGTCTGTGGTATTATACTTGTGTCTGTAGTATACAGCAATATTTGTAATAAGTCTTAAATACCAAATTCCTATTAGAGAATATAAGTATTTGGGGTCGGTCAATAGTACTGTGGCAGTATAGTACTCTATAAGTATAAGATTATACAGAAATATGTGTAGTCCCTATGTAATAATGCATTAATATACAGCAGTAGTACTATGTAGTACTGGTAGAAGTGCTTCTGGTCAGTTTTACGCTTCTTCCTCGCGCTGCACTGCGCATGCTCCTCTCCACAGCAGCCGTTAGCATCGGGGGCTAACAGCCGGAGCGTGTAATGGCGGCCTCGGTGTTACTGGGGTCTGCGGAAAGCACCGGACTCAACTTCACGGTCGGAGCCGGTGGCAATGCTATCCTCGGAAACTCTAATGGACTGGGCCAGACGGGCCCAGCGTCCTGGAACCGCTCCCTCGACCGGGCGCTGGAAGAAGCCTCGGTTAGCGGCTGTCTGAACCTCAGCGGCAGGAAGCTGAAGGAGTTTCCCCGGAGCGCCGCCAACCACGACCTGACCGACACCGTCCGGGCCGGTAAGTGAGGTCCAAAAGCGGCCAGCAGATCCATAGAGTCCGACTGAGCTCTGTTGGGACTGAGCTCAGTCCCAACTGAGCTCAGTTGGGTGGTTTGGAGGGGTGTTTTAGGGGACTTCAACGGGGGAAAAGTTGAATCCAACTTCCAGTTCCAGAGGAGGAGGATGGAAAACAGAGAGGGCCGGTGTTGTGACAAACTGCGAGCCCCGGCTACATGAGGTCCGGCTTCCTCTTCTTGCAACGGCGTCACACCGCTCATTGGTCGCTAACCGCTCAGATCAGACAGAAAAGGGGATGTTTGGTTGTTTTTTCCAACAGGGTCAAAATTTAAAATAATCTCCGTCATGGAGGAACCTCTGCTAACTCTCCTTAGCACTGGTTACCAGTATTCCCAGTTAACACGACCGTATGACGCTGGTATTATGACTGTTATAATTATAACTCGTTATAAACCTGCTCTGCTTCAGGCTGGTTTCTCAAGGAGGTGAGGCCGGGGGACGGACTGTTTATCAGGGGTAACAGATGATGACAGCACACCGGTGCGGCCCGGTTACACACAAACAGCCGGTTTTATTCTGCAGTCTCTGGTGATTCAGCTGGTCCGAGGTTCGGCTCGGATCAGACCCTGTAGGAAAGGTGAAGACACACCTGTGCGGCTTTGTTGTTTTGTTTTGAACGCCTACTGCTGGCTCCGCCCCTTTGGGACGGTGTGGACCAGGAAACAAGCACCCCCCTCAAAGAGCCAAATCAGCCGATTATTGATCAGGCATAAAACAGAATAACCAAATTATTATTTATTTTAATAATTTATAGACATGAAGTGTGATCTATGAAAGTCCACTGAAGATGGGACAGATGGGGAGAAAAGGGAGCAAAAGATGATGAAATTGTAAGTAAAAATACAGGAAGATTGATTACAATGTGCTTATTTTGGGGTTCAGTGTGGTCGGGGAGGGGCATAAGGAGAGCAGATGTAGGCTCCCTTTGTTTGTTTCGGACTGTGATGGAGGAGGAAACTCAGCAGGAACTCCATCATCTGCACCGCTTCATTTCTTCTTTTTTTTAAATTTTATTCAGTGTGTTTTCTGTTGAGTCTGGTTTTTGATTGTGTGCCTCTGGAAGGATTTTTGATCTTACTTTTTATACTTTCTGACAGTTGTTATGATGTGTAACCATGGCAACAAGGCGTTGCTTTCACAAACATGAGGGGCTGATTAGCATCTCAGAATTCTGAGATAACACCTAAACTACAACCCAAAATCCTGGAGATCATCTCTACTGCCCTGATATGGAGCTACTGGCATGCTATTACTATCTACAGTCAGATGCCTCTTCAGATTCGTTGCAAACTTGACTGCTGCTGGAGATTCTTCCTGCCCTCTATGAGTCTTTGAAAATAGTTGGATGATTCCACATGTAGCTTTCCTTCAGGATGAGTGAAGTGTTTCCACACAGGCCAGATTGATCAGTTTAAAGCCTTATCTTCCATCTATGGTAACGTTGGACTGTTGGGTTACCATGGTAACCGATGCTGAACACACTGGTTGCCCTGAAGGAAGTTCTGCCTCTGGTTCTGTCTCTGCTATAAACAGGAGCACCTGGTTACCTGCTAACTGAGCACGCTCAGATCACTCTCTGTTAACTGAGCGCGCTCAGATCGCTCTCTGTTAACTGAGCGCGCTCAGATCGCTCTCTGTTAACTGAGCGCGCTCAGATCGCTCTCTGTTAATTGAGCACGCTCGGATCACCTTCCTAATCGCTCTGAGAGCAGCTGCTCTCTCTGCGGTTCCTGTCAGATCAAACTGAAACCCAATTCTGTGGTTTTGGTCTGTGGCTCACCACTCTCCCTCAACAGCTCAAACTACGTTACCCAGAATTCCTGGTTGCAGCTTAATCCCTCCCAGAGTCTGAGACAAAGGCCTGGTGGCAAACAAAAAAACAAACAGGAAGTCCCCCACAAACCACTTCCTGTTTGTGATGGTGGATTGATGAGCATCACCAGCTGCTGTTACAAACAAGGAAGCTGAGGTTACCATGGTGATGAGTGCTTCCTGTGGCCCTCACAGCTGCTCTGATAAATATAGCCTCTGTGGGTCAGCTCTGCATCGTGTCGCTGGCAGAGGAGTCAGCAACGGTGGGAGGAGAACAATGGCAGCAGGGAGGAGTCCGGGTGATTCAACAGAATCACTTCTATTTAATCTGGAGTCAGAGAACCAGAACCATCTGATGATTAATCACCAGAACCAGAACCAGCATCTAACTGAACTGTGTGTGTGTCCAGATCTGTCCCGGAACCGACTGTCGGAGCTTCCTCTGGAGGTCTGCCTCTTCGTGTCTCTGGAGTACCTGAACCTGTACCAGAACTGCCTGAGGTCTCTGCCAGACGGCCTGGTGAACCTGCAGGCCCTGACGCACCTGAACCTCAGGTCTGACGCACACACACACACACACAGAGTTGTGGATTAGCTGATGCAGCTACTCTTGGTACAACGCATCACTTACAAACTTTTCTGTTCTAAGTGTGTTAAATGTTAGTAAAGGGCAAAGTTAAAAACTAGCTCTGTTATTGTTAGCGCAGCTAATTTTATGCTTATCATTTAAATTCGTCTAAATTTAATGTACAAGAAGTTGAGTGCGTTAAACATTTTCAAGTTGGCAAAACACACCACCACAAAGCTTAACATTTTAGAATTTATCCAGAAAATTTGATTTAGTAAAAGCTAAGGTTGCTAAACCTTTTCTAAATTAGCCTCACTATTATTAACACTTCAGAATTAATCTCTAAAACTGAACACTGGAAAAGTTAAATGCAGCCAAAGTTTCCAAAAATGCTAAGTTAAAAACTAGCTTTGTTATTATTAACAGAGATCATTTTAAATTTAGCACTTGGGAATTTATCTGGAAAATTTAATATAGGGGAAGCTAGGTGCAAAATGTTTTAAAAATTAGTAAAAGCGGCAAACCGCTAGGTAAAAGTTAGCCCTGCTATTTGTTTTTAGCTTACTGCTTTAGATTCATCTGGAAAAATGGGTTTAGAGGAAGATAAATGCACCAGTAACTTTCAAAGTTAGCAAAATGCTAAGTTAAAACTTAGCTCTGGCATCCGTCCATCTGTCCGTCCTCCTCCAGTCGGAACCAGCTGTCCGTCCTGCCGGCCGTCGTCTGCAGCCTCCCTCTGAAGGTTCTGATCGCCTCCAACAACAAACTGGTTTCTCTGCCAGAGGAACTGGGCCAGCTGAGACACCTCACTGAGCTGGTGAGTACGGTTCCTGATCAGACCCGTTACTGATCAGAACTTTTGTTCGGTTCTGATCTCTTGCTGTCGGGTCCGGCAGGATGTGAGCTGTAACGAGATTCGGACGTTACCGTCCCAAGTGGGTCAGCTGGAGGCTCTGAGAGACCTGAACATCCGGAGGAACCACCTGGTCCGACTCCCTTCAGGTAAACTCACTCAGACACGCCCGGTCCAACCGGGGGAAAAACCAGAACCAGATCAGAACCATGTGGCTGCTTTCAGAGCTGGCTGAGCTTCCTCTGGTGCGCCTCGACTTCTCCTGCAACAAAGTGACCTCCATTCCCGTCTGCTACCGCAGCCTGACCCAGCTGCAGGCCATCGTCCTGGACAACAACCCTCTGCAGAGCCCGCCCGCACAGGTACACAGGAAGTGACATCACAGCTGCTGCTCTGCGACTGAGCCTAACACTGTTCTGTCCTGCAGATCTGCATCAAGGGGAAGGTCCACATCTTCAAGTTCCTGAACCTGGAGGCCAGTAAGACCACGCCAGAGCTGCCCGAGTTCGACAGGAGACCTCTGACCTCCTGGTCTGACCCCACACACACACACACACACACACACACACACACACAGTAATGCTGCTCCTTCAGAATAAAAGCCTCATGACTGACTGCAGCTGTATCCCGGCAGTGTTGACGAGGCGTATCCAGGGCGACCGTATGGCGCGCTGGACTCGGGCTTCAACAGTGTGGACAGTGGAGACAAGCGTTGGCTGGGCAACGAGGTCAGACCGTACTGCCAGATCCGATCCGACCGGTTCCGATCCAGAGGTCCGGTCCGTCCTGCAGGGACATTAACAGAACCTCGTCTTCTGTTCCAGGTTTCAGAGGAACCGTCAGAGCTGCCGGTCAGAGACCAGAGGCGAGCCGGACCAGGAGGACACGTGCTGCCCAACGGGACATGTGAGACTCGCTCAGCCGCCCACAGACTGTCACATTCTCACTTCCTCCTCTTTCCCTCCTCACTTCCTCCTCTGTCCCCAGCAGATGGGGAGCTGGAGCAGATAGACTTCATCGACAGCTGTGTGGAGGAGGAAGAGGAGGGGAAGCGCCGTTCAGGAGGAGCAGACCGGAGCAGCCTCAGCTCTCAGTTCATGGCGTACATCGAGAGACGCATCACCAGGGAGGTGAGGCTCCGCCCCCTCCTGCTGGAGGCTTTCATTCAGCCTGAGTCAACCAGGAGACGTCATTGACTTAAGCAGGATGGATCTTATTTTGAAAAGCTCTGATTTCCTGTTTATGTCCTCAGGGTTCCCCAGTGAAGAACAGCTTGGCTCGGGCGGAAGACATGAAGAGACACAGCAGGTCAATAAAAACACTTTGTCCTGACCACTTCAACCTGTGTGTCCTCACTTCCTGTCTCACTTCCTGTCTGACTTTCTGTCTCTCTCAGAAATATGGCCGACGGCGTCTCGGCGTCTTCGAGCTCCCAGAGTCAGGTATGATGATGGAGCCGTCTGACAGGAAGCGTAAGCCACCAACTGGCTCCTCATGTCCTTATTCGTGTTTTTCCAGAGAGCTGGTTCTGGTTCTGGTTCTGGAGGTGTGGAGAGGATGAGAAGGGAGGCTCAGCTCGCTGCTCTGAGGTACGACGAAGAGCGGCAGAAGAACCGTTCTCTGCAGAGAGACAGTGTCACCAGCTACTCCAAGGTACATGACCAGGCATTCAGACACCAGTTTAACCAGTTAGACACCAGTTTAGCCAGTAGATCACTTTTTTAACTGGTCGCTATTTTAAAGGTCATAGACCAGTTGAACTATTTTGTTGCCAGTTTGCCAGTAGTTTCTGCAGTACCAGTTTAACCAGCAGGGGGCGTCTCTAACTGGTCCTGCTGTTTTGCAGCATAAAGCAGCTCAGAGCCCGTCCAAGTCCAGTCCAGAACCTGAGGTGAGTCCGTCTTTATTTCTTACTCATTTACTTGCAGACCCTCTTCTTCATGTTGATTGGACAGCGCGGAGCCCCGCCCCTGTGTTTAGGCCACGCCCCTTTATGTCTGTTGATGTGTGTCTGGTGTTTGTTGTCAGAACGTCTACCCCTCCAGGCGTTCCACCCACACAGATGACTCCGCCCTCATCATGGTAAGAGCTTGGAGCTCCGCCCACAAGCTCGCATCTCATTAACGGTTTCCAAAATAAAAGCATGCAAAGGGATCAGTGGGTTTCCTGCATGTGACATCACAGATTCCTTTCTGTTGGTTTCTGGTCCAAAGATGAAAGGAAACTTCTTCCTTCTGTTTTCTGACCTCTGACCTCTGACCCCTGACCTCTGACCCTTGTCTCTATGTCGTTGCATGTTGATTTGAATTGATGATAGCTTCCTGTTTCCTAATGGTTTCCTCTCTGTCATTTCCTGTTCTAATGGTTTTGCTCTCACAGCTCTGGAAGCTCCACCCCCTCCCTGCTCCAGGTACCTGCAGTGGGAGGAGCTTCTCTCAGGTGTGTAACCGTCCTGTGTTTTGTCTTTTCAGCAGGGGGAGGACAGAGCCACCTTGTCTCCTACAGGTAAGAGCAACACCAACCTGAAATCTGCACTAACCTCACCTACAGTTCCGCCCACTCTGAGCTTTCTGTTTTCTCTCAGCCAATCAGTCGCCTTCGTACCCCGGCTCAGGAGGCGGGGCTTCCAGTCGGACGTCCAGCCTGCGGCCGGAGAGCTTCCTGTATCGCCTCAGTCAGAGGGACGAGAAGAGAAAAGGCGAGTGTATTTTCACCTGCGATGTTTGAATGCATATGTGAACGTCAGCGCAGGCCATTTTGGGTAAATAAAACCAAAACAAACATGCTAGCCTAGCGCTAGCAGCAGAAATGGCTCCTGGTCTTTAGCCTAAAGAGAAATCCTCCAACACTAAAATCTGACGCCTCCATCTTGTTTCCATCTGGTGAAGAAGGAAGTTGCTCTCAGTGTCTTCAGAGGCTTTTGTATCATTTCCTTCAGTGGTTCTTGGTGCAGCGCCCCCACAGGCCAGGAGGGGAACAGGTTGGTTTGACTCAGAGAACCACAGCAGCTGAAGATGGAGCAGATGATGGAGTTCTGGTTCCAGTAGAACCAGGTTGACTGGACTGGTTCTGGAGGTACGGAAAACATCAGTAGCTGGAGTGTGACTGTGCCCTCTCTGCCCTGTAGGGGACGCCGTCGCTGCACCGCCTCAACCCAAGGAGGAAGCTCCTGCTGCTCCTCCTCTGGTGGGTGAAGACGCAGCGCTGGTGGAGCAACTCAGAAAGGTACGTAGCTCCGCCTCTTCCACCTCTTCTGCTCTGTGATTGGCCTGCTCACCGACTCTCTCCTCCCACCCAGAACATCGAGGCCCGGCTAAAGGTGGCACTGCCGAGCGACCTGGGCGCCGCCCTGACGGACGGCGTGGTGCTGTGCCACCTGGCCAATCACGTGAGGCCGCGCTCCGTCCCCAGCATCCACGTCCCGTCCCCCGCTGTGGTGAGTGTCTCTGATTGGTCAGTTGATGCTGCCGCCCCAACTGACCTCCACTGACCTCTCTCTGTCCCTGCAGCCTAAGCTCACCATGGCCAAGTGTCGCCGCAACGTGGAGAACTTCCTGGAGGCGTGTCGCAGGATCGGTGTCCCACAGGTAAACACACACCTGGGAGACAGAGGCTGAATCCAAACCAGTCAGACTGCAGACTGCAGGAAGGACTCGCTAAACTTTAACACCAATACATCAGCTTTTAGATACCCAACAGACCGGCACCCCAACCAGGAGTTTAATAGCTTTCTGTGTTGAGCCATTCTGTCTGTAATTCACCACAGTGTGCAACAACAACTGAAGACAAATATAAAAAATTAAATTCCTTCTGGATAATTCTAGTGCACCGATTGCCGTTTTCTGGCCAATTACTCATTTTAAACAGCCTGAACTGCTGATTTCAATCTTGGCTAAGTAGCTAATAGTTTAGTAAAATGTTTATTTTCTTATTTATTAAAGGGTGTAGATTATTTATTTGAATTTCTAATATTGTATAAAACAAGATTAGATGATTGAAAGAAAAATCTGCAGAATGTGCAAATTTTTTTACCCAATTAATAGTCAGAATAATTGATTGTTAAAGTAATTGTTAATTGCAGCCTGACTTAAAACAATGTTTCACATGTGGTGAAGTTAGATTATACATCTAATTTTTGCTCCGACTCTGAGGAAAGTGCTAAAGCTAGTTTAGCCAGACCTGCTCAGAGAGGCCGGTTGTAAAACTTTATGCTCACAAACAGCAACAGTCCTCTCAGCGGTCTGGCTGTTGACTTCCTGCTCAAGATGAGATGAGCCTTTAAACTGATTGTTGTAACAGAAGTTGTTGTTCAGACGTTTGGATTCAGTCTGAATCATCTGATGAAATTTCTTCTTCTCCTCTTTCTAAACTAACAGCTTCCTTTCTTCTCTTCATCTTCCCGTCTTCCATTTTGCTTCCTGTTTCACTCCTTCCTCGTTTTTATCCTCCACCGTGTCCATCACACCCACACACACTCAGGACCGCCTCTGCTCAGTGGGCGACGTTCTGGAGGGGAAAGGGGGCGGGGTTTATGGGACGCTGCAGGTGTTACTCTCCATGGCCCCGCCCACTCTTAGCCCCTCCCTCCAGGTCCAAATGGCCGGCTTTGCCCTGTTTTACCTGTCCGTCATGTCGGCGCTCTGCGCCATCTACGTTCACCTGGCGCCGCACGCTTAGACCCGACTGGAACGTCTGCAGGACCTCCGTCGGGTTGGGTCCGTCCCACGTTTAGCTGTCATCTCCCGCTGTAGCCACACCGTTCCTGACGCACAGAAACGTGGAATACTTCATGAACAAGCACAGCTGCAGGTTCCCTCTCCTCTGGAGAATGCCGGGTCCAGTTGGGACGGTCCGTACCTTTAGTGAAGAGTTGACAAACTCCAGTCCAGATCTAACATCCTGCAAATCAACCGGTCGGCACCGGGCCTCTGCAGGGCCGATCCACAGGGCGTCCACGCGTCCTTAAAATGTCTTAAATTAATGTAGTTGAGATTAAGGCCATAAAACTTGTTAAATCCATTTTAAAAAATCAAGTTGGCCTGAAACACGTTAATCACAGGTGTTATATTTTGTCACGGCAGAACTATTTGATCTCATGGACATACGTAAGTGACAGATTGGACTTTTTGGTCTGTTCAGACTGCTGTGGAAAAAGTCAGATATGAAATGAGAAACATTGGATTTGGGTCGCGTTTGCCTGCTCTGAGAATGTAGCCTAGCTAATGCTGCGTTCAGACCGAACTGTTTCACCAAAACGCATCCAGCGCCTCAAGTTGGACGCTTGGTTTCGAGCATCAGAATTGTCTGTTGTCCGTTGGGCTCTGATGGCGACAGAGATGGAGGACACAACCGTGTCTGCCATCTTTGCTAGCTAGCAATTAGCCTGCTGATTAGCATCTGGGCCCAGATGCTGATTAGCATCTGGGCCCAGATGCTGATTAACATCTGGGCCTCCAAAACTTTACAACAAATGTCAATACGTCACATAGCGGAGTCTCTCTGATTGACGCGCTACACGCCCGGTGACGCACCGTAGACGTGCATCCATGTGGGCACATCGAGTCGCGTTCAGTCCGAACGCAGCATTAGAATCTGGACTGGGACTTGTGGACCTGAACTGGGGATGGTTACGGGACTTGGAGCAAACATTTTGGACACAGCCCAGATTCTGTGGGTTTGACTGGGACTTGTCAGGTTAGTTTGAGACCTCTGACTGGACTGGACATTTGGACTTCGACTCTGACTTGGACTTGGGTCTTTTGGACCTTTTCTGGGACTTGTACCAGGACTTTTTTTGGCTTGAACTGGGATTTCATGGACCTGAGGATAAGCCGTAACGTCTCTTTGCCGTTGTTCACCGAGTCGTAGAGGATCACGCCTCAGCTGGAGGCAGAACTTCCTGTCTGTTTGGCCCGTTTCCTGCCTGCTGAAGCTCCGCCCCCTCGTGCCTTACGTCCACCTGCCTGTCTGAGTGTTTTTTACAGTTCTGACCACGTGAAGTGGGTCAGAACCAGAACAGAACCGAGTCCAGGACTCCGGGAGTCGTCTCCATGGTAACCATTATGTTCTGCTGCTGCTGTGAGGTCAGGATGAGGTCACACCCCCTGAAGTTCCCCTTTTTATAAGATGAAGAGTGATGATGATGATGATGATGATGATGATGTGTTTTTAACCTCGGATCGGTCTGGATTTTTCCTCTCGATTCTCTAAATAAAGTCCAGAAAAACATTTTGACTCATTTTTTCCCCTGAGCTCACCTGAGTTAGCAGAAATGTTTCCAAGCTTTTCTCCTCCTGAAACGACTAATCAGATTAATCGAGACGAGTCAAGTAGTTTGATAATTGATTAATCGTTAACTGCAGAATACAGACTCAACAAAAATACCATTTGCTGAAAGAACAGCACACTTAGAGCTGTAATGAAGTCAAAACTTTACAACAAATGTTAACTTTTTACATCTAAGATAGAAAAAACAACCTTTGTCTGTTATTGTTTTGCATCCAGGTCTCCTTCAGTTTTTTACTGTTTTTTTCAGTAAAAATAACAAACCCTGAAATAAATATATTTATTTTTATTTTTATGTATTTCTTAGACATAAGCGGTTAAATAAAAAATCTGCAAATTTAATCATCAGAATAATCGATTACTAAAATAATTACAGTAGTTGCATCTTAGAAGTGCAGAAAAATTCTGTAAAGAATCTTAATTCCTACTGTCAATTCTAGATCGATTCAAGACTATCAAAAATTGATGTTAGTCGATTTGAATTGATTTTAATTCTGCTTAAAATTAGATTTTGAAAAATTTTTTTAAAGAAAAAGCCAGGCAGCTTAGCTAACCTAATACAGGTGAATTAAGTTAGATATTTATGCAGAAATTGAACTTGTTAGAATTTTTTAAATACATTTTTTATTTGTCTTTTCATCTTGAGTCTAACATTTACACTGAAACCCAGAAACAAATTGATTTCTGAAATAAAAGTCGTTTCTAAATCGCAGGACGCTGAACGATTCGCATCCCTTCTTGTGAGTGAGAGAAAACAACAGTCCTTTAGGCTGCTGACTGGCAGTGCTCAGCAGCAGCTCTCCTTCCCTCCATCCCGCATCACTTCCTGTTCTTCCTGCTTCTTTTTCCTGAGTTGCCATGGTTACAGTTGTTTTGTTCCTTAATTTAAGTTGTCATCATTTGACCCACCTTTCTGTTGACGCCCCGCCCTTCGCTGTTTGCTCTTCTTCTGTGGTGTTTGTCTGTGCAGACTAAGTTGTGTCTTCCGCTCCACATCCTGGAGGAGCGAGGGCTCCCCCAGGTGGCCGGGACGGTCAGCGCGCTGCTGGACCTGGCTCCGCCCAAGCAGTCCGTCTCCACGACGACGGCAATGCCACCTGGGCCCTCCGTGGTCATCTAGCCGCTGGCCTGCACGTGCTCAGTCGGCCTCCTGTAACAACCAATCAGAGCTCGCCGAGTTCCCACAGCCAGAAACGAGTTGTTGTGACGCCATTCAGGAAGCTGTGTGGCGTATGGAAGCCCATCAGTGCCAGGAAGTTAAAATCAGGAGTTATAAATGAAAACGTTGATAATGTTTGGTTGAGCTGATTGATCCAGATCAACACTAATGTCTGAGTTTCCATGGTAACAGCAGGTTTTACTGCTTTGACTGGAGGAAAAATGGATAAACGATATTTTTTAAACTGTAAAACATTTTTAGACTATTGGTTGGGAAAAATCCAACTCAGGCAGAGAGTTTTTGACCTTTTTGTTCTTGTGGAACATCTGATTGTTTTGCTTTTTTGTGGGAATATTTTTTTATAAAGTGAGTGGAAAATTTTATTTTAAAAATTTTCTCTCAATCCTTTAAATTAATCTAAAGTACATACCAATTGAACTGTAAAAATACATTTAAAAACTATTTACTTTTGTGTGAAAAGTTACATTTTACACTGATTTACCATACCTTTTGATTTTAGCTTTTACCACGCTGGTTGATTTAGTTTTTGCTCAAATGGGCTTCCATACAGCATCCATACAGACTTCTGGCAGGTGAGTGTTTTTGTCTGGATGTTTGAGGCGTTCCCACTGATCCCAGTACTGATCCCAGTACACGGTAGCCAAACAGAGGCTTTCCTACTGGTGCAGGACTGGTAACCTGCTGGAAGCTGCATGTGGATCTGATGGAGACACAAAGAGCTGAGATCAAACTGTCACGACTGAACTGAACGAGTCTTTAGAAACTGAACTACTCTTTAGAAACTGAACGAGTCTTTAGAAACTGAACTACTCTTTAGAAACTGAACGAGTCTTTAGAAACTGAACTACTCTTTAGAAACTGAACGAGTCTTTAGAAACTGAACTACTCTTTAGAAACTGAACGAGTCTTTAGAAACTGAACTACTCTTTAGAAACTGAACGAGTCTTTAGAAACTGAACTACTCTTTAGAAACTGAACGAGTCTTTAGAAACTGAACGAGTATCGAGAAACTAAGCAAGTCTTCAGAAACTCAAACAGCTTTGGGAAACTGAACATGTCTTGAGAAACTGAATGAGTCTTGAGTAACTAGACTAGTCTTTGGAAACTTAATGAGTCTCAAGGAAGGGAACTAGTCCTGAGAAAGAAAGCAAGTTGAGATAGAGTACATGACAGAGAAACCGAACTAGTCTCAAGAAACCGAAGGAGTGTTTAAAAACTGAACTAGAAAGAAAGAGAACAGACAGACCAGAGACAGAAAGCGAGTCTTGAGAAACCAAACGGGTCTGGTGTAACCAGACAAGACTTGGGAAACAGAACAAGTACTGAGAAGAGAATAGGCCACAGAATGTAAACCAGACATCAGAAACTGAACGAGTCCAAAGGAACTTAACCAGTTCCCCCGAAAGGGAGCAAGTCCTGAAAAAAAGAGTTGGCCAGAGGAAGAGAGTCTTTGGAAACTGAACAAGTTCAAGGGAACTGAACTAGTTAAGAGAAAGGAAGCGAGTCCTGAGAAAGAGAATAGGCCAGAGAAACCGAATAAGTCTTAGGAAAACGAACGATTCTGGAGGAATCAAACGAGTCTTGAGTAACCAGACGAGTCTTTAGAAACTGAACGAGTCTCAAGGAACAGATCTAGTCCTGAGGAAAAAAAAACACAAGTTTTAAGAAAGAGAATAGGCCAGAGAAATTGAACAAATCTTGAAAAACTCAACTAGTTCCAAGAAAGAGAACAGGCCAGAGAAAGAAAGCGAGTCTTGAGAAACCAAACGGGTCTTATGTAACCAGGCAAGTCGTGGGAAAGCGAACGAGTCCCTTATAGAGAGCAGATCCTCAGAAACAGAACGAGTCCTAAAGGGAAGCAAAGAGCACAAACAGCTGACTAAGTTGGCAAACCATTCATTGAAATCTTACTGATTAGATGTAAATATTCTTTTTTCTCTCTGTCAATGTAAAGATGTCAGTTTTTCATTTTAGTTTCGGGGAATATGTTTTGACTATATTTGGTGAAATACTAAAAGTCAGATTTTCTCCCAAACTCCAGGAGTTTTGGTTCGTATTCATGTTCGTGGCACTGAACCCAAAAACTGAAACCACAAGTAAAGTTTCAGACTTTGCTGTTTTTTTGCACATAATACTGTTTCTAGTTTTTATTGACTACTTTTGTTTCCATACAATGCTTTTTGTATCTACAGAACTCTAAAATGACCTTGTGGTTAAGGATGATGATAAAGCTAATTACTGTCTGTGATTTAGTTTGAAAGCACTTCAGTAAGTTAAGTTGAAATGATAACTTAAGTTATAAAATAATAAAATACTCAAAAAATTGTGTATACAACTGACATTATGATAACATGCTATCTAGCTGATATACGACTGAAGCTTTGATAGCTAAATTCTAAAATGATGCTAATGCTACTCAGTAGCTACTGCTGACGAAGTTTGTTATAATATTTAAGTTACATTAAATGTATCACAATAATGTTGATTGCTGCTGAGATGACCCAGCAGTTCTTAAGTTAGCTTTGTTTGTAGCTACCATACATCATTTGCTTCAGCTAGCATTAGCTGGACTTCTGTTGAATTGTGGTTTAGGTCAGGTCAGGGTTGAGGCCCAAATGGCTTCAGTGAGTTAAGTAAAAGTTCTGATGGACATTTGCTAAATGAGTTATCTTTAGCTGTTAGCATGGTTGAATCAAAAGCAAATTGTCTAGCGCTAAGTTGTCATAAAATGGAATAAAACTAGTAATGATGAAGACAAAACAGGGAACTGAACTGTCCTAAAGTCCAGAAATTAAAAATGAACATTAACAGTCAACGTTACTAGCTTTTAAGTTAGCAGGGACAAAAGAAACAAAGATACAAAAGAAAAGATTGCTAGCTTTATGCCAATGATAATTTTCAACTGCAGCTTATGAACAGTTTATTTTTCTTACATTTAAAATTACTGAGTTTTTTTTTTTTTTTTTGGTTAACCATTTGTACTGATCAGAGGCCAGAATTTAGGAAACCAAAAACTCTGGCTAAGCTAGTTAGCTTTTAGCTACACAGTTAGCTAAAGCTCATGTTACAATAGCGAACAGAAGCTGTGTTTGATATGTTGGATCACTACAGACCTTTGATATACTATAATATCAGAAATTCAATTTTCTGTCCTGTAGCAGTGACCGGTCACGTGACGCATATTTAAAATATGGTTTTAAATCTAGTTTTCCTCACAGACTCTGACTCAGATTCAGTGTGAAGTGCTCTGTATGTGAACGAATTGACAGAAACGCCAATAAGCAAGTTTCAGACCAGATGTTGGTTAAATTAAACACAAGAAATAAACAAGCCAGGATTTATCCTGTATGATTATTTTACTTCATATGTGGAAATTATAACAGTGCTACCTATAAAAATTGTTTATATTTATTTTATTTACTCAGCTTCATACCTTAAAGTTGCTGTAAAAAGCAGAAGTTCTGTTTAAAGTCCAGTTTCTTTCTCTATGCTCGTTTCTTGGCCTCTGTCTTCTGATTGGTCAGCTGTAGAAAGCCGACCAATCAGCAGAGAGCTAGGCGTTTGTAGGTTTGAATTTGGAGCACGAAGGTTGGTTCCATTTTTTATGTTTTCTTTCGCTCCGTTTCTGGCGTCTCCATCAGATCCAAGGTCGCTTTGATCTTTCTGACTGAACCCTGAACTCTGACTGTCAGGCTTTCCGCCAATCCTGGGGCCAACAGATGAAATCATGTTTATACATATATGTGTTTGTTTTTATTGTTGTTTACATTCAGCTGTTTGGATTTCCTGTTGTTCTGATTACAGTTAGTGCTCCGTTACAGGAGCACTAACTGCTCCTGTAACGGAGCAGTTGGTGTTCAGAAAACTCCTGTAAATATATATAAATATAAATATATATATATATACATGTGTAGATATGTTGTACATATGAAGCTGAAGCCTGTCTGTTGCCATGGCAACACTGCAGGTTAAAGGTCACTGTTGGTTTGCTGTAGCGGTTCATCCTGCTCCGAGCGCACTACATTTATTTATGGAGCTCGTTTTAGTGCAGGAAGAAGACAACAACAGGAAGCGGCTTTTTAATTTAAAACATGTTTACTGAGGAGTCGTGCTGCGTTCAGGCGCAGTGGGACATCACTTAACACTAACCTAAAAACACTTCTCACAGTTTGTGCACAAACTTAGCTCATGTTTTTACCCTGTAGCGCCCTGGGTTTAGACTGCCAGACTGATTTTATACCGCCAGGCTGAGTTCTGCCTGCCAGACTGAACTCGGGGGAAATCAGCAGCTCGGTTTCTCAGAGGACAGGTGACTTGGCGTTGTAAAGACATTGAATTCAAGTTTCTGTCCTGCAGCAGTGACCGGTCATGTGACGCAGTCTCACTGTTTTTAAAGGACATTCCACCATTTTAAAGGACAAACATGTTTTTACTTTTTTCTGTATAAAAGATGAATCCGACTGTTTGAAGAGTTTAAACAAAGAATAAATATTTTAATGTGATTTTTTTCCTTTTTTGTGTGTCTGATTTTACACATTTCAGCTCTAACCTGATCAACGTTGCACAGATCAGTACCTGGTGACAGGAAGTAAAAGGGTTATTTTGGGATAAAACAGGACATTTGGCCCCTAATGGCCGGGGTTACTCTAGGCTCAGTGCTCAGAACTTGGTAAACTGTCTAAAACTGCCTCCTGGTCTGGAGAACCAAGGGGAGAACCAGAACTACTTAGATAAGGTGGTCCAAACCCAGCAGACAGCAGAACCTTGTCCACGTTGACCCACCCATTACATATATGCCATTTGGGCCCCAGCTTCATGGGGGTGAAGACACTCCACTGTTCAAAAATCAAGACAGTGTTGCCATCTGGAGGAATGACCAGGAATTGCTAAATCTTCCCAAATCTCCTGTTTGGACCCATCCATCCATCCATTTTCTAACACTCTTATCCCTTCGTGGGGTCGGGAGGGTTGTTGGTGCCTATTTCCAGCTAATGTTCCGGGTGAGAGGCGGGATCAACCAGTCTGTCGCAGTGTTTGGGCCCAAGTGGCCCAATTCAAATGCATGCCTAATGTTCATGTTGGTCCTCCTGGACGATTGGGGTTGGGGCGGAAGGCATGCAAATGAAAGGAAAATCACGGACAGGAAGGGTTAGGGTTAATCCTACCCCTTCCCCTACCCTGACCTCAGGGCTTGATGTATATCTACTTAGATTTACCATTTTACCTTGGTTCATGGAAAAGGCTACCTTATAACCTGCTGGTTTATTTAAACCTTATTCACATGGTTTTTCCTCACCCTAACCAGGGTGTCAGTACTTATGTTTTTACCTTAATCCATCCACTTAGGATTCTGTGAAGTCTCTGTGTTTTACAGAGGGAAGCTACTTAACCTTATCCTTAATTTAATGGCATAGATCCCTAATTGGCCTTATATAACACTTAGCAAGGCTTGATTAACCTTGTCTGAGCCGTTGTTGGGTGAGGGAGTATAGTGGTAATGGTCAAAACACCTCAGGATCCAAGGTTCCCTGCTGATGATGTGTTCCACATTTTAGAATATACATGCCATCCTATAACATTATTGTAGTTATTGTATATTTATCTCTGTATCTCATGGGTTCCACAGTGGCGCAGCTGGTAGCACTGTTGCCTTGCAGCAAGAATTCCCGGCCCTGGTCTTTCTGCATGGAGTTTACTTTTTCTCCCTGTGCATGGTGGGTTCTCTCCGGGTACTCCAGCTTCCTCCCACAGTCCACAAACATGACTGTCAGGTTAATTGGTCTCTCTAAATTCTGTGTGCATGCATGGCTGTTTGTCTCTGTGTTGCCCTGTGACAGACTGGCGACCTGTCCAGGGTGACCCCCGCCTCTCGCTGAAAACGTTCACTGGAGAGGCACCAGCAGCCCTCCTGACTCCACTAGGGACAAGGGTGTTAGAAAATGGATAGATGGATCTTATACATGGGCCAAACAAAAGGAGGTGACATGTGACATGTCGGCCTTCGCCTTGCCTTTGACTCTCTACACCAAACTGTTTTGGTCGATGGACCGGGTCAGGGGAATGTCATTGTGATCCTAACCATCGTATTCAGCTGCTGCACAGTCTGATTTTCCTGATGTCCCAGACAACAGGAGCCAGTTAGTTACTGTAACTCTGCTTGTCTGTTATGTGACAATAACAGAAGGTTCTCGTCACATTATATGAAACATGATTAAATGTTCACAGTGATGTGTTGAACCGGTGGGTTTGAGTGCAGATCTGATTCAATGTTCAAATATCACATAGAATATCACAAATGTGAAATAAAAACTGAGAAATAATGGAAATATACTGAAAATTTTGGGTCACAGAAAATAATCTGACCGAAAAAAAAAATCTTAATTAGGGTAGAGACTGTGATAGCGATAATCCAATTAACTGGGGGGAAGTAACCATTTCAATCTCGACCATTGCGTTTTCACTCACGGTTCAAATTTTATTTATTTATTTATTTATTTATTTATTTATTTATAAGCTCTAACAAAAACAAAGGTAGTAGTGTATTTATTATATTGTGATCTGGTAGGTTTAATGTTGATAATTCAGCACAAAAGGGCGTATTTAGCTCTTTTGTGAACTAAATAAGCCCACAAGAGGAAAATATCCGCGTTTATAGCTGATCACTTGGTTTATTGTGTCATCCAATAGGAAGCAGAGAAGCAAAAAAAAAAGATTCCTAATAAATGTTTTTCACATATACTGTAAATAATGTATGTACTTAACTTTTACTGTTTAGTTGTAGTTAGCTAAGTAAAGTTTATCAGCAGCTAGATTAAGGTTACGACATACAAATTCATTGACATATCATGTTAAATAATATAATTGATCCAGAAACTTGTAACACAGCGCCCACTAATGGCGAGGAGAGACAACTGGAGCTATTCATACTTTGCTCTTTCTGTACACATACAAACCTGTTAATAATTTGCTAAATATTCCCAGAACTTCCTAAAAACCTTTACAGCCAGCCCAGAAGTAAACTGCACACCACTCAACACGCTCCCAACCAACCAACACCCCAAGAAATTAAAACTTTTACTACAACTGCAAAATCGAGATGACATACGTGATCGTATGAATTTCACAGCTGATTATTTAGTTTTAATTTTCATTAAAGGTAAAGGTAATTTATTTATATAACACATTTTCAGCAACAAGGCAATACAAAGTGGTGATAGTAGTTAATATTAAACATTTAATTTTTTTATTCTTTATTTTAAAACCGGTGTTTTGTTATTTTGATCAGGCATCCTAATGGGCAGCTCCAGGGACTGTGATTACCCGGCAGGCCTTGGGTCCTGTCTTTTCCTCCATCTTTGTGGACTGTTCGCAGGTAAGTGTGTATCTGTCCGATTAAAGCTGAAAATCAGCCACACATTGGTCTGCCTGCTTTAAATACTCACTCCTCTAGAGAGGGAAGACTGTCCTCTGTCATTCGGGGTGTTTATGTCAGCGGCGGGATCTCCGATGGTGGAGATTTAAATCGGATAGTAGAGCTAACAGAAATTAGCTTAGCCGAGTACTACTCAGCCGCTCCGCCTCAGGGGGACTTAGAAGCTATTAACTGCATTCTGAGCGAGGCGGAGGGGTCTCGGGTCTTCAGAGTAGATTCGGGGTCTGTTTGTGTCACAAAGGCTCAGTTTTATTGCCGAACTTCGTTATAAATCGGTAAAGCCCCGGACTAACCTTCCGCTCTGACGTTCAGCTACCCCACGTTTCTGCTCGTTCTGTTAGGTTCAATTCCGCTATAATCTGGTTAAATGCTAGAAAATGAGCAGCCGAATTTATCTCCGGTCAGTTTCGGTTCGAATGGATCCTCATTTGAAACGAGCTCAGTTTCCAAATCATAACAGCCCGGAATAAACGATCAAACAGCCCAGAACGGAGGGAGGTTTAGCATTAGCTTCAGATCAGAGATGCTGCAGAACATCTGGAGGTTCTGCAGGGTCAGGACGGATTTTCAGATCAGATGACATCCAGCTCTGTGTCTGCATGTTCATGATTTGCTCTAATGTGTGTGTTCGCAGGTGAACTCACCTGAAGAAGATAAACGATGCCTGGAAGGTGAGTTCTCTGGTCTTGTCTCGTTTTTTTCTGTAGGGTCTGAATGAAAATCTAACTTTTTTTCTTCAGATTCCCTCATTTTTCTGCCGAAGTTTAATAATTTAAAAGAAATTAAGGAACTGTTGTTAGTTTGTGTATTATGATGTGTTAAATGAGCTGTTGACCTCTGACCACCAGACTTTGGAGTAAGGCCATCTTCACCGGCTACAAGCGTGGGCTGCGGAACCAGCGCGAGCACACAGCGCTGCTGAAGCTGGAGGGCTGCTACAGTCGGGATGAGGTCGACTTCTACCTGGGCAAACGTTGCGCCTACGTCTATAAGGCTAAGAAGTGAGTGCTGCCGCCCGCATCATGATGCAGCCACTGCCGCCTCAGCTCAAACTGTGTGTGTGTGTCTGTGCAGGAACACAGTGACGCCCGGCGGGAAGCCCAACAAGACCAGAGTGATCTGGGGAAAGGTGACCCGCGCCCACGGCAACAGCGGCATGGTCAGAGCCAAGTTCAGCAGCAACCTGCCGGCCAAGGCTATCGGACACCGAATCCGGGTGGTGAGTTCTGCTGCTGCTGCGGTTCTGTTCAGGTCCTGATCAGACTTCAGGTTCTGTCTGGTTCAGGTGGAGTCATTTATTAGTTGGATTGACGCGGTTCCAAAACTCGCTCTGCACCAGCAGCGTTAACATTCACCGCAAAAGAGCTGAGCGATACGGACTGAAAGTTTTATCATGATTTATTGTAACAACGATAATAAATAATTCTTATCGTCACTTCTCTTTGTTTTCAGTTAACTGTAAGACTTTCATGGCAATCGTAGCTCCACAAACACAAACACAGCTGTTGGAAAACATTCCTGTGTGTAACGAGCTTCTTTAGGCCCCCAGGCACATCAAGGTGTGATTTATATCACTGAACTGCTCACATATTCTCAGATGGTCTCAGACATTTATTGAGAAAGTAGTAAATCTAACAATCCCGACAATAAAAACTGTTTTGTATTATCAGCATGATTTTTAATGTTTTATCGTGTGAACAAACGTATTCATGTGATTTTAATTTTGCAATCATGTTTTTTCAGCATCAGCAGAATATTGACAGTTTTCTGCACTTTCAAGTGGAAACGCAGCCGCTGCAGTGATATGGTTCAGATTTTCACGTTTCGATCCAGAAACCAATTTTTCTATTCAAACTGTTTTATAGCAGGAGTGGCCAAAGGGGGTCCTGGAGGCCCGGCATCCTGCACGTTTTAGTTCTCTCTCTGGTGGTAGTAACAACCTTTTCATCATGTCAATGTTCCTCTTTGGCCTCTATTGAGCCATCATTTGATCCAGGTGCGTTAAACCAGGGAGAGAACTGAAACATGCAGGATGCCGGGCCTCCAGGACCCACTTTGGGACCCCCTGGTTTATAGTTTCTGTTTAAATGATGCGACTGAAAGAGAAAAAGACTAAAAAAAAACATTTATTCAAAACTAGTTTGTAAGATTCCATACAGGGTCAAATTCAATCAGTTAAACAAAAATCAGTTTGTTCATAAAAATGTGAAACTTTATTTACTCGTATGAGGTTAGCTTAGCTGCCTGGCTTTTCTGAAATAATAAAATAAATATAGAATTATTCAACATGGTGGATTCAGTTTACAACTGAAACACATTTTAAAATCAATTTTTCAGGATTCCTAAGTGCAGAAATTGTGATTTTCTGTAGAGTGTGAACTCGGTCAGGGTGCGCCGGTTACAAACCTGCAAACACAGGAGAGTTTGTTACGTCATCAACTTCGGATCCATAACATCCAACATGGCGGACCGGTCACCGCTTTGGCTTTTGTGCTGTTTTGTTGAGATATTTGGCTGCTCAGATGTCTTTGTTTTGAGTTGTTGAATACAGAACAAAATCTGGTAGTTTCCACACATGGACAGCGCAGAAAAACAAATAATTTTTATTATTTTACTTTTAAAAACTGATATTTTTTGTGATATTTCCACTTTTACATTCAAAATATGACATGCAGCAGTGAATTGTGGGTAAAGCACTCTGTCAGTTGAAGTTTTAAACTTTAGCCCACCGTGCTGAGAACAAATCAGAGGTTTAGAGGAATCTGACGTGAATTTCTTACTGGTAACAATCAAAGTTCTACAAATATTGAATTTAAATTTTTACTTGATTGATCAGTAATCAGTTTACAATCAGCCCAGTGTTGCTCTAGAAGGAACCAGATCTTTTGAAACCACAATCTAAAAATTGAACTCGCATCTGTTTGTAAAAATCTGTTTCGACTTTTAATGCTTCAATGTTTGACTGAACCAGAATTTATTTATTTTTCAGTCTTCTGATTAAAAAGAAAACACTTGTTCTTTTTCCACCAGAATTTCAAACGGCTGATTCTGATTTTATAAATAAACCTCCAACTTTAAGCTGCAATATCTACAGATTTTCTTTGTTTACCAAAATATACAGAAATTATTATTAATCTGTTGAAAATATATTTATTAGAGATGCACAATAAATATCGGCCGATATTAACAGATGTATATTTCTGTCCTGTTGTATTTTCTGCTTTTGTCAGAAGTTAAGGAAATATTTAAAATCTATAAATATCAGTATTGGCCCAGATTTTTCTTTTGGTGCATCTCTGATTTTTATATGTTTTTGAATAAATTCAGTTTGATCAGATAAATCCTGATTTATTTCTGTGGAACCAGAATTTGTTTCATGATCTGATCCATCACAGCAGGAATATCTGGTGTTCTCTTATTGTGAAGGAGCCCCGGTGCTTTTATTCTGACGGTGTCTCTTTCTGTCTCTGCAGATGCTGTATCCGTCTCGGGTGTGAAGACGATCCATCATGTTTGTACAGAAATGATAAAAACGGATCAATAAACTGATCAGCGCCAAACTGCTGTGTGTTTTTGTTCTTCTATCCGACTCGGTTCCACATCACAACTTCTAAAAACTACTCAGTATTTTCTATTACAGTCTTATACAATATTTTATTAATCATTTTATATGTTTTACCACTTTAAGAACTTTGTGTGAACATTGTGCCCCTGAATTTCCTCTTTGGGACAATAAAGGCTGTTTCTATTCTCATGTAGAAAATATTAACACTAAATACTGACACCTTCTGGGTTTTCAAACATCAATACAAGGATTTCACTGTTGGGATGAATCCGAATCATTATACTATATCTGTAGAGATGAAAAAAAATACGTGAATTTCCACCAAAAAACTCAAATTTTGAGATTAATAGATATAGAAAAACATGACTTTTCTAGCTATTTTTTTTTGTCTTTTCAAACTCAGAAATTTGCTTGTTTTTCCTATATTTTTTTCCAGTAACTTTTTAAAATTAAAGTTGACTTTTTTCCATTTTCTACGATAACTTGTTTTTGTTTGCTATTTCTCATAAAAATTTTGAGACAAAATTTTCTTGCAAATCTTCCAACTTTTCAAACTGAAATTTATTTTTCTATACCTTTTATATGATCTTTTTTGTTTCCTTTTTTTTCCATAACATTTTTTGAGACTAATCTCAAAAAGAATTTTATTGCAAATCTTCAACTTTTCAGGCTCTGAAATTTCTGCCTTTTTCCTATGAATTTTCTGAGATTTATTGGCGGAAATGTCCAACTTTTCTGTCTAAAATGTCCCTACTACGCCGTCGTAGAAATAAACCCGTTTGTTTCCCGGCTGAAGATGCCTCAGTGAGCCACCGACAGCAGGGGGCGCCATTTCGTTATTTATACAGGATCCTTCAGGAATAGGATTTATTTCACTGTTTCTGTCCAAACTGACATCGCAGAAGAAGAGGCTCTCTAACTGTTCTCTACCTTAAATCCTCTCTGAACCACCTTAATAAAAGTCCAATTGATATAATTTTCCTTAGCTTCCGGTTGTGACGCATCTTTTGTGTCGCAACTCCATTTCCCATGGTACCCCGCCCCGCCGGCGCTGAGCCGCAGCATCACTTGAGCGAAGCTGCAGGAGGACAGAGAGCCGCGCGGACACGGACACGCGCGCACCCACGGACAGGTGAGAACCCGCGCAGGTGAGGGCGGTCGACTGTTTGATCTCTGATGGGGTTCGAGCGCGCGAACGGACGGCTCCGGTCATTAGCGCATCATCACAGGCCTTTATTTTGAAGGAGTCCTTCGTAGTACTCTGTAGTATCCGTACACAGTGTTCCAGCTGCTGCACTGCAGTACCTGGCACACACCTGGAGGTTCACCTGAAGATGAAATTTGACCCCTGCTCCCTCCTCAGTGTTGTTAATGTGTTTCTGTTATGTTCTATGAAGTTTTATTGTAATATTCAGATGTTTTTCTTTATTTGCACGTTTTCCAGTATTTTCCCCTGTTGTTCAGCGTGCCGGGGTCAGAGGTCACGCCTCCATGTGGTCTGATAGACAATGAAACAACATGACTTTGGAAGGAGCGAGTCGGGTCTACCGCAGAACTCCTGCGACGCTCCGCCTAGGTCAGAGGTCAGCCAGAACCAGGTGAGAACATATCACACCAGAGCGTCCCATCAGAGGAGAGGACAGATTTAAACCTCTTCAATGCTTAAAAAGATTTAAATTTAAGGAATATTCCTCAGAAAGGTCACCAAAAACATAGAATCATCACTTTAACATGAGCAGAAAGATGCTCAGTGATGTTGATTAAGTTTTCAAAATAAAAGCCTGGGATGAGGAGTATGCGGACAGGAGCTCAGAACAAAGCTGAAGTCTGTTTATATAAGAAGCCCCGCCCACTCCGTCACGCTGAGCGGAGAGCCGCGAGCTGATTGGCTGGGGCAGAGAAGCTGCGAGGCTCTGGATTGGCTGCTTCAGAGCGTGACAGCGTCACGGGGCAGGAACGTGAGAGGAACGTGAGCTTTGCACGTGCTCAGTCTGATTGACTTCATCTGAGCATGCTCAGATCATCCCTCAGACCAATGTGATGCTCCTCCTGTCTGTGTTGGGACCATCAGAACCAGAACCTGGTCCCGTCCGCTTTTCTCATCTTTATAAGGAGTGTTAATTGTATAAACACACTCAGAACCAGAACCAGTCTGTTTTTTTCTATCTCTATGAGGACAATTAACTGTGTAAACACATTCAGAACCAAAACTCAGTCCAATCAGTTTTTTCTATCTTTCTGAGGACCGAAATCAGCTTAAACACACTCAGAACAAGAACTAGGACCAGTTTTAATGACAAAACCCAGAAATGAGCATGTCTTTGATTGACCTGCTGCTCAGGTGTGTGTGTGTGTGTGTGTGTGTGTTTCCAGATTATCCTCCAGGGTTTGTCTGAGGACAGACCAGCTGGTTGCCATGACGAAGAGCTGGCAAAGGGCGGAGCCACAGAGCAGAAGAATGACAGGTGAGAAGCATGTCTGACCTGTGAAAGCTTAGCCCCGCCCCAAACACATGTAGAAGCCAAGACATACTGAGGGGCGTGGCCAAGTGTGGGGTTAGATGGGGGTGTGGTCAGGACAAGGGAAAGCATTATTGCTAACTTAGCAACTTTGTCACTTTATCTAGCAACTTTCAGGCAATTTTAGCAGCTTTTTTTCCCTCAAGCAGCAATTACTGACAAATCTAGTAACTACAGGAAAAAAACAGCGACTAGCGACAAATCTGGCAATTTATTTACTTATTTCCAAAAAAGTAACTTACAACAAATCCCTACCCTAAACCTTTCTTTTCTTATGAGCAATAAATCTAGCATTGTTTTTTTTTAAAGTGACTAGCGATATATCTAGTGACAATCTGAAAAGAGCAACTTGTGAAATCTAGTGATGTTTTTTTCCTTCAAAACCAACCAGTATGCAGTCATTAAAAAAAAGAAAAGACTTATGACTAATCTAATAACTTTCTCAAAGAAACCTCTAGTGCTGAACTAGCAAAGTTTTTTGAAAATTGCTAAAAAAAAATATATATATATATATATATATATATATATATATATATATATATATATATGAATATAAATAAAAAATTTAGGTCAAATCTTCTTGTTTTTTTCTAATTAAAATTAGCAACAAATCTAGGGAGCTTTTGAAAAGAGCAACTTGTGACAAATCTAGCGACTCTTCAAACACACACCTCTCCTCAGGTGTGTACCTCTCCTCAGGTGTGTATCTCTCCTCAGGTGTGTATCTCTCCTCAGGTGTGTATCTCTCCTCAGGTGTGTATCTCTCCTCAGGTGTGCCCACCCAGTCGACAGAGCGGGTTTCTTCTCCTTCATGACGTTTCACTGGCTGACTCCTCTGGCTCTGCAAGCTCGCAGGAAAGGGCAGCTCCTATTGGAGGACGTGTGGCCTGTGGCGCCAAAGGAGCGTTGCCATGACAACAGTGTGAGGTGGGTGGCACTCCGGTGTTTTCCGTGTGAGTTAGCTCTGCAGCTGAATGGTTGTTGTGGCTGTCCAGGCTCAGGACACTGTGGGAGGAGGAGCAGAGGTCCAAAGGAACCGAGGCGTCCCTATGTTCGGTCGTCTGGACCTTCTGCCGGGCCCGGCTCCTCCTGTCCATCCTCTGCCTCACTGTCACTCAGCTCGCCGGATTCAGCGGCCCAGTGAGTCTCCTCCAGCTGACATCACACACCTGTAACGGTTACCTTTGCTGATCACTAGAACCACAGTCTGGGTCTGTGCCAGTAGAGTACGAAACCAGTCCTACCCACACTTGCTTCCTGTTTTTTTTAATAACACACACCTACTTCCTGTTTTAATCTCCACACCTACTTTCTGTTTTAATCTCCACAACTACTTCCTGTTTTAATCTCCGCACCTACTTCCTGTTTTAATCTTCACACCTATTTCCTGTTTTAATTACCACACCTACTTCCTGTTTTAATCTCCACAACTACTTCCTATTTTAATCTCCACACCTATTTCCTGTTTTAATCTCCACACCTA
This sequence comes from Poecilia mexicana, assembly GCF_051168715.1. Taxonomy (NCBI): domain Eukaryota; kingdom Metazoa; phylum Chordata; class Actinopteri; order Cyprinodontiformes; family Poeciliidae; genus Poecilia; species Poecilia mexicana. The sequence continues at coordinate 6,041,589 of NW_028263382.1, read as the reverse complement.
CTTCCTGTTTTAATCTCCACAACTACTTCCTGTTTTAATCTCCACACCTGCTTCCTGTTTTAATCTCCACACCTATTTCCTGTTTTAATCTCCACACCTGCTTCCTGTTTTAATCTCCACACCTGCTTCCTGTTTTAATCTCCACACCTGCTTCCTGTTTTAATCTCCACACCTACTTCCTGTTTTCAATCACCACACCTGCTTCTATTTTTTCCCACACCTTGTCCCAGTTTTTAATTACCACACCTGGTTCTCGTCACCTTCTCACCCTGTTTCAATGGAGTCTTAAGGCCTTGTAACCATTTTCCACAACCATTTATCCTCCTAGGTTCTGGTTCTGGTTCTCTTCATTTCTGGTTCTCCCCCTGGTTTTTCTTATTATGCCCGTTCTGTGTTCTGAGACTCACCGCCGCTCTGCTCTCTCTCCAGGCGTTTGTGGTGAAGCGTCTGCTGGACTACACCCAGCAGGAGGAATCAGACCTGACCTACGGGTTGCTGCTGGTCCTGGGGCTCCTGACCACGGAGCTGATGCGGTCCTGGTCTCTGGCTCTGACCTGGGCCCAGAACTACCGGACCGGGTGCAGACTGAGAGGAGCTGTGCTCAGCTTGGCCTTTGAGAAGATCCTGCGACTGCGCAGCGTCCGGGACAAGTCTGTGGGCCAGGTTGGTTCCTGGACCGCTTGGTGGCTTCACAGGAAGCGAGTGGCGCCGCTAACGGTTTCATCTGGGTTATTCCTCACACTCAGCTCATCAACATGTGCTCCAGCGACGGGCAGCGGATGTTTGACGCAGCGGCAGTGGGCAGTCTGCTAGCGGGTGGCCCCCTGTTGGCCGTTCTCGGTGTCGCGTACAACCTGTACATCTTGGGTCCAACATCGCTGCTGGGATCCTCCGTCTTCATTCTCTTCTATCCCACCATGGTGAGTAAAGAGCTGAGAATCTTTTACTAACTCAGAATTTGATTCAAAATCAAACTCATAATAATTTCTGCCTTAATATGTCGGTCTGCAAAGGATCCTGAAGGTCTTCTGCAGTCTGCATTGCAAAGCAAAACAATAGACACTAATGTGTCCAGTATATTACTGTCTTTTCATTTATTTATTTTTGTTACATATTGAAAAAAAGAAATGAGCTGAGGGAGAATGTACTTATTGATCCCCAATGGAAAATTTTTTATATGTTGACAGCTGCTCCATGCAAATATTGGCAAATACAAATATAACCATAAGCAATGTAAAACTCATAAAAAATATATACATAAGTGTGATATTGTAAGTAATATAAATATGACTATATGTAAAATAAATAAAATAAAAAAGAATGCACATTATTTGTATCTTTTTATATTTTAAAATTGATTTTGGGATATTTTAAATAAATTCTGCATCATAGTAAATTGGAATCAGGATTTTTATGTGAATCTGTGTTTGGCACACCGTAATGAGTGGGATCCTGAAGGAAGGTGACATAATCTGTGTTTCTGCTTCCAGATGTTCAGCTCCAGGATGACGGCGTACTTCAGGAGGAAGGGCGTGGCCGTCACTGACAGGCGAGTGCAGAAGATGAACGAGATCCTCAGCTACATCAAGTTCATCAAGATGTACGCCTGGGTGAAAGCCTTCTCAGGGGACGTCCAAAGTACGAGGTCTCCGGACGGCCCTCCTCCTCCCCGTTGCCGTGGTAACACAGGCTGTGACCTGTTTCTGCTTCCTGTCAGGGATCCGGGACGAGGAGCGCCGCCTGCTGGAGCTCACAGGGTATTTCCAGAGCATCACGGTGGGCGTGGCTCCCATCGTGGTCGTTATCGCCAGCGTTGTGACGTTCTCCACTCACATGTTGCTAGGATACGACCTCACAGCCGCTCAGGTTCCAAACGCCTCCATATGTCAGCTCACATACCTACACTCACCTGTTCACCAGCATGTTAACTCCGCCCTCTTTTCCAGGCCTTCACTGTCGTCACGGTTTTCAACGCCATGACCTTTGCCCTTAAAGTGACACCAATTTCTGTCAAGTCCCTGTCGGAGGCTTCAGTGGCCATGGAGAGATTCAAGGTATGGAACTGACCGTCGGACACATCCTGCCAAATACCTTTCACTAATCCGCTAATAGCACAGATAATTTTTAGCTCAGCGCTAAGCTGAAAATTAGTTCTCCTAGCAATAGCTGTGGTAATTTTTGCCTTAGCAGTTTAACACTTTTGCTAACTTTGAAAACAGTTAGCACATTTAGCTAACATGCTAACTAAAGCACTAATTTACTCTGCTGTTTTGTAAACTTTCTGTTGAATAAAGTCTTGGTTATTGAATGTTAATAATTCTTCAAGCAGTTACATGTTTGTATTTATGCTCTTATTTTGAAGAGGATGAAGAGTTTTTACACAGCAGTTCCACTTCTTCTGCACTTCAGCATTAGCTTCCAATAGATGACTTCATCTCAATAACATCTTGATATAGCTAGCTTTTGATGTAATGCTTGTAAATATCATGTTGATGTAATGCTTTAGCATTAGCTTTCACAAGATACCATGTTGACCTAGTACATCAGCGTTAGCTTCCACTTGATCCCATGATGTTGTAGCGCCACCTACCTGCAGAGTGACTGATCGGGTTGTTGAGGAGCAGAGCTGTGGTGCCAGATTCAGCTAATGTGACCGCTCTGTGTCTGCGTTCAGAGTCTCTTCCTGTTGCCAGAGATTGACAGCGTCCGAGCGTTGCCTAGTGACCCTCTTGTTGCCGTGGAGATATGCGGAGCCTCTCTAGGATGGGAAGGCGCAGGGCAGAGTGCCCAGGCCAGCCCGTGTGTCCGAGCAGCCGGCCGCTATCGACAGAGAGAAAAGTAAACCCAGACGGACCTGACAGAACCGCCTCGGTACTAGCTTCAGGTTCAGGTCCAACATGTCCTCATGTCCAGGTGCAGAGACGCAGGTGTCCTCCAGGACAAGGAGGAGAAGGAGGAGGTGACCGGCTCCCTGTTGGGAGGAGACGCAGATTCAAGTCCTGAGGAGGAAGATGGGGATGAGGACAGCTGTCCCCCCCTCCTGGCGGCCCCCCATCCCTCCCAGCGTCCTCAGAGCACCCTGCACTGCATTACCCTGAACGTCCAGCAGGTGGGTGTGTCTCACTCTGTGCCTCTGACCACCTTCCTGTCCTTTATACTCTGTGTCTCTGAATGTCTCCAGGGACAGTTGCTCGGTGTCTGCGGCTGCGTCGGCAGTGGGAAGACCTCTCTGATCTCAGCCATCTTAGGACAGGTGGCGTCTCCAGTGTGCCCCATTGTTCCCAGCAGGTAGCTGGTAGGGACTGGTTTTGACTGGTTGGTGTGTTTGCAGATGACGATGCTGGAGGGCAGTGTGGCGGTCCGGGGAAGGATGGCCTACGTCGCTCAGCAGGCCTGGATCCTGAACGCCACGCTGAGAGACAACATCCTGTTTGGACGGGAATACCAGGAGGACAGGTGAGGCAGAGACACCTGGACTCAGGACTGGGCGGTCCACAGGTAGACTCACCGTCTCTGTGTCTCTGCAGGTACCAGTCTGTCCTCAGTGCCTGCTGCCTCAAACTGGACCTGACTCTGCTGCCTAATGCTGACCTCACAGAGGTGATGTCATTTCCTGTTTCTCTGTTATGCAAATTTTGAACAAACTTTTAAAAAGAAAAAGCGAATTAGCCATGTTTCCGTTTACTGGTTTGGAATGAATGAACCAGGCTACCCACGCTAAGTATGGTGTAGTAAACAGGAAGTAAAGGTTGCTAACTAGCATGGACCAGAGAGAGCCCTCCACTTCAAGATGGAGATCTGTACTTTTCAGCTTTTGGTGCCTCTGGTAAGGCACAGACCCACCAGTGGAGGGAGCTTTCACTTTCTGATACTTACAACATGTGCATGATGGAAACAACACTAACAGCAGATTGAGGTGCTGAAGCAGATAACTGAGTTAAAAACTTCTTCAGGTTTTTTTTATACAAAGACTCTCCAAGAACATTCACAGCAGCTTTAATCGAACTCCAGTCGGTTTGCCTAGAAACTCTACAACCCTCAGTCACGGTTTGGTTGAAGTGAACTCTGGTGCGGTTTGAATGCAGACCGCTTCAAAAGCAGGAAGTGGACTACAATGCAGGGCATTCTGAGTAAACAATTCAAACAAACACGCTCTAATGTTGGTTTCTAACAACCTGGTTTCATTGAAGGTTGTTGAGGTTAAGAACCAAAGGCAAATGGTGACTTTTCCCAGTCGGGTCTTAGGACCAGAACTGGACCTAGTTAGAACTTGTATCGTATTTACTCCATGAACGACCAGCTCCAGAGCTCATTGTGGCACAATAGCCGGTACCTCAGTCCTGTTTTTCTACTTCCTTGTTCCTTAAAGACTAAACTCGTCAATGGTTTGTATTGGCTGAGTTCATACTGAACTGAAATCTGTCCTTGAGGTTTGTTGATTATTCATCAGGTTAGGAACCAAGGGAAGTGCTGGTCGTTCCTAGTTTAGTCTTAGAACCAGATCTGGACACAGCTAAATTTAGATCTGCCTCATATTTGGACTATGTTGCAAAATTATTGGTCACTTCTAATCCCTTTGACCGAAACAGCAACATTAACCTTGTCACTCACCTCTAAAGTATCTGTCCAATCAGATCGGAGAGCGCGGCGCCAACTTGAGCGGCGGCCAGCGGCAGCGGATCAGCTTGGCCCGAGCGCTGTACAGCGACCGGGACGTTTACATCCTGGATGACCCTCTGAGCGCTCTGGACGCCCATGTGGCCAATCACATCTTCCGCAACGCCATCAAGAAGCAGCTTCACAACAAGACCGTCATCTTCGTCACCCACCAGCTGCAGGTAGCCTTCCTCCAGACTCTGACAGATGTCCGTCCGCTGCATAGGGTTACCATAGAGATACCTGTGTGTCCGCAGTACATGGTGGACTGTGATGACATCATTCTGATGAGGGAGGGGAGCATAGTGGAGCAGGGTAACCATGACGACTTGATGAAGCTGAATGGAGACTATGCAGCCATGTTCAACCACTTCCAGCTGGGGGACCCGCCCGTCATAGAGGTACCAGTCTGTCTGAGTCCATCTGTCTTGAGTCCATCTGTCCGTCTGTCTGAATCACCCTTTCTGTGTTTCAGGTCCCCAGCAGGAAGCAGGGCGGCTCTCAGAGGAAACCGGCCGACACCAAACCAGGATCCGTGAAGAAGAGTTCGCCGGTTGTCAAAGACAACGGTACTGACTTCATTACCGACTCGTCTAGCCCTAACCCGGACTGTTCGGTTCTGACCATGTTCTGCTGTTCTCCAAGGTGAAGAGCAGCAGTATGGGGCCGTGTCCTGGCCCGTGTTCAGGGTCTACATGGCGGCTTGCGGAGGCTCCTCCCCATGCCTGCTGATCCTGGTTCTGTTTGTTCTCAATGTGGGAAGTGCGGCTTTCTGCCACTGGTGGCTGAGCTACTGGATCAACCAGGGCAGCGGGGTGGGTCGCCTGACATCCTCCTCCTCATATCACCTTCATCGCCTCTTCCTCTGACTCCTCTCTCCTGGTTTCCAGAATACCACGGTAACCGTGGGCAACAGCTCAGCAATGAGTTTCAGCATGAAGGACAATCCCAAGATGCAACAGTACACCGTCATTTATGCCTCTTCCATGGGAGTCATGCTGATCTTCAAACTCATCCGAGGAATCGCCTTCGTCAAGGTCAGAGCCCAGACTCCTGGTCCGGTCCGGACTGGTCCGGTTAAAGAGGGTTCAGTGGGTCAGCTTTAGGCAGGGAGCAGTCCAGGTGTCCGTTCTGAACATCACCACAGTCTTTTTCATAGGTGGAGTGAAAAGCTAAGAAGAGGTGTACCTGTCAAGTCTCCCGTTTTGACCGGTAAACTATTGGAGCTACTTTTTGTTTAGTGCTTTTGCTAACTTTGTAAATATTTAGTGCACTTAGCTTCCAATTAATAACTTTTTCCAGATTAAGGCTAAGTGCTTAAAGTGTTAATTTACTTCAGCTGAACAAAGTTAGTTTGATAATTGTGTTAAAGTTTTGGTAAGAATTCTTCAAGTTGTTAGCCGTTGTTAGCAGTGGTCACCACTGCTGTGAAGGAATTAGACCTTAAGGCCTTTGAAGACCATTTTAGGTCAGAGTGAAACACGGTTCTCCCAGTGAGACTTACCGACTGGCCCTGATCTTTAGCATTCCTCAATGTGGAGGCACAACAATGTGAGGAGCAGCATGGCATCTTTCAGGAAGTCTGGTCTGAGCGGTCCTTTACACCAGATTAAGCCCAACAGATTGCAGGTACCCTTTCTCCCAGTGCTAACACCATGGTTGTGTCTTTCTAGGTAACTTTGAGAGCTTCCTCCAAACTGCATGACCAACTTTTCCACAAAATCCTGCGCTGCCCCATGAAGTTTTTTGACATGACTCCTACAGGACGGATCCTCAATCGCTTCTCCAAGGACATGGATGAAGGTAGGTTAGCAGGACTGGACCATTTTCTGGGGTTCTGGTCTTTGCTTGACTCAGTTTTGTCTCTGTCTCATTCCAGTTGACACCCGGCTGCCCTTCCAGGCAGAAATGTTTATCCAGAATGTGATCCTGGTCTTCTTCTGCCTGGGTGTCATCAGCTGTGTTTTCCCATGGTTCCTAGTGGCTGTTGGACCTCTGGTCTTGGGCTTTGCTGTTCTCCACAGCGTCTCTAAGGTATTCATCCGGGAGCTGAAACGTTTGGACAATGTGACTATGTCACCTTTCATGTCCCACATCACATCCAGCATCCAGGGCTTGACGACTCTGCAGGCCTACGACCGTGGCCAGGACTTCCTCTGCAGGTCAGGGTCAGAACCAGAACCTCTGCCCTGACATCCAGAGCTCATGAGGTCAGGACCTGATTACTGTGTTCTGGTTTATTTAGGTACCAGTTTTTACTAGACCAGAACCAGGCTCCCTTCTACCTGTTCAGCTGTGCCATGCGCTGGCTGGCGGTTCGTCTGGATATCATCAGCGTGTCTCTGATCAGCATGACGGCTTTGATGATGGTTCTGATGCACGGACAGATCCCCCCCGCCTACGCCGGGCTTGCCATCTCCTACGCTGTCCAGGTAACTGAAACCTTTAAGTTCTGCCTGTAAACCTGTTCCAACCAAACAGCAACCAAACCATCATATCCAGTAAGATCTGTGTTAACTGGGTCGTCTTTCCTGTATGAAAAATCTCTTTGAAGGAACAAGTGTCAGAACCGTTCTGTCTGGTGTCTTTTTCTAGAACAATGTTCTCCAAGCCCCGAATCATCTGATTCAGGTGGTTGCTTGACGCATCTAAAACATGTGGTTTTTGTGGACCGGGACTATTATCCATTGCTCTAGAAAACAGGTTCTACTCAGTCCATCAGCCAGGGTCTTTTAGTGCATTTCCACTTTCTTGAACTGGTTCAATTCAGGTACCTTTGAACTTCAGTACTTTGTTGACAGTCGTTTTCACCAGTTTGGGGAACCAAGCGTGTGCCGTCAACAGTGGACATTTCACTGGATGACGAGATAAGAGCTTCTTTGTTAAGATAATTCAACCCCATATAGTATCCCCTCGCTCTGTAACGGTACAAGTGGACCTTCTGATCTCTCAGGTCTTCGGGCTCCTCTGCAGTTGGTCCAGTTGAAGGTTGACGGAGTTCATTGAGTTCTTTTGTTGAACTCATTTATCTGTGATTCGGTCTCGGGACCAGGAGACGTTTTCTTTGCTGTTGTTGGGGTCTGCTCTGGACCAGAGTTTGGGGATGTGTCTGCTGGACTGTTGGGGTTGTTTCGGATCCTGAAGGAGAACCTCTGTCTCTCCCAGTTAACAGGACTGTTCCAGTTCACGGTGCGACTCGCCTCAGAAACTGAAGCTCGCTTCACCTCCGTGGAGAGAATCCATCACTACATCCAGGTACTGGGAGCAGTTTCCTCACTAACTGGGAACACTGGTGTTCCTAGTGTCTCTGATGAACCCAGATGTTAGACTGATTTCTGTTTGCTTCAGTCTTTGTCCCAGGAGGCTCCCGCCCGGGTTAAAGGTCGGGCTCCTCCGCCTGACTGGCCCCAGCAGGGGGAGCTGGTGTTCCGGGATGTGGAGATGAGGTACCAGGAGAACCTCCCTCTGGTTCTGAACAAGATCTCATGCTCCATTAGACCAAAGGAGAAGGTCGGCATCATCGGCAGAACCGGATCAGGTAGACAGGGTATTTGGGACGGTGAGACAGAGGAACTGCACCCCAGAGGTCATGTTTTGAGATCAAGGGTTTGGTCCTGCAGGGAAGTCGTCTCTGGGCGTTGCCTTGTTCCGTCTGGTGGAGCGCACCGGAGGCTCCATCCTGATCGACGGCATCGACATCAGCGACATCGGATTGGCCGATCTGCGCAGCAAGCTGTCCATCATCCCGCAGGACCCGGTTCTGTTCAGCGGGACAGTCAGGTAGAACTTCCTGTCTTGTTTTTCCCAGCTGTCACTTTCAGTCACTCTTCTGATATCCTGGCTGAGGGTTTTGGATCAGTCTGGTACGTCTTTGTGTACCGGAGTGATCCAGTGCACATAGACGTACCGGATCAGCATGAATCAAGGCATGATTCATGTCAGTCTGAAGGTTTTCCTAAAGCAAACAGTACATCAGTTGGATCTAGAACAAAACCTTAACATGTCAGATTGTGTGGGAAAGTGAAGGGGTGTGAAAACTTTCTGCTGCTCAGATCAGACCAAAATTTCTGTTGCTGCAGGTCCAACCTGGATCCGTTCAACCAGTACAGTGAGGAGAAGATTTGGGACGCTCTGGAGAGGAGTCACATGAAGGAGTCGGTGAGTGGATCCTCACCGGACGGCACCGGAGCGGGTCAAACGTTTACATGTCCTGAAAGAGTTTCTGTTTCTGAGAGAAGAATGGTGATGCAAAACCTTCCTGATACTCCTGGTTCACTGTTGGACAAAACCTTTTGTTATTTGAAGGCGTTCAATCAGGAAGTAAAATTTAAGTAAAAGTCATTTCATTTTTACAACAACCGAAGGTAACGTGGTTAATATTAATCTATCTATCCTCCTGTCTATCCTCCTATCTATCCTCCTATCTGTCCTACTGTCTATCCCTCCTGTCTGTCCTCCTGTCTATCCTCCTATCTGTCCTCCTGTCTGTCCCTCCTGTCTATCTTCCTGTCTGTCCCTCCTGTCTATCCTCCTGTCTGTCCCTCCTGTCTGTCCTCCTGTCTGTCCCTCCTGTCTATCCTCCTGTCTGTCCCTCCTGTCTATCTTCCTGTCTGTCCCTCCTGTCTATCCTCCTGTCTGTCCCTCCTGTCTGTCCTCCTGTCTGTCCCTCCTGTCTATCCTCCTGTCTATCCTCCTGTCTATCCTCCTGTCTGTCCCTCCTGTCTGTTCCTCCTGTCTGTTCCTCCTGTCTGTCCCTCCTGTCTGTCCTCCTGTATGTCCTCCTGTCTGTCCCTCAGGTGTCTCAGCTTCCTCAGAGGTTGGAGTCGGAGGTGGTGGAGAACGGGGAGAACTTCTCGGTGGGGGAGAGGCAGCTGCTGTGTGTGGCCAGAGCTCTGCTGAGGCAGTGCAAGGTGAGACAGGACCATTGTCCCGCCCCCTGCCTGTGTGCTGCCCTCTGATTGGCCGGTTCTCATCCAGGTGTTGGTGTTGGACGAGGCCACAGCCGCCATGGACGCGGAGACGGACTTCCTGATCCAGGAGACGATCCGGAGCTCGTTCCAGGACTGCACCACGCTGACCATCGCCCACCGACTCCACACCGTCCTGTCGTCCGACCGCATCATGGTTCTGACCCGGGGACAGGTAGGAGCCAATCAGAACGCAGAACACCTGCTGCTCTGGAGACCCCGCTGTGACACGCCTGCCTGTCTCTGATTGGCTCAGGTGGCAGAGTTCGACGAGCCGGCCCGGCTGCTGGCCAATGAGAACTCTCGGCTGTGTTCGATGCTGGCGGCCGCAGAGAGCAAAGTGTCCGTCCGAGGATGAGGAAGATGAGGAGGATGATGAGGAAGAAGCTGCTCTCAGAAAGCTCGGTGCTGCTCGGTTTCCGTTTTATTTATTTATGTTGAACTCATTCTGATGCTCTGAGGAGGCGGCACCGTGTGACTGGCTGCATGCGGAGGTGGGTGGGGTCAAAGGTCAAAGCCTGTGGTTTCCTGTCTGTACAGGTCAGGGGTTTGCAACCTGTGGCTCCAGAGACAAAAGTGGCTAAAGAAAATGCAGCAACAAGAATTTTTTTCTTTTATTTAGATTTTTATCAATTTATTAGGTTTATTTTTACATGGAATAAATTCACACAAGTGTCAGGAATATTTATAATTTTTCTCACCATTATGTTGGAAACTAAGTGCTGTTCTGGTTTACATCACATGACAGAATATTGGGGCCATGGATAAGATTTATAAAACTATGAGAAAACACTTTTAAAAGAGAATTAAATCACATGAGAATAAAGTCAATATTTTGACAATAAACTTGAAATATTACAAGAATAAAGTTGAAACATTGTGCTTGATTCCTATTATTACATCATTTTATTTTAAAAAATGTTTATAGCATGGCGCTAATACTCTGTGGTAACACCAACATCCCCTGGAATAAAATTAATCCTGTTTTTTTAATTAAATGTTTTCTTTTTCTGTTTTAAAACAAAAATAAAATGTTGCTTCCTTAAGGATGACCACAATTTTCCTACAGTATCTATTTATTTAAATGTTTTTGTTGTGTTTTCACTAAAGATGTAACATTTGCAGAGTTTTATTTATTTAGCTGGAGTGATGGTTGCAGACCCCTGGTATGAAACATCTGCTGATGTGAAGTTGTTAATTCAATCGTCTTAGTTTTACTGTCGTCGGAGATCAGCAGAGACGTTTCTGCGTCTCCAGCTGTAGCGAATGATGACGTAACCGCGTCATATCCGTTTATAATCAGCCTGATGCGCTTTAATGTGGAATGTAGAGAGCTTTCATTAATAATTTAAACGTCTGAGGTGCAGAACCTCTTTGCCTTTAAAGATTTTTGGCCTTTCAGAGGGAGGCATTGCCGCCCCCTACAGGAAAAACACTGTTACTGCACAGGAATCGGCCGTGATGATGCAGTTTCTGCTCTGTGCCTGTAGGGGGCAGCACGCACACGGTCTCCACCTGTACAGAGTCACTGTAAATGAGCCGCTACGTCTTGAGAAGCAGAGCGAGGACCCGATACTGCTGCTGTGACGTCATGAGCACGTCACCGCCTCGGTCATTGCAGAGCGATAAGATGTTTTCATTCTGAATCTTCTTGTGATAGATCAGCCTTTGTCAAAGTGTCTCCGTGTTGGTGTCTGTATTTTTATAAGAGCATGATGAACAAAACCAGTAAAAGCATTTTAACACACTCCTCCCGACTTGTCCCTTAATTTTGGGGTAAAACTGCGTGTACGGTGGCCGTCAAGACCAAACGCAAAACCAGACCAGAGGCTTCAATGTCTGTTAATAAATCTGTTAAATTATTTTTTTAAAGATCGAGTGAAAAGCAAAACAGAATTAAAAACTTCAGCTACACTGCAAAAACACATAATCTTATATGTTCTGTCTATTTTTCAGCACATATATTTGAGTAGATTTGAGATGAAAGAGCTGAAATATAATTTTTCAATTTCAAAACTTTATTTTAATTTGAAATCTTATTTTTCAGTTTAAAACTTTTTTTCTGTTTCAAAAACATTTTTCGGTGTCAAATCTTTTGTCCAAACCTTATTTTTTCATATATATATCTTTTTCTTTTGAACAAATTTACGCTCCGTTGTAGCTCCATACCGTGACGTGCGGTTCGGTCAAACAGGTAAGTGGTTCTGGAAAAGGTTCTTTTCCTTGTTTTTTTGTTTAAGTTTTTGTTTTCTTTTTTCTTTATTGGTGATTGTTGAACCGTAAGGAATTGATTTATAATGTTTTGGCCGGATGGACAGACCACTGGATGGATGTTTGTCCCCCGCAGCCTCTCCGGTCTCCCGGCTGTCCTCCTCTCCTCGCCCCCACAGCGCCCTCTGGCGGCCAGCAGAAACTTTCTGGTACTTCCTGTTTGTCCTCCGCGGTCCTCCGGTCTCCGTCGGTCTTTGTTCTCCGGGGACACTCTGTCCTCTGGCCCCGGTCCACCGGAACCTTCCCGCCTCTGCGAGCCGGACCGGGAGCGAAGGAGCCGGTGCTGGTCCGGTTCCGTCCAGATGGATTTTACTTAACGGTCCGGAACTCTGTCTGCGGGGCCGAGGCTCGCTCTGCAGGGAACCGGGTCAAGGAGACGGAACCCTTTGACTCAGTTCGGTTCGGCTCCGTTCTGCACAACTCCATCTGGCGTTGGGCCACTGCCGGACCTATTCACTGGGTTTTAATGTCGTCCGGACCGGAGAACTGGGCTGGACAGTTCGCTAAACTGTGTTTGGATCAGAGTTCAAGTGGAAAAAGTTCTGCTGCAGGTGAATTGGACTGGTTATCGGTTCGGTAGGCCGACTGGGTTCCGTAAACCAGACTACAACCGGACCGGTTTACCGGTTCTAGTTCGAGGTTCTGGTTTATTGAAAATGGGTTCAATCTGGACTGGGTGTACTGGTAACCAGTAGATGCACTTCCTGGGTCGAAGGTCAAGCTTGTCCTGAACTAAAAAAACATCTGGTTCTGTTTTGGTCCAAATCGGGTTAAGTCAAACATAGTTGGGTTTAGTCCAGGATTTAGGAAGCTTAAGTACAAAGTCAGGTTTGGTTCTGGTAATTGGGTTAATCCCAGTCTAATATGGGTTTGATGTAAACCGGTTTCAGTCCAGGTCTAAACCAGGTGTAGTTTTGGTTTGAATTGAGATAATCCCGGGTTTGAACCCAGGTTTAACCTGGGATTAACCTTGGATTAGGCCATCTGCGGCCCGGTTCGGTTCTGCTGTCCAGCAGAACATGGCAGAACTCACGCAGACCTCTCCCTCGTTGTGCTGCTGCCGGAAGGCGCTGCCGGTGTCCGGCGGGCGCTGCGCCGGCGAACCCAAGCCGCCCTCGGCCGGTCCGAGGCCCGGCGCCGCGCGCTGCCCCCTGGTGGACGTGGCGTCGGCCTCCAACTTCAGGAGCTTCCGGCTGCGCCACTTTCACCTGGATCTGCGGCTGAACTTTGCAGCGAAGGAGATGAGCGGCTGGCTGGTTCTGGACCTGGTTCCGGTCCAGCCGGGGGTCAGCGCCCTCGTCCTGGACTCCCACCCGTCGCTGTTGATCCACTCCATAGACTGTAAGGTTCCCGGGGACGGAAAGGACGAGCCGGCGTCCCTCACCTACCGGGTCGACCCGTTCACCGACTACGGGTCCTCGCTCGTCATCAGCCTGCCGGCCGGAGCGCTGCGACCCGAACAGCTGATCCAGGTCACCGTCCGCTACACGACCACGGACGGCCCGGCGGTGAGAACACACACCACTTCCTCTGACTGGTTTAGGTCCCACTGCATCAGTGGGCTCAGACTGGTTCAAGACTTTGTTTCAAACTAGTTTCAAACTGGCAGCAGCACCTCAGATTTAGTTTTAAACTAGTTTCAGATTTAGTTTTAAACTAGTTTCAGATTTAGTTTTAAACTAGTTTCAGACTTAGTTTTAAACTAGTTTCAGACTTTCTTTCAAACTGGTTTCAGATTTAGTTTTAAACTAGTTTCAGATTTAGTTTTAAACTAGTTTCAGATTTAGTTTTAAACTAGTTTCAGACTTTCTTTCAAACTGGTTTCAGATTTAGTTTTAAACTGGTTTCAGACTTTCTTTCAAACTGGTTTCAGATTTAGTTTTAAACTAAGTTTCAGATTTAGTTTCAAACTGGTTTCAGATTTAGTTTTAAACTAGTTTCAGACTTTTTTTCAAACTGGTTTCAGATTTAGTTTTAAACTAGTTTCAGACTTTCTTTCAAACTGGTTTCAGACTTAGTTTTAAACTAGTTTCAGACTTTTTTTCAAACTGGTTTCAGATTTAGTTTTAAACTAGTTTCAGACTTTTTTTCAAACTGGTTTCAGACTTAGTTTTAAACTAGTTTCAGATTTAGTTTTAAACTAGTTTCAGACTTTTTTTCAAACTGGTTTCAGATTTAGTTTTAAACTAGTTTCAGACTTTTTTTCAAACTGGTTTCAGATTTAGTTTTAAACTAGTTTCAGATTTAGTTTTAAACTAGTTTCAGACTTTTTTTCAAACTGGTTTCAGATTTAGTTTTAAACTGGTTTCAGACTTTTTTTCAAACTGGTTTCAGATTTAGTTTTAAACTGGTTTCAGATTGGTTTTGGACTTGGATCTGTACTATGTTCACACTGTTGGGACGGGTTTGCGTTGCTTTCAGACCGGTTTGGAACTGGTTTCTGATCTTTGTCTCAGCCTGGGTCACTGAGGCAGAAAACTCCGGTCAGAGTTTCTGGACGTTTGGACCCGATCTTCTCCTAATGACTGACATCCTGGCCTCTGTCTGACCTCTGACCTCTGTGTGACCTCAGATCTGGTGGCTGGACTCGGAGCTGACCTGCGGTCAGTCCCGTCCTCTGGTCTTCACTCAGGGACACTCGGTGTGTAATCGCTCCTTCTTCCCGTGTTTCGACACGCCGGCGGTGAAGAGCACCTACTCCGCCTCCATCCGGGTGAGTTCTGTTCGGTTCTGTTCTGTTGGGACGGGTCCGGTCAGCGAAGTGAGGCGTGTCGGTTGGGGAAGACGTGTTAAAAACAAAATGGAACTTCCTGCTCAGGTTCCGGACGGCGTGACGGTTCTGATGAGCGCGTCCCGGAGCTCTTACTCCAAACTGGACCGGATCTTCCAGTTCTCCATGGAGTTCCCGGTCCCGTCCTACCTGGTGGCGCTGGTGGCTGGAGAGCTCCAGCACATGGACATCGGGCCCAGGTCAGAGGTCACCTGGACGCTACTGAGCACCGAGTAAAACAGTGGAAAATATTCCAAATGTTTAAATTTATTCTCAACTCAGTGAATTTAAATTTTGTCAATTTTTAATATTTTTTCTGGGGGGGGTGTTTCATCAAATTTAGATAATCATCAGATATTCATTATAAACATATTCAAGTACTTAAAAAATGAATAGACAACAAATTCGGTATTTTTGTCTCTTATTTTCAAAAGTGAAACTCATAAATTTGTCATGCTTAGTAAAATATTATAAATTGTAATATCTTGTAATTTTGATTATTCTGGCCTCAAGAAAAACAATATTTGAAAAATGTATTGTGTAAAAGATAAATATTGGAAAGTAATGACCTCCCACACTAATCAGTTGAATAAGTCCAAACATTGGTGAGTTCATGTTAAACTAATAGCGACACTAATCTTTAGCTTAGCATTTATGCTAACAAGGAAACATTTAGCACAGTTAGCTTCTCCTAAATACATGTTTCCAGATAAAATCTAAACTTTTAATTTAATCTAAATTTACCAAAAAATCATGTTAACATTCTCAAAGTCAAGCTAGCATAGCTTCCATTTCTGTCGTGTTTCTTAGTTGTAACTTTTTCCTGACAATATCTGGTTGTCTTGGTGTGGAAAGCACTGTGTTGCTTTTCCTTTTATATGTAAAGGTTACATTTAATATTTAGTGCATTATGTCAACAACTTTTTAGCTAAAGTGAATGCTAATAATCTGTAGCCAGAGTTCTTTTTTTCTCCTCCAGCAGGAAGTCGGGGTAAAAACGTTTTTTTTACTTCCTCTGTCTGCAGGAGTCGTGTTTGGGCGGAGCCTTGCCTGCTGTCCTGCGCCGTGAAGAAGCTAGGGGGCAGCGTGGAGCGCTGGCTGGGCGTGGCAGAGGACCTGTTTGGACCGTACCTGTGGGGCAGGTGAGTCTGAAACCCAACGGACACAAACGTCGACCTGACAGCAGGGGGCGCCGGGCTCAGAGGGGGAGAGTATCCAAACATTAGACTCAGTTAAAATTAGAAATACTTAAACATATTTTTACTCAAGTAAAAGTAAAAAGTATTTGGCAAAATATCTAATGAATTACTGATTACCTGATCAAATTCTCAATTAATATTGAAAAATTACATGATCAGACGGACCTAAATATAAAGTTAAGCAGAAATTTAGGTATTTTAAGGACCAAATGGCAATAATTGTATCCATCCATCCATTTCCTAACGTCCTTGTCCCAGGTGTGGTCAGGAGAAACTTCTGCCTCTCCAGCGAACATTTTGGGCGAGAGGCGGGGTCACCTGGACAGGTCGCCAGTCTGTCGCAGGACAAACAACCATGGACACTCACACACACCTAGGGAGAATTTAGGGAAACCAATCAACCTGACAGTCATGTGTTTGGACTGTGGGAGGAAGCTGGAGTACCCAGAGAGAACCCAGCATGCACAGGGAGAACATGCAGACTCCATGCAGAGAGACCCCTGTGCAACCCCACAATAATTCACGTAACAAAAAAATAACAAAATCAGGCAATTTTTTTTCCAAATCAGTTTCTTTCACTAAAGACTAATTAAACTTTAACACAAACTGCAGGTGTGAGTCTGCGTTTGGTTAAAACATGTTTTACATTCAGTGGGTCGAAAATTTTACTCAAGTAAAAGTAAAAACACTCCGAAAAGTAAATTTTTTTCAAAAAGTTTCTCGGGTAAAGGTAACTGAGTAAATGTAACTAGTTGCTACCGAACTCTGCAGGTGCGACATCGTCTTCCTGCCGCCTTCCTTCCCCATCGTTGCCATGGAGAACCCGTGCCTCACCTTCATCATCGCCTCCATCCTGGAGAGCAGCGAGTTCCTGCTGATCGACGTCATCCATGAGATCGCACACGGCTGGTTCGGGAACGCCGTCACCAACGCCACCTGGGAGGAGATGTGGCTGAGCGAAGGCCTGGCCACGTACGCGCAGCGCCGCATCACCACGGAGGCGTACGGTGAGGCCACGCCCACCACATCTACTCAGTCTGGTTCTACGCTTTATTTCACATTACATTTAAAAATCCTGATTGCACTTTCTGAACCATTTGAAGGTTTGTTGGAGTTTATTTTTCTCAGTTGCACTTTATTATTTATTTTTACTGCTGAGTGAACAGATTAAAGTTGTTTTTACATGCTTGACCAAACTATTGGTGTATTTAAGTTATCAAATAAATCTGTATTTTATTGCATTTATGTCAGGGTCTGACGCAACAAATTTTATCGGACGATAAATTGACCCAGAAGTTATTGCAATAAACGATAATATTATTGTTTTGAAACCATTTTAAACTAATATAATGATAATCCAATAACTCATTCTCAAAGATCGATAAACTTTAAATTCTAATGAGCATTTAACATTGAAACTGGAAGACATTTTAAATTTTAAAATAAATAAATAACAAATAAAATGAAGTTTCTGTAAACAGAGACTTTAAAAAAGGTTTAGTTGAGACCAAAACACCAAACACAGCAGTTTGACCTCAGTCACATGAAGTAAGTCTAGATTTTGCTATAATTGTTTTTTTCTTGGGATGATAAAAATTGAAGATTTTATCATCCAGGTTTTGATCTAGAAATGAGACAAAAATGAAAATCATGCAAATAGAAATGTTTGAGCTCACTTTATAATACAGCTAATGGATAATTATCATGTGACGTCACACTTTCATGACCTCTGTAACCGACAGCCATCTTGATAGGCAGTTACTATGACAACAATAAACAATTTATTAACAATATCAGTACATTAAAGCTATTGGAGTACTCCACCCGCCTCTGATATTTATATTAAGATAAATATAAGTGATATTTACTGCAGTACTTACTACCCAACTAGTTAAAGTAACTTAACTAATGTAGCTTTTATCTGCTAGCTAGACGGACATGTAGCCTACGTGTTTGTTGCTACATGTTCTTACTCTGCCAGTCACCAGAACTTCGTCATTCACACCAAGAGTTCGTTCGTCCTTTACAAATTAAACACTGATTGTCTGCATCCATGTGAAGCTCTTCTTGTTCACTGAACCATAACGGGAGATCGGAGGCAGCTTGTCCACATCGTCTGACATCTTTTCCTTCCCCGTCTCATACGGGTCGATCCCAACAGCAGCCATTTTGTTCTGGTATCGTTCTCTCACACATTGACTAAGAATCCACACATTTTCTTATCGTTGGTATCGAAGCCATGGGTCCGCTGTGCTTTGTGCTGCGCTGCCCTACCAAGATGGCACGGATCACTTCCGGATTTATTGTGACAGGCGTGTTTATGTCTGTGTCTAAAATGAGAAACGTTTTATCACCAATCAGCTGTTTTTCTGTATCTGATCCATATCAAACCTCAGATATCAGAAGTGAAATCAGTTCAAGGCAGGGCTTCATTTACGGCCACAGGGGTCGTCAGGGGTCATCAGGGATTATCAGAGGTCATCAGGGATTATCAGAGGTCACCAGGGGTCGTCAGGGATTATCAGAGGTCACCAGGGGTCATCAGGGATTATCAGAGGTCACCAGGGGTCATCAGGGGTCATCAGGGATTATCAGAGGTCACCAGGGGTCATCAGGGGTCAGGGTTTTACTCTGAACTTTGTCTCCAGGTGAGGCCTTCACCTGCCTGGAGACGGTGGTCCGATTGGACGCTCTGCACAGACAGCTGCGTCTCCTTGGAGACAACAACCCTGTGAGCAAGCTGCAGGTCAAGTTTGAGCCAGGTACACACACACACACACACACACACACACACACACACACACACACACACACACACACACACACACACACACACACACACACGTTTGTTTTGCTATCTTTGTGGGGACTTTCCATTGACTTCCATTCATTTCTACAGCCTAAACCTGACCTTTACCCTTTTCCTAACCCTAACCATCACATACCTAACCCTAACCAAAACTCAATTCATACCTTAGCCCTAACTCTGACCCCTGACCCCGTTGTGGGGAAATTGGTCCCCACAACGTAGTATATGTCAGGAAAATCGTCCCCACAAGGTATTACAAACAAACGCACACACACACACACACACACACACACACACACACACACACACACACACACACACACACACACACACACACACACACACACACACACACACACACCCCGGTGTGCAGCTGTACAGGTGAGGGTCCTTCCTGCTCCCCTGCAGGTGTGAACCCCAGCACGCTGATGAACCTGTTCACCTATGAGAAAGGCTTCTGCTTCGTGTCGTACCTGTCTGAGCTCAGCGGCGACGTCCGGCGCTTCGACAGCTTCCTCAAGGTCAGTGATGCATTTAGAGGCTGGGGCTAACATGGAGCCCCGCCCTAACAGAGGAAAGCAGAACCGCCTCCTGGCCCTGATTGGTTGTTTGTGGTCAGTAGGGCTGAAACGATTCCTCGAATGATTCGAGTACCTCGATTACTAAAATTCCTCGAGGAAAATTTACCTGCCTCGAAGCTTCGTTAATTTATGTTTTATTATTTAGCGCACCGTGTTCCGGCCGGGACTTCATTTGCGTTGCGCGGAGCTCTCACTTCCGCCTCTGAGTGGTTGACAAAAGCTAAGTCTCAGCGGCATAAAGTCCAATCTTCAAGATTGGCCCGTGGGGATTTTATTGATTGATGATAATGCCCGACTTTTTATCGTTTTTGGGGAACCAATAAGCATCCTTAAAATGACTGGGGGAATGCCTGGAGTACGGCAGGATTTCTCCTCCGGGGCTGCTGGTTGAAAGCGAACGGCGGGAAGAGCGCTGAGGTGAGCGGATAGCCTGAACAGGGCGGGCGGCTGAGTAGCTGATGCTTACCGTGTAAATGTAGCTTTACCGACGAACCGCACAATACATTTCATATCCCGGTCTGAAGAAACGGGTGGCGGAGCGCATCGTACATGGCTGGTAGATGAGTTTCTGAGTGTGACCAGTGAAGGTGTCGTAAATATCCCGTATTGCTTCCCCCGTGTTCGTCCCCCGGTCTAACGGTTCGTCAGTCCGCTGGTCTATTTCCTCCCCTCCACCCCATCTTACGTTCGTTCATTCGCCCTCTCCTCCCACTCCAGGCGGCATTTCCCGTATTTTCAAACCCAAAGCGTGACAGGTTAGGTGGCAAGGTGAGTTTAATTAATCTATTAAACTCACTGAAGATGAATACATAAACTAAAAGCTGGATTGTAGACATTTTTTATAAGCATATTTGTGAGCCTGCCTCTTTGTTATTAAATTCAATATAATTTCAGATTTTTCTATAACTTTTCTTCTGGTTAACTTAGAAAGTGAGCTATTATTGTTACAGGTTAGTTTTCTAAACTGTCTCTGTGAACTTCAGAGATGTTCAGAACCAACGCTGATTTTTTATCTATTCTCTGACTAATGTGTGTGTTTGTGTGTGTGTGTGTGTGTGTGTGTGTGTGTGTGTGTGTGTGTGTGTGTTTGTGTGTGTGTGTGTGTGTGTGTGTGTGTGTGTGTAGGACTACATCTCAGAGTTTAAGTTTCAGAGCGTTGTGGCTCAGGACCTCATCGCCTACTTCCTGCGGTACTTCCCGGAGCTGCAGGACGCCGCCGTCTCCCAGAGGGAAGGTACGCCTGGTAGGTTTCATGCTGCTGCCTTCCGCTTCCTGCTCGGTGACATCACTTCCTGTTCTCAGGTCTGGAGTTTGAGCGCTGGCTGAGCGGTTGCGGCCCGCCGCCGTTTGAGCCTGACCTGTCAGCAGGGGGCGCTCTGATCGGGCCGGTGCAGGAGCTGTGCGACCTGTGGAGAGGCGGCGACCCGCCCGACCAGCAGGCACTCGCGACCTTTGACCTGTCGGCCTGGAGCACCTTCCAGGTGGTTCTGTTCCTGGACCGGATGCTGGACCACTCACCGCTGCCGTACGGTGCGTCTCTTAACGTCGGCGGCAGCGCCACCTGCTGTTGGAGCGTCGCTGACGGCCGCTGTGTGTTTCAGAGGTGATGGCGAGTCTGTCCGCCTGCTACTCGGCGCTGTTCGACGGGCTGAACGCCGAGGTCCAGATCCGCTGGCTGCAGATGGTGGTGAGGAACACGTTCTACCCCGACCTGCCGCGGGTCCGAGCCTTCCTGCACAAACACGTAAGAACAACAACCGACGCTTCGCTGCAGCTCCGAACCAGAGGAGCCAGAGTATGAGTTATCTGAATATCTTATTAACATGCGAAGAATTGATTCATGAAGCCATATTGCATCAGAAACAGGCTGCTGGTGTTTGGTCAATGCAGCGCTGAGCACTGCTAGCCAACAGAATGCTAACCCTAAAGCACTAATCATAAACATTAGTTCCCCTAATGCTAAAGTGCTAAGCCATCATGCTATTTGGTAGAAGATAATGCTAATTTCAACCATTTTGATAATGACTAGAGCTGGAATCTTTGAGTGACTCTCAATTCGATTAGATTTTTAGACATGAAATGATTTTTGATTTAGAAACAATTTTTCTGTTGAAACTGTCCAGAGATTGTTAAACTGTGACTGACGAGAGGAAAACACGTAAATAAATAGAACATTTATTTAAAAGAATTAAATGAGCTAAAAATTAGCTTTGCTAATGATCATGGAGCTAATTTTTACTTTAGCGCTTTGAATTTCATCCAAGAGGGGCAGTCGCTTTCACACTTAGCAGAAATGCTAAACGCTCTTAGCTTCCCCTAAATACATTTTCTGGACACACTATGGCTACCCTCATTGAGACGCTGATGCACTAAACCAACAGATAGCTGCGCTGCTAGCAGCTTAGCACTGCGTCAGAGCTTCAGTAACTACCAGGACATGTTTCTGTTGTTCCTCCCTGCAGACTTCCAGGATGTACACCGTGCCGCTCTATGAGGACCTGGTTGCCGGGGTGATGAAGTGCGTTGCCGTGGAGATCTTCTACCAGACGCAGCGCCGCCTGCATCCCAACCTGCGACGGACGCTGCAGCTCATCCTGTTCCCCAGCAGCTCGGCGCCGGCCAATCAGAGCGGCGCGGTTCCGCCTATCCTGACTGGCTCCGCCCCTTCCGGCTCGCCACTGCAAAGCCCTGCTGCCACGGCAACGGCCTCCGCCGCTGGAACGACGGCCGCCATGGCGCTCAGGGACGTTAATGTGTCGGCTTGACGGCCGTCCGGACCCCCAGGGGTCCCAACGGGTCAGAACCAGAACAGTTTCCTTCATCATGTCCACAAACAGCAGAATTTTCTAGAACTTCATGAAAATGATGCAACAGATTTCTCTTCTCCTCGGTTTGAGAAACCTGGACTGGATTCTGATCCAGAACCAGAACCGGACCTGAACACCGGAGCGGCCTTATCGCCTCACTGTGAAACAAACCCGCTAACTGGACCCAGTCCAGCCACATCCTCAGGAACCTGCAGACCCTGAACGCACCACTGAAATGAAATGAAACCCGATCACATGACCAATAATCTGTATTGATTATCAACCAGCTTCACTCTGCAGATGGTTAATTATTTTATTTATTCTGTTTTCCTCCATCGAAAATAAAATAAAAAAAAATCATCTTGTTTTTTTCTGAAGAAAATCTTTAACTTTCAGAAAACAGATTTATTTATTTTGAAGGGTTCCTTTAATTTCCTGCTTTTGTTTTGAAGTCAGACCGGAAATGTAAGGTCTGTCATGTTTAACGGGATCTTTGATGTCTGAAGGTTTTATTATTTAATACACAGGAAGCTGGTGGCTTTGCTTTCACAATAAAAGCCTTGATTCGTGTTCCACTTCTTAAGGAGATTTTACGTTTTTATTTCTCTTTTATTAAACTGATTTATTGTGAACAAACAAAACCTTTAGAATGTTTTAAGTGTCTAGAACTGTTTTTTATTTAATCAAACTTTGTTTACACTGAACATTTTGTAATTGGGTTGAAGGTAAATCTGAATCAGATCCGGTTTGTGTTTTATGTCTGAAATTATTTTTTTGCTTTTGTGCCATAAATGAAACCAATTTTAAAGACATGTAAGAAATCTTTATAACTTCAACTAAACTACAGAACTGAAGCTGTTTTCTATGATGATGTATCGGGGCCATTAGAAACAAGGACAGAAACAAGAGTACATTTCCACAAAACACTCAAAAATTGTAATAATATTCTCAGAAAACATGGAAATGTATGGATTTCAAAAGTCAAAAATATTTCAACTTTTAAAACTCAGAAATTTGCAAATGTCAAATTTTGACTAATCTCAAAAATTGAGGGGTTTTTGTAGCAAATTTTCAACTTTTGGACTTCAGAAAATTTCCAAATGCTGAAAGGGTTTGCCTTTTGAAACCTAGAAACTTTTTTTTCTAGAAAACTTCTGAGATTTTTGACTCAGAAATCTCCCATTTTTCCCCCTGGAAAATTTGAGTTTTTTGTTGCAAATTTCCTGCTTGTTTTTCCCTAAAATGCTGTCGTACTTTCCTGGTGCTGAAACATCAGATGAACCTCAGTCTTCTGGAAAAACACACAAACATGTCAGTCGCTTAATGAAGAAATATTAAACATAAACAGCAGGAATTCATTTTTAATAAATAAACTCGTCCAAATGTCCCTAATTCCAATCGAACAAGTTCAACAAAGTGATTTTATTTGGGTTTTTTAGGCTTCGTTTCACCGGGGAGACCTTTATATTGAAGCCCATCACCGGAAGTTGCGTGTTTTAACGCGTGCAGTGTTGACTATCGGGAGGAAAGCATCACCGGAGCCCCTCTGCAGCTGGACCGACACATCTGGACCGGAACCAGCCTGGGACCAGCCGCAGCTCCTGGAGGTGGGGGCGGGGGGAGCGCACAGGTGAGGCGTCACGTGACCAGACTTCCGGAGCTTAACGGGGCGCGCGCAGGTGTGTCTCAGCATCCCCGTCGAAGCGCGTGCGGGGCTCCTCGGGGCCAGCATGGCGGAGGAGACCCGGGTCATCTACCACCTGGAGGACCAGGAAACCCCCTACCTGATCCGGATCGGCGTGCCCGCGCAGCGCGTCACCCTGGCCGACTTCAAGCAGGTGCTGAACAGACCCCACGCCAAATTCTTCTTCAAGTCCGTGGATGATGACTTCGGGTGAGTCACGTGACTGACGCCTCCATCAGGAAGATGACACAGATCCAGATGGGTTTATTGAGCATCAAAGGTCACGTGTTCCAGCGGGGGGAGGCGATTCAGTCACATGATCAGTGATCAATAATCATGAAAAACAAGAGAGGCTGATAAACACATGTATGAATCAGCAGGGAGGCTTTGTTTGTATGTTTATGAGCTGATTGTTTATATAATCCTCCTCATGCAGCTGTGATTATGTAACTGTGATGAAAACAAAAGCTTTAATATTCCCTCTGATGAGAGGATGACTGTCGGCGGTGAGCTCATGATGATGATAATGATGATCTTTTGTCTCTAGGTGTAGCAGTTTAAAAACAAGAACGAGACTAGCATTATGACTTTCAAAGATCAAATTTATACTTCAGAACAGATTTTTTTTTTAAGGGAAATATTTCTGATTCCTTGTCTGTCAAGAATTATTTGCGGCTGTTTTCCCACCTGATAGTCCGATAGACTCGGTACCCTTCCTGACCTCTGGGGGCGCTGTAACAAGAACCACTGAAGGAAATGACTCAAAAACACCAGAAGACACTGAGTGCAACTTCCTTCACAAAATGGAAACAGAAATGGAGGCGTCAGATTTCAGTGGTTGTCTTTGGTCGTTGGCTAAAGATCACAAACCATTTCTCCTGCTAGCGCTAGACTAGCGTGGTTGCTTTGGTTGATTTTACCCAGAATGCATGCTTTCTAACCGAACCAGAGTTAGCTTGGAGGACAAGCGTTAGCTCCTTTGGCTCGATTGTGCATTCACACCTCCCCGAGCGAAGCGGACTTTCTGGACAAATTAACCAGAGTTGAATTAAAGCGGACTATAATGGCTGCTGGTGGGAATATTTTCAAAGTTATCAAGTTGCTAAAGCGCTTAGCACACCCTTAGAGTAGTTGGGGCAGGTTTTACTACAACTTAATCAGACGAGATGGCAAATATTTTCAGGATGTTTTCATATCATATCTTGCTGCACCTCTAGTTATGACATGATGCTCATAGTGATGAAATGAAATGAAATGAAATGAAATGAAATGAAATGAAATTTTATTCGAACATGATACAAATATAAAAATAAAATAGTGCACAGTAACAAGGAGTGCATAAGAAAGAAGAGAAAATACAGATTTTTTTGTTTCAGTTAACATATCATGCTCAAAATGGGGTAGGAAGAAGTGAGAACTTATAAACTCCTACCCCCTAAACACTTGAAACTTTAGAGTCCTACTGTCATTAAAAAAATCAAAATCAAAGTGGCAGTCAGAAGTAACAGTTACTAATATTTACCTATACATTTTCCCATTTTATGCTGGTTTGTCTTTCTAAACCCTTACACCAAGTTATCTGCAATACACACCTTATTGCTTTCTGTCACCCATATGTGTATCTATTGAAAATTACCTCTTTGTACTTTCTTTTGAATTGTGTTAAACTATTGCTTTGTTTTAAATCTTCATGTAACTTGTTCCATAACTTTACACCTTTAATTGAAATACAGAAGCTTTTTCTTGTTGTTCTAAAATTGCGGATCTTGAAGTTTGAGTGACCCCTTAAGTTATACCCCCCTTCTCTTTCAGAAAACGTGCTCTGTATGTGCTCAGGTAACAACTTTTTAGATACTTTGAACATAAACTGAGCCATTTTAAATTCTACAAGCTCGTCAAATTTGAGAATTCTGGATTTTATGAAGAGCGGGTTTGTATGCTCATAATAACCGACATTATGGATGATTCTAATGGCTCGTTTCTGTAGGACGGTTACCGGATGTAAAGAGCTCTTGTAATTAACTCCCCACACTTCACAGCAATATGATAGATATGGTAAAATCAGAGAGTTATATAGAATATGAAGTGATTTATGAAGATGATGACAGTAATGATGACGATGATGATGGTGTGTTTCAGGGTGGTGAAAGAGGAGATCAGTGACGATGAAGCTCGGCTGCCTTGTGTCAACGGACGGGTCGTCTGTTGGGTCAGAACCGCTCAGAACCTCTCAGATGGACGATCAGTCATGAAAACATCAGGACGTCCAGTTAAACCTCCAGTTCTCTGAATATCACCAGTAGAGGGCATTGCTAATTGAAAAGTTAGACAAGCTAATCATAAACTTTACATCCACTAACACCTGCACTGCGTCACAGGTGGAGAATGCCAGGAGAGGAAATGGAACTGCTGCGTAAACAGATTTCAAAATAAGAGCATGGATATAACCAAAAGTTCAACTCAGATTTTTAACTTTATAAAACTGAAAGTTTACAAAACAGCCAAGTAAATTTGTCTGGCACTATGAATTTAGGCAAAGCTAAGTGCGCTAAGCATATTTAAAGTTAGCTAAAGTGCTAATCACTAAATTAGCTTTGTTGTTAGTGGATTAGCGTCAGTGTGTCCAGCCACTAAGCAGCACTGGTTTGGATGCTGCGAGCATCTTGCTGTGTGATTTTAGCCAGACCTAAACATGTTGGAGGACGTTTGGAAGGTCAAACACTCGTAGGTTTGTCCGCACATTGAAACGGTTGATTCCAGATTCTACCTTTAAACCGTTTACCAGACCAGAAGTTGCGCCAGTCTTCTTCCTGAGTGCTTCTCTGTAGATCTCACCATGGCGTCACTGTCTAAATGTCTAAACTTTAAACTGAACAAAATTCAGAAAATTATACATTATGATTACATTTTATTTAATATCTAATCTGAATATGTCCTTATTTTTTCATGTCTGTCTCATTTGGACCTGATGAGACACCTGGACTGTCCAGGTGTCTCTAAGATCCTGTCTTCTTCTCTGCAGGTGGTGTCTTCAGACGCCTGTCCTCCGGACTTCAGGGGGTCGGACACGCCCTCCGTGGCCACGCCCTCCAGCTTGGCCCCGCCCCCCATCGAGAGGACCGGCGGCATCGGCGATTCCAGACCACCGTCCTTCCAGTGAGTTCCTACACGGATTAAGCTCCAATAGTGCTGATGCGACCGCGCGCTGACAGGATGTGATGTGTCTGTCCGCTTCAGCGCTGCGGCCGTCTGTCACGATGACCTGCGGGGGTCAGAGGTCAAATCGCCTGCTCCATCTTCAGAGAAGCAGCGGCGGAGAGATGGTAAGCTCTTCAACTGAATCAAACCAAATTCTTCCAGCTGTCTCTGATTGGCTGGGGTCTGCATACAGGAGGCCACCTGAACGGACACGCCCACCAGGCGGCCGACCAGAAGGGGGCGGGGCCAGCCGGCGGCGACAGCTCATCCAATCAGCAGAGCAGCGAGTTAGAGACGACCAGCTTCTGCTCGTCTGAGGAAGACTCTGGAGGAAGGTCAGACCTAAACAGTTCTGGTCCGGTTCTTACATAGTTATTGTATTGCAGTATGTCTTATCTGTCAGTTGTGCAGTGAGGTGTACGGAACAGGGTTAGTGCCAAAAATAAATAAAAGAATTTAAACTTTTTTCTCAGAATTTCTTTTTTTTTCTCTAAATTTTGAGTTTTTTATGAGAATTCTGACTTTGATCTCAACATTTTGACTTTAATCTCAGAAGTTTGACTTTAATCTGAGAATTATCACTTCTTTTCTCAGAATTTTGACTTTTCTATGCAAATCTTGACTTTTTTTTATGAAAATTTTGACTTTAATCTCCAAATTCTGGCTTTTTTCCTGAGAAGATTAAATTCAGATTTCTGAGAAAATAGTCAGATTTATTTATTGTTCTTTTAGTGGCCCTAATCCTAATCCAGACTGCTTTCATCACTTCATTATTATAATTTTCAGCCATTGTTTCTGTCCAGATTTACTGTCTGACTTCTTCTGGTGCAGGATTATTATGCATGTCTCATGTCAGTGTCAGAAAAAATGCCTTATGAGCTTTCAGACTGCTGGGAAAAAGTCGGATTTGGGTCCCATTTTCCTGTGTGTGAAGGTTGCCTAGATTACCTGCTTTCTGCAGATGAAGCATTTTAATTGATTGGGGGTTTTGGCGGAAGGAGTGGCTTACCTACAGCGCCAACAGTCCCTGGCAGATTTCAACAGTTTTGAGCTCCATAAAAGACAATCTGAGGAGTTTTTTAAGTGACTTTTTAAATCATATTGAGACCCATGGTTTGACTAGGCCACTTCAAACGCTGTGTTTTGTTTACTTTGACACTTTTTGACTGTTTTTTTTTAAAAAAAACAACAACAAACTGTTTTGTTTACTGTTTTATTTAATGATCTGAAACAAAGTTTGATAAAAAAAAGCAAATACTTTTTCACAGCAGCGTACTTCTGTTTGTCAGTCTGGAGCATTTCCAGTTATGGGTGTGTCCCTGAATGCATCACGGTGCGTTTGCTGCAGCGGCATCAGGCTCGTAAACCTGTTGAAGTCAGAACTCCTGGGAGAACCCAAACTCTTCCTTCCTGTGGTTCTGGTTCTGTGACGTGTAAAAACGGTACTGCTCCTTTAAAGGCTGTGTCATGTGACCCAATGACCTCAGCAGCAGCTCTCGCTGTGATTGGCCCATTCCTCTGACACACATTCACCTGCCTGCAGGTCATTTTTTCTGCCCCAGTAAACCTGTTCACGCCCTGGGCTCTGATTGGCTGCTGCGTGTCATGTGACCAGCGCTGCCTTTTGTATTGTGCTGCAGATAAAGCCATCCCAGCTGATCTGAGAGCAGAAATAATGTGTTCCTGATCGATTTCCTCATTTAGACTCTGATTTCCATCAGTGATGGACTCCACCTGCTGCCAGATTTACAATCTTTACACAAACATTTTAAATCTTGTTCTAATTTTTAAACAGGTTTGGAGTTTTGCTGTCCTTTATTTAATTATTTGTAAAGTCAGATTTTCCTCTCTCTGTTGGAAATGTGTTGATTTTTTATTAAAAGTGATTCATTTCTGACAGGTAAGCAAGTTTTTTATTTGTTTTCAAAATTAGAAATTTGTTTTATAAAACCTGAATTTGTTTTTTATTAAATAATTATTTGTATTTTGATTTTTTTTATTCATTATTTTATATATTGATGTGATCTTTCCAAGTTGCAAATATAATTTTATGAAATTATAGCAACTTTTTGTTAAATCTCTGACTACTGGGGGGAAAAATAAGCAAATTTTCCATCGATAATTTGGAGCTACATTCCTTAGAAAAACCAGTGAATAATTGGGGCTCGACTATGTTTATATATTTGTCTGTTTATCCTTTTAAAAAGCTTTTATTTTTATTCATCTTTGATTAATTTTACCGTCTGCTTCAAATACATGTTTTAATTAGGATTTCCTGCTTTTATATTTCTATAAAATCTTTGTTGCGTTTTTAGATTTGTGTTTTTTTGACCAATCAAAATTCTGTCTGTGATGTCAAACCAGATTCAGCCAATCAACAGGCCAGAGCAGCTCCTC
This sequence comes from Poecilia mexicana, assembly GCF_051168715.1. Lineage (NCBI taxonomy): Eukaryota > Metazoa > Chordata > Actinopteri > Cyprinodontiformes > Poeciliidae > Poecilia > Poecilia mexicana. The sequence goes on along the minus strand of NW_028263382.1, from coordinate 6,012,250 downwards.
GCCAAGACTCATCAGGCGACAGCGGCGTCGCCACCGAAAACCAAAAACTCCACGGATGGAAAAGGTAAACACACACACACACACACACACACACACGCACAAGGTGAGGTCCTGGTTGTCTGTATAAGTGTGTCTTTATGACGCCTGATGCAGGGCGGCTGTTTCCATCTGGACTTCCTGTCACTGACGTGTCCCTCATCTTCCTGTCCTGTCTCTCTGTCCACCTGTCTCCCTCTCTGCCTGCCTCTATCCGTCTGTCCATCAGTCGGCGTCTTTCAGCAGCGTCACTGACTCCACCATGTCGCTCAACATCATCACTGTAACCCTCAACATGGGTGAGTACAGAAAGGTTAGCAGCGGATTGGATCAGGACACATACAGCCTTGTTTAGGTCTACTGCTGTCAGGGTCAGGTCTGACCGAGTCCAGAACTGGCCCAAACGGTCTTGATAAGGACAAAGAGTCCAGAACCGGCCCAAGCGGTCTTGATAAGGACAAAGAGTCCAGAACCGGCCCAAACGATCTAGATAAGGACAAAGAGAGTCCAGAACCGGCCCAAACGGTCTAGATAAGGACAAAGAGTCCAGAACCGGCCCAAGCGGTCTTGATAAGGACAAAGAGTCCAGAACCGGCCCAAGCGGTCTTGATAAGGACAAAGAGTCCAGAACCGGCCCAAACGGTCTTGATAAGGACAAAGAGTCCAGAACCGGCCCAAGCGGTCTTGATAAGGACAAAGAGTCCAGAACCAGCCCAAACGATCTAGATAAGGACAAAGAGAGTCCAGAACCGGCCCAAACGGTCTAGATAAGGACAAAGAGAGTCCAGAACCGGCCCAAACGGTCTAGATAAGGACAAAGAGAGTCCAGAACCGGCCCAAACGGTCTAGATAAGGACAAAGAGAGTCCAGAACCGGCCCAAACGGTCTAGATAAGGACAAAGAGAGTCCAGAACCGGCCCAAACGGTCTAGATAAGGACAAAGAGAGTCCAGAACCGGCCCAAACGATCTAGATAAGGAAAAGAAAGTCCAGAACAGATCTTGTCATCCTGAATCCCATTAGTAAAACCCATGTTTCACAAATGTCTAGTATAGGTTCATCGGCATCTACAACTGCTCCCCATGTGTTTTGGGTCTGGGTCTGGGTCAGGTCTAAAACATCCTAAATTAGCTCCATCATAGTCCAAACTTGCTCCAGAGGTTTCCTTTGAGTCTCAGCTTGGTCCAAACAAAACAGCCTAAATTACATTGAGTCCAATTCAAAACTTCTCCAGAAGTTTCTTTCAATTTAAACCAGATCCAAAAAAAACAACTTAAATTAGGTTTATTGAAGTTGAAAACTGCTCCTCATGTTCTGTTTGAGTTTAACCTACATCCAAAATATCCTAAATTAGGTCTACTGCAGTCCAAGATTGGTCCAAAGGTTCTCTTGGACTGGATCTGGTCCACTACAGTCTAGATTAGGTCAGCTATCTGTCCAACACAGATCAGGTCCAGTTGGGGTTCTCAATCAGGTTTGTAGGTAGATGGATCGTATCAGAGTTCAGAACAATCCCTAAACCTTCCTGGACCAGGTCTATGACAGACCAGTTCTGCCCCACCGGTTCTGTTGGATCAATCCTTAAACGATGTTCATAAGTCTTTAGATCAGATCCAATAAGGTTTCAAACAGGCTAAATACTGTCTGGATCAGGTACAGTAGAATCTGAACCAGGTTCAGAACGGTGAGAATCAGATCCAGTAGAGTCTAAAACCGGTCCTCAGCAGCTTTGGCAGTAGAATGGATCAGGTTCTGCTCAAACATGGCGGTTGGTTTACAGTTTGATTGGTTCTCTCCAGGTCCTCTGAATCCAATAAGACCCAGAGCTAACTGGGTCGCTAGATACTGACCGGAGCGTGACCTGATGAGATCATTTAAAACCCAGTTCAGAGTTCTGGTTCTGTCTGGTTGCTGTGTTGTTGGGTTGAACAGAAGTTTAAGTTCTTCAGAAGGAGACCTTTATTTCATGAGATGTTTGCATCCTGAGTATGATGCCAGTGAGGTTTGACTGTTCTGTGCGGTCAGACTAACGCCGCCTGTTCCTCAGAGAGGTATAACTTCCTGGGCATCAGCATCGTTGGTCAGAGTAACGACAGAGGAGATGGAGGGATTTACATTGGCTCCATCATGAAGGGAGGAGCTGTAGCAGCAGATGGACGCATCGAGCCTGGAGACATGCTGCTGCAGGTAGGGCCGACACCAAGTTCTGGTTTGGACCGTCTAGGCTGAAGCCAAGACTCTCTGAAGCTCTTTGGACTTCAGAGAGTCCTTTGTTACTCTGGTGATTCTCACTGTGATTCTGTTCACTCAGGTGAATGATATCAACTTTGAGAACATGAGTAATGACGACGCAGTCCGGGTTCTGAGAGAGATCGTCCACCAGCCGGGGTGAGGCTTAATTAAAACCACTGACCACTACAGTCTGTCCTCCTCTGTTCTGCAGCTCAGGATGACTTTTCATCCAGACACAACCTTTGAGACTCAAGCTGAGCTGTTTCTCTCCTTCCTTTTAGTTCGGTGACATTAACTGTGGCAAAGTGTTGGGATCCAAACCCGCGAAGTTGCTTCACGCTGCCCAGAAGTGAGTCAGGGAGGATGTGTAGGTTTAGTTTGATACTGTTGAATGTGATCCAGCTCGTTAAAACGGTCTGTCCTGTAAAACCGTGCAGGTGAACCGGTCCGCCCCATCGACCCGGCTGCCTGGGTGTCCCACACGGCCGCCATGACCGGGAAACTCCCCCCACACTACAGTATGTCTCGACTCTGCACCTCTCTTCTATTGTTAACCCGTCCGTCACATTTTAACTTCCTGCTGTTCTCCAGGTGTGCATGAAGAAAACCACCTCAACATCCACAGTGACATGACGGTGGTCGTCAAGGCGATGGCCAATCCAGAGTCAGGGCTGGAGGTTCGAGACAGGATGTGGCTGAAGATTACCATCCCCAACGCTTTCATTGGTGAGAAGATGTACTAGATCTGGATCTGAGAGTCTGAGGAATGTCTCATTCACACCAGTCCTGTTTAATCCACTTTTATCAAACTCTAGTTCATTTGCGAAGGTGTGAATTGAATTCTTATGTGGACCAAAAAAGTGAAATCTGGTCCATCTACAAACCTAAGTTTTGGTTTAGTCGAAGTGAATTAGAAAACAGATGTGAACGCCAAGTGGACCAGAGACCGCTCCAAAAGCAGAAAGTGGACTACAGCGCAGGGCATTCTGGGTAAATAAAACCAAATTTTCTAGCCTAGCAGTAGCAGGAGAAATGGCTCGTGTCTTTCTCCAAAGACAAAAGAGTAAATCTGATGCCACTTCATTTTTGTTTCCTTTTTATGAAGAAGGAAGTTGCTCTTAGTGTCTTCAGAGGTTTTTTGTGTCGTTTCCTTCAGTGGTTCTTGGTGCAGCACCCCCACAGGCCAGGAGGGGAAGATGTTGCTCAAACGGTTTGGTTGGTTTGACTCGGAGCAAAAAGAATGAGAACCACAATAGCTGAAAATTAAACAAATGTTGTTTTGGTCACCACTCGAGCCGAGTTTACCGAACTATCAGGTGGAGAACCACCTAAGATTCTCACCAATAAAAACATTCTGTTTAACCAACATGAAATAATCTCTGTATAAAGATTCCTGTCAGAACTGTGAAAGGAGACGGATACATTTACCTTCTATCTGTCCAGGTTCGGACGTGGTGGACTGGCTCCACCGTAACGTCGAAGGTTTTACCGACCGGCGCGAAGCTCGTAAGTACGCCGGAAACCTGCTGAAAGCCGGATTCATCCGACACACCGTCAACAAGGTCACCTTCTCAGAGCAGTGCTACTACGTGTTCGGAGACCTGTGTGGAGGTAGGAGCTGGGGCCACAGAGCTGTCCACACTAGAGACCTAACTATAGTTATTACTCTTTGAAATAAGAAGACCTTTAAATAGTCAGTGTGCTGAGATCACCTGGAGTCTGTGGCGTTTTGTCCTCAACTGATGTCCTCTTTAAAAATAAAAGGGAAACCTTCAATTAAATGTGTTAATAGAAAGAGAAGTTGTTTTGGTTGGTTGGTGCAGTCTTGAACATTCACCTGCAGTACCGTCAATGAACATAAGATGGCGACACAGAAGAAAAAGCCAGTAGGTCATGTTAAACTGTTTTATGTAATTAATGTCACTTTCAGAGGTTTATTGTTATAAATTTATCAATTTTTATTCAAAAGGTCTGGACTCTACTGTAGTCTGATGATAAGAAAATAAAAACCAAAGTTTCCAACAGCAGAAATGTTCCTATTTCGCTGTTGCTGCTCCTTTCAGATCTGGCTGCCATGTCTCTGCTCGACCGCGAAGACGGATCCTCTGGAGAAGCAGGAGGAGGAACTGACTGCGACCCCCCAGCCTTCCCCTACCAGTACCCCATCCCTCACCCCTACAGCTCGCCCCACCCGCTGCACCAGCTGCCGGCCTGTGGGGCAGGAGGAGGCAGGAGTCATCACAGCGAAGGTACAGGACGTTTTCTAGTTTTTCATAAGGTTTGTGTCAGTATGTGGCATCCTGTATGTATTTGTTTAGCTAACGCCGCTGCTTGATCATGTGTGTCTGATCAGTTGCTATCTTGCCATCCGTCCTTGAACATTGAAAACAGTGACTACATTTGAGGGATAAAAGCAGATTGTGTTGAACATCAGGTTCTGTCGTGTCTATGGGATTTTAGCGCTCCCTTTATGAATAGGAGCTGTGTAATGGGATCAAGTGTATGGGACTCAGGACAGGGTACGTCATTTTGCTGTTGCATCTTATATATTAAAGGATTCACAGACAGTCTGGGAAAGAAATTTCAGGATGTCTTCCTATGCCACAGAAACTAAAGGCTGATATCAACACTGCGTTTTGTTTGAATGTTTATGTCTGGAAGACCCTGATGAAACCTCGGTATCGCCTCTCGGGTTCTGATTGAAACGATGACATCATGTGTTCATTGGTCCTGCAGGAAGTCGCAGTAGCCAATCAGACTTCAGCGACGATCAGAAGGAGGGAAAAGGAGGAACACAGCAGGAATCTGCCAACCAGGAAGCGAACACTCAGCACAAGATGGCCGACTGTCTGAGTGATGGCAGCGCTCAGGGACCGCCCACCTCCTTCTCCGGTTCCCATGGTGACAAAGACATCCTAATGCCGTCTCAAGGTCAGCACCGTGACTTTTCATCGATCCAACCGGAAATCTCTCGACAGTCCTTCCGTTTGGCCATGGGAAACCCCAGCGACCTCTTTGTAGATGTCATGTGACCCAGTGACGATGATGTCATATCCTGGCAGGTGACCTGGAGACATGATTAAATTTACTTTTTCAACTGAAGCTGAAACGAACTGAAAAAGATTGAGGCACATTGAGTCACTGTGAAGACCTGGACCTGACAAGAACGAGACCGGGCTCTGATCAAACCTGAAACTAGACAAAACCATCCTGAACCTGACTGAGAACCAAACCTGAGAACTGAACCGGACTGAGAACCAAACCTGAGAACTGAACCGGACTGAGAACCAAACCTGAGAACTGAACCTGACTGAGAACCAAACCTGAGAACTGAACCTGACTGAGAACCAAACCTGAGAACTAAACCGGACTGAGAACCAAACCTGAGAACTAAACCGGACTGAGAACCAAACCTGAGAACTGAACCTGCCTGAGAACCAAACCTGAGAACTGAACCTGACTGAGAACCAAACCTGACTGAGAACCAAACCTGAGAACTGAACCTGACTGAGAACCAAACCTGACTGAGAACCAAACCTGAGAACTAAACCTGACTGAGAACCAAACCTGAGAACTGAACCTGACTGAGAACCAAACCTGAGAACTGAACCTGACTGAGAACCAAACCTGACTGAGAACCAAACCTGAGAACTAAACCGGACTGAGAACCAAACCTGAGAACTAAACCGGACTGAGAACCAAACCTGAGAACTGAACCTGACTGAGAACCAAACCTGACTGAGAACCAAACCTGAGAACTAAACCTGACTGAGAACCAAACCTGAGAACTGAACCTGACTGAGAACCAAACCTGAGAACTGAACCTGACTGAGAACCAAACCAGATTTACCTGGCTCTCACTCGGCCCTTGCTCTGACTGAGACCTGAACCTAACTGGGACCTGGACCTGGCTCGGACCTGGACCTGACTCGGACCTGGACCTGACTCGGACCTGGATCTGACTCGGACCTGGATCTGACTCGGACCTGGATCTGACTCGGACCTGGATCTGACTCGGACCTGGATCTGACTCGGACTGGACTCTCTGAACTAACCAAATCAAAGCATGTGCTGCTTTTCTCTCTGAGCGACGTTCTGAGTCTCTCCTGCATCCTGGGATGGTTGTAAATTATTCCTGATGTTCCTGTATGTAAATCACATGCTGTCACGCTGCCTGTTACTGAGCTGATTATGTTTATATTTATTCATTATTTATTTATTTAACATGTTTATTTATGAACTGTTTGTTCCAAACATTTACTGCAGAAACCGACGTGTGGATTATTTATGAGTCCTTGTTCTCGTCTCCTCATGACTTAAAACGTCCATGTTTGTCTAACTGGAGAACCCAGAGAAGCAGAGCTGTAGCTTTTCCTCTACATTCCAAAACCAATGAAACGGGTCAGTGAAAATGATTTTACATAAAGGTTAAATACGGTACCAAATCACAGACCGAAGGCTCTCAGACATTTGAGTTTTGTGAAGAACAAAGACTGATCTGTTTAGTGAAAGCAGTTGTATAAAATGTGTTCACTGTGTTATATGTATACAACCAGATAGTAAAACCTTAAATGATGAATTAGATTTGGAATAAAGTTCACATAGCTTTCATAGAAATCTGTGTATAACTGTGATTTCCTCATATCTTTAAAAGTCAGGAGTTTCACCTGTTTTGACACTACAAAAGGTGAAAGTTTCAAATGAGAAGGAACAGACAGATTAATTGTGACTGTTATTTAATGCAAACACCCCAATTATGCGTGTGTTTGTTTCTTTTACATTAACAGAATAGCGACAACATTTTGCACATAATTGTAATGGAAATGTAGCTACTGGCTGATTACAATGAATGTGACACTTTGAATTGAAATGTGCTTGATGGGAACAAATAATATCTATACAAGGTCTGTTTTATTGTGACTCCTTTTGTTACTAAGGACATTCTTTAGCATACAGAATACCAGACATATAACATGCTACCCCCTCATTATTCATTTAAATTATTTTTTGAAATATTTCTAGCTTACATAATTGTTTTACTCGTAATTTTGGCCCTATCTGCTTTCCATACCGTGGAGCGCCGCAGGGCGGTGCTCTGAATGGGACGCGGCCGGTCTCCATCAGCTGACGCGCCGCTTCTGCCGCCGACATCTTACCCCCGAAACGGCGGAGACGCAGAGTCCGAGTTCCACGGTCAATCACTCCGATAAAGTGATGACGGGCCCCGCGGGAAATGAAGGACGGGGTCGGGAAACATCGTTGCTGCCACCGGAGGAGGTGAGGAGACGGAGGGAAGGGGACACCGACAGTCCGTTTGTGCGTCTGTCTGCGCTGCAGTGGCGGACTGACCGCCAGACAGCTGCGGTAACGTTAGCAGTTAGCCGCTAACGGCTAGCCCGAACTAGGTTTAAAAATGCCAGATTTAAGTGTAGCGTAGTTCATCAAACCGGTTCTGACTGCTGTGAATTAAAACACGGTCCATTTTTAATCTGGAGAATCCTCCCTCTGGTTCGGCATTCAGACAGAATAGCTAACTCAAATAATTTCCATTATTTTGTGAATTTTAAGGTACTGCATTGTGGTTAGCGTTGTGTTTAAAAGGAGCGTCAGCTACGTGACTGGGCGGTGACTCCAGGCGCTGTGATTCAGTGGTGAAGGGAAACCCGAACCAAACAGCGGCTCGGTGTCTCAGTGTGAGCCGAAATAACCGCTTCAGCTCCTGCTACCGCCCGAGGAAACGTCCGCGGGGAATAAATCTACAGTTTTCCGGTGTGATCAGATTCCAGGAGGCTGAATGTTTTTCTTCAAGGCCTCTTCCACATGACGATGTTCTGGGAGGCTCATTTTATTCAAACGTTCAAATATATTAAACCAAACCCGTTCTCCAAATCAAATTACTGCTATTCGTTACTTCTATATAGAAAGCCAAACGTACCAAATAAGCAATAAAATATAATTGAGTCAATCTGTGAATAACCGTGATGAACTAGATTAGATCATTTTGATGATGCTTTTGGTATTTAAATAACCAGAATTTTATTCATTAATATCTTTAAAATAAGTTTTATGTCTATCTACGGTGTTCTCAGGTGTTGAAAATTGGTATGTTTTCTTTACTGTGTAAACACAATATATCTGGTTCACACCAATGTGTTTTGTATTTTAAATATTGAATAAAAACTAAGAAACATTAAATCCCTGAACGTGAAAATTACTGACAACGGAAAGTATTGTGATTCATAACTTCCCATATTTTTTTATTTAAAACCAAATAATCATTAAAAACATGATCGGATTGACATGTTTCTGCATGTTGGGATGTGAGGTATTTATTCATAAGATTGTAGGGACTCAGATGAAACCGACGATGTATTTTACCGGGGGAAAAAAATCATAACAAAAATCTAATTTGAGATTCAAAGTTGAAATTCTATAAATTGGATTTGGTCCTTAAAGAAGATATTTAGATCTGACATGATCAATGGAGCAGGAGAATCTGAAAAATGGACGTTTTAAGAATGTGGGCAGTTTGTACATTGGTTTTATCCGGTTTTTATATGTTTTTTATAATCTGATTGAAACATGAAGATCAAAGAAACAGACTTTAAAAACATGTCGTCCTGCAGCAGAAATAAAATAATAAATATGTTAATGAATGCAAAAATAAATCTAAATAACAGAGAAAAGTACCTCCTGCTTGAAGTTTTTTTTTTTTTTTTAACTAAATCTGTAATTTACTAGAAATGTTTTTATTTTGCACATTTCATTCCCTTTTTTCTTATAATCTGTGTTTTCTGTGTACATTTTGCTCGGTGAACTGGATCGATTGTATGAATGGATTTTGACATCAGAACTGACAGGAAACGACAAATCTGGAAACATTTAGCAGATTTGGTGTCTGCATCATTGAACTATTATAAGAAACATGATCAGAAAAGCAAATCATCAAGGTAAAAATCATGAAAAAGATGCTTAACAGCAGGGGTGCACCTAAACCTTGCAGGAGACCGGGGCCCCCAGGACCGGATCCGAACCCCCCATCCCCTCCTCCCTCGGCCTCCATTTGAAAAACTAGAACCGGTCCGTCTGCTGCTGCCTTCAGGGTCTGTTTGGAAATATCAAACTCATATTTCACGTAGAAACTTGATCAGATCAGGGAACTTTCCATCTGCAGCCTCCAGGGGGCGGTACTGCGCTGCAGAGAAGCCTCCAGAGCCGGTTCTGGTGAAAACTGGACCCGAACAGACCCGGTTCTGCTGCAGCGGTTCAGAACCAGCTGGCGATAGACGCCTGCTCAGGAATCAGACGCTGACGCAGCTTTACAGCCGCCGCTGCTGCGCAGGGAGCCTGTTGCCAGGCAACAGCAGGGAGGCAGAGGAGGGAGAGTGATGTCACCTCAGTCTGCAGCAAGGCGTCCGTTTGGTCCCTCACCGTTTCGGGTTTAAACGGTTCTGGTTCTGTTTTTATTCCTGTTGATGAAATGAGAATAAATGGAGGATCAAAGCTGGAAGAATTTCACTTCCTGTTTCCTGCTGAGAGGAAAACCGAAGGAGGCTGAGGCGTCTTCTGCAGGTTCACCTCGCCCGTCGTCTGGCAGCCGCCGCCGGGTCGCCATGACGATGAACTCCGGCTGACGGCGTGAAGAGGAGCGGGTTTGGTCCAGGTTTGTTTGTGGCGTTTCAGGGGGATTCTTCCGGCCAGCAGGCGGCGCCGCTGAGCTGCAGCTCTGTGGTTTTTTTAGGTTTTGATTTTTGTAGCGTTGGATGAGAAAATCAAAACCTAAAGAAAATACAGCGCTGAGAGGGAGAGCAGCGGGAACCCGGAATAAACGCCTCAATCTCAGGGTGTCCAAAGTGTGGCCCGGGGCCGTCTGGGGCCCTTCAGAAGGATTTTATTCGGTCCCTCACCTCAAGTTGAGACTGGGGAAAAAATTGGCCAAAAAGTTTGTGTTCTTGCCATTGACAGAAGTTAATTTCTGTTCTAGTTCTGTCCTTTTTCTGCATTGTATGTTTTTTCTTTATTTGTGGAAATGTTAAAAATGATGTTTTTAAAAAGTAAAATAATACACCTGATAAGAATTTTGTGCACTGTTCACTGGCTAAAACTTAATAAAATAGCAATTTTTTCTTTTATGCAATATATTCTGTGGCCTGCCGGTAAAATTTTCCATTTTAAACCAGTTAAACCACTGGTTTAGTCATTCCCAATGTTGTTTTAGAACCAGAACATTTACTATTGTCGGTTCTGGACTCTGAGGGTGAATTTATATGAATATGAAAAATAAAAGTAAATAAAAAATTCAAATGTCTTGCAGCCAATCAGAGGCCGTCTTTAACTGTACAGTTTAACTGAATCTTTTGGGTTTTATTGAATAAAATGTTCTGCTCAGACGCCGTTGTTTGACTTTTATTCAGCATACTTTGTTTTTTTGAAGATGAAATCTGTTTCTTCCAACAATCAAACAGAAAACAGTTTTTTCCAAGTTCAAGCTTCTTGATTTTAACTTTAAATAATTTTTTAATCTTAGTAGTTTTTTTGATCTATTTTTTTTATATATATAATTTTTGGGGACATTTTTAAAAATTAAGTAGTATGGATAAAGAATAATACTCAAAATGTCCCCATAAATTAAAGTAAATATAAAAAAATAATTTTAATGGGAAGCTCATTTTGTCAGATTAGATTTATATTTATTTTTTGACACTTTTCTTTTATAAAACTACTTTACGTATTCCAGGGACTTTTAATTGTATTTATATATATATTTTAGCTCCATGTTTATTTAAATGAGGGGTCTCTGGGTCTGCAGCTCAGGTTGATTCATTGTGGTGGATCGATTACGTCATCATGCAGCACCTGATGCAGCCGCCAGAGGGCGCCGCGCTAACAGCTGGATCCTGAAGCAGGAAGCTTCAGTGGAGGAGATGCTAAAATGTTTTCTCCGCTGTGGTTTGATGTTTGTCTCCGGAACAAATATGAGTCACAGAGTGGAACAAAAAAATATTTAAAATACCTTTTATTATTTTAGTTTAGTTCAAACATTTACATTCATACACAATGATACACATTTTCATAAACATTTGTTTGAAAATTATGAAGAAATAGAAACTTATCAGACCTACATTATTCTTCATTTTAAAGAGACGGGAAGATTTCTCAATAAGTCATGTTTAAAAACCAGCTTTAGTTTCCACTTTTCTCAAAGATTCCCTGTTTTTAGATTATTTTGATGATTAACTGGATAAAATGCAAAAGTTGCTTATTATGAGATTTTAAAACCTAAAACCAGAACATTTTTTGAGGAAGAGCAGCTTAGAATGTTTTCCCTCCTGATAGTCTCAGTTTGATTTGTTCCATCATCTGCTCCACCTCCAGCTGCTGTGGCTCTGAGTCAAACCAACCTGTTCCCCTCCTGGCCTGTGGGGGCGCTGGACCAAGAACCACTGAAGGAAACGACACAAAAACCTCTGAAGACACTGAGAGCAACTTCCTTCTTCACCAGATGGAAACAAAATGAAGGCGTCAGATTTTAGCGGTTGGAGGATTTCTCTTTAGTCTTTGGCTAAAAACCAGGAGCCATTTCTGCTGCTAGCGCTAGGCTAGCACGTTTGTTTGGATTGTATTTACCCAGAATGCCCTGTGCTGTAGTCCCCTCCCTGTTTTTGGAACTGTCTGTGGTCCACTCAGCGTTCATATATCAAACTACACCAGAGTTCACTTCTTGGTTCGATTAGCATTCACACCTCCCCAAACAAACCGGACCTTCAAACTGACTGGAGTTGGTTAAAGTGGATCAAACAGTTCTACAAATTGACCCTAAGCATCAAAGAAAATACAGATTTAATCCAAACTTTATGCTTTAAACTTATTGAGACCAGGTAAATGTTTTGGATGGATCTGTTAGTCAGACACAAACAGGGTCACAGAGGTCACGGTGTGATTGCATCATGTTTATTGTGTCCTGTCTCTTTAATGAGCCCCAGTGGAGCTGCTCTGAAACAACACTGAGCCCAGAGGACGCAGTCTGTGCGGACGTTTGGACACTAACAGGACAATTAGCATGCACCAAGCAGCACAGGAGATCTCAGCTGTTGCTATGGTTACTGCCGCCTGTTATGGATAAGTTTTGTTTCAGACTTCAGGAAACTTCAGTAAGCTGACAGGTTGTGCCAGAGCTCTTTAATGTGGATGACGTCTCTGCTTCTTTCTGTAATATGAATATAAAATCCTAAATTATGGAAAAGCTGATGGAATCCCAACTGGATAAAATGGAGAAAGAAAAGAAACATTTTATTATCATGGATGATTTTCTGCCTGTAGTTAAGAAAGTCAAAGGTTTTCTATTTGGATTCGATTAGTCAAAACCAAGACCAAGCTATGGTCCAACATTTATGGGTCAATAACTGATTAAACTGATTACAAATGAAGGACAAAACATTTAATGGCAACAAGGAAATGGAAACCAGGAGGATTTACTGAAGGAGCCGCCGACAAAAACCAAACAGAGAATGAAACCTGATCTGGAACAAATGATTTGACCAAATCGGTTCCAGTCGGACCTACAGAACAGTTTCTTTGTGTCAACCGGTAATTTCTCGTCTGAGCGGACAGAAGTCACGTGGCTCAGTCCGTACATGAAGGGTCACTAGTTTTACTGGACCATAAACTGCCCCAGTAATTTTTGAGATAGATGATATTTTGAGACCATCATCACGTAACAAAGTTTCATTTTATAACGAATACTTCACACTGAAATATCGTAAATAAAACACGACCAAAAACAAACATAAAAACACAACTGAAGCCATGAATAACATGGATTATGTCTCTAAGCAAAATTTCTCATAAAAATATTAATCAGAATGGAAATGATCAAACTCTTAATTTATCATATGATGCTCATCACAATAAGCGACTGTTATTACACAGTTAGCACTGCGTAATAACAACCAATAAGATTAGTCACCATAACTGCAGATGATACACAGGTGACCTTTGAACCCAGCCAACCACTGAACAGATGCTTAGAACAGATAAATGTGTGGATGAAGATTTTATCTTTGGACCTAAAGAGGTTTTATCTTTGGACCTAAAGAGGTTTTATCTTTGGACCTAAAGAGGTTTTATCTTTGGACCTAAAGAGGTTCCTCTTTAGGAATCATGGATCTAGAACTATAGATCTGGAGTCAACACACAGCTTCAGTTCTTCCAGCTGGAAACTGGAAATCAGGCTGACCTCTGACCTCTGACCTGACCCTTCAGAGCAGAACATTTCCACAATCTGAGGACTAAAGTCTCAGATCAGAGAAACTCATCCAGGCGTTTCTCTTTAGTGGCTTTGATTCCTGCAGCAGGTCAGACTGACAATCCAACGGTCCAGAACCCTGCTGGTCCAGAACCCTGCTGGTCCAGAACCCTGCTGGTCCAGAACCCTGACCGGACCATCAGCAGGGAAAACATTGCTAAATAATTAGTTTGGCAGCATTTTCCGTTTCCAGTGGGAATGATAAATGATGACAGAGTGACAGACAACATGTAAACCCTGCAAGTAGTGAAGTTTAGAAACATGAGTATTACAGTAAACCTGTTATTCCCTGAAAATGGAAGAAATGTTGCTGTTTTGGTCCCTAATCGAACCCAGTGTACCGGACTGTCAGGGGGAAAACATCCTTCGCTGGTCAGTTTGTTTGGGAAGGATTTTCTCGCTCTCGTTGGTCTCTGCTGACTTTAGAGGATATAAAAGCTTCATGGTGTAACTCAGCTCCTCTCAGCTCGAAGCTGCAGCATCATGACTAACTCCTCACAGGTCCTGTATTTCACTCTGACTGCCTACTTTGACATTGGGAGTTTGAAATACCTGTACTTTATGATGGTTATGTGTTTCTATGTCCTGATTATCGGCTCCAACGTCCTGCTGATCGTGGTGATCTGTGTGAACCGGAGCTTACATGAACCCATGTTCCTGTTCCTCTGCAGCCTGTTTGTGAACGAACTGTTCGGTAGTTTGGGTTTGTTCCCCTTCCTGTTGGTCCAGATCCTCTCTGATGTTCACTCTGTTTCTGCTCCGCTCTGCTTCCTGCAGATCTTCTGTGTTTACAGTTATGCAGCAGTTGAAGTTTTGAACTTGGCCGTCATGTCTTATGACCGGTACGTGGCCATCTGTTTTCCTCTGCAGTATCACTCCACCATGACGGATAGAAAGGTCGCGTTGCTCATTGCCCTGACCTGGGCGTTGCCTGTTCTGGCCACTGTGGTTCTGGTGTCGCTCAGCGCCCCCCTGCGGCTCTGTGGGAACGTCATCGATAAGGTTTTCTGTGGGAATTTCTCCATCGTTAAGCTGAGCTGCTCCAACACCAGCGTGAACAACGTTTACGGTCTGGTTCTGACGGTCGTCTCCATCGTCGCGCCGCTCGTTTTAATCCTCTACACCTACGGAAAGATTCTGGAGGTTTGTTTCTCCGCGACCAAACAGACGCGGCAGAAAGCCGTCAGCACCTGTACGCCTCACCTGGCCTCCATCCTGAACTTTTCTTTCGGCTGCTGTTTCCAGATCCTGCAGAGCAGGTTTGAGCTCAGCAGGGTGCCTCCTCTGCTGGCCATCGTTTTGTCGCTTTACTTCCTGACCTGCCAGCCGCTCTTCAACCCGGCGCTGTACGGCCTGAAAATGGCCGCCATCCGAGACGCGTGTAAACGTTTGTTATGTGGGGAAAACTCGGCTCCTGCAGCAGCTTCTCATGCCTGAGAACTCACCTTCTGTTAGGGGTTTCCAAGCTCAGGTTTTTCTCTAATGAAATATTATTTTCAGTTTGTAGATGAGGAATCATTTTTCACATGTTGATGCCGACATTTTTCTCTGTTTTGATGTTTTTTTGTTTTTGCGGATGTTTTAAAACAGGGACGTGAAACTTATTTTCATTTCAGGTCACATTAGAAGCCATGAAGGGCCTCAGAGGGCAGCTGTGGCAAAACTTACTGATAAAACTTTGTTATAAAAGTTATTATACAGCAGCTGTGGCCCTGCAGGCTCCAGACCGACAGAGAACTTAAAGGTAATATTTGTCTGTTGAAATTGTGTTTTATTAGTCAAGTTAAATTAGTTTTTGTTTTTATGAATTACTTGGATGCTGAACATGAAATCTTTAAAGGTACCGTTTTAACAGCTGGCTAATCGTTTATCAGTAGTTTTTGCCTCATCTGGCCCTTTGAGGACCTTCATGGTTCATGATGGGACCTGAAGTGAACTTCAGTTTGACAGTTTACATTAATACTGATGTGTTTTTGGCCCACTGGATAAATTATGAAAAACTGAATCTGTCTTCCTGTTTTTTCTCTATAAAACAATAAAAGCAGATCCTGCAGAGCCGGCTGGACCTCAGCAGGGGGCCTGGTTCTTAAAATGGGTCTAAAACCGAACATTAAAACAGTTATTGAAATGAATATAATAAAGTAAATGATTTACTCTTATCAGTGAACAAATGCAGGAACTGGTTTGATTATTTGGTTGGTTTATTATTTGCGGAAGCAATAAAAACAGTTATTCAAGCATTTTCAAGGTTAAAATAAACTTAATCAGTTGGAAAGTTATCAAAATGCAGAAAAAATCTAAAATGTTTAGAACAGTAAGATTTTTGTTTTGAAAAATGGGAAAGAAAAATCAACTGTGGACAGCATTTTTGGTAATGAGTAAATATTTCCCAGACATAATGATCACATCATGTTGAGCAGTTTTAATTTGTTGCAGTTTTGCATAATTATTCCACAATTAGCTAGAAAAAGAAAAGAGCAAACCAAACCTTAAAGCTTCTTTTTGTCATTTATTTTTCTTAATTTGTAGCACTGAATAATAAAAACATCCAAACAAATTAAGGGAATTAGCATAAAAAAAGCATAAAAATAATGTAAATATCCAAATTGCCAGACTTTCACAATGGATGTTAGATCCTTGTACATGAAGTGACATTTGAACAATAATGTGTTTGGGCAGATAGAAACAGAGTGAAATCCCACCAAAAAATCCAATTTCAGAAAATTTCTATAGCAAAACATGGAAATTTCTGAGTGTAAAAAGTCAAAACTTTGCTAGAAAAACCTGATTGATTTTTTTTAACCTATAGTCACTATTGCATTAATCAATTAGAGTAAAGATAAACACATGGATGAGTTTCTCTAGATTTTTCAGAGACATTCTAAATGTTCTCCAGCTGATAGAAGGCCAACTTTATAACCGCCTTATGTGGCTCTGAAGGGTCAGGTCAAAGGTCAGCCTGATCTCTAGTTTCCTGCTGGACTCATTAGGTCCAAAGATAAAAACTTCAGTTTTATTTTGTTTTGTAAAAAGTAAAAAATAAAAAGAAAATTGTGAATAACAAAGCTCCAGTGTGATCATCCTTCCACCAAACTTTCCCCTGTGCAAGGAGCAGTCAGGCAGTGGTTGCTGTCCATCGTTGTGCTGACGTTGGAGGCGTGATGCTGGGCGTCGCTCTGACTCTTTAAGTGAAGCTGAAGCTGATCTGATCTCTGTTAGCTGTGGCTCTGATCCAACGGCTGCTGGCTGCAGCTGTGAGGCGTTTCCACCGTTTACCTCTGGATTCATCCTTTATTTGGTGGAAATGATTTCATTTGTTTCACTCTGTTAATTTCTCTAAAGATGAGTTAGTTTTTCTGAATAGTTTCTCCAAGAACTCACCTCTATGGTTGTTTTACAAACTAAACTTAGGATGAAATTAAACTCCTCTCAGGTTTTGTATTTCACTCTGACTGCCTATGTGGACTCTGGTTTGCTGAAATATTTCTGTTTCTTCATCCTCCTGGTCCTGTATGTCCTGATTATCGGCTCCAACGTCCTGCTGATCGTGGTGATCTGTGTGAACCGGAGCTTACATGAACCCATGTTCCTGTTCCTCTGCAGCCTGTTTGTGAACGAACTGTTCGGTAGTTTGGGTTTGTTCCCCTTCCTGCTGGTCCAGATCCTCTCTGATGTTCACATCATTCCTGCTCCTCTTTGTCTCCTGCAGATTTTCTGTATTTATACTTATGCAAGTGTAGAGTTTGCTAACTTGGCCGTCATGTCTTATGACCGATACGTAGCGATCTGCCGTCCTCTGCAGTATCACTCCCTGATGACTGCAAGAAGAATAACGTTTCTAATATCCATCACATGGCTGCCTCCTCTTTTCTGCGTTGGTTTCACCGTATTCCTGAGCTCCTCTCTGCAGCTCTGTGGGAACGTCATCAATAAGGTTTACTGTGACAATCACTCCATCATCAAGCTGGCCTGTAACGACCCCACAGCCAACAACATCTATGAACTTATCATGGCTTTCCTCACAGTCTGTGTTCCTGTTTCTGTGATCCTCTACACCTACCTGAGGATCCTTCAGGTGTGTTTCTCTGGGTCCAAACAGACCCGGCAGAAAGCCGTCAGCACCTGCACCCCCCACCTGGCTTCTGTAATCAACTTCTCCTTCGGTGTTTCCTTTGAAATATTGCAGAGCAGATTTAACATGGACACGGTTCCCGGCTTGCTCAGAATACTTTTATCTCTGTATTTTCTGACGTGTCAGCCGGTTTTCAACCCGGTTCTGTACGGCCTGAATATGTCCAGAATACGCAGCATGTGTAAAAAGCTGCTTCTGAACTCTGTGAGGAAATGATCACCAGGAAGAAGGTTTTTATTTTGGTTTCTGGTAAAATTAATACTTGATAAAATTCACTTCTTTGACTCCAAAAGAGATTTTAATTATTTGTTTATACAATAAAAAGTTCTAAGAATCATAATTACTATTGCAGTTATTTACAAAGAAATACTGAGGTTAACCTTTGACCTTTTGAAATAAATGTAAGTCCTGTATGGTAGGTTGTAACTGTCCTCTTCTGAGAAATAATGAACATAAAAGCTGCAGGTGTTTGACTTTAGGTGGAGAATTTACTCAAAATAATTGAATCAATTTTAGTGTCAAATGACAAAAATAATTGATAAACATGCAAATTAAACCATTATATTTTTCAAGAAGCTCATCAGCATGTGGCTGAATAACTGAACATCCTCTGGACAGAGAAAACAAACACTTTTTTCTCCTCTTTCCCTCCATCTGTGCTCCTCTGTCCTGTTTTCGGTCAGCTGGTCTCAACTGATCAAACCTCAAAGTGCTCTGTCCCTGGCAGGACACATGGAAGGCCGTGTGTCTGTCCACGCTGTCAGCGGAGGACGTTGTTTAAGACGTGAACATAATTACATTTTTGATAACAGAACTTTTACTTTTGGATTTGTCTGTTGGCTGGCATATCGAGAAATTCAGAAAATGTCATCAGCTGCTGTAGCAACAGGTAAGCTGCAGGCCGGTGTGAGGCGATGTGCCGTTGGATCAGTTCGGACTCCGTGGTTCTGTTCGCTGAGAAAACAACCTGGACAAGTTGCCAACTGGATCCTGTGGGACTGACCACAGATGTGGCTGTTTGGATTTCAACATCAAGATGAACCACTGAGACTTTAAGGCAGAAGGAAAATTAACGTAGTTACCATCAAAAACAACCAATCAGAGCCAGGAGGAGGAGCTTAGTGCTGTCAATCAACCTCATTTACTCGCTGCTAAAAGTGTTTATGAGAGAAACAATTTACTGTTCCAGGAAAACCGTTTATTCGCCATCGACAGCCATGCTAACTACCATTAGCATTTGTAGCAGGGGAGGCTATGTTTGCAGCTGTAGCAGAGAGTAGCGCTAAGACCCTCCCCCTGGCTCTGATTGGTTGTTTCTGACTTGTTGGTGCAGTTAGTACTGGGAGCACTGGGAGGAGACAGACGCACTCCATTTTTTAGATTATTTATTATTCTGTCACAACATAATGATAATTATGTGAAAACCAAATTTTTTAAATGAAAGTTACATACTGCAGTTTTAACTCTTTTATCAACCGTTTCTCCTCTCCATCAAGAGGTTCTGTGTTTTTTCCAGGCCACTGTTGTTATAATTTTATTACTTTTCATAATTCATCTTTTCTGGTTAAATAAAAACGGTTCTGAACCAACCAGGACTGAAAGGCGACTCAGAGAGGAGAAATTCATCACTTTTAAAGTGGCCTGAAAAGTCAGACACCCTGCGGTGATGAAGGCCTGAACTGCAGCGTTGGTCCTGATGGTCACTAAGCTAACATCTGTTGCAGAAGCTAACAGACCCAAAAACATTGAAAACGGCTGAAAATGGTTTTGTTTAGGAACTGAAACTGAAAAGGCTCCGATTTCAGTCCAATAGAAAACTTTGTGGTTGGAGAAAATGTGGATGATCATTGTGTCCAAAACCTGACCCGGGTTCTGACCCGGGTTCTGACCCGGGTTCTGACCCAAGTTCTGACCCAGGTTCTGACCCAAGTTCTGACCCAGGTTCTGACCAGGGTTCTGACCTGAGTTCTGACTCAGGTTCTGACCCGGGTTCTGACCCAGGTTCTGACCCATGTTCTGATCCATGTTCTGACCCGGGTTCTGACCCATGTTCTGATCCATGTTCTGACCCGGGTTCTGACCCAGGTCCTCTGGTTCTGTCAGGATGAAAGCTACTGTGAGAACATAATATCCTAAAGTAGCTCATCTGTTGGAGAATCTTTCTAAGAAACTTTTTCCAGGTCAGCAGGATCCCTGGTTTCAGCTTCTAAGATAAAATACCTGTTTTTACCACAGCGCCACCTGTAGGTGAATCTCCAACATAGAGTTGCAGAATTTGTTTAAATTAATGGATTAGAATAAACTAATGTAAGGAATGTTATAATAAAGAAAAT
This sequence comes from Poecilia mexicana, assembly GCF_051168715.1. Lineage (NCBI taxonomy): Eukaryota > Metazoa > Chordata > Actinopteri > Cyprinodontiformes > Poeciliidae > Poecilia > Poecilia mexicana. The sequence continues at coordinate 5,992,213 of NW_028263382.1, read as the reverse complement.
GTGCTAATAATAACTAACAGTTACTGTTTGATTTTATGTAACAAAAACAAACATTAATTTAAATGTTGATTTTTACCATTTAAAAGCTTTGATGATCGTTGTTAAAGGCTTTTTCACCGTAAGCAGAACTTTGCTCTCAAACTGCAGAAGAGGAGATAAAAATAAGAAAAACCAACTGATACATTTTCACAGTGAATAAATGAACGAGAGGAAAAAAAAGGAAAAATCTTTGTGTTGCAAAACTTTCTGTTTATTTCACAGATTTTTTTCAACCAACATGAAGAATCTGATCAGATTACCTCCTTTGGACAGAAAAAAGTCTCTTCCAGGTTTGTCGTATCTTGGACAGGTTCAGTCCGTACATCACAGGGTTAAACAGCGGCTGACATGTCAGGAAGTACAGGGACAAGAATATTTTTACAATATTTGGAACATACTTTGTGCTGAACCTGCTTTGTATAACGTCAAAACAAACACCAAAGAAGAAGTTAGTGATGGAGGCCAGGTGAGGTGTGCAGGTGCTGACGGCTTTCTGCCGGGTCTGTTTGGATCCGTAGTAGCACACTTTGAGGATCTTCATGTATGTGTAGAAAATAAAAATCACTGGACAAACCACTCCAACGGCAGTGCTCACAAGTCCGTAAATATTATTGCTTGTTGTGTCTGAGCAGGTCAGCTGAACAATGGAGTAATTATTGCAGAAGATTTTATCGATTACGTTTCTGCAGCGGTGCAGAGAGAAACTCATGGAGGTGTAAATGCTGACTCCGAAAAAGGCAGTTACCCATTCAGCAACAATGAGAGCTGCGACTTTCCTCACCGTCATCAGGGAGTGATACTGCAGAGGACAACAGATGGTCAGGTATCGGTCATAAGACATGATAGTCAGGTTAAAAAACTCTACGCTCAGATAGGTGTGAAGACAGTAAACCTGCAGGAAGCAGAAAGGGACAGAAACGGAGTGAACATCAGAGAGGATCTGGACCAGCAGGAACGGGAAGAGGCTGGTGCTGCCGAACAGCTGATTGGCACACAGAGCACACAGAAAGACATACATAGGCTCATGTAAGCTCCTGTTAAACCCGATAACCGCACTGAGCACAACATTAGAACCAACTATTAAAATATACATACACAAGACAATCAGGAACAATAAGTACTTTAACTGCTTGGTGTCAAAGTAAGCCCCCAGAATCAAATATGGAGCAAGAGTTGAGTTTAGCATCCTCTGCATTTGTTGGAGCCGAAAGGAAAAGTCACAGAGTGTTTAGGTGAAACTGAGAAATTCTCATCACAGCCTGCAGTAAATGTACATTAAATCAGACTTCAGCTGGAGAAATGCAACAGGCAGACTGAGGGATGGCAGTTCAGGTCCCTGAGTGGACGACCCAGTCGGTTCCTCTGCTCCTGCTTTTATCCTCTGGTTCCTGCTTCCTCCCCAGGCAGACATGACTGTCGAAGTTTCTCTGTCCAATTAGTTTTAACATCAAGGCGACTTTCAGCTTCAGTTTGCAGACAAAACAAAAGTTGCATCAATCAAACAAGTTTATTTGTATAGAACATTTCAGCAACAAGGCAGTTCAGAGTTTCCATCATAAAGACACAAATACAGTCAGAAAACTCCAACCAGTCGGTTGTCAAGAAATGAGGACGTCAGATTTATTATTATTTCATATCAGTCTTTAATTTAGTATGAAGCATCTCTGAACAGGAGCAGTTTTAGTCTATCCTCCTGGTTCTAGTCAGAACTCCAGCTGCAGCTTCTGGACCAGCAGGGTTCTGGAGCAGCAGCAGGGTTCTGGACCAGCAGGGTTCTGGACCAGCAGGGTTCTGGACCAGCAGCAGGGTTCTGGACCAGCAGGGTTCTGGAGCAGCAGGGTTCTGGAGCAGCAGGGTTCTGGACCAGCAGGGTTCTGGAGCAGCAGCAGGGTTCTGGACCAGCAGGGTTCTGGACCAGCAGGGTTCTGGAGCAGCAGGGTTCTGGACCAGCAGGGTTCTGGGTCGTTGGTTTGTCAGTCTGACCTGCTGCAGGAATCAAAGCCACTAAACGCCTGGATGAGTTTCTCTGGTTGGAGACTTTAGTCTCTGGTCCTTAAATGTTCTGCAGCTGCTAGGACACATGTGTCAAACTCAAGGCCCGCGGGCCACGTCATTTTATGTGGCCCGCCATGTCATTTTATGTGGCCCGCCCAGCATTTTATAGGCCGATGATTGACTTAAAATAGGTTTTGAGCGCGAATTGACTACAAACTACATCTCCCACAATGCATTTCGATTGATACCAGCCAACATTACGGCTTCTCGCCACTAGAGAGCAGCAGAGTCACCTCAAGCTGCTTATTGATTTTCCCAGCGAATAAAACTGAGACATCAACAAGCTAACATCAAAACGGCCAAGAAAAGAAAAATCAATTTACAAGTAAGACTGTGAATGAAGATGTGTGTAAGTTGGTGTCAGGGCGGCAGGTGGCGCTAGACGTTATCTTGACCAACAACATAAAAAAATAAAAATAAAAAAATCGGTCATGTACTATTTTTATCCGTGAAATTACAATCATATTAACATCGGCTATTTATTCGCATTTTATGCGGTTTAGTTAATATTCACCGTGAATCCAGATCCCATCACCAATTAAGCAGATAAATGTATCCACATCTAAGCGACTTCACGTTTCTAATTCTTCGCAGCGGCGGAGCCTCGTCCGCAGTGGTTGATCAGCGGACTGCGCATGTTACAGTCTAACTTCTGCATCGTCATTTATTTCCTCAAGATAAACTGCCGGCTCCTCAAATGGATTAACACAACGTTTCATTCTCTTTAGTTGTCTCTGGTCTGTAATGGAGACTTGAATTTAACATCAAAATGGTTAGCTTACTAACCATTTTTTATTTGTAAATATTGATTTTATAGCCATTTAGCCAAGTCTCTGTAGAACCATTTGTCTCTGCTAATGACATCTTCAATACATTTTTTGATCCCAGAAACCATTATCCAGTTTGAAGTGTTGATTTTATTTTTGAACCCTTTATTTTGAAGTGTTGATTTTATTTTTGAACCTTTTATTTTGAAGTGTTGATTTTATTTTTGAACCCTTATTTATTTTGAAGTGTTGCCTGAAAGACCTTACACATGAATTGCCCCATACCGGGTTTGAACCGACGACCTCAGCATTATCAGCACGGTGCTCTAACCTGTTGAGCTAACTCACCTACCTTACAAACTGTTGAGTTTCCATGGATTTAAGAAGAACTTCAAGTGTTGATTGTATTTCAGACATATTTATTATTTTAATGTGTTAATTTTATTTTTGAACCATCTTTTATTTGTAATTATTGATTTTTATAACCATTTAGCCAAGTCTCTGTAGAACCATTTGTCTCTGCTAATGACATCTTCAATACAATTTTTTGATCCCAGGCTTAGTTTGTGGACTGTAATGTGAAATTAGGCACAAGTATAAGTCTGATAGTTTGTTCACCAAGTTACTGTGCTCTCTGAGAGGATCTGTGGTATTTGACATTGTTCCATGCCCATCGTTGATGTTAGTCTCTAACAAAATGTGGATCATCTACCAGGAACATTGCAAACAGCATGAGTTCCTGTAGTGTAGTGGTTATCACATTCGCTTCACACGCAAAAGGTCTCTGGTTCGAAACCAGACAGAAACAGATTTTGCATGTTCTATTCATCACAGGTGTTTACTAAAGGTCAACAAGGCTCTGTGGTGTCATGGTCTGTACTCTGAATCCAGGCATCTGAGTGCAAACCTCAGTTGACATTTTCATGCGTTGCATCTCACATCATCAACTTTGGGACCTCAAGCTGAAACAAAGCAGAGAAGTTCAGTTCCTGTAGTGTAGTGGTTATCACGTTTGCTTTACATGCAAAAGGTCTCTGGTTCGAAACCAGACAGAAACAGTTTTTGTAGGTTCTGCATCTCTTGGGGTGCAGTGAGACAACAAGAGCCTTCCTCTTTCATGATGGTTCATTTGCCAATCGACTTCAATGTCGGCTTCTTTGAAATCGAAGCTACTTTACTTCAATTACCAATTGGCAGTTCTATGGCGTAATGCACATGTGTCTACATCTACATTTTTCTCATAGTGACAAAAACCACCCCAATAACTTTAATAAATTAAATTAAGCGACTTCACTTAAATTAGCATCACTTCACCCGCTGGGGTCTGAACAACTTCCTCCTGGTTCCCATCTGCAGAAAAATCTGCGCTAATTCATCAGTCAGTCGGATCTGTCTGATCCAAACAGATCAACTGAACTCTGAGTGTTTTACCCTGAGCGGTCCGGTGTGCGCTTTTACCAGGATTTTTAATTATTTGTGTGGTTTCGCTTCTCCTAAACGGACAGATGATGTTACGTCTGCAGCTCCTCCAGAGCGCCGCTCTCCTGGGTAACGTGAACCCAGAAGGATCCATTTGTTAAATCCGCTGGATGAGTTACTTCCAGAGGTTTCTAAGTCATTGCAGTCCGCAGTGGTTGATCAGCGGACTGCGCATGTTACAGTCTAATTAACTTTTGCATCGTCATTTATTTCCTCAAGATAAACTGCCAGCTCCTCAAATGGATTAACACAACGTTTCATTCTCTTTAGTTTTCTCTGTAATGGAGACTTGAATTTAAAGCGCCATTTCAACCAAAGGTTTTGAAAGCGCTTCCTAACCAGACGCTCCAAAGCGTCCGGTCCATAACTCTTCAAGTCGCTGTCAGCTCCGGTCAGAAAGACGCATTTAGTTCAGAGACCATGAGATGTGTTGAGAAAATAAATTTAAAATAAGCTAGTTTTATGAGGGAAGTGAGTTTGACACCCCTGATCTAGAGTTATAGATCTAGAGTTATAGATCTAGAGTTATAGATCTAGAGTTATAGTTATAGAGTTATAGTTATAGATACATATAGAGTCAGTGCACAGCTTTATTTCTTCCACCTGGAAACTGGAAATCAGGCTGACCTCTGACCTCTGACCTCAGAGCCACATTAAGCCGGTTCCACAGTGGTTCTTCTAGCACAGGGGTGTCAAACTCAGTTTCACCGAGGGCCACTTCAGCATATTGGCCCCCCTCAACGGGCCACATTGACGGAACCAATCAGGAGTCCCCAGGTCCAGTCCTCCAGTCTGCAACTTTTAGATGCATCCCTGCTAAAACACCCCAGACAAAAGGTTGACTTCCCTCATTCAGAGGCTTATAATGAGTCAATGGTCCAGGTGTGTTAGAGAAGGAACCATCTAAAGTTGCAGAATAGCTCTGGAAAACTAGACCTGGGCAGCCCCAGCATAAATGTATGAAAACACAATGTTAAAAATAAATTAACACCTCATATTGTTAAATAACTGATTTTATGTATTGAAGTTTTAAATATTACATTTGAGTTTCCATGGATGTAAAATTACTGCTCAGTTTAAAAATTACAATATTTAAATCAGTGTTTAAAGGTGAGCAAGCAAATAATAAAAACAAGTCACATGGGCAGACATTATAGACTTTACGCAAAGATTTAGTCTCAGAGGCAACTGAAACCAATTAATTAGAAAAATCCTTTCTGAATATCATCTGTTGAGAAAAAATAATACAAAGTAATTAAAAAATCAAAACTTATATATGCCACATTTTGCTACTTTCACTATTATAAATAAAATTTAATTTTATCTTGTGATGCATCCTCCCGTGTGGCTCTAGATTTGTTGTTACAGCACAAACGGCCAACTGCCCCAAATCCTGAACTGCAAAAAGAATAAAAATAGAAATGTGTTAAAACATTCCACCATCAGATGTGCCAGAATTAAGAAAATAATGACACTTACTGTTCAAAATCAATAGACGTCAATACCTCGATGACATTCACTCCGTTTGTGCCAAATATCAACTACAAATTTTAAAATCACAACCTCACAAACTCATTAAAGAATTAGAACAAAATCTAGAATGTCCTAGTACTAACACTCATAAAAGTTGTGATTGAATAGCATTTTGTCAAATAATTATAAATTTCATATTGTTCTACTAAATACGAAACATCCTTATTGTCCCTCGCTTCAAGACAAAGTCCTATTTCAAAATTTCAGAAATTATTCACATTTTATTTGAATTTCATAACAGTTTTAACCAAAATTTTCCTCAAAATTCACAATTTACACCCAACTGTATATAATCAAAATCAGCAGTGATGCAGAAATCCATCAACAATTTTAAATGAAATAAAAATGACATAGATGTTGTTTAAAGCTGTTCAATTTTAGATGATCAAATCTAATTTAGTAGAAGCTTCTATATCACATACACCATATTTTAGTCAAACAGGAAGGCAATATCACTCTACATTAAAGAAATCCATAATTCACTATTGTTGAATGAAAAAGTCAAAATTATTGATTAACTAATTTACAATTAACCGTATCCAAAAATTTTACCAGGAATTAGGGTCTATTTCTCCTTCTCCCCCTGTTGATACAATAAAACTATCATTTTGAAAACAATTTTGAATCTGTGTCATTACATGATAATTTGCTGAAAAACTACAATATTATAAGATGTTCCACCATTTCTCCAAATCTTCCATCTAGTATTCAAACTAGACTGAGATGATGTAAATTTCAAAGTTCTATCAGTAATCTCTTAACTTTACAATATCCCCCTGTGTTTTTCTTGTTTCAAAAAGAAAAACAATTTATAGGTGGAAAACTAAAATCGAAGAACTTTCCCCATTATGTTAAAATTCCAACATGTCCAATCAGTTACCCATGTGACATATAAACCAAGTTAATTTAGTTAGAAGTTAGGTTAGTTTGTTAGTGTTGTTAGTCAAAGTTTATAAGACAGTTTCCTAATAACTAAATATATCTTCTTCAAGCCAAGGCTAAATTCTTGTTTCGTATTAATTGTACAGTACACGCAGATGAGTCAGCTTCAACCAGAGTGTGATACCAAAATATGTAATCATCACCTTTAAAATTGTCTGTAAAGCAGTAATAAAAGTATATTTATTAAACAAAACCTGCACTGTGTCTAAACAGTACAAAATCAGAAAAAATATCACACAGCTACTCCCTAAAGTGACGTCATATTTACATAGCGCTTCCTAAAACCCAGCAATGGCCATATGCATACACATTCATTCTCATTCACACTCAAACAGACTCATTGTAAGAAAGATGCAGGATGTTACCCCAGATCAAGCTGACCAAACAAAGTGAGGTGTGATCCTCCCCCAACACGGCAGTGAGAGCAGGAACACGACCCCATTCTCAGTATTTGAAGGCATCTTTACATTAGTTGACCCACAATGTAAGAAATATACTTCCCAATTCTCCTCGATGACATTGGGCAAACACATTGAGTAGTGTAATTCACCTACAGCAACTGAAAAGATCCCCATGTTCACCTGTAATTTTCCGTCACACTCCAACATGTGAAATAAAAAAATTGTGAACCATAAAGTTAGAACCTCCCAATTTGTACTGATTCCATCTTCCAAACACATATTTACCCAAATGTCAAACCAAAATTTGTCCTGTAGAAAGTCTTAAACACAATCATTATAACACCATGGTTGAAAGAAACATAATTATCCAGTAGTTCAAATGTTGTTCAGTTCTGAGTGAACCTATTTCAAAAACTCCAGTTTATACACACAACCTTATTTCATGATAGCCCACTGTTATTAAATGGCTACCCAGTAACTAGACCCCCTGTAAGAAAGTCCCAAAAACCGTTCATGTGGTCATGTAATATGCAAAATGGACTGCACACGAAGATCGTCCTACAAGAAACAAAGTCATTCATTAGCGTTTCAACATGTCCTACATTAACAGTGTAGAAAACACTGTCAAGCAGAAAAACATCCATATTTATCAGTTCTGCGTCCCCATTCTGATTAGTGAGGGTGTGTAATAGTTCCCTTGTTCCAATCAGTGAGGGTGTTCCATCCTGTGTCAGGAAACCTAGAAATTGAAGTGATTGTCAATGTTACAATATCATAAAAAAGCAATGAGATCATTCCAGTGCTCCAGCCTGGAACTGATGCCACACATGTCTCCCGCTGAGAAAGTAGAAACATCTGTAAATCTGTCATTTCGTACTTTTCATTTCAACATAAAACACAGTTCTAAAAGAAATTCACATCAAAATCCAAGAATTCTGAAAGAGTGTGCTGGAAATGTCAATGTTAACAGAACTGCAGCACTCCCAAAATGCAAATGGAGTGGTCAATCAGGCCCCCTGCTCTGTGAAACAAAACCTGTAACCAAAATGGAGAAGAAATCTCTGTCCCACAGAAGCAGGAGTTAACAGAAACACAGCAACATAACATCCAGCAAAATAGACAAACGCATAAGACACAAATCTCTTCTGCACAATCTCAACACAACTCAGACAGAGACAGACAGCAGCGCGCGGTGAAACATACAACGGCGGAAGACAGACACAAAATCAGTAATAGATCAACCTGCAGCCAAGCACGCACACAAACACAGAGAAGCGTACACAACAGAGAAACACAGACGACGTCGTAGTTCAGCCAAGAAAAGACAGGAAAGGAAATGTCAGGCGCCGGCTAAAAGAACGTATGATGCATCTTATAATCTTCCAACTTCACTTTTACAAATCTTTTATTTTCATTTCAACTTCTCAGTCCTTCAAGGTGATTCAACCTGTACCAAATTAAATAACTTATCTCAGTCCTTTATACTCTTTGGCAACTCGATTCAGGGTCCCAGAGAAAGACGATACATCCAGTAACAGACCTCTACTTACGGCGACCCGGTTCAGAGAGCCAGGGTAAAGGTGATTCAACCTGCTATCAGTCCTTTTACTCCTGGAGTAGGGTGATTCAACCCGCTTCAGTCCTATTAATCCCAAACCAGTCCAATTATTAGTCCACTGGAGATGAGTCGTAATCTCCGGGTTGATACAAACCCATGCTAAGTAATACACAGACACCCAAATTCTTTTAAAGAGGTACGGGACGACTCTCAGGGCAAAGAATTCAAAAGAAACCCAGCTTTAGCAGAGGGAGCGCAAAATCCTGCTGCTTGGAACAGCCACGAACCCCCGTTTTATGTGTATTTTCAAATCCTTAAACTACAGACTCTTTTAGGAGGGATTTTATATACCGCTGCAGCTTCTAAATTCTGTGATGCCGCACACACCAAGAGCAACCAGCCCCGGTCCGACCTCACGGCACTTCAGAGAACCAAAAAATAATTAAGCAGTTTCTTACCACACCGAAGCGTCGGGCCGAAACGGATCAATCAGGGCCAAACAGCCGCCCGCCGAGATTCCAGAACCGGCACGAGCCCCCAAATGTTAAGGAAGAATAATATCTAAAATAGTTAACTTTGGAAAAAAGTTTGGCTCTCTCTTCCTTTAGATCCCAGGTCCTCTCGGCGGGCCACGTGTAGGCACAAGGAAACAACAATGCGTGTTGACATCACAGAATTACAGAGTTTAATCCAATATAAGACAATGCATAAACTTATGAAGTAAGACAATGCACAAACTTACACCAGAAACTGCAGAACAACGGAGACATACATTAATTTACCTCACATAAATGTAAAGAAGAAGAAAAGGAAAGACGTGCAAAGACATCTTTGGAGAATTGCAAGGGCAAATCTAATGTGTTACTTCTGTGTAGAAAGTTTTATCCTCTTGTATTTAATTTATTCAAATAAGGCGTACCTTTGCTCCTCCAACCAGGAGCTATCTCTGACCCTCTATCTGAAGCCTAAACCCCTGCCGTGTTTACGGCCTTTCACAGATGAGTGTGAAAAGCTACAACTTCCACTGTATTGTTTTCTCACAGACAAAAGGCAGTTCAAACGATCCTAGCAAACCATCTGCTGGAACTACAGTTAAAATAAAGGTCAATAGGCCAGAATAAGTTACTGATTTAAAACCACAATTTAGGCCATTTGAATCAAGACATATTAAGTTTTAAAACTAGCTTATTTTAAATTTATTTTCTCAACACATCTCATGGTCTCTGAACTAAATGCGTCTTTCTGACCGGAGCTGACAGCGACTTGAAGAGTTATGGACCGGACGCTTTGGAGCGTCTGGTTAGGAAGCGCTTTCAAAACCTTTGGTTGAAATGGCGCTTTAAATTCAAGTCTCCATTACAGAGAAAACTAAAGAGAATGAAACGTTGTGTTAATCCATTTGAGGAGCTGGCAGTTTATCTTGAGGAAATAAATGACGATGCAAAAGTTAATTAGACTGTAACATGCGCAGTCCGCTGATCAACCACTGCGGACTGCAATGACTTAGAAACCTCTGGAAGTAACTCATCCAGCGGATTTAACAAATGGATCCTTCTGGGTTCACGTTACCCAGGAGAGCGGCGCTCTGGAGGAGCTGCAGACGTAACATCATCTGTCCGTTTAGGAGAAGCGAAACCACACAAATAATTAAAAATCCTGGTAAAAGCGCACACCGGACCGCTCAGGGTAAAACACTCAGAGTTCAGTTGATCTGTTTGGATCAGACAGATCCGACTGACTGATGAATTAGCGCAGATTTTTCTGCAGATGGGAACCAGGAGGAAGTTGTTCAGACCCCAGCGGGTGAAGTGATGCTAATTTAAGTGAAGTCGCTTAATTTAATTTATTAAAAGTTATTGGGGTGGTTTTTGTCACTACAAGAAAAATGTAGATGTAGACACATGTGCATTACGCCATAGAACTGCCAATTGGTAATTGAAGTAAAGTAGCTTCGATTTCAAAGAAGCCGACATTGAAGTCGATTGGCAAATGAACCATCATGAAAGAGGAAGGCTCTTGTTGTCTCACTGCACCCCAAGAGATGCAGAACCTACAAAAACCGTTTCTGTCTGGTTTCGAACCAGAGACCTTTTGCATGTAAAGCAAACGTGATAACCACTACACTACAGGAACTGAACTTCTCTGCTTTGTTTCAGCTTGAGGTCCCAAAGTTGATGATGTGAGATGCAACGCATGAAAATGTCAACTGAGGTTTGCACTCAGATGCCTGGATTCAGAGTACAGACCATGACACCACAGAGCCTTGTTGACCTTTAGTAAACACCTGTGATGAATAGAACATGCAAAATCTGTTTCTGTCTGGTTTCGAACCAGAGACCTTTTGCGTGTGAAGCGGATGTGATAACCACTACACTACAGGAACTCATGCTGTTTGCAGTGTTCCTGGTAGATGATCCACATTTTGTTAGAGACTAACATCAACGATGGGCATGGAACAATGTCAAATACCACAGATCCTCTCAGAGAGCACAGTAACTTGGTGAACAAACTGTCAGACTTATACTTGTGCCTAATTTCACATTACAGTCCACAAACTAAGCCTGGGATCAAAAAATTGTATTGAAGATGTCATTAGCAGAGACAAATGGTTCTACAGAGACTTGGCTAAATGGTTATAAAAATCAATAATTACAAATAAAAGATGGTTCAAAAATAAAATTAACACATTAAAATAATAAATATGTCTGAAATACAATCAACACTTGAAAATTAAAAATGGTTCAAAAATAGAATCAACACTTCAAAATACAAAATCTCTGGAAAATAAAATATTATGTATGTTGTTTTGAAAAACATTGGAATATAAGCACTTTTATCAAATCTTCATTGTGGTAAGATCATGTAAGTTCTTCTTAAATCCATGGAAACTCAACAGTTTGTAAGGTAGGTGAGTTAGCTCAACAGGTTAGAGCACCGTGCTGGTAATGCTGAGGTCATCGGTTCAAACCCGGTATGGGGCAATTCATGTGTAAGGTCTTTCAGACAATCAACACTTCAAAATAAATAAGGGTTCAAAAATAAAATCAACACTTCAAAATAAAAGGTTCAAAAATAAAATCAACACTTCAAAATAAAGGGTTAAAAAATAAAATCAACACTTCAAACTGTATAATGGTTTCTGTCTGTTCAGTCCATAAACTAAGCCTGGGATCAAAAAATGTATTGAAGATGTCATTAGCAGAGACAAATGGTTCTACAGAGACTTGGCTAAATGGCTATAAAATCAATATTTACAAATAAAAAAAGCTTAGTAAGCTAACCATTTTGATGTTAAATTCAAGTCTCCATTACAGACCAGAGACAACTAAAGAGAATGAAACGTTGTGTTAATCCATTTGAGGAGCCGGCAGTTTATCTTGAGGAAATAAATGACGATGCAGAAGTTAGACTGTAACATGCGCAGTCCGCTGATCAACCACTGCGGACGAGGCTCCGCCGCTGCGAAGAATTAGAAACGTGAAGTCGCTTAGATGTGGATACATTTATCTGCTTAATTGGTGATGGGATCTGGATTCACGGTGAATATTAACTAAACCGCATAAAATGCGAATAAATAGCCGATGTTAATATGATTGTAATTTCACGGATAAAAATAGTACATGACCGATTTTTTTATTTTTATTTTATGTTGTTGGTCAAGATAACGTCTAGCGCCACCTGCCGCCCTGACACCAACTTACACATCTTCATTCATAGTCTTACTTGTAAATTGATTTTTCTTTTCTTGGTCGTTTTGATGTTAGCTTGTCGATGTTTTATTCGCTGGGAAAATCAATAAGCAGCTTGAGGTGACTCTGCTGCTCTCTAGTGGCGAGAAGCCGTAATGTTGGCTGGTATCAATCGAAATGCATTGTGGGAGATGTAGTTTGTAGTCAATTCGCGCTCAAAACCTATTTTAAGTCAATCATCGGCCTATAAAATGCTGGGGCGGGCCACATAAAATGACATGGCGGGCCACATGTGGCCCGCGGGCCTTGAGTTTGACACATGTGCTCTAGATCTATAACTATAGATCTATAACTATAGATCTATAACTCTAGATCTATAACTCTAGATCTACAACTCTAGATCTATAACTTTAGATCTACAACTCTAGATCTATAACTATAGATCTATAACTCTACATCGCTCCTCTTTAGGTCCAAAGATTAAAACTTCAGTTTCTGTTCAGCTGGAGAAAGTTTTGGCACATTGACACGTTTATCTGTTCTTAGCATCTGTTCAGTGGTTGGCTGGGTTCAAAGGTCACCTGGTGACATCATAATGTAGAGCTGAGTAACACCTGTGTAACGATGGTAGTTAATCTTATTTGCTGTTATAAGCTGAGCTGTGGGAGCAGGCAGGCACAGGTGGTACAAATAAGGCTCAAGCATCGTTCATGAATTTATTTATAATTTCTGCGAAGAAAGTTTCCCTTTTGTGTTTTACTGTGGAGTGACAGCTACGCAGTCTTTATTTATGGGTCTCATAATAAACCTGAAGTTGAGTTTTACACCATTTATCTCAGTTCCAAAACATCCAAGAGTCTAAAAAGACTTTCTATCAGTTTAATAAATCCAGACATATTGTAACTGTAGTAAGCACTTCTAATCTTATGTTTTCTATTCCACTTAAAAATGCATTAGGAGGCACTGATTTAATTAGTACAGCTGATTCATTCATTCCTGTCATCCAACCATGTCACATCAATGTTCTGCTCACAGATGAAGTCGTAAATAAAATCCGTTTTGCTGATGGTGATCTTAGGTTTAGCAGAGCCAGTTAGTCTCAGATAGTTCTTGAATTTGAGGTTTGATTTTAGACTGCATTTCTGTTTTTTGTAAATATTCTTTTGGTGATCTGGACAGGTCCTGTCCTGCTTCGCACTGCCGGGGGTCAGACTCATTCTGGAGTAAGTCGGGTGTAGAGCTAATGTCTGGACGCCGACCTCAGACCGCTGATGCACATGATGATGATTCCTCTGGGGAAGCAGAACCAGGTGGTTCTAGAGCATCAAGAAGAGAAACCATTTATCGATGGAGCAACAAGCTTTAGGAGCTCAGGAAAGAAGTGAAAAGTGACGATCCAATTCTTATTCTTAGTTATTTTAGTTTATGCTTCTGCGGTCATTTTAGATCAGTCTGTTCAGCGACTGGATGGGTCACTGTCTTCATGGGGTCAGGGTGAAAGATGCTTTAAACTAAAACTCTGCTTCCTGCTGCGGGTTTTCCAAACCATCTACATTTAGAGATGATTAAAATATTTCAACCACATGAATAAACAAATAAGTTACAGACAGATATTGTGCTGTCAAATATGTAAAACGTTTCAGTAAATTGTCATTAAAAACATTAGATATGCACAACCATCATATCACCTCCTTTTAATAGAAAAGAGACTTTTCTGCACGTTGCGTATCTTGGACAGGTTCAGTCCGTACATCACAGGGTTAAACAGCGGCTGACATGTCAGAAAGTACAGGGATAAAAATATTCTTACATAATTTGGAACATGGTCCATGTTAAACCTGCTCTGCAGCAGCTCAAAGCAAACCCCCAGAGAGTAGTTTAACAGGGAGGCCAGGTGGGGGGTGCAGGTGCTGATGGCTTTCTGCCGGGTCTGTTTGGACCCAGAAAAACAAACCTGCAGGATCCTCAGGTAGGTGTAGAGGATCAAAACAAGAGGAACAAAGATAATGAGAGCAGCAGCAGCAAGTCCATAGATATTATTGACTGTAGTATTTGAACAGGCCAGTTTAACTAAAGAATAGTTGTCACAGTAAACTTTGTTAATAAAGTTTTCACAGAGCTGAAGAGGAAAACTTAACGATGTTATAGAAACCATAAAAATAAAAGCAGTGAACCATGCAGCTGCAGTCAGAACAGAAACCTTCCTCACTATCATCAGGGAGTGATACTGCAGAGGATGACAGATGGCCAGGTATCGGTCGTAGGACATGACTGCTAGGTTAAAAAACTCAACAGCTACATAAGAGGTACCGTACAGTTCATTCACAAACAGGCTGCAGAGGAACAGGAACATGGGTTCATGTAAGCTCCGGTTCACACAGATCACCACGATCAGCAGGACGTTGGAGCCGATAATCAGGACATACAGACACAGGAGGATGGTGAAAAACAGGTATCTGAAGAGCTTTTCATCAATGTAAGCTCCCAGAGTGAAATATGAAACCTGAGTTGAGTTCATCTTGAAATAAAAAACTCCCCGAAAGTTCATGACCAATAAAAGGTTTTACTCCTAAGATGTTGATAATAATTCAGCTGAAGAAGAATCAATTTACACATTTCTTATGAGAAACACCTGCAACTGACTGGCTTAGATTATAGTTAAATTTAAACAAGTAAAAAAAAATCAGATTTCTCTTTGGCTTAAACAAAACAAAAGAAACATTTCAGGAGGTCACACAAACACCTCAGTGAGTTCTGACGAACTGAACCTTACATTGGTCTCTCTGCTGCTTTTAATGTTTGGAAACGTCATCCCACTGATGTCATTGTCAAAGGACAGATTCTGCCTCTAATTGCCCCAGTGGGCCAGATTCAAATGGACTCTGTTAGCAAAGAACGGGTCAGTTCTGTTCGTTGCACAAGGTCCGATCACAGGATGGCAACCCATTCATCCTGGGTGCTAAGGGTTCATTCTAATGCAGGCACTCTGTATTTTTGCAAACATTAGCAAAGAGATGCTAAGTGGTAGCATCTCTTCAAAATGACCAATGACTTAAATCAGCAAAGGTCTGTTTCCATTTACTTACAATTTTTTGCTAAGCTATGATATTTTTTGTTAGAATATCTCAAAAACGTATCCAGGAGTTTTTAAATACTACAATAAGAAGTGTGATCTGCAGTACATAAAAAGATCCCATTTATCTGTTAATAAATATCAGTTATTGAAACGCTGGTCAGGTTGTGCAGGTGTTTGAGCTTCAGATTTAATTTACCCCAAGATCAAACCCAGCACTGACGGTAAGTTAAATGGTTTTCCTCAGTAATAGATCCCATAAGCTAAGCTAATATCTATGCTAACAACAACAAATGAATAAAAAAAATCCTTGTAATGGTTCATTGGGTTTGGTTGAATGTAAAAGTTGCATGATCCGGGCTTTGGGCCCCATAAGGGGCAGTCGGTCCCAATAATGTCGTATTTGTTAGGGAAATGGCTCTTACTTTGCATCAAAAACAAGGATACACACACACACACACACACACACACACACACTTTCAATATTATTTACATATTTTTTTGAATCTTTTTTAAATTAGTACATTCATGGTCAATAAATCTGAGTATGTATTCCAATTAAGTTTGTTTTTCAGATTAAAAGTTGAAAATAATAACCGATAAGCAGATATTAATATTAAACAGACTTTTTATTCAGGCCACATTTTTATATGAAAACATTTCTATTGGTCTGATGTTTTAAATTATTTGTAATGAAAGTAATCATAACAGAAGTGAAGGCTTGAAAACATCAATGTGTGAAATTAATATAATAATTATTTTAGTAATGTGATTAGACAAAAAATGATCTTCAATAATATTCTAACCTATTGAATAAGATTTTTTACTTTTTACATTTAATATTTCATATATTTTTCATATGTTTTACATTAGTTCTTCATTCATAGTGTAGGTTAAGATTGTTTGTGTAAAATTTTAAAATAAAACTCACATGAACTGACAGAGCCAGTTGCTGAAGTGTAAATATTGTTTGGTGAGTTGATTGATTATTGGTTGTGCTGCTGTGGGCGTTTCTCTCTCTGACTCTTTAAGGGAAGCAGATCTGAGCTCAGTTAGGAGTCGTAACGCCTTTCCTGACTTCCTGCTGCTGTACATGTTTCCATATTCAACCCTTTGTTGTTTTTAGTTCGTAAAGACACACAGATATTTGTGATTTAGTTCCTCTAGTTTATCTTGTCAGCATGTAGCATTTCTCTGTGATCAGTTTTTCAACTCAGTCGTCTTCATGTTTGCATTACAAACAAAATTAAGAATGAAAATTAATTCCACTCATGTCTTATATTTTACTCTGAGTGCATTTTTAGACACAGACATGCTGAGCTACTTTTTCTTCTTCATCCTCCTGGTCCTGTATGTCCTGATTATCGGCTCCAACGTCCTGCTGATCGTGGTGATCTGTGTGAACCGGAGCTTACAGGAACCCATGTTCCTGTTCCTCTGCAGCCTGTTTGTGAATGAACTGTACGGTAGTTTGGGTTTGTTCCCCTTCCTGCTGGTCCAGATCCTCTCTGATGTTCACATCATTCCTGCTCCTCTTTGTCTCCTGCAGATTTTCTGTATTTATACTTATGCAAGTGTAGAGTTTGCTAACTTGGCCGTCATGTCTTATGACCGATACGTAGCGATCTGCCGTCCTCTGCAGTATCACTCCCTGATGACTGCAAGGGGAATAACGTTTCTAATATCCATCACATGGCTGCCTCCTCTTTTCTGCGTTGGTTTCACCGTATTCCTGAGCTCCTCTCTGCAGCTCTGTGGGAACGTCATCAATAAGGTTTACTGTGACAATCACTCCATCATCAAGCTGGCCTGTAACGACCCCACAGCCAACAACATCTATGAACTTATCATGGCTTTCCTCACAGTCTGTGTTCCTGTTTCTGTGATCCTCTACACCTACCTGAGGATCCTTCAGGTGTGTTTCTCTGGGTCCAAACAGACCCGGCAGAAAGCCGTCAGCACCTGCACCCCCCACCTGGCTTCTGTAATCAACTTCTCCTTCGGTGTTTCCTTTGAAATATTGCAGAGCAGATTTAACATGGACACGGTTCCCGGCTTGCTCAGAACAATATTTCCATTGTATTATCTCACCTGCCAGCCGCTCTTCAACCCGGTTCTGTACGGCCTGAATATGTCCAGAATACGCAGCATGTGTAAAAAGCTGCTTCTGAGAAAGATGTAGCTGTTTGTTTTAGACTTTTTAGACCAATGGATCCTGATCAGAAGCTCAAACCACCTCCAGTTGTTGATGTGGAAGAGCAGCAGCTCTAATCCAAGTTTCACCAAATGATGGAGCCGGCAGAAAATACGGTACGGTAACTTTTAATACCCGTTTAAGATTTGTTAACGTAGGTGTGAGTGGAGGACACACACAAATCTCACACCTGCAGAGCAGCAGAGGAAGTCAGGCTGTGTTGGACAATTATTGGTCCATGTTTATGCAAAAATTATTTTTGTCTCTGTAAGATTTCACATAATATTCTTACTATGAGTCAAACTGATTCAGGGCTTTTTGTGACTCATTTTCTTTGAGTCTCACAGAAGATGATCAGTAAGAAAGTAGAAAAAACATTTAAAATATTAAATTTTAGAAAGCTGACGGAGCTCAATACTGTGTGCAATTAGTTCAGTGATAACATTTAATAAACCTTAAATACATTTAATAATCAGATTCTGCAGATATTTTAGCAGTTTTGTAGGGATTATTCTCAATAACTATGCATACGATGTGAAGTTTTGGATCGGCTAGAGAGATGTTAAAGAAATGTTTGGTATCATTTTATTTTAATGCTCTGCAGCTGAATACAGAAAAGTCTGAAATCTGACTGTTGAAGATTTTGTTTTTGCAAGTATTTCAATGAAATATAAATGTTACACATAATCCCCTGAAACGATTTTTAAGCGTTTTATCTTTTTTCTTTTTTTCCTTTTTGTTCTTTCACCATAAAATCAAACAAATTTCATTTCTGACTCTTTGTTTCTTTGTAGTCTCACAAACAATGAATAAATATATTTATTTTTTATTGATATTGTAAAGTGTATGAGGTAAATTGTCATCAAGTCAGCCCATCAAAGCAAAAGTTAAAAAGTGCATAAAAACAGACAACATACACACAAATGGGCATTAATCTTAAAGTGTATTGGTGGTGGTAACCATGGTGACTGCTTTGGGTAATTTTCAGGTTGCTACTTGTTTCACTTAACTTGAGGTAAAGGTTAATATTAACGACTCTGTTATTATGGCATTAGACACTGTAGTAACAGCTAATGACATCTTAATAACTATTATTTACTAGTTCTACTTGTTCCACTTTACTTGATGTAAGAGGAATTATTATTAAATCATCTTACAGTGTAATAAAACTTAATAAAATCTTTTTTATTGGTCCTACTTGTTCCACTTTATTTCAGGTAGGGGGAATATTAATGAATTTGTTGTTAAACTTTTGAAAGTGTAATAAAACTTAATGACTTCTGTAACTAGTCGAATATTTAAGGGAAAATATTAATCACACAATTATAATGAGCTTATAACTGTCACAGTAATGTAGTACCCAAAGATATATAACATTTTAAATTTTGATAATGATTATTCTTGCTTAAATTAATGTCAGGTTGTCATAACAAAGACATGTTGAATAAAGTCGACTTTGCATTAAAAGTGTCATTATTTACAAAATGACACTTTATGACAACAGTTGTAAATATTCATGAAGACTGATTCATGTTCATGGCAGGTGGTACGTTTATGACAGTGTCATGTCCCATGTGCACCCTTCAAATAAAGTGTTACCAGCTGGGGTCAAACTTCACCCATGGCCGTTTACACTGATTAACACTTATTCAGAAAGAGTCAAATTTTTCCAGAAAAACATTTTTACTGTTAAGTAAATCCTGAAAAATTGTAGGGACTCTTTTGTTGTGCTTTTGGCTCTTAAGAAAATGTAATTTGCAGGTCCTAATTCTATTAGAACCAGGCCTTTATTAATGTTTCTATTAGAAACCTGGCATCAATATTATGCTCAGAGAGGAAGTCATTACCTATCAATCAGTAGCTAAAGATTATAGATCAATCAAGTTTATTTGTATTGCAATTTTAGCAAAAAGGCAGTTCAAAGTGTTTTACATGATAAAATCATATAAATACAAAGCAATAGAAACGCCATGCAGTCAACAGTTGAGGAAACCAGTAAACATTACATTTTACCATCATTACACATCAAAATGTTGATTAATTATGTTTTGACAGCAACTTTACCAGGTGTGTTTAGTCTAGATCTCAAAGGACTTCGTGTTTCGACTGTTTTTCAGTTTTCTGGGAGTTTGTTCCAGATTTGTGGAGCACAGAAGCTGAAAGCTGCTTCTCCATGTTTGTGTCATAATGCGGGGATTGTGAGGTGGTGAGGATAAACGCCCAGGTTATGGTGATGATGATGAATTTATTGATGAATGTTGCTCTAAACAGTCCAGTCAGGCAGCACGGCACGAACAATAGCACACAGCTAATAACCGGTAGCAACTGACAACTTGGTGACTGAATGTGGGAGCTAAGGCTAACCAGGACTTCATACAGTACGACTGGAGAGCGAGGCGGAAGACGTACAACAAACGACAAGGACCCGACAAGAGACAGAGACAACAGGTGGGACTAAACACACTGGAGGGTAATCAGGGAATGAGACACAGCTGGGATCAATCAACGGGGAAGAAGCAGAAACAACAGAGACTCACAGGACAGAAACTGAACACAGAAAAACTTTAATATAAATACACAGAAACACGGATCATGACAGTTTGGTTCTGGTTCTGATGCAGAGCAGACCAGTAAAAGTCCAGGAAAGGATCTAATTAGCAGATCCAGGTTATGTGACGTGGCGGTAAATAATTATTAAGGGATTAATCTGTAAATGTACATAAAGAATCAAATTAAATTATTACTTTCATCTCAGGGTTTGATGTTACTCTGAAGGCTGACTCTGTGCTCCAGTCACAGTGGAGACAGACCTGCAGTCTCAGCTGAATATAAACATGTTTACTTCAGTTTTTTCCTAAACAAACGTTTCCACATTTTACGTATTTTAGACAGTTTCAGGCCGTACATCACAGGACTGAACAACGGCTGACATGTTATATAGTACAATGACAACAACACTCTGATAATATTAGGAACGCTGCTCATGTTAAACCTGCTCTGCAGCACCTCAAAGCAAATACCAAAGGAGAAGTTAATGAGCGAGGCCAGGTGGGGGGTGCAGGTGCTGACGGCTTTCTGCCGGGTCTGTTTGGACCCAGAGAAACAAACCTTCAGGATCCTCATGTAGGTGTAGAGGATTATCCCTACTGGACCAAAAACACAGAAAGCAGTGCTAATAAGGCCATAAATGTTATTGACTGTAACGTCAGAGCAGGCCAGTTTCACTATAGAGTAGTTGTCACAGTACATTTTGTTAATGACATTTCCACAGAGCTGCAGAGAGAAGCTCAAAGATGTTGTACAAGAAACTACCAGGAAGGCAGCTATCCAGGCTGCTGCAATAAAAACTGCAACTTTCTTCAAGGTCATCAAAGAATGATAGTTCAGAGGATGACAGATGGCCAGATATCGGTCATAAGACATGATGGCTAAGTTAAAAAACTCTATGCCTGCATATGTGTAAAGACAAAAGATCTGCAGGAAACACAGGGGAGCAGAAATGATGTGAACATCAGAGAGGATCTGAACCAGCAGGAAGGGGAACAAACCCAAACTACCGAACAGTTCGTTCACAAACAGGCTGCAGAGGAACAGGAACATGGGTTCATGTAAGCTCCGGTTCACACAGATCACCACGATCAGCAGGACGTTGGAGCCGATAATCAGGACATACAGAGACAGAACAAACATAAACAATAAGTATTTAAACTGCTTGGTATCAAAATAAGCAGCAAGAGTGAAAAATGGAACCTGTGTAGAATTCAGCATGATTTTCCTTATTTTTCAAAAAAACATCATTGATATTCATCAGTGTTTGGCAGAAGAATCAACATAAACATCTAAAATAAAATTCATGACATTATTTCACAGACACAATGATCTCCACTGAACTGAGCACTAAACCTTCCTCTGCTGCTCTTTAACCTTTCAGTGACCTACGACATCAACAGGATGATGTCATCATCAAATGGACGCTTCTGTTTCCGGTTGCTATGGTTGTCAGCAGAGCAGGGGCGGATCTACTGGGATCTACCCTGTAGATCCGCCACCCCAGCTGGGAAAAAAGTAGCCCGGCTGGGGTGGAACTGTAGCTGCCACCCAGCTGGCGACTATGAATTCAATAAATTGTTATGGCAAATCGGACATTAAGCTCATGAATCTCTTTTTTCCGATAACATTGAATGCGACACAATGTAACCTGACACGCACTGCTTAGTGGCGGGAAATGCGAGAGAAGGACAGAGCGCGAGGCAGCAGCATTGATGGATATATATTACTGGACTGGACATCACGTGACTTATCGCCATTGGTGTCCATTGGTCAGGAATATTAGTGGTCAGGAAAATACTACAATCACGCAAAGAATCTGAAAAATGGACTCAATGTTTAGCGGTTAATTCAACCCTATGACAGCCATAGATAACAAGGGCTTCAGATTTCACAGGTGGGGAAAAAGTTTTAATTTAAAGAAAACATTGAACAAGTGAGCAGTGGGTCAGTTATGCTAGCCTAACTGTTGTTAGCCCGCTATTGACTTTGATAGCCTTAGCATGTGCTGCGCAGTTCGGTGTGTTTTGGTTCCGTTAGCATTAAACAGGTCAACCCTCCCACCACGTCATCAGTAGAGCAGCTGTTTAAATCAGCTAATCAACCTCCCCTCCCCCCTGTGTTCAGGCGGAAACTTATTAGTAATGATAATATAGACCACATGTGTCAAACGCAAGGCCCGCGGGCCACATGTAGCCCGCCATGTCATTTTATGTGGCCTGCCCAGCATTTTATAGGCCGATGATTGACTTAAAATAGGTTTTGAGCACGAATTGACTACAAACTACATCTCCCACAATGCATTCCGATTGTTACCAGCCAACATTACGGCTTCTCGCCACTAGAGAGCAGCAGAGTCACCTCAAGCTGCTTATTGATTTTCCCAGTGAATAAAACTGAGACATCGACAAGCTAACATCAAAACGTCCAAGAAAAGAAAAATCAATTTACAAGTAAGACTGTGAATGAAGATGTGTGTGAGTTGGTGTCAGGGCGGCAGGTGGCGCTAGACTTTTTTTGTTATCCGTTATCTTGACTGACAACATAAAAAAAATCGGTCATGTACTATTTTTATCCGTGAAATTACAATCATATTAACATCGGATATTTAGTCGCATTTTATGCTGTTTAGTTAATATTCACCGTGAATCCAGATCCCATCACAGATTTAGCAGATAAATGCATCTACATTTTTCTCCGTAGTGACAAAAACCACTGACTGAGGCCCCAATAACTTTTAATAAATTAAATTAAGCGACTTCACTTAAATTAGCATCACCCGCTGGGGTCTGAACAACTTCCTCCTGGTTCCCATCTGCAGAAAAATCTGCGCTAATTCATCAGTCAGTTGGATCTGTCTGATCCAAACAGATCAACTGAACTCTGTGTTTTACCCTGAGCGGTCCGGTGTGCGCTTTTACCAGGATTTTTTTTTTTATTTGCGTGGTTTCGCTTCTCCTAAACGGACAGATGATGTTACGTCTGCAGCTCCTCCAGAGCGCCGCTCTCCTGGGTAACGTGAACCCAGAAGGATCCATTTGTTAAATCCGCTGGATGAGTTACTTCCAGCAGTTTCTAAGTCATTGCAGTCCGCAGTGGTTGAGCAGCGGACTGCGCATGTTACAGTCTAATTAACTTTTGCATCGTCATTTATTTCCTCAAGATAAACTGCCAGCTCCTCAAATGGATTAACACAACGTTTCATTCTCTTTAGTTTTCTCTGGTCTGTAATGGAGACTTGAATTTAATGTGCCATTTCAACAAAAATCAATACTTACAAAAAGTAAGTATTGATTTTATGGACTGAACAGACAGAAACATTTTGAACTGTTGATTTTATTTTTGAACCATTTTTTAATTGTGAAGTGTTGATTTTATTTTTGAACCCTTATTTATTGTAAAGTGTTGATTTTCATTTTGAACCCTTATTTATTTTGAAGTGTTGCCTGAAAGACCTTACACATGAATTGCCCCATATGGGGTTTGAACCCATGACCTCAGCATTACCAGCACGGTGCTCTAACCTGTTGAGCTAACTCTCCTACCTTACAAACTGTTGAGTTTCCATGGATTTAAGAAGAACTTACATGATTTTACCACAATGAAGATTTGATAAAAGTGCTTATATTCCAATGTTTTTCAAAACAACATACATAATATTTTATTTTCCAGAGATTTTGTATTTTTAAGTGTTGATTGTATTTTTGAACCATTTTTAATTTTCAAGTGTTGATTGTATTTCACAGATATTTTTTATTTTAATCTATTAATTTTATTTTTGAACCATCTTTTATTTGTAATTATTGATTTTTATAACCATTTAGCCAAGTCTCTGTAGAACCATTTGTCTCTGCTAATGACATCTTCAATACATTTTTTGATCCCAGGCTTAGTTTATGGACTGTAATGTGAAATTAGGCACAAGTATAAGTCTGACAGTTTGTTCACCAAGTTACTGTGCTCTCTGAGAGGATCTGTGGTATTTGACATTGTTCCATGCCCATCGTTGACATTAGTCTCTAACAAAATGTGGATCATCTACCAGGAACATTGCAAACAGCATGAGTTCCTGTAGTGTAGTGGTTATCACATTCGCTTCACACGCAAAAGGTTGCTGGTTCAAAACCAGACAGAAACAGATTTTGCATGTTCTATTCATCACAGGTGTTTACTAAAGGTCAACAAGGCTCTGTGGTGTCATGGTCTGTACTCTGAATCCAGGCATCTGAGTGCAAACCTCAGTTGACATTTTCATGCGTTGCATCTCACATCATCAACTTTGGGACCTCAAGCTGAAACAAAGCAGAGAAGTTCAGTTCCTGTAGTGTAGTGGTTATCACGTTTGCTTTACATGCAAAAGGTCTCTGGTTTGAAACCAGACAGAAACGGTTTTTGTAGGTTCTGCATCTCTTGGGGTGCAGTGAGACAACAAGAGCCTTCCTCTTTCATGATGGTTCATTTGCCAATCGACTTCAATGTCGGCTTCTTTGAAATCAAAGATACTTTACTTCAATTACCAATTGGCAGTTCTATGGCGTAATGCACATGTGTCAAACTCGTGGCCCCCCAGCATTTTAATGGCCATGGAAACTCAAATGTAATATTTAAACTTCAATACATAAAATCAGTTATTTAACAATATGAGGTGTTTAATTTATTTTTAATATTGTATTTTATACATTTATGCTAGAGGTGCCCAAGCCTAGTTTTCCAGAGCTACCATCTGCAGCTTTAGATGGTTCCTTCTCTAACACACCTGGACCATTGACTCATTATAAGCCTCTACAGAACTGAATGAGGGAAGTCAGCCTTTTGTCTGGGGTGTTTCAGCAGGGATGCCCTCCTGATCTGTACCGTCAATGTGGCCCGTTGAGGGGGGCCAATATTCTGAAGTGGCCCTCGGTGAAACTGAGTTTGACACCCCTGATATAGACATTAAGCCTGACAGCATAATGTAACAGACTGGATGTTCTGTTTTGGTGTTTTTGCTATTTTTCCCGCCCACTTGGGAGTGGCTACATGTGCGTTGTTTTGTGGAAATTGTAGTAGGCCGTTTTACAGAAGAGCTACGGATTCATGATACACAACATTGTATGAGCTGTGATGCTGGGAGCTGCACATTATGGTTAAAACCCCCCCAAAAAATATCATCTTTAATCCAACTAAAGATTAGTTGGTCCACTTCAGTCCAACTCCAGTCCACTTTAATCCAACTCTGGGTTGATGTAATCCATCTGTAGTCCAGTTTCATCTAACTCCAGTCCGTTTGCCTATAAACTCCGGTCCGGTTGGTGAGGTGTGAACGCTAATTGAGGTCTGGTCCTCCAATCCTCGGTCTGGGTTCGGTTGAAGTGAATTCTTGAAGCAACGCCAGGCGGACCAGAGACCGCTCCAAAAGCAGGAACTGGACTACAAAGCTTGTTTTAGAATTGGTTCCTGTATTTGGTTTTTGTTTTGTTGCTGAATTGTGCCAAACAAATAAATGTAACTTGACTTAGAAAACAGAGGTTCCCACAAGCAAAGAAATCTCCTTTTAGCAATGATTTTGTGCCTTTATGTGAGTTTAGGGAACATTTCAGGGCCAGATGCAGACGTTCAGGTGAAGAGCAGCTGGAGTTGGGCTGGACCAGGTGAGACGGTGATAATGCTGACTGGTCTGAGGTCAGCTGGGCGGTTTCTCTGAAGATCTGCAGCTATAAGTAGAGCGTCAGACTGCGTGGAGCTGTGGAGACGGAGCAGTCTGGTTCTGTTCTGCAGGTCCTCCACATGGACGATTTGACTCTTTCTGCAGGAGTGAAATGTGAAACACTGATCATGTTTTCTGGCTGATTTACCGTTAAGCAGGATGATGATTAACTCCACAGAGGTTTTGTTTTTCACACTAACTGCCTACTTTCACTCTGATGTTCTGAAATATTTGTATTTCACTGTTGTTCTGGTCCTGTATGTCCTGATTATCGGCTCCAACGTCCTGCTGATTGCGGTGATCTGTGTGAACCGGAGCTTACATGAACCCATGTACATGTTCCTCTGCAGCCTGTTTGTGAACGAACTGTACGGTAGTTTGGGTTTGTTCCCCTTCCTGCTGGTCCAGATCCTCTCTGATGTTCACATCATTCCTGCTCCGCTCTGCTTCCTGCAGATCTACTGTGTTTACACCTACGCTCACATCGAGTTCTGCAACCTGGCCATCATGTCGTACGACAGATACCTGGCCATCTGCCGCCCCCTGCAGTACCACGCCCTGATGACGCCGTCCCGGATCGCCAGGCTGGTCGCGCTCACCTGGCTCTTCCCTCTCCTTGAATCTGTAGCAGGAATATTAATGACCGTCTCTCTGCAGCTCTGTGGAAACGTCATCCATAAAATCTACTGTCACAACCACTCCATCGTCAAGCTGGCCTGCGCCGACACCACAGCCAGCAACGTTGGAGGAATAGTTTACATGTTCACCATAATCCTGGGGATTATCGTCTTAATCCTTTATTCATATGCTGAGATCCTGAAAGTGTGTTTCTCTGGATCCAAGCAGACCCAGCAGAAGGCGCTGAGCACCTGCGCGCCTCACCTGGCCTCGCTCATTAACTTCTCCTTCGGATGTTTCTTTGACCTGTTTCAGAGCAGGTTGGAGGTGAGCGGGGTTCCTGAGGCGCTGCGGGTTGTTTTATCTCTCTACTTCCTGACCTGCCAGCCGCTGCTCAACCCTCTGCTGTACGGACTCAACCTGTCAAAGATCCGCAGCTTCAGCAAACGGCTGGTTCTGGGACGAGCTGAGCTTCCTGAACTGCAGAAACACTAAACCTTACCAAATGTTTCTGGTTTCCAGCCCAAATGTATTCATACTCCTGACATTAGATTGAAATTTGATCTGTCAGGATTACAGATTTAGCTGGACGATAAATTGCCCCAGAAGTTATTGCAATAAATGATAATATTGTTGCTTTAAAACCATTTTCAAGTAATAAGATGCTAATTTGATTCTCAAAGATAATTAACTTTAAATTCCCATGAACATGAAACACTGGAAGTAAAAAATATTAAAAATACCCAAAATAAATAAACAAAACAACAAACAAAACGAATCATAAAGTCTCTGTAAAAACGGCCCTTTAACAAACCTGGAAGCATCAGACTGAAGAGTTTCATCATCCAGTTTTTGGTAGAAAAACAATAAATTATGTGCATTGTGCAAATGGGAATAAGAGAAAACTAAAAGTAACTTTTCAGCAGGAGCTTCTTTTAGGTCAATAATTCATTCATATTTTAAAATGATAGATTATTTCACTTACATCAAGATGTTTCCCATAAAAATGACATAATCTGCCAGTGGATCTAGAACTTTTTAAAATGTCAACTTTAAGAAATTATTGACAAAACAAGCTCCTATATGCAGATGAAAAGTTGTTTTAAAGTTACTTTTCTCTTATTTCAGGTGAACTAAGACTTTTGCTCTGGAAACTGAAGCACTTTGTAATATTTTGTGCTTTTTGCAGAGGGGATGGATTCTTTGATCAAGTGTTTTATAAACTAAAGCTGCTTTTACCGTCTGTCAGTTGTGATAAACTCTGAGTTTAAATCGATTTTATTGGCCTGGTTTTGTGTTTTTCTGCTGTTTCTGTCATGAAGTCATAAAGATTTTATAGCAGCTGAAATAAGGTTTCATTCCACTTCCTGCTGTTGTCTCTGGGTCAGCGGCTCAAAAATATTTCCATAAAAACTCAGAAATAAATGCTGGAAATCTCTAAAGAGACTTTTAAAATGTTTTTTCTCACTTTTGTTCAATATTTGATTAGCAAAAGGATCGTTAACTCAGTCTTCCTGTCAGGAACATCATCCGCCCTATGAAGAGAAAAACATTTTGGGGAAAATAATATTTTAGTCAGTTATAAAAATGATTGAAAAACAGATTAAATTTAGATTAAAACATTTAAGTTCAGTCATTGTCTTCATGCTAAACCACACAGATCAAAGTAATCGGCACCTTTTCTGCAAAATATTGCAGAAAATGTTTTATTTTATGAGTAATGAAAGTAAAAATCTTCCATTTGTTCCCTGATTATTAATACATAAAACACTACATTTTATTTTTAAAGCACATTTTAGCTGAATTGAAGATAAAGTTTCCAGCTTTTTTTTCATGTAAGCCAAAAAAAATAAAATAAAGTTGAAAGAACTTGAGGGAAGAAAAACTAAAATTTCAATAACAATTAAATTGTATTATAAAACTATTACTAATATATTCAACTGAACTGAAAAATAAAATGAATGCAGTAAGAGTTGAATTGTTTTAATTTTTATTTAAGACATGCAGCATCAGTAACGGTAAAAATATCTCTTAAGGGCAAAACTGAATCATTTATGTTTCATTTTATTTTGGAGAGTCAAGTTACAGTTTATTAATAAAATAAAATCAATCAAAAATAACAATAATTAACAAAGCAGCTGTACAGGTGAAAATAATCAGCAGCAGTGAGACAACTGGTGAAATCCATGAGACGATAATAATTAAGCCATGAAAAGCTGAAATAACCTGAAGGTGTTTTTTAATAAATGTTGGTGTGAAATCATTAAGACAGAACAGCTGTGAGTTTGTCTACTGCAGACTTTACAAGTTTGCAAACTAAAAATGCATCAAACTTTTCTTTTTAAAACAACAAGAGAAAAACGTTGTGACAAATCACAGAAATAAGAAAATAATAAAAAATCTTCAATGATTTGATGCATTAAAACAATAATCTTCCATAAGCTGGAATTATGATTATATATCTCTGAATATAAATATATTCTGTTTATATTTTGACAAGACATTTTTTAAATATTTTTATTGCATCAATATTAAATAACAAAAATGACTAACTGCTATTATTATAGTAAGATTTTCTCTACTTCATGTTTTTACTCAAGTAAAAGTAAAAAGTAGCAAAAAATGACTTGAGTAACAATTTGGTGAAAAGTACTGAGTAGCTGATCAAATCACCAATCATATAATATTTAAAAATTACATCATCAGAGGGATCAAAATTTACAGTTACATGGATTTTTTAAAAGACAAAAACTACAACAATTATTAAAAGTTAAAAACAAAAATATTAAAATAAAATCAGGCAAAGAAAATATTTCCAAATCAGTTTGTTTCAATAAAAAACTGATAAAACTTTAACAGAAACTACAGGTGTGAGTGGATTCCTGGTTAAAATAAAGTTTTTTTCATTCAGTGGGTAGAAAATCAAGAAATTTCACTCAGGTAAGTGTAGAAGTACTTAGAATTAAATTACTCAGGCAAATGTAACTGAGTAACTATAACTAGTTAGTATCCAGCTCTGCTCTTAACCACCGACCTACTGTGGAGTTTATCTTTTACAAACCTTTGAGTTTACAGGACGTTAGACTTTGGGGTCATCAGAAAACCTCAGTTGTCTTTATGAACCAGAGAAACTTGTTCAGGATTTTTCAGAAACTTTGCGGAGTTTTCAGGAACAGGCTCCTGCAGAGGCTGCGTATTCTGGACACTTTGAGCCCGTAGACGGCCTGGTTAAAGAGCGGCGGACACGCCAGGAAGTAGAGAGACAGGAGGATCTGAAACACCGGAGGGACGCCGCGCATGCTGAGCCTGCTCTGGATCACCTCAAACACACATCCGGTGCAGAAGTTCACGAGCGAGGCCAGGTGAGGCGCGCACGTGCTGACCGCTTTCTGCCGCGTCTGACCGCATGCAGAGAAACACACCGTGAGGATCCGCAGGTAGGTGTAGAGGATTAACCCGACCGGAAGGAAAACGCTGAGCGCCGTGCTCACCAGGCCGTAAATGTTGTTTACTGTCGTGTCAGAGCAGGACAGTTTGACTATGGAGTAGTTGTTGCAGTAAACTTTGTTTATGACGTTTCCACAGAGCTGCAGAGGAAAACTCAAAGACGTCATGATTACTACTAAAAGAAAAGCGGAAAGCCACGAACCGGAAGTCAAACCGGTGACCTTCCGCTTCCTCATCAGGGTGTTGTACCGCAGAGGGTAACAGATGGCCACATATCGGTCATAAGACATCACGGCTAAGATGAAAAACTCTACAGTTACGTAGCTGTGGACGCAGAAAATCTGCGTGAAACAGAGAGGAAGAGAAATGACGTGAACATCAGAGAGAATCTGGACCAGCAGGACCGGAAACAAGGCGGAACTACCGAACAGTTCGTTCACAAACAGGCTGCAGAGGAACAGGAACATGGGTTCATGTAAGCTCCGGTTCACACAGATCACCGCGATCAGCAGGACGTTGGAGCCGATAATCAGGACATACAGAACCAGGAGGACCAGGAAGAGCAGCTGCCTCACCAGCCTGGTGTCAAAGTAAGCAGCCAGGGTGAAATACGAAACATGCGTGGAGTTCATCATCATCATCATCATCATGTTTCAGCTGGTTTATGGAAGGTTTTACAGCCTGAAAACACTTGGTTGGACTTAATTAAAAATTCCTGTCTCACTTGACACCTATGCTGAATTTCAGCAATTACAAAACACGGAAATGCATTTTAGAGAAAGCTAATTATTCCTGTAAATTTTAAATATGCTAAAACAAAGTATGATAAAGTAAGTTTTGTCCGTCCTGTTTAACCTCTCCTCTCGGATGTAATCAGACCGCAACGCTGCAGCTTTTAACCCCTTCAGTTTCCTCCCACTGACGCAATCAGCCAAGAACATGACAGATTTACCGCCATCTGCTGGTCAATCGCAAAAGTTTGACTTTGTCACTCGTTTCTGAAAGACAGGCTTCCGTAGAGTGAAATATTTAAGCCTTTACTTCCTGTAATTTTGCTAACTACAACTTGTAGAGAGTAAAAATGTATGGCAAAGTCATAGAAAGTTAAGTGGAAGGAAAAAGAGTGGTTGGCAGTGTGATAACAAAAAATATAACTAACTGGTCCTATTTTGTGAGTTTATAAAACTAAAACAATGAAATTATAATTTAATTTGTTGCATATTTTTACGTAAACTGTCGGCAAATTACGGACAAAAGATTTTTGATTGTCCTCAAAACAGCGACAGCAAAAGAGAAAACTGCAGTTAGTTTGTTGTTAGTGATAATTAATTACAGTTTCTGAAAATGGTTTCTTCTGTTGAGTATTCATCCCAATCGATGTAAATATAATCACAATAATATTTTGACCTTTTTGAATTCTGCACCTAATGATGGAAAAACTCAAACTGTGACTATAACTAATAAAAACTAAACTAAAACTCAGCAACCAGTTGCGCAAAAAGTGGGTATGCAGCGCATAGGGGCGCTGCACCAGAGGGGCCGTCAAAACCCCGTCTGGAGGGGGCGGCGCGCCGATGATGCCTTCGCTTCACCGCGCCCTTACGCTCCTTCACCTCGCCACATGTAAATGTAAAAGTAGCGAGTTTTACCTTTCATGTGTCTTCGTCTCGGCGGGGGGGCGGGGAGGGGGGGGGACGACGACGACACCGATTTATGTTTTTGCATCCACCTGAATAATATGTAGTTGTGCTCCTGTGAGCAACATTTAGCTAATAAAAATAATCAAATTCTCTGCAAAACTGAATTAGTGAAAAAGTCAAAAGTAAATAAAACTAATCTATAATAAAAACAGAAAGTCCCGCAGGAACACTTTAAGCTAGCAGTAACAGGAACAATCAAAAGAAAAACTTCACATAACTTCATTTGTTTTTAGTTTGGCTGAAAGTTTTAAATCTAATTATCACTGCGTCTGTAAACAAAGTTTGTTGTTTTCCCTGCGAGTCTGTGGGGACGTCGTTAACGTCCTGAATCTCCGGAGGACAGACGGACCTGCTGCGTGTTGTTGCTCTGTCTGCTTCAGAGGGAATTACAGGAACAGTTTGACTTCCTCTGGATCAAGACGTCCGGCTGGAATGATGCAACTTCTCCAAACAAGTTTCTGCTTTCGGTGCTGAATCTGATTTTTTTTAAATACCGTAATCTGGAAATAGTTTCAACTGTCCTCTTCTGACTGAAAAACTCTCAGGTGTGATTAACACTATCTTCATTTCTATTAACCATAAAATTACATAAATTGAAATTACGAAAATAAATTTGCTTGATTGAAACACAGCAATTTCAGAAAAACAATTTTTTTAATAACGTTTTTGAATTGGAATGAGGTGTTTGTGTTTTTCAGCCGTATCAAAACAGATTTATTTTGCAAAACTCCAAAATAAATCTGCAGTTTTGCAGATTCATTTTGCAGTTTTCTCGCATCACGAGTCACATGATCAACAGCCGGATGTTACTACTGGCAGAAACGACAAAGACAACAGGAAGTGGTTGGAGGATGATGTTTGTTTTCATCACGCAGTTCAAATGTGTTGATTCCATCGCTTGTGAAATGGCCGACTACAGCTTCCCCTTAACGCTGCATACTTAGCTGCTCCAAAGTAGGCGGGGCTTGTTGCTCTAATGCCAATGTCTCCTCTGATTGGCTGATAGATGGCGGCTGAATTAGGAATAAATCTCATCTAACTGTTACGATTTTTAATGAAGGGATGAAGAGAGACAGACTACTGTTAAACTAAGCTAAAGCTTCAAGTACTTAAAGCTAACCAAGAAATAAACTGCTGAACTCCAGTGGTAATATTTCTATATTAAATATTTCTCTTACAACTTTTAAAACAAATTTTGATGAAAAGCTTAATTTGTGGGGGAAAAAATAAAAAAAAAAGTTGAAAACCTTAAAGCTGATTAAGGTAATTAAAACTGTCAAACTTCCTGAATAAAAATCCCAACCATCCCAGCTCAGCTCTTATCTAACCTTTTCTATTTTTTTTTGTTTGTTTTATAATTAAAACCTTTACTAACATCTCATATATATGTTTTCCTAATGGTCATGTGCTGCAGAACATCATACATTTATTTAATCTCTTTGTTCTCAAAAATATTCCATATATGATTGATTAAAATTTTAAGTAGATTCAAACATTTTATTTATATAGGAATTAATAAAATTGGGCCGTTAAACTATACTGAGAAGAAAATGTATTTATTTGATATGTACATATTCAGTTTTAATCAAATTATCGGATATATAATTGTTATTTACAGGAAAGTAATTTAGAACTTGTTCGAAGGAGGAAAATATAAAAACTAAAGCATGGAGCAGAAAGTGAGGGGGTAGAAGAGAATAACAGAGTAACTGATGAGCTCCCATTGATTAACATACACGGACATGCGCTGACGGCGTTCAGCCACCAGGGGGCGGAAAATCACCCATCATGTCAGTTTTATCTTCTGAAGGCAAACATCTCCACCTGCTGGTCAAAGGGACATACTGCAGCTTAGCTTGATTCATTCCAAATAGGTTTGGCGTCACGATGATGATTCAGAAGAATTTAAGTTAAATCTTTACAAAAGCTATAGCTGTATTTTATATCCTAAAATATATTTAACTTTTAATCTGGATTTAACAAGCAGCCATGGATAGATGGAGTTATTAAAGATATGAACAGGTATTTGCAGCCCTTCAGTAGATTTGTGTTTAGGAAAGGTTTAAATGCAGCTGATGTAGATGGAGACTTTTTTTATTTGAGATTTTCAATAACAAAATTAAAATCTTGCAAAAATAAAATGTCGGTACAAATCAGGTACTTTTAGTTGTGTTTTCATATTAATGTCAGTAAGTAGGCCACAAATGTCCAGCGGACTAAATCACATCCTGTAATTAGAATGGGCTAAATCCAGTTAACCACTGTGGAGCAAACTTCTCATTTTAGTTGAATAAATTAAAACAAGTTAGGAAACTGTAAGAGTCTGAGACCCCTTTTCAGACGTTTTCATTAAAATAAATGATAATTTATTGCTGAGCAGGTAAAAATAAGAATTTACGATGAAATTATTTTTGCATTTTAACTGAAAACACCACAAACAGATTGTGGTCCCTGAGTGTGTCCAGCCTGGTGATTTCGGACACTACTGACTGAGACTCCGTTCTCATGACCTGATCTGCACACATTGAGGACAAATTTCAACCCAAACCAGTGAAAAGATGCTGATTCTCAGCAAACTCCACACCCAGCAGAGCAAAACTTCATGGAGAAAAAAGATGGAAGACTCTGGACGTGAGACACGTTTATTTCTGAGACAGCGTGAGTCCACACGTCTCTGGTCACAGACTTACCCATAATTCACTAACATCTCAGAGAAACTCTCCAGATCACAGTCTCAGTTCAGAGAGGCTTTTATTCTGAAGAGTCCAGGCTGTGGCACAGTAACACCTTCAGAAACCGGGAGACCCGCTCCGGTCCCTGCAGAACCCAAACCGGACCAGCGTCTCCTCAGCGGAGTCCAAACGCAGGCCAACAGGTCGGGGCCAGTCCCCTCCTGTTTCTGGTTCCGGTCTACCTCTCAGAGCTGATCTTGTAGCGCAGGACGAAGTAGGCGATGACCCGCAGAGAGAAGAAGAAGATGGCGAGGACGATGAAGTCCAGGTAGAGTTTGGCGTCCAGCATGTCCAGCTCCTTCAGGATGGCCTCGGACTTCTGGAAGTGACACGCGTTGTCTTCGTCGCAGTGAAGATCCGGTCGGTCCATTCCGTAGATGGACAAGATGGCACCCTCAAAGCCGTACCTGAAACACAGCAGCACTGACGATGATTAGCTTTGGTTTTAGCATAACGCGTTAAATCTGATGTATAAAAGAAAAAGGAACACAATGCTTTACTACTAATTGTCAACACTACGACAACCAGATAACAAGGTCAGGAAAAAGTTTTAATTAAGAAAAACAATGAGGGAGATGGAAGTAGGTCAGCTATGCTAGCTTGACTTTGACAACTGTAACATATAGATGTGCTGTGGAGTTCAGTGTTTTAGTTCAGTTAAAAATAAGAAATGAAAAAAAGACAACCTAAACACCAACTCTGACAGACCATCAGTAGAGCAGGTGTTTAAATTAGCTAATCTACCGCCACAGTGTTAGCTTAGCTAGTAGCAGCGTTAGCTAATCTACCACAGCGATCACTTAATACTCATAAAATAAAATTCAAGCCTAAAAACATAAAACTGTAACATCCTGAATGTTCTGTTCTTCGTGTGGGAACTGTTGGTGTTTTTTGGTGTTGAATCCTGAAACATGAAATATTGACAAAAAGTTATTTTTGTCTTCTTGTCAACAGCGTCCCCACCTGACGTAGGAGATGTAGGACATCCACTGCAGGTACCAGGGGATGGTGTCAAAGCTGACGAAGAACCCAGAGAACAACAGGACCGGGATCGCCGTGACGGGTCCCACAAACGTCGCCACCTGCAGTAAACAAGCACACCTGAGCGCCGTCTCCATGGAAACGCACCAAATGGCGCAGACAGGAGGGCGGAGAAGAGACCTGTAGGGAGGTGGAGGCGGCGCCGATCAGCAGACCCAGACTCTGAGCCACCAGAGACGTAAGGACCCCCAGAGACAGGAAGAGGAAGAACCGGCCGGCGTCCGGAGGCTGAGCCGTCATCCAGTAAACGATGCTGCAGTAGACCACCGGGAAGACCACCTGCCAGGAAGACCACCCCTTTATTCAGGACATTCAGCTACCTAAAGTATCCAGGCTATCTCTACATGACCTGAGTGAAGCTGCCCCCCCCCCGCCCCCCCCCCCGACCTTCAAATCTAAAGAAATTGGTGTCAAACGTTTGTGCAGCAAAAGTTTTTGTTTGTAGCTCTTTCACTTTAAAGATCTTACTGACCTCTGGAAGCGTTTCATTAAGATCTTTAAAATGTTTGCGGCACGAACACAACAGAGCTCATTGACACCAAATTTGTAGAAACACTGGGTTAAATTATTTCAAAGCAAATGGGATTGGAAGAAAAAGCGTTTCTGTTGGTTTTTCAGGTCAGGCTGTGAAACACCTAGATGACCGTCTGCTGCTGTGAGTTACCTGGAAGGGGAGGTCGGCCATGGTCTTCGCCAGGTAGTACGCCTTCAAACTGTACCAGTAGTTCAGGTGTTCCCTCAGGAAAACGCCCAACTCCAGAGGAACTGAGCATGAGAAGACAGAAACATGGAGGATAAGAACCTGCTGCTCCTGGTTCCTGCTGGAGGAACCAGGTTTCTCTGGTTCTTCTTCTGCAGTTTGGACCTGGCGACTCACAGGTGAGCACTGTGGGCATGAGAGCAGCGAACATGAGGAACAGCATGGAGAAGAAGAGGAAGCCCGAGTTGCTCAGAACCTTCTTGGCTTCGTTGCCGATGCCCAGGTACAGGAGGCCGATCAGAACTCCAATCCCGATGTGAGAGGAGATCCTGAGGTGGGTCAGTACCTGCTCAGCCAATCACAGACACCAGGCACAATCAGCCAGTCATAAACTGATAATCTACATAACATGAAATGTGAAGCAGCTGCTGCTGAGTCCAGATGCTTTTGAACGTGTTAAAACGGCAGAATTTATGGATGTATAAAAATAAACCTGCAACCTTTTCTATCATTTTCCACTGATGTTGGGACGTTTATCCTGGATCATCATCAAACATTGAAAGGTCAAAGGGGCAGCATTATGTTTATCACTTTATAGC
The DNA here is from genome assembly GCF_051168715.1 of Poecilia mexicana. Taxonomy (NCBI): domain Eukaryota; kingdom Metazoa; phylum Chordata; class Actinopteri; order Cyprinodontiformes; family Poeciliidae; genus Poecilia; species Poecilia mexicana. The sequence continues at coordinate 5,955,413 of NW_028263382.1, read as the reverse complement.
ATAATAACTGGCTGTTACATATATATCAAACATGACTAGGAAGAAGTTTTACTTCCTGATTTCATGCCCTGAACTTGGGTCTCTGTCTCTTTAAGAAGCTCCTGCTCTTCCTGAAGCTCCGCCTCCCAACATGGCTCCTCTATTAACCCTTCACCAGTGTTTTCCCAGCATTTCACTGAGCAGTAGCTCCTGTAATGAGCTCAGCAGTTCCAGCAGCTGTTTGCTAATTGCTGGTGGCTAGTCTGAAGGAGCTGAGAGGGGGAGGAGCTGCGGAGATTAAAGGTTTTCTCAAACATGCAAGAAAAAATCAAGACAGCACTCCAGGTTTATCTTTGTTGAGGGAAAAACATTATGACATGATGGAAAACTAAAAAAAAAGTTGATCTTGCATGATACTGCTCTTTTAAACATTAATTTCTGTTAAAGGAAATATGAAAACTCAGGTTTTTGTTTTATATTCAGAAGGAGGAACCTCTGGTGTGGAACCAGGTAACCTGTTTGTTCCCTAAATGCTAATTTAAGTGAAAGTCAGACCATCATAAAATCTGAATCAGTGAGAAGTTTCCTCACCGAGTCGCGGAGGATGCTGAGGAACGTCCGCCTGAACAGGATGCAGAACTGAGTCTTGCAGCTGGCTGAGAAGCTGTGGCAACCTTCAGACGAAGAGCTCTCCTGTCAGGAGCAGAAACATTCAGCCGACAGAATCTGATCTTATTCCACCGCCTGATTATTCCTCTCCTTTGGTTTCTACCTCCTGCCAGAGGAGCGGATGCAGGTTGGCGTCTCCGTTCAGCTCCGTCTGATGCTCTTCCTCAGACTTCCTGTCCTGAACCGCCTTCACCAGTCTCACCATCTGGTCCCCGTACTCCCCAGACGCCACCTCCATGACTACAGAGAAGACAAGTAAGTTAATGTTTAATTTATCTGGAAAAAGTAATTTTAGGGGAAGCTAAGAGGCCTAAATGTTTTCTAAGTTAGCCAAAATGCTAAAGCAATAAACAAAAAATGATCTCTGCTATTGGTGGATTAGCAGAGGTGTGCCCACCACTGGCTACATGGAGTAGCTATAGTTAGCCAATGACTATCTTGCTGCAGAAAGCATTTGGAGTGATTTTGGTTTAAAATCAGCTCAGAATTTTCTAATCAGAGATGATCAAACCTGCCTCTGCATTCTCCAGTCTATCCTTTCCCAAAGCTTCTGACTTGTAGGACATTTCCAGAAACAGCTGCTAGTTAGGGAACCTTTAGTAGAAACATCTGAACTGACTCCCTTTAGTGAGGAGAAGCAGTTACTCAGTGTTGAATTCCCCAGACATGTTAAGTATCTCAGGATACTGGAAGCCAGGCAGCTGCTGTAGGAGCAGAGGGTTGAGAATGGAGATCCCACCAAAGATAAAACCAGTAAGATCATCCCAGTCTGCCAGGCCAAAGTCTAACCTCTATGCAAAACTCAGACAGGTCAACCAAGACAATATTTACGGTTCTACCTTCAGAAAACCGTGGTAGATCTCGTCAACTAGAGTTTTTGTACTCGGTTGTTTAGCTATCAGACCTCAGCACCAGTAATAGGCAAGATGTCTTCCACACAGGCACCTCAATATTCAAGGACAAAATTTTTGAAGTTAGAAGAACATCAAGGTCTGCTTTCCAATACCTGCCAAAAAGTTTATCTGAGGTGAACAACTCATTCCCTCCAAGGTAAACAAAGTTGTCCAGCATCGGACAGTAGGCCAGAACTGTTCTGATTCCTTCTCCTCAGGTCCAAACTGAGATTCTCTTTCTGCTGTCTATACAGTAAATGGGTCTTGGAAAGGGATTCATGCTGTGACTGTTGGTGTTCTCACTGAAGTCAGCCGGGTTGTGGTAGGTCGGACAGTTCAGTCCGAGTTCCTGCAGGTATGGAACCAGACTGGACACCTTCCCCCTGTAGATGCACTGACCCTGACTCAGCACATAGAGCTGCAACACACAGACAGAGTCCAAGCAGGTCAGAACCTCTACCCACAGCAAATCAGTTCATAAACAATATTTAGACACTCAATGAAATGTGTTTTTATGACAGACTAGTGACCTGTCCAGGGTGTACCCGCCTCTCGCCCGAAATGTTCACTCACTGGAGATAGACACCAGCACCCCTCCCAGCCCCACTAGAGACAAGGGTGTTAAAAAATGGGTGGATGGATGAAATGTGTTTTATTTATGTGCAAAAGACTCTGAGAGTTTCTTGGTCATTTGATGCAAAGTTTCAAAAATTGACTAATTTTTTTCAATAAAGCAAAAGAAGGAAGTTAGTGGCACCACCTAGTGGACCAAACCTTATATTGGCGTTACAGAACAGCATCTGGCTCCAGGCTAACCTCTTTGTTCTCCTTCTCTAAATCCTAATTTAAACATAATTCTAACATTTTTTCCCCTGCTTTCTCTGGTGTTGGTATTAGAGTGATGCTGAGTCTGAAAGTGGTGTTGCAACTTAGGCTGGTGTTAGGTCTTAGGAAAGGGTTAGCTTTTAGGGAAATGTTGGTCTCTGGGAAGTGTTGGGTCTTGGGGAAGTGTTGGGTCTTGGGGAAGTGTTGGGTCTTGGGGAAGTGTTGGGTCTTGGGGAAGTGTTGGGTCTTAGGGAAGTGTTGGGTCTTAGGGAAGTGTTGGGTCTTGGGGAAGTGTTGGGTCTTAGGGAAGTGTTGGGTCTTGGGGAAGTGTTGGGTCTTAGGGAAGTGTTGGGTCTTGGGGAAGTGTTGGGTCTTAGGGAAGTGTTGGGTCTTGGGGAAGTGTTGGGTCTTGGGGAAGTGTTGGGTCTTAGGGAAGTGTTGGGTCTTGGGGAAGTGTTGGGTCTTAGGGAAGTGTTGGGTCTTAGGGAAGTGTTGGGTCTTGGGGAAGTGTTGGGTCTTAGTGTCTGCATCTAAATGGTGTATTGAGTCGGTGAATTTGTCCTCCTCATCTTGCCTTGTCAAACAGCTCAAAGAGTTTGGCGCTGGGTTGGTGGATGGTGCAGATGACCGTCCGTCCTCCTCGAGCCAGAGCTTTGAGAAGAGAGACGACTTGGAAACAAGATGAACTGTCCAAACCACTGCAACGCAAACAGACACAGGAACGAAAGTCAGTGTTTTCTCAAAAAAGACAGTCTGAAGTTCCTCATGATCCAAACAGTTCAAGCTTCTGCTCAAAGAAATCAACAGAACCAGATGGACACTCACTAATAATTTAACCAACCATAAAAACTGGAAATTCAAAATAAATTGAAGAGAACTGGTTAAAATCCAAATGTGGAACCTTCAGCTCACCTGGTGGGTTCGTCAAAGAACATCACCGGAGGATTGTTGACAAGCTCCAGAGCGATGGCCAGCCTCTTCCTCTGGCCTCCAGACAGGTGGGAGGTTCTGGTTTTAGCACAGTCTAGTAGACCCAGAGCTGTCAGGATCTCCTGGACCTGAACAGAAGCAGACCTGCTGCTCAGATTCTGAGGCAGAGTTGGAGCAGTGAAGCTGTTTGAAGCTGAAACCCACCATCTCCCTCCGAGCCTCCACCTTCTCCTGCAGCTTCAGGTTGGCTGAAACCTGCAGAAACACACAGATTTCACCTCCAGACCTGAACTGGAAACCCGTTTCAGCTCAGCAGAGAGGGACGGGGACTGTACCGGCTTCATCACTGAGGCCGGTAATGTTCTTTTGTTTGGTTGAATTTCAGATCAACTGGATGGTTTTAGCTTTTTCATCATTAGTCAATATTAGTAAAAATATTAAATTAACCGTAAATAAATCATAAAAAGTTGTGTTTTTGTCAACTTTTTCTACAAAACAATTTAATGCCTGTTCCAAATAGAAAACAATAACAAAGAAATACAGGAATAATTTGTATTATTTTGACTCTGGGAAGCTGTGGCTGTGGTTGCTCCTACCATCATGGCCTCCTGCACGGTGAGGTGTGGCAGCAGCATGTCGTCCTGCATGATGTAGCAGGAAACCTTCCGGAAAGAGCGCAGGTCTCTGGGTTGACCATTGATCAGGATCTCGCCCTTCATCCCCGTCTCCCTGTTGGAAGGACTCGGTGAGTCTGGGCTGCGTCCGTCTGAAGCGCTTCGGGAAAACTCAGATTGCCACAGGGCGTGTGCATGAAGAGCCTCCCGCTCACCTGTATCCCGCCAGGATATTCATGAGCGTGGACTTCCCGGCTCCTGAGGGCCCCATGATGGCCACCAGGTCCCCGCTGGTGAATTTCCCAGAGATGGCTTTGAGCAGAGTTTTGTAACCTGAAACGAGGCGGAACAATGAGTCTGCCGGTTCCCAGCAGCACCCAGAGCGGCTCTTTGTCCTGCAGGCCGGCTCCGGTTTCACACCGCTTCACCTCTGACTGGGCTCAGCGGTTCCACTCCACCAGCCGAGCTCTGATTGGCTGGAGGGTTCATCAGACGAGAGGAGAAGATCTGCTTCTGAACCAAACCAGACAACTGGAGGGGTTAAAGGTCAAAACGCACAAAAATAAACAGAAAAGTTTGTTTCAGAACCCGTACAATCCATCCATCCATCCATCCATCCATCCATCCATCCATCCATCCATCCATCCATCCATCCATCCATCCATCCATCCATCCATCCATCCATCCATCCATCCATCCATCCATCCATCCATCCATCCATCCATCCATCCATCCATCCATCCATCCATCCCATTAATCTAGAACCTGAATAGAACAACAATGCAGATGATCTTCAGTAACCTCTGCAGTTTATCTGCTGATGGAGTCTAAACACTCCTTAATGGGATTATCATGTTTAATCTGAGAACGGGATTAAATCTCCGCTGGCCGACAGTAACCTCTGCAGCAGCACCAGAACCTGTACACCACGCTACAACTGGTACAAAACCCATAAAACGGAGAGTACTACACCCTGTACTGTGGTGGTACTACAGAGTACTTCCCTCTCTACTCCTGCCTGTTCTTGTTATCCAACCATCCTCTGATTGGCTGTTTGCCTGTGGGGGCGCTGCACCCAGAACCACTGAAGGAAACGACACAAAAACCTCTGAAGACACTGAGAGCAACTTCCTTCTTCACCAGATGGAAACAAGATGGAGGCGTCAGATTTTAGTGTTGGAGGATTTCTCTTTAGTCTTTGGCTAAAGACCACAAGACATTTCTCCTGCTAGCGCTAGGCTAACACGTTAGCTTTGGTTGTATTTACCCAGAATGCCCTGTCCTGTAGTCCACTTCCTGCTTTTGGAGCGGTCTGTGGTCCACTTGGCGTTCACATTCAAACTGAACCAGAGTTTACTTTGACCGAACCCAGACTGAAGTCTGGAGGACCAGAGGTCAGAGGTCACTGGATCGGTTCGTTTACAAATTCACACTTCCCCAAGCAAACCGGAGTTTCTAGGCAAACGGACTGGAGTTTGATTAAAGCGGAGTAAACGGAACCGGTGTGAATGCACCCTGTGTAAGGCGCTGTTCCTAGTAGGACAATAAAACATCGACGATATCTATCAGGACAGAGCCGTGATCAATAGAAATACATTTGATAGATTGTTGATAATTTCACTAAACTTCCATCCAGAACCGCAAAGCATTCTGGGGCTTTGAGGAAAGGGTTTTGCCGCTCAACCTTTGTCTTCGTCTGATGCTCTCAATAAATCCTTCATTTGAATTTAAATCGCTTGGCTGAATGATTTGTACTAAGCTATGGGTAGCGACCGATTTTTTTAATTTTACTATTTTAATTTTGAATGTGTGCTGTTTGGGGCAGAACCGATCCGGTTCAGGTCTCATCAGGTTCTAAACTCTAGAAAAAACAACAGTTCAAGACCTGAGTCAGTCTGAGGAAGATGTGAGCAGATGAGAGAGAAGCCATGAAAAGTTTGGGACGTACAGATCGAACCAGAGGAACGACCTGTTTCAGCTTTATTCACACCTGAGCAGGTGAGGAATGTTCCCACTGAAACCAGGAGGGTTCACCCGCAGCAGGAACAAAGAGCTCAACCGCTGCTTCCAGAGAAATACGATCTGTGCCGACCTTTATTCCAGAGTCGCAGAACAAAACCGGCAGCAGCTAGGGATTCGCAGTGAGACGAGTTTCCTGCTGCTGAACGCAGATCAGAGATTCAACTTTTAGAAAAACCTTAAAACTCTGAGAAATGTTTCTGTCAACTTTCTCAGATTCCTCCTCTAAAGATGCTTCACTCACAGATCCCTGTTCTACACGCGAAGAAACCGAAGCTGCTCTGCATCTCAGCAGGGTTTGGTTGCCGTGGTAACAGGTCAACAGGTGAGGTAATTAGATAATCCAAAAACATTTACATGAAACCTGTCAGGAAAACCTGCAGAAGACCTTCACCACTCAACTGAATGTATAAAACAGAAAACTGTTCAGTTCAAACATCATCGGTGAGCAGCTCAGCCTGTCAGACCAGGGGTCAAATCAGGGGTCATCCAGGAGATTCAGCTGGTCCGATTGGACAAGAGAAAGAAGCAAAGCTAGTACAAGAGTAAGACCAAGAAGACGGAGACCGGACAAGAAGAACCGGCAGACCGGATCAGAGCGAGACCAGAAAGGAGCAACATGAAGACACTGGGGGAACCGTGACGATCAGAGACTCGGTGGGCCTTGCTGTGGTCACTGCAGCTGTCAGCCTGACCAGAGCAGCTGTTTGTGTGAATGTTGTATGAAGTGCTTTGACTTAAAAAGTCCTAAAATTATAATTTTTTACTAAAAAATGGCGTCAGTATTCAGAACGTCAGATTTGACCTGTTTAAACTTTAAAGTTTACAGAGTTTAATAAAATGTAATGATGGAGTCTGTAGCTCAGAAGTGACTTGCACTTTAACAGGATGTTTTATTCATAAGTTTGTTTTTAAGTTTGACTTGTTGACATAGCAGGTCAAAGTGCTTTGACTTACAATTCATTTACTCTGTTAATGTACAGGAACAGAGTCATTCAGCTGCCTGGTTGCCGTCTCGACATCGAGAATCTGTTTCTCTTTAACTTCAATATTTAACCACTTCAGTCTGTAAGAACTTAAACATCTATATTCCAGTTCAATTAGGACTAATTCAGATGTACAGTGGGTGGACTTAGCCCCGCCTCTGAGGCACAGCTCCTCCCCCACTTAGCTCCTACAGACTAGCCAGGAGCAATTAGCAAACAGCACATTATTAGAAAACACTTGGTGGAACTGCTGATCTTAGCGTTGCTGGTAAAAACGCTGTTAAAGGGTTAATAGAGGAGCCATGTTGGGAGGACTTCCGGGAGGTGGAGCTTCAGAAAGAGCAGGAGTTTTTAAAGAGACAGAGGCCCAATTTCAATATTTCTCTTAAGTTATATTTGATATATACAGAATTTTGAGGTGATATAGTTACTCAGTTGTGCTATGAAGTTGCACTTTGTGGCTGGAAAACATAATTCTGCCCTTTAAACCAAGTAACAAACTGCAGTGATGTAATTCCTGTAAAAATCTCTGTTGTCTAAAGTTCTGCAATCATCCTGGATCGGTGAAAGCATCGGCGTTTGAAATGTGGCTGGAAGCCGTGCAGGCGGGCTTCCAGGCGGGTTTCCAGGCGGGTTTCCAGGTAGGTTTCCAGGCGGGTTTCCAGGCGGGTTTCCAGGTAGGTTTCCAGGCGGGTTTCCAGGCAGGTTTCCAGGCGGGTTTCCAGGTAGGTTTCCAGGCGGGTTTCCAGGTAGGTTTCCAGGCGGGTTTCCAGGCGGGTTTCCAGGTAGGTTTCCAGGCGGGTTTCCAGGCGGGTTTCCAGGCGGGTTTCCAGGTAGGTTTCCAGGCGGGTTTCCAGGTAGGTTTCCAGGCGGGTTTCCAGGCAGGTTTCCAGGCAGGTTTCCAGGCGGGTTTCCAGGCAGGTTTCCAGGCGGGTGAAGCGGCGTATCGCTGCTCAGATCCAGACTCTCTGCGCTGCTTTGTTCTACTCTGAAAAGCTGAAACACAATCCCAACGTTTCTGTTCACATTCTGGGTTTTACAGTCTCCGCTGCTCAGAAAGAGTCTTCTTCTTCTGATGCTGAGGTTGTTAATAATCAGAAGACTTAATAAAGCCCATTCAGATTATAATCTGACAGTTGGATCAACTCAGCGTTAGCGGTTTCTGGTTCTCTGCAGACTCATCAGATTGTTGTTTTCCTTCATCACAGAGAAATTCCTCTCAGCTGTGGGTGGCAGAGTTTCTTAATCTGACCTGCAGCTATTTCCAGCAGGAGATGCTGAGTGAGATTAACAGATTACAGCCTGTTAATCCAGCAGGAACACACCAACAGAGTGGGACCGGGACAATAACAAACCGCTGCTGGTGGCGTCTTCGTCTCCTGCTGGTTCTCTGTGCTTTCTGAGCTCAGCTTCAGTGTGACTCTGGAACAGATCAGAAATCCACCCGTCTCTGATTATTCCCTGAAAATGCAGATTAGGAATAATTTTCCCACCCTGGTTTTGGCGCCTCTTCAGGCACGGCGCCCATTTGCGCCCACTTTTTGCGCCACTGGTTGTAGTTTGTTGTTGGACCACAGATCAACAGTCTAAAATCATCCAATCATTTAATTTACATAAAAAACTGAACATAATCTGATCACGGCTGCTGTGGATCTGCGAGGTGGAGCAGATTCCAGTAAGACGGTTCTGTGTGGCGACCGGTCCAGGTAATCAGATCAAAATAATTCAATCCAATCACACAGACTGATCCCCGTTTGTTCCTGCTTCTAATGCTGTCGGGTTATTTACCCGAAGAACTGTCTGATTTACAGCTTTCCTCCTCTAAACAAGCACAGGGCGACAGTGGAAAGAACAACTCCCGTTCAACAGGAAGAGTTTTCCAGCAGAACCAGAGCCAGACTCAGGAAACTTTCTGTTGGTCTGTCCATAAAACCCCCCAAAACACAATAATGGTTGAAACGCTTAAAGGTTTTTCTGTATAAATTCTTCTGAACTGAGATCAACTCTCACACTTTGTGGTGCATAGAAGCAGCTTTCAGCTTCTATGCACCACGAATCTGGAACAAACTTCCAGAAAACTACAAAACAGCCAAAACTCAGAGTTCCTTGAAAATCAACCCAGCTGCTTTTGGGCTCTGAACGACTGGAAGTCGCCTGCGCTGTAACGAACCGTCCGGCCGGTCCGACCGAGGCGGCCGATCCGAACCGTCCGGCCGGTCCGAACCGTCCGGCCGATCCGAGCCGGCCAGCCAGTCCGAACCGTCCAGCCGGTCTGAACCGGCCGGCCGATCCGAACCGGCCGGCCGGTCCGACCGAGGCGGCTGGTTGTGTTCACTCAGTGACAGGCCTGTGACAAATGAAAAATTGTAGTTTTCTGGAAGTTTGTTCCAGATTTGTGGTGCATAGAAGCTGAAAGCTGCTTCTATGAAACAAGATCTACTGGATGATAAATTGTCCCAAAAGTTATTGTGATTAATGACAATATTGTTGTTTTGAGATATAATATAATATTTATACCATACAAAATAATGATAATAGCATAATTATGCTTAAAAATCAATAAGCTTTAAATTCTAATGGAACTGTTTTAAATATCCAAAATAAATAAAACAACAAATTAAATGCAGTATGAAGACGGGACCAAAACAGGCTGAAGACTTTTCATCCAGTTCTTGGTAGAAAGAGAGAAAAATGATAAACCATGCTAATATAAATTATTGAGCTTGTTTTAATCTGTCACGTGATGAATTGATTTATTGATTATTGTGATTAGCAACACGGACTGAACGGCTTCAATCTGCAGCTCTTGTTTGATCTAATTCTTCTCACTGTGTCTGCAGGCTCCCATGATGCATTCTGATCTGGTTGAAGCACAGCGAGGCGTCTGGATGCTGGCGGGTCACTTCAGACTCCAACATTAAGATGCTCCAGGTAGGTCCTGGCTGAAAGCCTCGTGTTGGCTGCTGTCCTGCCCCACGCGGTTTAACCGAGCGAGGTGACGGCAGCGACCTGAGCAACATGGCTGATCCTCTGCTGGAGGGAACTCCAGCCTGGTCAGGGTGGAGATGAAGCACACAGATCATCTTCATCCTCTCCATGCTGGGCTCACTGAGCATCAGCTCATAAATAAATCTGAGTCATGAAGCTCCGTTTCCATTCAGCTATAAATAAAATTACCAAAATAAATGAGCTAAATGGAAACAAACTTTGAGAAAACACAGAAAACAAAACATGAAGCAGGAAGGAGATTTGAAACGATTTATAACCTTCCAACTAAATATTTAGCTTGCAAACTATTTTAGTTTGAAAGCTAAACATTTAAGTCAGATTTAAAAATTTAGTTTTAACTAAATATTTAGTTTTCAAACAAACATTTAGCTTCCTAACAAATTATTCAAATTGAAAGCTAAACATTTAGCTTGTGAATTAAATATTTAGTTTGCAACTCTGACATTTATGAATGCATGAATAACATGGTGAAAAATGAAATCCTGCATTTTTTCTCTCTGTCGGACTAAATACACTTAAATGTAGCTGTTAGCTGTTAGTGCCCCGTCTAACCCGAACCGCCAAGGCCTAAACCTGCCAATCCACAGGCCGCTAAGCACACCTGTCTCAGCTGGGGGTCAACAGGTGGGGGTCAACAGGTGGGGGTCAACAGGTGGGGGTCAACAGGTGGGGGTCAACAGGGTCCAATGTAGGTGAAGGTCAAACCATGAGGTCATCATCATCGTCCCACCTCAGTCCAGACAAAGTAACCATGATCTCTTCATGTGGTGTCAGTTCAAGAGTCACTGAGTCAGTTTGACCTTTGACCCAGAGCTTAAAGATCCTGGGGTTCATGGTTTGGAGTAGAAACGTGGCCGTTTGTAATCATATTTGGGCGCCTGGTAAGGATTTCTTCTGAACACCTTCCAGTGGAGGAGTTTTATCCCTTCACGCTCCATGAACCAGTACAGACTAATGAAGCAACACCACCTTCACCAGTAGATGGACTGGTGGTCTTACTTTCCACTCTGATCAGTTGTTACCATAATTTTGCCATCAAAGTCTCTGCTGTGAACCAAACCGCCTCAGATTATCCAGAACCTGTTGGTTCCACTCCACTGGCTACCTGAACCCCCCATGCAGCTCACCAGGGGATGTTCTGTCAAACAGCTGCTGATTTAGCGGCAGCTGGTCCTTCTGGATCGCTGATCTCCTCAGAGGAACGTTGTCTGGTACCACTGTGCCTATAAAGACAATCTCAGTCCAGGCTGCTGAGGTTCCTCCACGGTGGTACAAACTATCAGTAATCAACTCTCATCTTGACTGGAACAACAACATCTGAACCAATCATGAGACCACAGCAGTTGACGATAAATACATGGTCAAACTTTGAGGTCCAAACCTTCTTATCGGTTGTGGTGGAAAAGTCCTGACGGCGTCAACTGGACGAGGCAATGAGCAAATATACCGAGAGAAACTGGCCGCCCAACGGTATACACGCAAAATGACATCATTGGCGTGCCAACCACAGCGAGGAATGGACCGCCAATGGAGTCACTCCCAACTTGACCAGAACCAAGCCAGACAGTCACCGTCTGCAGTGAGACTTGACAACGTCAGTAAATCCTGACAGTAAAGTTATGCGTTTCTGTCTCTGCCAGGTTTGATTCTTACCTTTTTTCCTCCACCAGGGTCCCTCTCTGATTGAGTAAGAGACATCTTTGAACTCTATGTTGACGGCTGGTCTCCGTGGTAACGAGGAGAACCTCTGGGCCTCCGTCAGGGTGTTGTCCACCTTCTTCAGGGGTCCGTCCAGCTTCTTCTGGTGTTTCTGCAGCAGCGGTGTCTGCTGGGTTCCCCCCGGATGCTTGTTCATCCCCTCTTCCAAACAGACGCACACCGTCCGGGGGTCCAGCATCAGGTCGGGGGGCCCGTTGGTGTTCTGCAGGCAAGAAGATGTTTCTTTCAAGCTCAGTTTGTTCTGTGCCGCCATTTTAAAAAGAAATTCAGAGGTTTTCTTTCAACTGTTTTAAACACGATTCTTCCAGTTGTGGATGGAAGACGTAAGGTGAGGTTGGCGCAGACTTCATGAGGACGTGTTAGTGCGTCTGCTGGAGAAGAGCAGTGAGCGCTCAGATTAGCAGGCTCCTGTTTGTGTGGGACGCTTTGAGGCTCTAATCTGTCCTGGAGGTTACTGCTGGACAGACTGAGCCGATTGCTGCCCTGAATCAGCACAACACTAAACATCACATACACCTGGAAAAAAACAATCAGCACATAGAGGAAAAGATTTTTTTAAAGCCAAAAATTAACTTTAGCTTCTTCTCTTTGTGATCAATCCCTGCTGTTGCTGGAAGACTGCAGTAGGGGGCGCACTGTGGAGAAGTTCTACAAAGATCAAGACTAAAAAAGAGGAATTATGCAAACTGGCACTTCTGCACTTATGGGAGCTTTAAACACATTTCCTTATCACTGCCTCTAGTGATCAGCTTTATGTTCACACTATGAGAATGTCGCCAGAAACATTTAGAAAAAGCACAAAACGGATAAATCAGAGACTTGGGAGTTAATCTAAAACCAGATTTAACGACTCAAAAGCCACTACCACACCTGCTGATGTTTCAGTTCAGGTTAAAGTCTTAATTTGTGTTTTTTTATGTTGCAGTGTTCAGGCGGTGGACAGTGGACACCTGTCCTCTGGTGGGTCTCCCTGTTCATGAGCCACTGAGCGCGCTCAGTCTGCCAGAGGAGCCTTCTGTCCACCACTGAAGCAACGATTCAAACTCTGTTCAGTCTGACTGCTTTATATTCTGATTATTAGAAATTATTTGCATTTCTAAAATAATATTAATAAGAAAAAACAAAATCAGATTCTGTCTCATATTTGTTTCTGTCTGAGGAACTGAACAACTAAACTCTGTCAATATGAGACAGAAACTCTCAGAGAACTTAAGTCGGGTTCATCCTTGTGTGTGTGTGTGTGTGTGTGTGTGTGTGTGTGTGTGGCACTCACCATGATGATGGAGTTGGTCACAGTGGGATTGTGCACAGACCAGGCGGCCATCAGACAGGCCATGGCAGACAGACTGCAGCTCTGTGAAGCTCTGCCTCTGAGGAAACTCCCCTCTGCCCGGCGCTGGGGAAAGTCTCCGCCCCCTGAGCTATAGCCCCGCCCATAGCTTTGGGCCACGCCCACAGGCCCATGTGCAAAATACAGATTACTGATTATTGTTTAGGATGAATATGAATTTCTATCCTAAAAGAGGTGGAAGCTAATTTAATTTCAATATTGAAACCAGTGGTGATTTTTGATGTGGGTAGCTGCCCAGAGCAGCATTAGCATCAGGGGCTAATGCACACTCATCAGATAAAATAATAAAATAAAATGATATATTTATATATAGATTGAAATTAAATCTTTAGCTTTCACACTAAGTGTTTAGAAAATATCTAGTTTTCTAAACTAAATGTTTAGTTAGCGAGATAAGCTAAATGTCAGGCGTCTAAACTAAATGTTCAGTTTAGGAAACATTTTTTTTAACTAAATACTGAGTAAGAAAAGCTAGATATTTATTTAGCAAGCTAAACGTTTAGCTTCTAAACTAAATGTCATTTGCTAACCAAACATTTGGTTAAACCGAATACTTCGATCTAAATATTTGGCTTGCATACTAAATATTCAGATTGGAGTTAAATGTTTTATCACCTAGACGATACATATTTTATAAACTAAATATTTATTTTCAATCTAAATATTTAGCCAAGTTTGAAACATTGACATTTATAAATGAATAACATACTGAAAATATTGAAAATGAACCTGAATTAAACATGTTCAGTTTGTTCAGCTTTAAGGCTGAGATTCCAGGATGTCAGAATTTCCAGATGTCTCCATCAATAACCCAAATTATTGTTCCTGCTGATCAGTTCAATTTGTCTTTATCAAATTTTATTCTCATAATTCTCAGCTGCAGCCTTAGACATTTCTCAGTTAAATCAGAATCAGCAGCAGTTTTATTTTAAAAGCTCTACATGCTGATTTCATTGGTGAGAAAAATCAATCAGTTTCTTTCGGGAACGTTAATATTTTAAACCCGTTGTGATTTACAATAAATCTGCCCCAAAACATCCATATGAAATCTGGTTGCTCTGAGTTGATGCATTAAATCTTCATAAGCTTCACTGAGGCTGTTTAAATCTGAGCTGACAGCGCCCCCCGCAGGTTCACAGGCAGAAAACACAATCAACTCAGAAAGCCTTCAAACATCACGTTTATTTTCCTTACAAAGCTGCAAACTCCAACTGAAAAACAACAAAACATAAAACATTTAGAATAAAATAAAAGTTTGGTCGCCGTTCAGTTCAGAGACGAAAATGTTCTCTCCACCTGCTCAGGTGTGTAGCCCCGCCCACCGCTGCATGCCTCAATGTGACTGGGTCTTCTGACCAGGAGATTAAACGAGTCACTTTACGGAAACATCTTAACCTAAAATTAAACTGTTGTGGAGGATGACGCTGATTTTATTTATTCTAACAGGAAACTACAGATGAACTGCTCCAGTCTGAAGAACCGGAACAGGAAGTTCAGGCTGTGAGGAGGAGGAAGATGAACGCCTCCTCTGCTTCAGTCTTCCTTCCTCCGGTTTGTTGGCTTCAGTTTGACTCCAGGCTTCAGATTCTGCCTGAACCTGCAGGTCGGCTTCATCGGGTCGGAGGAAGCTGAGGATCAAACTGAATCTGATTTGGAGACCAAACTGAAGCCAGCACAGCGTCAGCGCCGGCCCAGATCGCGCTGCTCCTCCTCATTTCGTCTTCTTCTCCGTGGCCAGCGTGTCGTGCAGCTTGGAGACGTAGGCCTCAAACTGGTCCATCACCAGAGTGCCCGACTCGTCGAAGAACGTCGACACGGACTTGGTGAACTCGGCGTCACGCGAGTTCCTGGTCTTCCCGTCGGTGAAGAAGACGCGGAGCGAGTACTGGTCATCGAACCTGGAAGAGAGTCGGAGAAAAAAGGAGAGTCAAACTGAGCTGAAGAAACAGAAACACTTCAGCTCCTTTTTCTATTTAGTTCCTGTTTTCTCAGTCGGTGGAAGAAAACAAGCTTCTTTTGCCACCTGATGGTCCGGTCGACCCGGTTCTACTGGAACCAGAACATCTGCTCCTCCTCCAGCTGCTCTGAGTCAAACCAACCTGTTCCCCTCCTGGCCTGTGGGGGCGCTGCACCAAGAACCACTGAAGGAAACGACACAAAAACCTCTGAAGACACTGAGAGCAACTTCCTTCTTCACCAGATGGAAACAAGATGGAGGCGTCAGATTTTAGTGTTGGAGGATTTCTCTTTAGGCTAAAGACCAGGAGCCATTTCTGCTGCTAGCGCTAGGCTAACAGGTTTGTTTTGGTGGTGTTTACCCAGAATGCCCTGCAACGTATTCCTCTTCCTGTTTCTGCAGCGGTCTCCGGTCCGCTTGGCGTTCACATATGCATTCAAACTGAAACAGATTTCACTTGAGCTGAATCCAGCCCGAAGTGTGGAAGACCAGAGTTAGCTTAGCATTCACACGTCACCAACCGAACTGGACTTCCTAGACAAATGGACTGGAGTTGGATTAAAGTGGACCAATTAGGGCTGGTGGGAATGAACCCAATGTGTGATTTGATGTGCAGCAGGTTCTGGTCTAAAGAGCGGGTCGTGTCTGTTTGGTAGTTTTCTATTTGGGTGTTTAATGTTTTGCATTTAATGCAGCGCAGCGTGTTGTGCAGTGTTGTGTAGTTTGCAGCGTAAGATGCCGTGTTGGTGCTGCGCTCGGACCGTTTGAGGGAGGACGACAGCTGCCAGACGTGGTCCGGATCCATCCCGGCCGGGTCTTTCTGCATGGCCACCAGGAAGATGTTCTTCTCCTTGTAGGACGTGTAGAGAGTCAGGATGCCCATCATGATGAAGTATGTGATGAAGGCGAGTTAGGGAACGCTCACTGTTTATCACCAAGTTTTAAACTTTACATTAACCTGCTGTGGGGCTGTGGTAAAACCCGGACCGGAGCAGGTGAAGGATATGAGATGACGCAGCAGGCCAGGACGGGTCTGGACTCGGGGAAGGGGTACAGGTAGTCCCAGACCAGCGCCAGCATGGCAAACAGACAGGAGACGGTGCAGATCAGCAGACGGCCGTCCACCAGCTGGAAGTTCTCCACATAGCCGTACTTCTCCAGCAGCACCTGCAGGGGGCGCCACAGCCACCGGACAAAGAAAAAAAAAAGGAATGATGGTTAGAAAATAATGTTTCTATAAAACAAACATTCATTAGCAGCTTTCTAGCTAATCAGCAAATAAGCTGACAGCTGCCATGACAACAGGACCAAACCTTTTTCGCCGCATCGTCCAGAGAGTTCTTCACCGCGGCTCCGTCCCACTTATCGATCTTCACCGGCTTTTCGTCAATCCGCCACTGAAACGACAAACAACCCGGTCAGGATCCCGACCATCCAATCAGGACACAGATGGGATCCCAACCATCCAATCAGGACACAGATGGGATCCCAACCATCCAATCAGGACACAGATGGGATCCCAACCAACCAATCAGGACACAGATGGGATCCCAACCATCCAATCAGGACAAAGATGGGATCCCAACCATCCAATCAGGACACAGATGGGATCCCAACCATCCAATCAGGACGCAGATGGGATCCCAACCATCCAATCAGGACACAGATGGGATCCCGACCATCCAATCAGGACACAGATGGGATCCCAACCATCCAATCAGGACGCAGATGGGATCCCAACCATCCAATCAGGACACAGATGGGATCCCAACCATCCAATCAGGATGCAGATGCACCACCGCTCCTCACTGCAGGTTGGATGCAGTGAAACATCCAACCTGCCGTCCATCAGGACTCTGGCTCTGACCCCAGAGTCCTGATGAACGGCTCAGGTCAGAGCCGGCAGCTGAACCTCAGTGAGTTCGCTGCCTGCGGTGGCGTTTCAGAAACCAGCAGCCTGCATGTGTTACTTCCTGTTTCCTGAACACAGCTTCATCATCAGATCTTGTTCGTTATGAAATTAGTTCAAAGCAGAAACTCTGAGTTTAACGACGCATCATCCTGTGATCTCAGCACTGAAACATTATTCAGCCAATCAAACATCTTATGTTCACTCGCCTCATGTGATCATTGTGATATTTAAAATGTCTTCCAGTTCCAGTGTTAAATGTTTATTGATCTTTGAGAATGTGTTCTTGGATTATTCTATTAGTTGAAAACTGTTTCAAAACAACATTATTGTTTATCCCAGTAACTTCTAGGATAAATTATCGTGACAGATCTATTTGAAGCTGATCGGTTTGTTGACATGGTTCCAACCTGGGCTTTAATAGATGATTAAATGCAGTTCAGTGATGAAAAATTTTTTAATTAAAATTTTAAAAAAGAAAGAAAAATAATTCACACTTCTTGTAACAAAAGGGACATTTTCTTAAGAGCAGCATTTGTGTTAGTGGCGCACACACAGAGTTACCTAAAACTGAGGTAATAAATAGTTCTGAGCATCACTTTAATCATTATCACATTAGTAGCACAAAATATTGTAATAAAACCTAAGTCCATATCGCCTGGCTATACCCACTTCTAACCAGAATCCTTTCAAAAGGAATCATTTCCCTGAAAAACTACATATTTAATATTCTCATTTTATGTTCTGTATATGGGTTAATCAGTCTGTTGCGGCCATTTTTACATTGCAACAACATTTACAAAACACCTTGTTTCACTGCTCAGCATTATTTGTGGCTGACAAATAATCTACAGAAATCTACAGGTAATCTACAGAAACAATCTATGTTTGGATTTAAAAAAAAGGCTGTTACAAATAAATGAACTGACTGATTTACTTTGAAAAGGGTAAAAAGTACAAAGAGCCTTTGTGGGATCTTGTATTGTTGTATCCAAAACACTAGTCAAGTATTTTTGTTTTGTTTTGTGAAGTTTTCTCCAGCTACCAGAGGCTGAAAGAAAAATATGATCTTACTAAAATTTATTTTAGAAAGTTATTTTATTTACCTTTCAAGTTAAACTTTTTTTTAATGCACTGCTGAAGTTTTGCATAATTGACATCTAGTCAATAAATTGCATCTCAATAAGTATTTTGACTCATCTGCTGCAGAGGGCGTCTATTTTTTTAAACAAAAAGCTGGATAAATTTGATCCTTTTGGGATTCCATATAACTTGATGAAAAACTGATGCAAACACGTTGCATCGGCCTGTTTTCTTAAACTTTGAAACCGATCAATTCCACGGATTATACCTTTGGTGATGCTTATTGTCACTTTGTACATTTGGCCCTCTGTTTCAAAATAAAATTAAATTTGGGATTTTTTGAATGAAGTCTGGCGCAGTGGTTCGTAACAGCTGCAAACACACACAACAAATTTCAGTGTAACTTGATTGATCTTCGATGCAGGAAGAGAACAGGAAGATTTTCTAGATTTAACAGTTTCATTTCATAAGTCTACAAATAGTTTAATTTCATTTACATTTCTTAGATTCAGCTCACCGGAAACCCAACATTAAAACTGTTGTTTTGAGTAACACCTGAACTCTGAGATCTGGATATTTGAACTATAGCAGAGAATAAAGCCATCAGGTTTCACCCAAAAGCAGAATAAAACAAAAAACGTTAAAACTTTAAATCCTTACTTTCTCCAACAGCCCGCTCTTCCCGTTCCGAGCCGCCATCTTTAGCCTTCCAAATAAGGAAGTCGTGAGCTGGACCAACCTGATTGGCTCAGAATGCTTAACATTTAAGTCCCGTTAGTGCGTCTGCGTGGCGAACGTAACTGCGTCATCATGTAAGTTGGACAACCAATAATGAATTAATCCAGAATATGAAAGTCCATTCGTTACATTTACCCGCTTATCGTCGCGGAGGACAAAATTACTAAACTCTCGGCAGCTTTAACGTTGCTTAAAAAGTAAGTATTAATTGCAAATAACTGATTGGTGCTGATAACATTTTCAGTTTCTTTGTAAATTATAATAAACGTTAAGTATTTTTGAATTTGAATGTTGGGAGATATTTGTTTTACAGGAGGCATCTGACAGATTCACAGTAAGGTTTTACCTTAAATGTAAAAAAGAAAAAAACATCTAAAAATATATTTCTAATTTTTTTAATTCTACAAATGCTTCCAGAAATGAGTAGTAATTTTTTATGTTAGGATAAAACAAAAAACACTGAAATAAAAAAAACCCCCCAGCAAAAATAAAGAATTGGAAAACCCATGTAAAAACAAAGGAAATTTAAAATTAAAGGTAAATACATTTTTAAAAAACATTTAGAATTTTTGCTGACTCTAGGGCTGCTGTAAACGAATATTTTAGTAATCGAGTAATCTATCGATTATTCTTACGATTAATCGAGTAATCGGATAAAAAAAAATATAAAATGAAATATTGGTAAATCTGGCATAATACCGGTGTTACTATCAGATATCAATATCAGTCCAATGTTTCATATTTGAGCATCCCTAACAGTTGCTTTTTTGTAGTTTAGAAAACTAACCTGTAACAATAATAGCTCACTTTCTAAGTTAACCAGAAGAAAAGTTATAGAAAAATCTGAAATTATATTGAATTTAATAACAAAGAGGCAGGCTCACAAATATGCTTATAAAAAATGTCTACAATCCAGCTTTTAGTTTATGTATTCATCTTCAGTGAGTTTAATAGATTAATTAAACTCACCTTGCCACCTAACCTGTCACGCTTTGGGTTTGAAAATACGGGAAATGCCGCCTGGAGTGGGAGGAGAGGGCGAATGAACGAACATGGGGTGGAGGGGAGGAAATAGACCAGCGGACTGACGAACCGTTAGACCGGGGGACGAACACGGGGGGAAGCAATACGGGATATTTACGACACCTTCACTGGTCACACTCAGAAACTCATCTACCAGCCATGTACGATGCGCTCCGCCACCCGTTTCTTCAGACCGGGATATGAAATGTATTGTGCGGTTCGTCGGTAAAGCTACATTTACACGGTAAGCATCAGCTACTCAGCCGCCCGCCCTGTTCAGGCTATCCGCTCACCTCAGCGCTCTTCCCGCCGTTCGCTTTCAACCAGCAGCCCCGGAGGAGAAATGCTGCCGTACTCCAGGCATTCCCCCAGTCATTTTAAGGATGCTTATTGGTTCCCCAAAAAACGATAAAAAGTCGGGCATTATCATCAATCAATAAAATTCCCACGGGCCAATCTTGAAGATTGGACTTTATGCCGCTGAGACTTAGCTTTTGTCAACAACTCAGAGGCGGAAGTGAGAGCTCCGCGCAACGCAAATGAAGTCCCGGCCGGAACACGGTGCGCTAACTAATAAAACATAAATTAACGAAGCTTCGAGGCAGGTAAATTTTCCTCGAGGAATTTTAGTAATCGAGGTACTCGAATCATTCGAGGAATCGTTTCAGCCCTAGCTGACTCGTTAAAAAACAACATGTAAACGACAGATTCCTGTTTTAGGAGGTTTATTTCATTCCTGCAGTTTCTTCTTCTGCTGTTTTACATGATGTACAGAAAGGAGTTTATGGCCAGGATGAAGCTAATTTAATGCAGCTCATTTTTTAATCCGTTGCAGCTAATCATGAGTTTCATTGAGTGTTAGAGAAGCACCGATTCTCCTGTAGGTCCGTGAGGTCCAGGTTGCACCGTGTTCATCACAGAACCGGAACCGGGTTTGGAGCAAGGCTATGACCCCAAACAGGAAGCTCTCTCTGCAGCGTTCTGATTGGTTGAGGGGAATACAGAGTTGGGTCATGTGACGCAGCCGCTCCTTCAGGACCGAACTGGTGGGTCTCCAGAACCGATCAGCTGATTATCAGGAATCAATTGTTGCAGTTTGATTGAATAAAAACAGTGTATTGATGATCAGAACCGGAATAAAGAACCAGAACCTGCTGTGGTTCTGTCCAGGTTTGGTTCTCTGCTGGTGTTTGGAAGAAACGTTCCGCCTGGAAAAACTTTCCTTTGGTCTCTTTGCATATCTGCGGGCCGGAGCCTGACTCCTCACAGCTTCTTGCTGATTGGCCGGGACGTCCTCAGGCCCCGCCTCCTGCGGTTCTGGGTGGACCTCCATGAGCGCAGGAAGTAGCGGTCGGGGCTGGTCCTGCGGACCTCCAGGTCGAACTGTCTCTGCAGTCTGAGGGCGAGCGCTCGGTCCTGCCGCTCCTGCTGGACAGAACACGGCGCCTCCTGCTGGCCGCTGGGCCGGCTCCTCTTCAGCGCCGGGTCCAGAACCGGGTCCAGAGCCGGATCCAGGTGTTTGGTCTTCTGGTACCTCTTCTTGCCCCTCCTTGAGGTAGACTGGTTGCAGATGCCGTCCCACTCCTTCCTGGGACTCAACGAGTCCTTTGGCACAAGTTTTCCGGGTCGGAACCCGGAGTTGTTGCACGGAGAGAACGAGTGTTTCCGTCCGAATGGCGCTGGGCCGCCGCCGGGTTCCAGGGCGGCACCGGCCGACTCCAAGTCCGAACAGCCTCTGAGGGCGGCGCCGCAGCCGTAGCGGACGGCGGGGACACGGATCTTCACCGACTGTTTCTGGAACCCGTCCATGTCTGGCGGCTCGAACAGCAGCCGCCTCCTGTTGGCCAGCGCCACGGCGCCGCAGTGCTGCAGCGCCTTGGAGGCTCCGCCCCCTTCGGGCTCAGGGGCCGGGCTCGTGAGCGTGGCCCTGGTGCTGACCTTCAGCCCCTGCCGGTCCAGCTCAATCTGCCGCCACTTCTGCAGGACGGCCGGGCTCGCCTCGTAGCTGGTGGCCTTCTGCAGGCTGCGGCTCAGGTTGCGTGGCGTCGCCTTGACGACGGTGGGCTCCAACAGGCGGCCGTCAGGCAGCCGCTTGGGCGGCGTGCACGGCGAGCAGACAATGGGCTTAAAGTGGTTGAGCTCCTCTGAGATGCTGTCGTTGCTCTCGGGGCTGATGGAGCGCTCGGCGCGGGCCGGCGGCGGCGGCAGACCCAGAGGCGCCGATGACGTCAGCACCGCCCTCCAGGTGAGCCTGCGGTCCGGCGCCGTGATGGGCGCTGAGATGGAGCGGCTGTTCTCCGACGACAGCAGGATGCCGGCTGCCGAGCTGTGGCTGATGCCCACCTGCAGTACGGTGACGGACAGCGTTACTGCAGGCTTCACCAACAAGGTCAGACTTTTTTAAATGATTCTGACATCATGACAGGATGTGCAAAAGACATGAAGGAAAGTTTTTGTTGCTCTTGGCAGCAGCTTTGTGCTGCTCATGTAAGGAAATGGGACATTGCTCTAAGCTATCTAGTAGAGCCATATCTGCTAGCTTAGCATCTAGCTACTTGGCTAGCTAAAGAGCCGTATGCTAGCTGCTAATGGCTTGCTTGTGTTTGCTTGCTAGCTATCAAGAAGGTAGCAAGCAAACTGGCTACCTAGCAAGCATTAGCAGCATGTTCTTGGTAGCCTTGAGTCAGTGAGTGAAGATGTCTGTGTGCGACTCCAACTTTTGCCTTATAGAAAATTCTGTGAAAAAAATCTATGTAGAAAATGTGAGATTAAATAATCCACCACAACAAGGCATATTTAAGGCCAACTTGCATTTTTAAAAAATAAATTTAAGACATTTTAAGACAATTGTGAATAAAATTTAAGACCTTTATCTCAACAGAAACGTACAAGAAAAATGGAACAAAACTGTGACAGTTTAAAGTCAACTTACATTTTCTTTAATGAATTTTTATGACATTTTAAGGATTTGCTGACATTCTGACAGAGCCGGGTTAGAACGCATCCGTAGGCCTGTGATAACAAACATGGACTGATTTACTGTCCGGCGGTTCTGATCCGACCCACCTGCTCCATAACGGCCGCTGGCGGGACGATCGCCTTCATCTTCCCTCCCCGGTCCTCCAGGGGGTCGGTGCAGCTCCGACTCCTCCGGGAACCACTAAGGAGCAAACAGGAGGTCAAAGGTCGGACTCCAGGAGTGCCGATGTCTCAGGCCGCTCCGCTCACCTGCTGACGGCTGAGGAGTTCTTGGTTTTCCTGATGAAGGCGGAGATGTTCCGGATCCTCCTGCTGATGGGCTCCTCATTCTCAGAGTCGGACAGAACCCCCTGAGAAGAGCGGCGGGTTGAGGAACAGAACAGGAAGGATGGACGGGTTCTGGATCCGTTGGACTCACCGGCTCCACCGCGCGTCGAACCGACCCGGATTCGTCCTTCCCCATCAGGCAGCTCCACTTCCGGATCTCCTCCCGGTCGTCGGATGCCAGCAGCTGGACAGGAAGAGGCGGGACAGATTCCTGACCATATTCGGGACGCAGAGACTTCCTGAAAGCTCCCAGACTCACCTTGAGCTTCGCAGACGGAGCCGCAGGAGCGTCCGCAGACTTCGGCAGGGTCGGACAGACGAAGACGCCTGGGAGCAAAACAGAAACAGAGATGCTGTTCCTGAACATGATCCAACCAGGCCTCCGTAGCCGTCAGAACCAGAGAGCCAACAGGATTCTTTCTGCCTCCTCACTAAATTTAAAGGGGCGGTGTCATGGAAAATCAACTCTTTGAGCTTTACGTTATAAAGTTATTCCCTCATCATAAACATGTCTCGAGTGTTGCCTTGATTCTGTTCTCCATTTTATGCTGGTAAAACGTTGTTAAAGGGTTAATAGAGGAGCCATGTTGTGATGACTTCCTGAAGGCGGAGCTTCAGAGAGAGCAGGAGCTTCTTAAAGAAACAGAGGCCCAATTTTAAGGCGTTAAATTACAAAGTCAAATTTTTGTTAAGTCACATTTGAAATATATAGCATTAAACTATGTTGCAATTTAAGATAACACAGTTACTTGATTACTATAAGATGACACAGTGTGCCTGGAAAATGTTTTTACTTAAAGGGCCAGTGTTATGCGTTTTTCAAGCACCTAGTGCCATTTTATAGCATAATCAAATAACTATTGTTTACTTAATTTGTTATAAAATGACACATATATGATATAAAAAAGTTTTTACTTCGTAATTTAAAGCCTTGAAATTGGGTCTTTAAAACTCCTGCTCTTTCTGAAACTCCCCCTCCAGGAAGTCATCCCAACATGGCTCCTCTATGTTGTAAAAACCTTTGTTTTTACCAGCATTTCACTGAGCAGTAGCTCCTGTAATAAGCTCAGCAGTTCCACCAGCTGTTTGCTAATTACTGCTGGCTAGTCTGAAGGATCTGAGCAGGAGAATCAAGAGGGAGGGCTGGTCCATGAGGAAGCTGAGGAGGAGCTGCGCTGAGGAGGAGCTTCGCTGAGGAGGAGCTGCGCTGAGGAGGAGCTGCGCTGAGGAGGAGCTGCGCCTCGAAGGCCCATGAGGGTGGCCTAGGTCCACCCAGCAGAATGGCTGCCATGGAAATTAAAGGATTTCCTAAACATGCATGACAGAACCAAAGTGACACACCAGGTTTGTTTATGATGTGGGAATAAAATTCTAACACAATGTTACACTCAAAAAGTTGATTTTACGTAGCACTGCCCCTTTAAAATCCGCGATCAGACAGAAAACTGCAATCGGTGCACCTCGAGTTGTTTCACCTTAAATAGGCATCTAATAACATTGTAATGTATGAATAATATGTTTTTAATGTATCATTCATGAAGCACAGCAAAAATACAGCACAATAACAACTGAATCTTGTCATGCAGCTGTTAAACTAAAAGCAAATTATTCATTATTTAAATTAGGTAACATTTTCCTTATTCTGAGATATTTAAAGATGTAGCTCCTGTTTCCAGGTCTTACTTCCTCCGGTAACTGGGACCAGAACTCCCAGTGGCTTCCACCACAAACCTCGACAAGTCCCAACAGAGTAATTCAAAATGAACTGAGCAGTACAGAGTACTGCAGTTCTACTACCAGGTCTGTATAACTGAGCTCCTCCTGTGTCTGTACATGTCTGGACAAGTCCTACATGATGCAAGCTAAACAGACTGACCAGAACCGGTCAACAAACCAGAAAGTATGACCAGAAATATCCATTAAACTGAGCTGAAAGTGTTGAACAAACCAGAAAACCCGAGAAAAAAGCCTCAAACTGCGCAGAAAGAGGATAAACCGGAGCAGCAGCTCCTCACAGGACAGTCATGTGTTCACCTGATGTTTTCATTGATTTATCTGGGACTGATTGGTGACTATCATATTCACACCGAACCGTCCCGATCCCAATACGTCCGCAGTCCGAACGGACCCGGACCGCTCCGCAGCGGGACAGAACCCAGTCCACCGCTGCTCTTTTCACTGCAAAGTCCTGCTGTTTATTACACCCAACTTTATTAAAGTTCCGAATAAATCAGTTTATTCCCGGTTCTTTTCCAGCAGCTCTTCAGAGGACCGAACCCCGGCGCCAGGACAGATTCAGCGCCCTGTGAGCTGCTCTCTCCCCGCTAAACACACTCACCTCTCCGGCTCTCGCTGTCCCTCTTTCCCGCTCTGCTGCTGCCTCTCTCGGGGTCACTTCTTCTCCGGATTCGCTCCTCTCTGCCCGGGACTCTCCGGGCCAGGCACCGGGAACAGGCCGTCCCAGTCCCAGACCCAGACCGGCTCTCTGAGCAGGCTGAGCACTTCTCCGGCGGTCCGGAGCCGGAGCGGCACCGGGCGGCTCCTGCCGTGCCGGGCCGTGACCGGGAGGTGTCTGCGGCGGTACCGGCCTGAGTGGATCGCTGTTCGGCGAACCCTGCGGTCGCCATCTTGTCTCTCAGGTCCGCTCCGAAAACAAACCCCACCCCCTGCCGAAAACAGCGCGAGCGCGAGCTGGACGCGCGTGCAGCCCGCCAACCGAAGAGCCGGGACACAGCGGCGCGAGCCTACTGTGGCGGGAGTCAGAATTTTCAAAATAAAAGCACAAATTCCCAACGTAATATGATACGACGCTGGAAAAACATACTCAGAACTGAAATTATCCCAAAATTGTACAAAAATGTATACATTCTTCATCTAAGTAAAAAACAACAACAAAGAAAACCTTGTATGTGCTACTCAAAATTCCTCAAGTGGCAAAGTTTTAGCTTCACCTGGTTCAATTTCTGCAAAAGAAAAAAGGGGAAAAAAGTGTCTTTTGCTATCCAATCATGAATCGGTTAATAATAATAATAATAATAATAATAATAATAATCACCAAATCAGTCCTACCCTCATTTTCACATATTGATGTAAGTATTTTTAGCTGCATGCTAAAGGAATTCTATGTTGCTGCATTTTAGGCAATTGTTACGGATAAACACGGAATCATTTATTTGGAACACAATAAAATGTTTTATTTTCTTATTAAAAAGGAATTTAATTCTTTGTTGCATCTTGAATTTAATTGGATGACAATATACTCTATGTCTGTCTTTTATTGTATTTCTAATATTGTATAAAAGGCTTAAGTGATTAACTGAAAACAATGTGTATATTTATTTTTATTTGAAAAGTCACAATAGTCAATTACTAATTGAGTTAGTAGTTGCTGCCCAATGGATTTAAGTTGAATTATTGGGTGTAGGTGTAGAATTTTTTAAAGAGGTGTAAATATTGGTAATCATCCCAAATTTTTGATATCGGTGAATTAAACCATAGTGCTGAGGAGCTGTTTGTGGGGCCAATTGTGATTTCTCTTAGAATTGCTCTTTTATGTTTTTCCTTCATATAAAGCCACATGTAAACGTCCTCAGAACTCTATAATTCAAAATTGAACAGCTTTATTATGAAGGCCTCTGTGTGTTTCCGGTTGAAAGTGCGGCGGTAAACCGGAAACCCACGCGGATTCCACAGCTGACAGGTAGAGGACTTGGGCGAGCACGCGGTGACGTTGGCAGGTGAGTCTCCTGGATCAGGTTTGAGGTTCACCTGCTGTCTGGACCGGACCAGAACCGAGCTTCTAGTTCTGAAGCTCGGAGAATCAGAGTTTCCTCCTGAAGCAGCTCTTTTCTGACTGCAGCCGGTGAAACCAGGCAGCCGAACTCAGTGTGAGGTTCTGCAGGCTAGATTGGACCTGTTTGTTCTCACTGCAGATTCTGGACCGCTGCGGTACCGAGGAAAGTCTAAAAACAAGTAGAATCTCAGGGGGATTCTGTATGCGCCCTTCACTTTGGCTCTCCAGCTTCTCTGAACAAATTAAAGCTGCAGGAACTTGACCCGGAAATGTTCTCAGCTTATATTTAGAAGAATCCTGAGATGACCCGTTTCTTGTCAGAATGAGTCAACTTGCTGGTTCTGAACTTATTGGTTCTGACTGGATTTGGTCCCGTTGCAGTTCTGGATGCAGACCGCCAGGCCCCTGGTGGAGGTGGTCCGTCTGGGCCTGGTGTCCTATCAGGAGGGTCTGAGGCTGCAGCAGGTCTACACTGACCGGCACCGGTTCGGTCCGGCCCACACGCTGCTGCTCTGCCAGCACTCGCCAGTCTACACCACTGGGATCCGGCACAAACCATACCCGGGTCCAGTACTGGACCGGCTCCGGCTGCTGGGGGCCGACGTCCACCACGCCAACAGAGGAGGACTCATCACCTTCCACGGACCGGGTCAGCTGGTCTGCTACCCGGTGCTGAACCTGGGGAACTTTAAGAAGGTCGGACCTGAGCAGCCTGAGATCCGATGGCGTCTGTGGTTCTGGTTGTGACGCGGGTTCTGTTCCCTCAGAGCGTCCGGTGGTACGTGGGCCAGCTGGAGAAGACGGTCATCGCGCTGTGCAGCAGGTTCGGCGTGGAAGCAGCGACGTCTCCTCACACGGGAGTCTGGGTCGGAGACAACAAGATCTGCGCCATCGGTACGACACAACCAGACTTACTTATTTATTTCTGTAAATTTTATTTTTCATAAATTAATTAATTTATTTATTGGATTTGTTCTATATATATTTTTATGACTTTAGCACGATTCTCAGGGGGGCTAGTAGGGTTGCTAGCATTTTCCAGAAGGGGCCTTGGGCCCCCCGGCCCCTCTGTTGGAGTTGCCACTGTTGTCATGATAATCATGTTACATGAAATATGTCCATATTAATGTTGAATTCCCTGAGTTTTATGGCGGATATTTACTCCTCTGTGGCCAATTTATGTTTTTGTTCATTGATCTGCAGAAGTAGCACTAAAACTGTTTCTGTATGGTTGTTCTGTTTAACTTTGATGGGGTTTTTATTTGCCTTTTTTCTGCAGTTTTACTTTTCATAAGTTGCTTGTGTCTCTTATGGGTCTGTGGTTCTTTCAGACAGTATTGCACCTATTTGCTGTGGTTTAGTTTATGGTGGTTTTGAGTCTGTTTATTAGTGTTTATAGTGGTTTCTTCCATCTTTACATTCAGTTTTTGGTGGTTTTTTTTATGTCTGCTGCAGTTTTACTTCTTTTCATGTTTTTTTGATTGTTATGGAGGTTGTGTGCTTCTTTTCAGCAGGTTTTTTGAAAGCAGATTTGAACCTTGCAACAGATCTTTGCAGTGGTTTAGTAGTAGATGTGTATATTGTTTAAATTGATCAAGCGGTTTCTTTCCTCTTTGCGTTTTTTTTGTGCCTTTCTTTGGTTATTTTGTGCCTCAGTATGATTCTTAAAAATCATACTGATTATTTTTTGCGTTTTTACTTAGTTCTTTGCCTCTTTCCAGCAAATTTTGTGCCTCTTTATGGAAGTTTTGTTCTTTTCTACTTCTACTTTTAGATCATTCTTTCTTTCTGTGATTTTAAACCTACTTATTGCACCTCAGGTTCAGCTGAAAGATCCAGACACAAAATAAAAAAGGGTCTGAAGTCGAGACTCATGAACCCTAAACTAACACACGATTGGGGAAAGAGTGTGACGCGCTACAAAGCAGCAGATGTGGTGACATGATTCTGGCGCTACAGAAATATGGTGGCTGATTGTTGCAAACATGCAGCAAACAGCGAAATAAACTGCAAACACATGAATGATGCAAATTCCAAAACACACAAATGGAAACAAAAAGGAAAATACCACAAATAGCAAAAATGACAGCAGCTCTGCAAAGTCACTTCGAAATCCTCCAGGCCACTAGGGGGAGTCTGGAGTCCATCACATTACATATACTCCTGTTCTATAATATTGCAAAAGCCTGGATGTCATGAAATAAGCATGACATAAAAGGCAACTTTTCTCTATTTTCTGTCTACTGTGTCTGGTTCTAGTAGTTGGTGGTCGGCTCCCCTAGTGGTCTGGAGGACTTCTGCTTTGTGGATCAAGTCTGCAGGATTTAATACTTTCTGCTTGTTTCTGCATTTGCTTTTTTTTTCTTTTGCAACATTTTTCTGTTGTATTTGTTGGGTGTTTTAGAGAATTTTGCCATTGGAGACATGAAAGCATGTTGTCAGCCTGCAGTTTTTGTTGGATCTGAACAGAACAACCACCTGAGTTTGGAGAAGTGAAGGCGACAGGCCTGATGAATGCTGTGAGTCGTAGGGTTCAGCTCTTACCTCAGTGACGTTGGGTCACGTTGTTTGACCTTCTTCAAGTCAAACAAAATTGGCGTCAGTCAACTCTACTACATTTATGCTGGTTGGTGCGGCAAAAAATAATTTGTGCTGCTTTTGTTTGGAAGTTTTATTTGATTTTGTAAATGTGGGAAGGACTGGTTGAAAGGTTTTTTCATTAATATTTTTAAAATGATAGGATATGAAAATGTTTGCAGCACAAACAATTGACACCAATTTGGTTTGAATTAAAGAAGGGGAGGAGGAAACTTCACTCAGATTTTGCTACCCCAGCTGCTGACGGTCCACTGGGCCCGTAATCCTGGTGGACAGAGTGGTGATGTGACAGAATAAAGCAACCTGTAGCCAGTTGGTTTGGTGTTTATTCTCCATCTTGGTTCTCCTGTCATCAGCCTTGTCATCAGTTTGACCAGTGTTTGTGTTCCCAGGAATCCACTGCGGCCGCTACGTCACGTCTCACGGCTTGGCTCTGAACTGCAACACGGACCTGTCGTGGTTCGACCACATCGTGCCGTGTGGGATCGAAGGCAAAGGCGTGACGTCGCTGAGCAGAGAGCTGCAGAGAGACGTCAGCGTGGAGGAAGCCGTCCCTCACCTGCTGGACGCCTTCAGGGAGCAGTTCAGCTGCCGGCTGACGGAGGCAGAAACGCCAGAACCCGACCGGAACGGCGGCGCGGCGCCTGCGTAGAAACTGTTTCACTCATGATGCCTTTTTTCTCCTCCACTGACAACAAAAAATTTTTAAGAATCAGGAACACTAAAGCTGTGAATTATACCTCCGTTGTGTTTTTCATATAAAATAAAGAGATCAGACGATGAGCCTGTTTGTTGTCTGATTCAGAACAACAGACGAAACCTGCTTGTTATGTGGAAACATATCAGTCGGTTCAGTTTTCAGAGTTTATGTTTGTATCTGAGTATTTTATGTTGAAAGGAACCATCAGAGTGTTTCTGGGATCAGGAAAAGGGCAGCTAACGTTTCTGCAGACCCCACACATCCTGGACACAAACTGATTAGACTTTCACATTCAGCTCGGTGCTACAGAGACGGTTTCTCCCTCCAGAATGTCTCTGATGGACACTTAACAGACACTCAGATCAATATTTGCACTAATTCCCTCTTGTGTAAAAACACTGGAAAATATACAAAAAACATTTTTAAATATTTTATCCTTTTTATACATGTTAAATGTCTTCATTCAAAGTAATTAGAATGAAAGTCTAATTCCTTGCCTGTCTGCACAAAGCTTGTGAATAAAAATAATTATATTTTATTGTGAAAGGATCCGGTTCACAGTTTCATTTTTGAATAACATTTTTTCTGCACTGAAGTCGGTATCTGATTTAAAGAAACGTGCCACTTCTGTCAAAGAATATAAAACACATTTGATCAGTTCTAGATCAGAATCCAGTAATAACCATACTGGATTGAGTTCTACAAAAATTGTATATTCTTGAATAATTTCAGATCAGTGAGACCTTTATATTACACATAAACGTTTTTTAATTGATATTTTCACCAAATGCTCCTAAAATATAAATAATTCAGGGTAGTTCTGAAGAGTCAACGTATTTTATATTGTAATCCAGATCTGACGTAGTCCAATTATTTGAAAAAAATTAGAATGGTCCTTTAATTATACTACGAATCGGAAGCCAACTTCATGGAAGGTGCTAACAGCGGCTAGCTGGGGTTAACGGTACGTTAGCTGCCTGGAGGAAGAGGCGGACGGTGCTGACGCACTGCAGCTGCAACAACAACCCGGCAGTGACAGCGTGCTGCTGGGGAAAAGGCAGCAGAGCCCAGACAGCCGGCAAACACAGCAGCTGTTCCCTCCAGTCTGATGGCTGAGCATTAGTTAGCCCGCTCCGGTCTGTCGGCATGGAAGACACCGTGGGAACCGGAGGAAATGGGGACCTAAACGCGAACCTGGGGTGGCGGAGAACCGGGGACCCAAAGCTGGACAAGGCGGTGCAGCAGTGGCTGGACTGGGACAGGGTGAGTGTCTGTCTACCCGTTAACTCGGACTCCGGGTTCTGCGGTTGTAGCCTGGCAGCGGTAACCGTTACCCCGGAGCTCCCCTAAAAACACACAGCTTCACCGTTGATTCTCACATAAACGAGCTGAAAAACACAAAGAGGATTAAAAGAAACTGGGGCAACAATATCTGACGCCTTCTGGAAAAATCGGCGCATTTATTTTCTAACATAGAAACACTTTAGGTCATAACTTTAATTGGTGTTTGCTTAGAGCGTTTAAATGAGATGTTAAAAACGATGAGATCACTGTTGAACGGACATTCCTGAACTGAAACAATGTATGCCGAATTTATCCTCAGATCAGGTTAGTACAGAAAACTCGCAGACAGCACTGCTGGTTCTGATTGTTTCAGTCTGTGGACTAAGAAAGCTAAACCTCTGGGTCTGAATATGGGGGCTCTGAGTTAGGGCTCATCAGGGTTAGTGGGAACAGCAGATTAAAGAATGTGTGGGTAATCAGGTAGCAGCGTGACTAAGCTGTTTGAGTCATGAAAGGCCCAGTGTTTGGATTTATTACCATCCTCAGCTCCAGCCTGCAGGAAAAGCCCGGAACCTGCCCCATCAGAGGCTGATTGAGATGGATTAATGTGATAACTGTTAATGCATGTTCATGTTGTCATTTCATCAAGGGCATCATGTCTGCAGAGGGTCCAGTCATCGTTTAGGACAATCAAAATAAATCAGCATCAGTTTCATGTTCTGTAAACTCTCAGCACACATTACAGCAGGCCTGGAAAGTATGTAACTTAAAAAACAAAAACATTTATGTATTAGAACTATCACAGTGAGAGATGAGACAGATAATTTGTGATAACATCCACCTCCTCCTGACAAAAAACAACCAATCAGAGCCAGGAGGAGGGGCTTAGCGCTGTAAATCAAACTCGCTGCTCAATGTGCAAGAAACAACTTATTGTTCCTAAAAATCATTTATCCACCGTAATCGATGGCCAAGCTAAATACACACACACACACACACACACACACATACACACACACACACACACACACAAGGATGATTGACAGTGCAAAGTCCCTCCTCCTGGCTCTGATTGGTTGTTTGTAGTGAGCGCTGGCTAAAGGCAGAGCAGAACAATTTATTTTTTCCACAAATTACGTCTCATACCACATAGTGACCGTTTCAACAAATATTTAACAAAATATGTTTTATAAAAGTTATATACTTTAAACCAGATTACATAATGAGACCAAATTAAACTCCTGATATATCCCCTGATGTCCAGTCGGCCTCCTGCAGTCAGAGCTCTGTGGGTTAAAGGTCACCGTGACCTGCTCTGTAAATGTCAGCAGCTGGGAAAAGCTTCCCTCATGTTCAGATTTCTATCTTTATCCTCAGAGAGAAACACGCCAATAAAAGCCAATCAGAAGGGAAGCAGTCTGAAACCAGAACCAGATTACAACCGGTTTGGGTCCGGCTCAGACCAGTTAACCTAAACTGGTCAGAACATTATTCTGAACTCGATGTCATCAGACTGTGTTCATTTTCTGCAGAACAAATGGACTCGGGCTCAGGTGGAGTCTCTGGCGGCGGCGGGTCGCCTGGAGGACCTGCGGTCCAGACTCTGCAGCCGGATGAGCTTCGGTACGGCTGGACTCAGAGCCCCGATGGGAGCCGGATTCAACCGGATCAACGACCTCACCGTCATCCAGTCCTCACAGGTTACTCACCAGTTCATACACCAGTCCAATCAGGCTGCAGACCAGTTACTACACCAATAAGAACTCTTTCATACTGGTTGCAGACCAGTATAACTGGTCCCGTTCCTGTCCATCTGATCTGTTGCTCCGCCCCTTTCAGGGCCTTCATGCGTACCTGTGCAGGTGTTTTGTTGACCTTGGCAGCCGGGGCGTCGTCATTGGATACGACACCAGAGGTCAGGAGGAGAGCGGCTGCAGCAGTCAGAGGTGAACGGCAGGAACTCTCCATCCGGTTTTGTTTCCAGGGATGTTTCCAGGAAGTACAGAGATGGAACGGCACCCAGACAGGAAGTGCAACAGGAAGTCCGTCCCCTGGACACGTCCTGCTTCCTGATCCAGGTCTCTGTGTGTTTGTCCGTCCCAGGCTGGCCAAGCTGACGGCTGCAGTGATGCTTAGCAGAGACGTTCCTGTCCATCTCTTCTCCTCGTTCGTCCCGACTCCTTACGTGGTGAGGAAGCTCAATGACATCACTTCCTGCAGAAGAAGTCACTGTTAAAGGAATATTCTGCTGTTTTAACAGGCTGATGGTGCATAAACAGCAGCAGTCTGAGCGCGCTCAGTTTGGTCGATTCTCTAAAATCTCACACTGCTGATAAAAACTATTCACCTCCTTGGATGATTTATCTTTTTAGCTCATTTACAAATCAGTCATGATCGACATGATTTTTTAAAGTCAAAGTGAAAATGGATTTCTACAAAATAATTTAAATCAGATAAAAATGTGTAACATAAAATAAGTGATTCCATAAATATTCAAGCCTTTTTAGTGAGTTTTTCTCACTCATTGTGAGGCTGCGAGCACCAATTGACTAGATCAGTCACAGTTAAATACTCATTTCATGTTGCATATTGTTTTTATTTATTTAACATTATTTTGTATAAATCAGTTTTTGCTTTGATATTAAAACTTTTTTTTGTCCAAAAAGCCAAAATGTTGTTGATCTTGACTATTTATAAAGCAATAAAAAGGTAAAGCCTCCAGAAGGTGAAAACTTCTTTAGGTAGTTTATGTTGAAATACCCATAATAAATGTTCCTGCTGTTATCAAGCTGAGGAATCAGATCCTCTGCAGACGAACTGCTGCTGAAAAACAGGAAGTCTTCTGGAAGCTGTGGAAACTTTCTGACCGGGTTGAGGTGTCTCTTTACCAAATTGTTTGTTTTCACGTTTTGTTTCCCAGCCTTACGCTGTGAAGAGACTGGGAGCCGCATCTGGAGTGATGATCACTGCGTCACACAATCCCAAAGAGGACAACGGCTACAAGGTCAGGCCGAGGGGTCACTCAGACCAAACACAACCTCCTGCGGCGCTCATCCGGTCCGGAGAGTCTGTCCCAAACAGAAACCTTTAATGAATCTGTCTGATCCGGATCCAGAACCTCATGCTCTGAGGATCTGAACCGTCTGGAGGTGCAGCGTGTTTCTGTCTCCCCCTGCAGGTGTACTGGTGTAGCGGCACTCAGATCGCCTCCCCTCATGATAAGGAGGTGCTGCGCTGTATAGAGGAGCAGCTGGAGCCCTGGAGCGCCTCCTGCTGGGACGAGGAGCTGGTGGACCGCAGTTCGCTGAGGACCGACCCCCTGACCCAGATCAACAGCTGCTACATGGACGACCTCACTTCCCTCTGCTTCCACAGGTAACTTCCTGTTTCCTCCCTCTGCTTCTCCCAACAACTTCCTTCCTACTTCCTCCCTCTGTTTTCCCCCAATAACTTCCTGTTCTCTCCCGACTTCCTCTGCTAACTTCCTGAACCCTGGAAGCTGTTCTGTGTTTTCCAGGGATCTGAACAGCAGCTGCACGTTAAAGTTCGTCCACTCGTCCTTCCACGGAGTCGGTCACGACTTCGTCCGGCAGGCCTTTCGGGTGTTCGGCTTCGTCCCGCCCGTTCCCGTCCCTGAGCAGAAAGACCCCGACCCAAACTTCTCCTCTGTTCGCTGCCCAAACCCAGAGGAGGGAGAGTCTGTCCTGGTAACCTGGATCTCTGTGGAGTCAGAACTTCCTGGGTTTCCTCCGTGTTTATTGTCCTCCTCTGTTTTCCAGGAGCTCTCACTCCTCCTGGCTGAGCGGGAAAACGCTCGGATCGTCCTAGCAACCGACCCCGACGCTGACCGGCTGGCCGTGGCCGAGCGATCTGACGGGTATGTGACGCTCGCTGCAGTTAGACCCCCGTCCTGCAGGGAAGTCTAGCTGGATTCACCCAGCAGGTTATTTGGGTCTGCTTTGAGTTGCAGGCACGGGTGGAAGGTGTTCTCAGGAAACGAGCTGGCTGCCCTGTTGGGATGGTGGATGTTCTTCAACTGGAAGGAGAGCCATCCAGACCCAGCAGACACCAACAGCGTCTACATGTTGGCCACCACCGTGTCGTCCAAGATCCTGCAGGCCTTCGCTCGCATCGAGGGCTTCCACTTTGAGGTCAGAAAAAGCTGAAGGCGACTGGTTCATCTGATGGATCTCTGCAGAAACAAACTTGTGACACCTGT
The DNA here is from genome assembly GCF_051168715.1 of Poecilia mexicana. Classification (NCBI taxonomy): domain Eukaryota; kingdom Metazoa; phylum Chordata; class Actinopteri; order Cyprinodontiformes; family Poeciliidae; genus Poecilia; species Poecilia mexicana. The sequence continues at coordinate 5,919,809 of NW_028263382.1, read as the reverse complement.
TCTCCAACAGGAAACTCTTCCTGGCTTCAAGTGGATCGGGAACAGAATCCATGAGCTCTCCAAAACCGGAAACAGGGTCATATTTGCCTTCGAAGAGTCTATAGGTGAGAACTTTGATGGTCTGCTGTCTCTTTAAATCTCTCTGTGTTTGTGTGACTCCCAGAATCGTCATTGGTCCAATCAGAACCAGGATCCTGATAATCAGTGGTGGTCGCAGCTCAATTGCTACCACTTGTTGATGAGCGACTGTTACTGCGTTCCGTTGCTAAATGCATTACAGTCAGACTGTGATGTAAAGCCTAATTCGCACAGCAAGATCTCTACGGCTAATTTGTCCAGATTTTCCAATTCCAACAATCTTCAGAGACACGCCTGCCACGTGTTCAGAGTGATCTGGTCCGCTTGGAAGGAAGTCGGGTGGGACTTCTCTGACACGAGGATATTCAACATGTTGGATTGTCTTGGCTCGATGAAATGTAGCCAGGTAGAAAGCAATGTGACAGAAACACAGAGGGGAATTGAAAATACAGAAGACAGAACAGCTTCCATGGAGCAACGGAAAGTCCAGTGGAAGTTGGACATCATCCAAGACATTCACTGTTAAATATCGTCCACCAACTTTTGCCATTGCTTCTTCCTCGTTGGCCATCTTTGTTTACTCTAAACTCATGTTTGGTTTCGAGAGGTTTTGCAAGATTTCCCGTCTGACAGTTAAAAGTTGAGTGAAATCAGTTTGTATGGCTGAACACCACACACTGTAAAACCAGAGCTGTTATAGCTCAGGTTTTTTTATCACCTGTGTGGTCTCAGGTTTTGAAAATCAGCCAACAATTTTAAATTCTTGCCATTTGAAGACAGCATAACTCAATATTTCATTTCAGTACCACCTTTGAGTCCAACTGAATCAACTTGTAGTTGCATTAATCCATCAGTAGGGAGCACTGTAAACACTGCTTATTTTCTAGCATCTAACTTAAAGATATTTCCTGGGTTTTTTTCGGGGGGTTTTTAAGCCAAGATATTTTCACAAAGAAAACTTTTGTGACTCAAAATCTAATAAATTAAATGCTACTAGCCATGTTCTGATTTTCATTAAATTAAAAAAATTAAGTAAGAAGCCTGACCAGCTGAAGTGGTGACACCTACTGGCAGGTTAGCAGAACTACACCTTATAACAGGCTGCTGTATAAAGTCTCTTCTGGCTTCTCTTTATGGTTCATTCTGTGCATAAAAATTTGTGTTCAAACTGTAAAACAATCTGACTCAGTCAAAGTTGCTGCCTGCAGGTTTCCTCTGTGGTAGCATCGTTCCTGAGAAAGATGGCGTCAGCGCGGCCGTGGTCGTGGCCGAAATGGCGGCGTACCTGCAGACCAGGAAGTTGAGTCTGAACCAACAGCTTCAAAACATCTACCGGACGTAAGAGACTGTAGGATGCAGCAGGTTGGGGGCTGAGGTGTAAAAATACGAGGTTTGGTTTACCAGAACGTACTCCCATTTCACCACCAGATGGTGGCAAACAGCAACAGTTCTGATCTCAGATCAGCCTCCGCAACATAAACTTTAACATCGAGGTTTCAAAGCAGTGAGAAAATCACCTGAATGATCAGTAAACATTTAAAAATGTGCTAAATTATGCATAGAACATTTCTTATCAAGGAACAGCAAAATAACAGCAAGTATGAGTGAAATTCATATTTGACATGCAGTAATTTTTATACTTGAGCAGCTCAAGTATAAAGGTTTAGGTTGTTCTGTTTGAGACGTCGGTGTCTGAGGTCGGTTTTATTCTCGTTTTTTGTCACTTCCTGTCTATAGGTATGGTTACCATGTGTCCAAGACCTCATACGTCACCTGTAACGACCCCCCCACCATCCAGAGGATCTTCAGCCGGATCAGGGACTTCGCTGGAGACGGCTCGTATCCAAAGGCGTGCGGCGGCATCAGGATCGTCCATGTCAGGGACGTAACCACGGGATACGACAGCAGCCGGCCCGACCTCAGATCAGTGAGAGCAGCTCTTCTTCTTCCACTGTGGAGGTTCTGATCTTATCCTGGTTCCTGGTCTTCATTGTAACAGTTTCACGGTTCACAAGTCTCAATATTTTCCTAAAATCAGCTCAGTTCAGACCTCAGTATGATAAAAATGCTGTATGATATGTTGGAGCTTCACAAACTGCTGCAGAACCATTAAATACGGGTCACTAAGGTCTCTGCTTCAGAACTGCTGGATCCCAAAGATAGATCAGCAGGTAAAGAGCACCGATGGGCACCATCTAGCTAAATGTAGTCATTTAGCTAGATGCTAAATGACTACACCAACATGGTACTCAGCAGAAACCAAAGCTAACGTGCCAAACTCTGTATCCACCGTACGTCTGTGACAGAACGTTCTACAACAGCATGTCGTCCTCAGCAGGTCAGATTTGTCATACAGATCTTATAGTTGTTTATTTTGCTAACTCTGCTCCAGATGTCAAACTGTATTCACCTGAAACTTTGATAACCAGTCAAGTAAATTACCACTTTAGAATTTAGCTGGAAACATTTATTTAAGCTAATGCACCTAGCTGCTTAGCTAATTTAGCGCACTTAGCTCACTAGCTAAGTGTGCAAACTGGTTTCAAAGTTTGCAAAAGTGTAAAGAAAAATTAGCTCCTCTTTTATATTGACAGCTCAAATGTGCCCACAGTTGGTAAAGAGGCAATTTAGCCGTTTGGTTTGTGTCACAAAATGAGCTAACTCTGCAGCCAGTGTCAAACTTCATGTAACTGAATATTTACAAAACAGTCAAGTAAATTTTGTTATAAAATTCATCCCTAAACGATTTATTTAGGGACACTAAGTGTGTTAAACGTTTTCAAAATTAGCAAATCCTAAAAGTAAAAAGTAGCGCCACAATTAGTGCATTAGCATGTTAGCATAAGCGAGCCCACCACTGGAAAAAATAAACTCATCCATTTGGTTCAGGTGAGTTTGAACAGGAGGGCTTCAGGACCCCAGACTTGGAGAACTGAAGACACTCCTGAGCTAAAGGAATATGGAGGAGTTTTCCTGCCACAAGTTTAGAGAAAGACGTGAAATCCTGCTTTCAGACTGAAAATGTGGGCTCTTGGATTATGGCAGAAAAATCCCCCATAAAGCAACAGTAGACTGGACTGAGTTACTGCTGCTGAAGGAGGTTCTGTTGGATCCTGGGGTGTTCTCGGGTTCTGACTCAGTTTCACCAGAAAACGACGACCAGGCAGAATCTGTTGGTTGTTTTCGAAATAATTTCAGAACCTGGTTCTGAAAGTGGTTGGACTCCTGAAGCTCCGTCTCAGATTGTGGTTCTGCTTGAGGGGTTTCAGTTCTGATCCGAGGTGGTTCTGAGGAAACTTCCAGGAAGTTTAATCTGAAGCAGGAAGCCGTTTCCTGTAACTCTCGATTCCTCCGACAGGTGCTTCCTGCTTCCAGCAGTCAGATGATCACCTTCACGCTGCAGAACGGCGTCGTGGCAACGCTGCGGACGAGCGGCACCGAGCCAAAGATCAAGTATTACACCGAGTTCTGCGCCGCACCGGGAGAAAGGTCAGCTGAGGATTTGTGTCATCACAGGAGTGGGCGGGGCCTCTGTGACATCACTGCTGTCTCTGTCCTGCAGCAACGTGTCCCAGCTGGAGGTTGAGCTCCGGAAGGTGACGGACGCTCTGCTGGACGAGTTCCTAGAACCCGACAAGAACCACCTGATCCGCCGCTCCGTCTAGCCCCGCCTCCCACTTCCTGTGGAGACATCACTTCCGGTAGCTGCTTCCTGTCCTCCGAGTGATCAGCTGTCACCCTGCAGAAAGTTAGAGGTTTATTGATGTGTAAAAGTAAAGAGAAACTCCAATGTTTCCTTTAAAATATTAGATTTTATTTTATTTATCTTTGAGATTTTCTTAAAAAATATAAAAAATTCAGGTGGAGATTTAGGTTTAGTTTTTCCAGATTTTAAAACAATTTAATTTTCTGTAAATGTTCATAGCTTTAAGACTTGTGATGTTTTGTGAAGAGCAAAATTTAAACAAATTTTAAGTGAATATCAAACCAAAAACACAAAACAGCTGAAACTGGTCAGTTTTTGCTTAAGAAATGTATTTCTGTTAGAAACTTTCTGCCGACTCGTCAGAAATCATTTTAGTTTGCAGAAATTGGTTGAAATGTTTTCCTGCTTTGATTTACTGTTGATCAACATAAAAAAAAATCCAAAGAAATTGAACTAAAACATTGATTTCATTTGTTGACTCTTACTCAGGTGCATTCTGGGATTTCAGTGCACTTATAGATGAGAATAAATGTTTCCTGTGTTTAACTGCTGAAATAAGACTTTGTTTTTTTCTGATAGTAAAACAAAAACATGATTGTTTTCCATCTCTGATCATATTTAAGTTTTTACAGATGAATTGTGAGAAAAAGGTTTGATGTTCAAACTTGAAGTTCCAGTAAAAGCCGCAGAATGTTCCTTTATCAGTGTATAAAGCTTTAGATGTGGACAGGTTGTGTATTTTTCTACTGGCAGAGGTGCAAATATATTTATGAGGACTGACTTCCTGCTGCTATGAGACGCTGTTGAAGACTTTTATTTTGGTAAAGATTCAGCTTCCTGTTGCAGTTTCACTTTTATTTCAATGAACAACGAGATTCTTGTTCCTCTGAGCTACAATAAAATAGAAAACTTGTGTTTGGCCTTCATCTGTGTTTATTAGGTAACCATCTTCCTTTCAAGATGGCTGCCCTTCCTTATGCTCAGTCTGAAAATCACTTAGTTCAACAAACAAGTCAGAGTTCAGTATAAACTGTAAATATTACATCAACCAGATTTAAAGAGGAGTTTGGAAATTGGGCCAAATTACTTTTGACTAATGTAGTTTGGTTTGCACCAGAAAATGCTGCGACACCAGAAATATGTAAAGACTAATGCATAAAATAACCCAGAATAATCTGTCAGTATGGATATTCATACTGAAGCACCAAGAACTGCAGGAAAGAGGCTTAATGTTCATTTAAGTTACTTCACAAATGTATGTGTTCATAATAACCATTTCACAAGCAAAAGAGAAAACTTCATGATTTGAGAGTCATGTTTATTAATGCTTGTAAAATTAAGAATCAATTATCCAAAAGGTTATTGATTCCTATCAGTCATCGTGACAGACAATTTGATGGTTTGGAAATAAAGAATCTAATTGTTTTAAACAATATCCTTCAGTCAAAACCAGCTTTGGTTTATTGACAGATGCTGGGAAATTTTGGGAATTATAATTCAAAAGATGTGAAAACTATAATTTCAAAGTTCCTTCTACAGAAATCTGAATAAAATCTGGATCAATGGTTTACTCCTCTGCTCAGAAAATTTAGTTACTAGAAGCACCAAACAGGAGCAAATTTTATAATCAGTTCAGTTTTAATGATACATTTGAAATATATCTACGTGTAAATTGTTAAAAATGGTTGTAAGTTATTTTTGTTACTGAAGTGTTGCACATGTTTTTCCTCTGGTGAATAATTAAACATGAATGTTTATAATTTGGGTATTTCGGAACCTGGTCACTTTTTCATAGTGTCCCAGATATAGTACGAGTCTTCAAAGAATATTTTTAGGGATTTTTATTGTATTGGATTTTTAAAATCGACTCCATATTGTGAAATCTGCTGAAATCACAGTTCACATAGTTCCAGACACAGTCATGGTTATCTGGAGATATTTTTGGGAGATTAAAGCCAAAGTAGGACATTTTAATAAATTATTAAATACTTCCTACATCCAAAATGCATCCTGATGGGAACACCTTTGAGCAGTAATCGCTGTCCTGAGTGCGGACTTGGAACCCGCTGATACCTGCTTACAGGTATACTTTGGTTTTGTGATTTTATTTTAAGACTGTGGTCTAAAGCTGATCCGGAGGCCGATTCGGGACCTGATCTGCTTCAGGTTCATGCCATAGATGATGGGGTTGACGATGGGCGGCACCACGAGAAACTCTGCAGCCAGAGCGTTCTGCAGCGCCGGCATGGAGCTGCCGCCATAACGGGAGTACAGAGTATCGAACAGCAGCGAGGTGAAGAAGACGAGCAGAGAGACGAGGTGGGGCAGGCATGTCTGAGCAAACTTTTTCTGGTCTTCCTGAGAGCGAGCGGCGGATCGGACCAGTTGGACATATGACACTAGGATCACTATGACCTGCATCGAGTGCAGAAACATCAAAGTGATGCCGTACAGATTGTTAGCGGAGGTGTCGGAGCAGGACAGCTTCACCACCTCCCAGTTGGTGCAGAAGATCCGGGGAATGTGGCGGCTGCAGAGCCGAAGTCTGGCCATCAGGGCGAGGCCCACAGCCGTTTCCACTGATGAGAGACACCAGGTGAGCAGCAACAGCAGCGCCACCTTCTGGCTAGTCATCAGAGCCCAGTAGCGCAGCGGCTGGCAGATGGCCAGGTAGCGGTCATATGCCATGACGGTCAGACTGCTGAGCTGGCAGAAGACATAAGTGTAAGAGATGAACATCTGAGCCAAGCAGCCGGTGTATGTGATGACATGAGCGTCGGCCAGAAGGTCGCTGAGCAGCTTCAGGTAGAAGCTGGACGCTCCGCAGATCCCAGTGAAGCTCAGGTTGCACATGAAGACGTACATCGGCTGGTGGAGGGTTTGATCCAGACACACAGTGAGGATGAGGGTGAGGTTCACAAAGACGGTGAAGAGGTACGACGTCAGTGTGAGAGCAAAGTAGATCTGACGGTTGGTCAGCGAGTCGTTCAGCCCGTTGAGGACAAACACGATATGAACGTTGTCATTCATGACCAGGAGACGCCGACGGTTTCAGAGCAAACCCAACATGTGGTCCGAACTAACCTGCAGCCAGACGTTCTGCAGAAACTACAGCCGAGGAAAATCTAAACTCTTCCTAAAAATCCTCTTCAAGATCAACTTCAAACGTTTCGTACAAGTAAAGTTCAACAGACATGCAAGAAACATTCATGATGCAAACATCTGGTTCAGGATCAAAGAAAACAGATTTCACTGCTTTTAGAATCTGCAGGGACAGAAAAACAAACCCTTTGCTTTGTTCAGCAGCTGGAATCAAACCAACTTTAGAAAATCAGTTTCAGTTGTTCAAACAGAATCACGTCACATCAGTCAGTTCAGAATCAACAGGAGAGCTTCAGAAACGCAGTGAAACTTTGAGTTTACCTGCATTTCCATCGGTTTTTCATGGTTTTAAAGGATTTCTGCTAAACAGAAACACATTCAGAGTTAAAACGTCAGTAAACATCCTAATGCAAAACTGTGAAGAAAAAACATCAAACGTGACAGAAAACCAGTCAGTTACATTCAATCACTCATTCATTTCTCCAAACTAAACCAGATTAACAGCAGCTCTGTGCAAATGCAGCAGAGCTTCAGCTTTTATTCACCTGAACTCGACAGGTAGAAGTCTGAAGCCCCTCCCCCTTCACTGACATCACATTTACTCCCATCAACAGTTTCAAAGTTTAAACAACTGAATTTTACTGAACAGACTGAAAGTGGAGTTTAAAGGGAACTAATGTTCCCCCAGATGGGACGTTTATCTGGACATGAGAAAGTTTCAGAGTGACGGAGAAGTTTGGTGAATCCAGGAGGGTCAGCTCTGCTCCCCAGGAGGTCGTTCTGAGTTTGAGGCCTGCAGGGCGTCAACGGCCGTCTGAAGGCAGAAAATATGCTGGCTGTCGATGAAGAGCCTCTGGTTAATCGCTGCAGGCTGCTGTACTCCTCGTCTCCAGGTCCATTTTCCCTACTGGTCCCATGATCAACACCTTCGTTTTCAGATTTTCAGTTGCGCTTTATAAGATGCAGGAAGTCATTTTTCAGGATTTCTGATTTTTGTTTGGCCAGATCTTTAGTGGATCATGTTTCCTGTTATATCAGAGTGCCTTCATTCTCATGTTTCTACTTTATTACTTTTATGTATTTTTTTCACTTTTCAGAAAACAGCAGTCAGAGCAAGCTTCCAAAATTTGTTTTTAAATATATTTTTACGATTATAATGAAAACAAAAAGACTAAAATAAATAAAAAAAGGAAAATAAAAACCCTCTGGGAATGACGTCAGTTTGGTCGTTTTAACGTTTCTCTCCAAGATGATTATGACTTCCTGTGGTTTTACTCCATGTCTGTTTCTTTGGTAAAGTTTGCTGCCTGTTTTGCAAACAGACTTCCTGCGGTGCTTCAGATACCAGTTTTATTTGATGATGCAGTGAAGGCAGCGGTGATCTGGGACGTTTCCAGCCAATCAGACGGGACTCAGTGTGACTTCATCCAGAGAATAAAAAGCTGCAGCTAAACGATCCGATACCAGGTCAGGATGCCGTTTCTCTTTTCTGATTCAGTTTTTTATTTAAAGTAAATGATTGTTAATTAATGATTGAGCTTTTTTCTTGCTTTCTCACTGAATGAGCCATGCTGAACTCCACTTCTTCAGCTCTGACTTATTTCGTCCTCGGAGCGTATGTGGACGTTGGAAGATGGCGGTACTTGTGCTTCCTGATAACTGTGGTATTATACCTGATAATTGTTGCAGTCAACGTCCTGCTGATCGCGGTGATCTGTGTGACCCGGAGCTTACATGAACCCATGTTCCTGCTCCTCTGCAGCCTGCTGGTGAACGAACTGTACGGCAGCTCAGGCTTGTTTCCCTTCCTGCTGGTCCAGATCCTCTCTGACGTTCACATCGTTTCAGCTCCGCTCTGCTTCCTGCAGATCTTCTGTCTCTACTCTTACGTGAATACTGAGTTTTGTAATTTAGCCGTCATGTCTTATGACCGGTACCTCGCCGTCTGCTGTCCTCTCCAGTATCACGCCGTAATGACGCATCATAAGGTTATTTTTGTGATTATTCTGACCTGGCTGTACTCCTTTGTGAAGTTTCTCATCACTCTGCTGCTGACCGTCCGTCTGACTCTGTGTGGAAACGTGTTGAACAGCACGTTTTGCCGTAACTACCTGGTTGTGAACTTGGCGTGTTCTGACACCAGCGTGAACAACATTTACGGACTGTTTGGTACTGTAATCACAGTTCTGGTCCCGCTGCTGCCCATCCTCTATTCCTACACTAAAATCCTCGGCGTTGTTCTGTCCGGCTCCAAACAGACGAGGCAGAAAGCCGTCAGCACCTGCACGCCTCACCTGGCTTCGCTCCTCAACTTCTCCTTCGGCTGTTTGTTTGAAAGCCTTCAGAGCAGATTCAACATGGTCTCCATACCCAACGGGCTGCAGATCCTCATGTCTCTGTACTTTGTGATTCTTCAGTCTCTTCTCAGTCCCATCATGTATGGAATCAACCTGACAAAAATAAGAAATGCATGCAAACAGCTGTTCAGTAATGAGCCGTTGATCACAGAGACCTGATGAACCTTCATGTCTGTAAATGTTTTGTTTCTTGTTTTAGGTAAATAAATGAAATAATGCATCATAACTGCATTCCCACTTACTAGGTTTTTCAGACTCAGTCATATTCAGCTATTTACAATAATTATGAAAGGTTTAATATTTTAGTGGCAGAATTCATTAAACACTGTATAAACATTAATTACACCAGGCTGAACTGATGTTCTCAAGACTTTATTGACATGATAATTCTCTGCTTTCAGCAAATGAACAGTAAACATTCGACTTTCACACAGCATCAATTAAAACACAGAATTGTGGATTCATGAAAAGTATGTTTAATTTCTCCTCGGTTATTTTCTAAATTTAAATGAGTGGATGGACGGTTCTGTCACTAACTCCAAAGTGAAGGCCGTCTTTCCATTTCTTTAAAATTATATTGAGTTTCTTAATTTCACTGATAAAATGAAGGACCAAGTTGTGCTAGCTGCTCCTCTTTTTAGCCTCCACACATCAAACTTTCCGTCATTAACCCACCTGGCTCCGATTCCCATCAGTGACCTCTGACACCGGCGCCTGCGCCCATCTTCTCCCAGAATGCATCTGGTGTCCTGGCAGGACGATACGAGGCAGCATCTGACCGGACCATCAACAGAAAACTAACAAAAAACAGAAAAACTAAATACAGTGGTCTGAAATCAAGCCTCAGATTCATGAACTATTGGAAACCGAGTCACTGAAACTGGTGCTGATAAACAGAAGATCACGATCAGCAAAATGATTATTAGTTAATGATTTCATCACTCAGCAGAATATTGAGGTTCTGTTCCTGACAGAAAATGGTTGGATTACAATAAAACATCACCTGTACTAATTAAATCAGCGCCTCCTCCTAACATTCTCTAAGTGAGAATAGAAAACCTAACAGAGGAGACGGCACTGATGGAGGTAAAAGGCTGTAAACAAGCTCTGACATTAACTTCATATAAAACCAAAATGTGTGGACAAGTTCTCCACTGACTTTAATGAGCTTTTATATGCATTAATTATGACTGTTTAATAATTGTAGAAGATTTGAACATCCATGTTGACAAGCCTGAAGACAGAGGGGCAAAAACTCTGCGATGTTCTTGATAATGTTGGTTTGACTCAACATGTCAAACAGCCAACACACGTCAGTGAGGGCCTGAATATTTCCAGTGTGTCTGTAACTGATGTCGCCCTGTCTGATCATTCCTCTGTTAACTTTGAAAGTACAATCAACATCGACTCACTTAGTAAAATTAGTTCATTTTTCAGACAATTCAGCAGAAACCTGTAATCAGATCCACTCTTCCACCTCAACATGGGCTGGGAGAGAAGCTCCTTTCTAGACTTTCAGGTCTCACCCAACATGTTTTGGGCGCTCAGGAGAGAAGTACCTAGAGGAAATTGATGATCCATTAAGGTAAGAAACATCAGTTCAGGTGATGAAACGTCAGATGGGCCATCCTGGCCTTGACCAGACAAGGCTGCCCATCAGCCTCCAGCAAAACCTGACGGACTGCAGGAGATGCTGGAGGATCGGGGGAGTGGAGCCCACCAGCTTTGTTTCCATTCGAAACCTGTTTGGGAACAGTGAGTCTCTGTCCTTCTACAGTGTTTGCTGGGACAGTGATCTCATTGTTGTTCTGTGTCTGAGGCCTGACATTAACTGATCAAAAGATTAGCAGTAAAAAATCATTTCCCAGCTTGATTAAAACCCCTTAACATGCACCGGAACGCCCACATGTCGTTTTTCCATTGTATTTTCCAGGTCTGAGGGTTCAGGGGTCAAGAACGACTCCATTCTGTCTGAAACGATGATGACACTCCCAAAAGACATTGTGGTTGTCAATGAAGGTCACTGAGCTGGCAGAGATTGTTCTGAATTTCGTTTGGCCATTAGTTCCAGTGTGTATGGTTAGATTCTCAATGTTCGGCCGATCAGAGGTTAGTGGGATTATTTTCTCGGCGTCACACAGAAAGCAGAGAACCTTCCTTCTCTCCAAATCAGTAGATTCCTTTTACCTACCTACAATAAGACCTTTTGGCATAGATTTTGGTTTCTGGGTCACTTTGGGAGAAAGCTGGTTGATGTTTGGAGGCCAGATGTCTATTGTAGAGTCAAACCTTTTTCAGTGGTTTCCAGTTGGAGACATGATGGGATGCGTTACGACTCGAGCTGGCTGAAGAGTCTTTGGTACCAGGATGAAGGATAATGTCATCTCCAACTGCTTGGTGACTTTTCTTTGGTGCAGCTGGTGGAAATGAGGTGAGGGTTCGGTTCAATGCCAGCCCCGTTGTATCGTTTAGGTTCGTCCCGTTAGACGTCCAGTCAGATCTGATGGATGAGATTTATTTTTCGGTTTAGCTCTGAGGCAGTTCCAGGAGTGTGAGCTGCTTGCTCAGGTGCTCAGAGGATCTTTGTTATTTTGGAACAACTGGAGGTGGAAGTGGTTTCTAATGGTAGGGAAGGACCTGGACGAAGTGTTTCCAGTGCGTCAGAGTGTTCAGAATGTGCTGCCTGATCTCAGTGGTTCTGATGCCATAGATGATCGGGTTGAAGCAGCTCGGGAACAACAGGTACATGGTGCTGAAGAAAACCCGAACAGCTTCAGGAAGTCCACTTTTAACTCGATATGACAGGAAAGCAATGAGAGCTAAGGTCAGACTGAAGGTGAGGACCATGATGTGAGTGATGCAGGTGTGTAATGCTTTCACACCAGAGCTGCTGGATCTCAACACAGAGCTGAATATTGCAATGTAAGAAGCAGCGATGACAAAGAAGTCAAAAACAGGAATTAAGAAAATAGCCATCAGTCCAGCCAGGTTGTTGATGGCGGTGGAGCCACAGGCCAGCTCCACCAAGGCCATGTGCTCACAGAAACAGTGGTTCATCACATTCCTGCAGAACGACAGCTTTCCTGCCAAACTCACAAACAGAGAGATGAGGAGCATGTTTCTGACAACCAGTGGGACGATAAACTTCAGGAATCTCTGCAGCGCCATCAGTTCTTGGTAGTGAAGTGGCGTACAAATAGCAAAGTATCGATCCAGAGCCATCCACACCAGGAAGGTGGTCTGAAACGCTCCAAAGAAGTGAATGAAGTGCATCTGAACCAGGCAGCCAATCAGAGAGATCCCCTTCCAGTCAAACAGGAAGCTGAGCAACATGTTGGGAACAAAGAACACTGGGAGGCAGAGTTCAACACAAGCCATGCCGGCGATGAGGATGCTCATAGGCTGATGAAGGCTCCTCTGAGAAACGACGACATAAACCAGCAGAGAGTTGGCCAGCAGAGCCACGATGAACATGAGGAGGAACGGGACGAAGAGGACCGGCCTCAGGTCGCCCAGTTCTGCAAAACCATTCAGGATAAAGTGCTGCTGTGAAGAGACGTTCTGCATCGTTCAAAGCTTTCATTCAGCCAATCTGCAACGAAATGAAGAACAAAGCAGAGATGACAAAAACATGTTTGTTTCCCAACCTGAAGATACAAAATTACAAAAGAAAACAGAATAATTGTGCAGGAAAAAATCAACATACATTAATTTATGTCAGGTTGAAATATATTATGTGTTTGGTCATAATCATAAAGTACAAAAATGGAAGACCCCTTATGATGAACAAAACCTTTGGAGTCAGTGTTCCCTCGCATAAACGCGGGTCACCGGGGCCCCACTCTGGAGCAAGGGCTGGAAGTGGGGCACATGGGCGAAAGCCTGGTGGCTGGGCTTTCACCCATGGAGCCCGGCCAGGCACAGTCCAAAAGGAGACATGGGTTCCCCTTCCCATGGGCTCACTACTTATAGGATGGGCCAAAGGGGTCAGGGGCAGTGTGGGATGGGTGGTGGCCAAGAGCAGGGACCTTGGCGATGCGATCCTTGGTTACAGAAGCTGGCTCTTGGGATGTAGAATATCACGTCTCTGGTGGGGAAGGAGCCTAACTAGTGTGTGAGGTTGAGAGGTTCCGGATAGAAAGAGTCGGCCTCCCCTTAACGCAAGGCCCTGGCTCTGGAACCAGTCTCCTTGACGTACTTCCAGTCTGGAGTTGCCCATGATGAGAGGCGCCGGGAAGAAGTGGGCATACCTGTTGCCTCCATCTTGGTGCCTGTATGTTGGGGTTTACCCTGGCGAACGAGAGGGTAGCCTCCCTCCACTTACAGGTGGGGGGACGGGTTCTGACTGTCATTTGTGTTTACGCACCAAGCAACAGTTCAGATTACCCACACTTATTGGAGTCTTTGGAGTTGGTACTGGAGAGTGCCCCTCCTGGGGACTCCCTTGTTCTGCTGGGGGACTTTAACGTTCACGTGGGCAATGACAGTAAGACCTGGAGGGGTGTGGTTGGGAGGAACGGCCCCCCTGAAATGAACTCAAGTGGTGTTCTGTTGCTGGACTTCTGTGCTCGTCATGGATTGTCCCTAACGAACACCATGTTCAAGTATAAGGGTGTCCATATGTGCACTTGGCACGAGGACACCCTAGGCCGCAGTTCGTTGATCGACTTTGTCATCGTATCATCGCATCTGCGGCCGTATGTCTTGGACAATCGGGTGAAGAGAGGTGCGGAGTGGTCCACTGACCACTACCTGGTGGTGAGTTGGCTCCGGTGGTGTGGGAGGAAGCTGATCAGACCAAACGTGTTGTGAGGATCTGCTGGGAACATCTGGCAGAGTCGAAGACCTCCTCAATCCCATCAACACGCCTTCCATTGAGGAAGCTGAGCCTGGGGACTCTGGGTCGGGCTCTCCAATCTCTGCGGTGAGGTTGCAGAGTGGTTGAAGGGCTCCTTGGTGGCAGGGCCCTGGGGTGGATGAGATTTGCCCGGACTTCCTTAAAGCTCTGAAGGTCGTAGGGTTGTGTTGGCTGACGCGACTCTGCAATATTGAATGGACATCGGGGGCAGTTCCTCTGGACTGGCAGGAGGGTGTTCTCCAATTACAGAGGGGTGACACTCTTAAGCCTCCCTGGTAAGGTCTAGTCAGGGGTTCTGGAGAGATCAACACAAACACTGGTTTGTGATGTTTTATTGCAAAATGCACCACATTATTATGTTATATTTTAAAGAGAAACCTCTGCATCGCAAAATGCAACAGTGACCAACATTATGCATCAATTATTACATTATGCTGTTTTATTACATTTTAAAGTCAGATTTTTTAAATTTTTATTTCATGGGGTGGAATTACTTGAATTGTTTTTATAACTCAAACACTGTCCTTTCCTTGACTTCACGTTGAGATCAGTTCAGTCCATTATGTTGTACAAAGCAGTAAATAATCAGAAATATCATCTGAAAGAGTTTCAAAAGAAAAAAACATTTAATTTACATATGGAGGTAAAAACCTAAATGCAGTTTGGACATATAGAGTAATTCAGGTTCATGTCAGATTGACTGCATCAAGAAACTGACTTGTTGAAAAACCACTGCTAATCATCAGCTAATGAAATAAAAATACCTCAAACATTTTTTGTACAAATATTCTGCTTGTGTTTTCGGGGTTTTTCCATGTAAAATGAATAACCAACATTTTAGCTGTCCTGCTCTGGAATACATTTCCCAATCATGAACATATTAAAGTGCTGCTCAAACAGGAAGGAAACTTGGTCTAAAGTTGAACTAAATGAGGGATTTTGTCAGTTTATTAGGTAAACAATGACAGAATCCTCCTTGAACAATCACCATCAGAGAAACAGCAGAGCTTCCTGCTCCTTCTGCACGTCGGCTTTATGTGAGACAGAACCAGCAGAGAAACAATTTATTCTGTTGGTTCTTTAGAATAAAACTGCAGAAGAAACACTTTGAAAGACAGAAATCCTGGTGAAGATGAGATGCATTTATCTCACAGAAAAATGATGTTAAAGCAGCCAGTGCAGGAAAATGATTCAGTATCAGCAGCAGATCCTTAAACAAGGGAACTAAAGCATCAGCAGCACCAAACTTACCAACATTTATAAGATTAGATTAGATCATAAACAGAGAGATTGTCTCTGTATATGTTTCAGGCATGAATTATATTCTTTGTTAAAGAGAAGTTAAACAATAAAACCAAACACCTGCTGAGAACGTCCATAAACCTGGAAGAACAGGAAAATAAAGAAAAGTTCAGGCAGCAGAAAGAGAAGACTTCACTGTGAGAGATCCTTTTTCTGAGAGCAAATATTAAACATCAGTCACAAGATGCAAAATTGGCACCATCAAATGTTTCCTGT
Organism: Poecilia mexicana; assembly: GCF_051168715.1. Taxonomy (NCBI): domain Eukaryota; kingdom Metazoa; phylum Chordata; class Actinopteri; order Cyprinodontiformes; family Poeciliidae; genus Poecilia; species Poecilia mexicana. The sequence goes on along the minus strand of NW_028263382.1, from coordinate 5,904,190 downwards.
TTAAAGTTAAAGAAAGCATCAGAATCATGTAATTAGGATCCTGAATCATTCACATCAACAAACAGAGCAAAAGGTAGAGATGGAAACCTTCATCAGGTGGAGACGAACTGGAAGAGCTGCAGACGGAAACCTGCAGGTTGTTGGACCAGAGAGACGATCTGTCGGCTGAACCGCCGACGCTTCGTCTTTATACCTTCAGTCTGAAGCTGCTGGAGGCTGGAAACGCCCCCAGTGCTCAGTTTTTACCTCATAAAGTAAAAAATAAAGGAAATAATTGGACATTGTAATGTGTTCATTGTTAACCAATGACATCAAAATTATCTTAGTATTTTTTCCTCTTTCTTCTCATTTCCATTTGCTTGATTCTCTTCTTGCGTCCAGTTAACTGTAATCGGACTGAAGCCAGAAGGAAGCCGATTTCTCTTTGTATATTTTCCTGTTCTTTATTAGAAAACATGAAACTTTAAAGTGACCTGGGTGTTTTAACTGCAACAAGTTTAAACCATCACAAGCTTTAAAAACATCTGTTTGCATGTGAGATATTTACTGCAGTTCTCATTTTAAACAGCAGGGGTCGCTTCAGAAAGCAGGTTTAACAAACTGAGCATACTCTGAATAAACCCACCTGAGATACTCGGAGTTTTCAGTTTCAGAATGTCAACCAGGTAACTCAGCTCAGCCTGAGTTAAGACCTGATCAATGGAGCAGATTCACCATGGCAACAGGGGGAAAATTAAACCTGAAATCCACATTTCTCACCACTGGAGTTAGACATTTTAATGGTGACATAAGGAGAACATCAAAACATATTTAATCAGAAAAACAAACAAACAGTAATACAATTTGCTGCTACAAATAACGAGTTAATTTCCATGATTTTTTTTTCCGGAAAATCTGAGATTAATCACAGAATTTTTGAGTTTTTTGGTGGAAATTTACTAACGCACCGTCACACATAACACATTAAACATTGTCTTGTCTTAAATGTGCTACAGAGAGAAATTTGCCTTTCCTTTAGTAAAGTTACAGAAACATAAAATGGTTTCATTCCATAATGTTGCGTTGCTCTGGGAATAAATGCAACCAGGCAATCAGAGAACAACATGGGCCTGGTCATCACTCAGTGTGAGGAAATAAAAAGCTGCAGGCGTTGAGGCAGCCAACAGTATGACTGAGGTTCAGCTCACCTGGACTGCTCCTCATTTACTAAATGAGTAAAAACAAAGGAGTTCAGCTCATGATGCTGTTACTCAGTTTTTAACTTGCTCTTTTCCAGTTTTACAGAATTTGTAAGAAGTTAAATGTGTTTGTTCTCATTATGCAGAGGGCATAATTAGACTTATAATTCATCAATTTCTTTTTCTTGCTTTCTCACTGAATGAGCCATGCTGAACTCCACTTCTTCAGCTCTGACTTATTTCGTCCTCGGAGCGTATGTGGACGTTGGAAGATGGCGGTACTTGTGCTTCCTGATAACTGTGGTATTATACCTGATAATTGTTGCAGTCAACGTCCTGCTGATCGCGGTGATCTGTGTGACCCGGAGCTTACATGAACCCATGTTCCTGCTCCTCTGCAGCCTGCTGGTGAACGAACTGTACGGCAGCTCAGGCTTGTTTCCCTTCCTGCTGGTCCAGATCCTCTCTGACGTTCACATCGTTTCAGCTCCGCTCTGCTTCCTGCAGATCTTCTGTCTCTACTCTTACGTGAATACTGAGTTTTGTAATTTAGCCGTCATGTCTTATGACCGGTACCTCGCCGTCTGCTGTCCTCTCCAGTATCACGCCGTAATGACGCATCATAAGGTTATTTTTGTGATTATTCTGACCTGGCTGTACTCCTTTGTGAAGTTTCTCATCACTCTGCTGCTGACCGTCCGTCTGACTCTGTGTGGAAACGTGTTGAACAGCACGTTTTGCCGTAACTACCTGGTTGTGAACTTGGCGTGTTCTGACACCAGCGTGAACAACATTTACGGACTGTTTGGTACTGTAATCACAGTTCTGGTCCCGCTGCTGCCCATCCTCTATTCCTACACTAAAATCCTCGGCGTTGTTCTGTCCGGCTCCAAACAGACGAGGCAGAAAGCCGTCAGCACCTGCACGCCTCACCTGGCTTCGCTCCTCAACTTCTCCTTCGGCTGTTTGTTTGAAAGCCTTCAGAGCAGATTCAACATGGTCTCCATACCCAACGGGCTGCAGATCCTCATGTCTCTGTACTTTGTGATTCTTCAGTCTCTTCTCAGTCCCATCATGTATGGAATCAACCTGACAAAAATAAGAAATGCATGCAAACAGCTGTTCAGTAATAGTTTAGTTGATGATAAACTTCTTGCATAAATGTAAATGGCTGTAAATATTCAGCTTTTTTAGCCTTTAGCAATAAAATTAAAATTCTGAATGAATGTTTCAGATTCCTTTTTGACTAAACTTTAATGTGGGTCCAATAAAACCAAACAGTGGACACAGAAACTAAAACTGCCGATGGAAAGTTTAAAAAAGTTAATTAAAATCCATATTTTACTGAAACATTTTCCATGAGTGTTAAGCAGTTTGATGTAATGACAAAAACTTTCACACCTGTCTTGGATCCATGACAGAAACTTCTTACGTTCGTCTGGAGGAACGGATTGTTGGTTTTCTTCTTCTTGTGTTTTAAAACCAGGAGACACTGCAGAGCTGACAGACCGTTTCTGAAACCATCTACTTCATCTGACCGAGCAAAATGCACATCAACCGAAGACAAAAGATGTTCTCATTTTAGTTCAGGCTTCTGTCTGTGAGAGGAAGAAAGGCCTGACAAAACATAAAACTTCATAAAATTCATCTCAACTAGCAAATTACATCATCTTTACATTTAATTGTATTAGAATTTTTGAAAAGAAAAAACCCTTCTTAAAAATAAAAGCTTTGAAATTTTGACATTTCCAGTTTTATTTGAAATCAGTTTCCAAAAATAATATTGGTAGTTGCTAGGCAACAAAGCTTTATGATTAGTAATCTTATCATAATCTTGTATTTCTTTTTATTAACGTCCATTCTTTGTTTTTCATATTCAGTTGTTTACGGTTCCTTGCATTGCTCTAGTATTTGGTTTTTCTCTTTGTTCAGCTCTTTTCAGTGGTGGTTTAGTTTTTGGCTGTTTCAGATCTGCTTCCTGTTCTGTCATCACCTCCCCTGCTTCAATGTACCTGAGCCAGTCAGCTCTGGTCCATACTGTATTATTTTAGATTCATTACTAAACTTTTTGCAAGAAGATGGATGGATATTTATTCAGCTCTACTGGTCAAGACAAAAGATGCCGAGTCATCTCAGGACGTTCTCTTTGTCATAGCTTCTCAGAGTTTGTGGAAAACAGATTCTGTCCAAACCCACTTAAACCTGGGGAGATATCCTAAATCTGACATTACAGCAGCTAATAAACCTCGTTGTGCACAATGACAGAACACATTTTAGTTGTGACGTGAAGATAACTGCAGGAAATGAAATGTTTACTGTAGTGTGAAATGTAGAAATCATTTCTGGGTTCAGGCAGTTCATCTAATATTCATATTTGTGAGGAAGCGGGTCAAAGGCGTACAGGTACAGGGAGAACGTACTAACTCACCAACATCGCCTCAGAGCTCGAACCCGGAACAGTTTTCTGTTTTTCTTTAGGGGAACAGAGCTAACGCCAGACCAGCGTTCAGCTCGATCTGCACCGACCCAACGGGAAAAAGGCCTAAAGTGACTAATTTAGGGTGCATCATTCATAATCTGGTGTAATCCAACTCCAGTTCTTTTTTACAAACTGCGGTCCGTTTGGTGATGTGTGAACATTAATCGACCTCTGACCTCTGGTCTTCCAAACCTCAGTTTGGGTTCAACTGAAGTGAACTCTGGTTCAGTTTGATATGTGAAAGGCAAGCGGACCGGAGACCGCTCCAAAAGCAGGAAGTGGACTGCAACGCAAGGAAATCTGGGTAAATACAACCAAAGCTAACGTGCTAGCCTAGCACTAGCAGCAGAAATGGCTCCTGGTCTTTAGCCTAAAGAGAAATCCTCCAACCGCTAAAATCTGACACCTCCATCTTGTTTCCATCTGGTGAAGAAGGAAGTTGCTCTCAGTGTCTTCAGAGGTTTTTGTGTCGTTTCCTTCAGTGGTTCTTGGTGCAGCGCCCCCACAGGCCAGGAGGGGAACAGGTTGGTTTGACTCAGAGCCACAGCAGCTGGAGGTGGAGCAGATGATGGAGTTCTGGTCCCAACAGAACCGGGTCAACCGGACCATCAGGTGGAAACAGCCTTAGAGAAGGAGGCAGTGAATGTTTTCATATTTTCATGAATCTTCTGATTAATTTGAGATTTGCGATCATCCAATGACTGAAGCTGTTTGAAAACCAGTTACTGTGAGAAACTGATTCTTTCCATTTGGACACGGTCAGAGTTTCTGTAACTTTCCTGGCACATTAAACATCAGATCTTTCCACTCTGAGCTGCTGGGTCTCAGTCGGAGGTCACTGGTGTGATTGCATCCTGTTTACTGTGTCATCTCACCCTAACGAGCCCCAGCAGGGCTGTTGGCTCCCAGAGGATGCTGCCCAAGTGGCGCTTTGGACACCAACAGGACAATTAGCAGCAAGAGAGGACACTCTGTCGTCCCCATGGGCCCCGCAGGGCGGCTTCAGGACATTCAGGACCAGTTTATCCTCCCGGGTCCAGATCGGACTCACAGTCTGAGGAAACACTTTTGTTTAAAAAAAAAAAAAAAAAAAAAACACAGAAATTTGTCAGAAAAATTAAGTCAAACCGTCTTTCAGGAATATTTAATTCATCATACATCAGAAAGTCTCCATCTAAACCAGGAGTTTTCAGTTAAACTCATCCAGTTCCCAGTTACGAACATTTCCTCCCAGTTAAAGGTCCGAACAAAAGTCAAACTTTTGTCTTTCATGGTCTTATGTTCACAACTTCTCTGTAAATCTGCACTTTTTAATGAAGAACCAGCTATATTATAAAAAACCCTGAGAGCAGAATGCATCTTAAAGTACAAACAGAGCCTAAAAGACATTTATTTCTCTAAAGAGATTAAAAAACAACATCCTTGTAAAACATTAAATTAAAATAAACTTTTTTAGGGGGAGGGGGATACAAAGAGTTTGTCCTTTTGATTGAAAAGCCCGAAATCTGGACTCAGACCTGAACCACATAAAGACAGTCACAAAGTCGGCCTTCCGTCACCTGAAGAACATCTCCAGGACTAGAGGACTAATGTCTCCTCCAGGTATTTATCTTTAATCACACCGATTACATCGATTGGTTAAAAACTTAACCAGAGGAAACTCTTCACAAGTTTTAGAGAAAGAAGGTAAACTATACCACATTCATTTAAAACCTATAGATAAAACTGAAGTTACGTTTTCCATGGGAAATTCTACAGCGTAGTTTGTGGATGTGGCGTAAAAAACTGAGGATCAGTGGGGACAGAGAGAACCTCCATCCTCCAAAATATAAAGTTAGTGTAGAAGAATTTGTTCAGATCCCACCTGATGACATCGTTACCAAGAAAAACTTTTCCACTAACTTCCAAATACAATTTGGAAGTTTTGGAAGTTGATCCAACATGTTGGCCTAGGCTAACATGATCCATGTTGGATGTTAGCCGCTCATCCAAACTTTCTGGATGCTTTCTGACCTGCTGTAAAACGTGTGCAATCTTTGAAACGTTTTGGTCTCCATGCCCCCTCCTTGTTGTCAATCAGAGCAGGTGTGTAGCAGTGTGTGTGTTTTACTACAAACTGAAGCTCTTAAAAGCAGCAGAGCAGAACCTGAAGCTGCAGGAAACCAGTTGAAGGACGTAACGTTCACTGGAACAGGGAGGAATGGAAAATATCTCTGCATGTTTTCACGGTTCTGGATAATTTTCCTTTACCTGAAGTCTTTATCTCATAAAAACTGATTGTGTTATTAAGGATGAATGTTTCCCAGGTTTCATATTTCACTCTGAGCGCCTACTTTGACATCGGCCCGTTTAAGTACGGCGTCTTCCTGGTTATCATGTGTGTTTATATGTTCATTATTGGCTCCAACGTCCTGCTGATCGCGGTGATCTGTGTGAACCGGAGCTTACATGAACCCATGTTCCTGTTCCTCTGCAGCCTGTTTGTGAACGAACTGTTGGGCAGTTTGGGTTTGTTCCCCTTCCTGCTGGTCCAGATCCTCTCTGACGTTCACTCCGTTTCTGTTCCGCTCTGCTTCCTGCAGATCTTCTGTCTCTACATGTACGTAAACGTTGAGTTTTATAACTTAGCCGTCATGTCTTATGACCGATATCTGGCCGTCTGCCACCCTCTGCACTACAGCACACAGATGCAGATGAGCAAAGTCAGCAGGCTGGTTCTGTTTTCTTGGTTCATTCCTCTGCTGAACATAATTGTGATGATTTCACTGAACGCGTCCTCTGGGCTGTGTGGAAACGTAATCGACAGAGTTATGTGTGTTAATTATTATGTGACAAAGTTGCTGTGCAGCGGAGCGACGGCCAGTAACGTCTACGGACTGGTCTACACCTTCTCTGTGCTCCTCAGCCTCGCCGCGCTCATCCTCTACACCTACGTGAGAATCCTGAAAGTTTGTTTTTCTGGGTCCAAACAGACGCGGCAGAAAGCGATCAGCACCTGCACGCCTCACCTGGCGTCAGTCCTGAACTTCTCCTTTGGCTCTTTCTTTGAGATTCTGCAGAGCAGGTTTGACTTGAGCAGACTCCCTGCTGTCCTGCGTATTGTTTTATCTCTGTACTTTGTCACCTGTCAGCCATTTTTTAACCCGCTTGTGTACGGGCTAAAACTGGGAAAAATACGTCTGGCTTGTAAAACTCTCTTCTTTCATTGTAGAAAACCCGCTTCGAGTTTTTAAGCGGATTTAAAAGCTTTGTGAACCAGAATGTTAAATAGTCATCTGTACTCGTTTTAACCTGCGTTTTGGTTGTTTTTTAAACAATGTTGTAACATAATAAAGTGTAATAAAAGAACATCTACACTATGAAGGACAGTGAAAGGAAAACTAGGAATGAATCTCATCTAGAAACAAAACGACCTTCTTGGAAGCATGAAAACAATTTGAAATGATTTCTTAAGAGTTAGCTGTTCCTTAGAATTAACATGAATAATAAAGCAACATTTTCAGAGCCAAACTTTGAATCCCTCTAATAATTTGGTAATGATTTTTCTCATGACACAGAGGTAAAACCCTGAACCTAAATGGAAATGAGGTAAATCTCTGCTATGTGAACAGTAAGAAGATCCTCCAGCAGCATTTCTGTCATATCTGACAACGTCTGTGGATGTTTTGATTTAAGGAAACAGATGACTGGTGGAGGGTGGTGGGTGACAGTTTTCAATGTGTGACAGTTTTCAAAGTATTGGAATATTTTCCTGAATGTCTTTCTCTATGAAGGCCCAACTGGCTGGACGGCATTACACAAAAATCACCAAACATAACATTAAAATGAAATTGAATTAGGTCCGTTTGTTTCCTGGCCTCTGAACGTCTGTTCAAACTTCAGACATGTTTGTCCAGATCAGCGTCTCCTCACCGCCCTGCATGCTTTAACACGCCTGATTCAGCTGATTCCACCTGTCAACTAAAGTCGCCTGAATTGGAGCCAGGAAACACCTAAAACCTGCAGGGCGGTGAGTCTGGAGGACCAGGGTCGGGGACCGCTGGTCGAGATAAAGTCCTGGAAAGAATTAAATACCATTTAGCAGAAAAATTCATGCAGAAAGTAACAGAAAAGAGAGGAGATGAAATAGTAAGAGGTGGCAGACATCACACAGTTTGAGCCATCTTGGAGAAATCTAGTTTATCAGACAGTAAATCACCAAGCAGCTCATCAAGAGAGAGAAACGTTTGAGTCTAAATGTGTTTGAAGGGTTAATGAAGTCCTTCACCCTGAATCTGTCTGCACAGGGACAAAGAACCGGCCTTTTCAAACACAACGTGACTCGTTACACTGATGCTAAACCCAACGAGATGCAACTTGCTTTCCCTCAGTTTGGCCTTCCTTTGCCACCGTCACTTATAAGACTCTTATTATCAGAGGTTTCTATGTCCCCTGTTAGCCAGGCTAATGCTAGCTGGGTATCCATCTACTGACTAACGGGCCTTTTGTCCAGATATCGGACCGGACTCGCGGTGTGTCGTTTTTCTGCCCTGCTGTGGTTTCCATGTCGGGATCTGATCCCATCTGAAGGTTAAAACCTCACCTGTTTAGAGTTTCCTTTGTTGGTAAACAGAATATTAATATAATAATAATTATTCTGGATAATTATTTCATAACGTACAATGTTTGTTTCATAATTATTGTGATTTTACCACTAAAACACGTTGAACTGCCTCACTGCTGAAATGTGATGACAGTAAATTGAACTTGTGCTGCTGGAATCTCAGACCCGAAGGAGATGATTCAGCTGTTTGGTGTTTAAATGGACAGAGATTTTAAAATAAACAGAAGATTGATCGATTATTATTAATCTGGCTCAGATAGCTTGGAAATGACCTTTTAGCCCTTCCCAGACTGGTGAGCAGCAACAGTTGCTTTTACAGTCATTGCTGTTATTCATAATAACTCCGGTTATTTGATGATTATCAGTTAATCAATGCATCTGATCAGCAACAACCTGATACTTTTATCTGTTATTCTTCATACAAGCAGATGGATTTTCTTTTTAAAATCAAGATTTTGTTTTATTCCAGAAACATTTACAAGGAAAATCAGTTTATGAATATTGACATTTATATGATTACAATTTTATTTCGGTATTAAGCTCAACATTATAAACGAACACCAAAAAGAGCAGATTACTTTTGACCAAAGAAAAGAGTTCTGCAGGTGATCTGGATCTTATTCAGTTTGAGTCCGTACAGCAGCGGGTTCAGAAGAGGCTGGCAGGTGACGAAGTATAAAGATAAAATAATACGAATCACGTTGGGAACTCTGCTCATGTCAAACCTGCTCTGCAGCACCGCGAAGAACGAGCCGAAGGAGAAGTTAATGAGCGAGGCCAGGTGAGGTGTGCAGGTGCTGATCGCTTTCTGCCGCGTCTGTTTGGATCCAGAAAAACACACCTGCAGGATCTTCACGTAGGTGTAGAGGATGAGCGCGGCGAGGCTGAGGAGCACAGAGAAGGTGTAGACCAGTCCGTAGACGTTACTGGCCATCGCTCCGCTGCAGGACAACGACGCAACGTAATAATTGTTGCAGAAAACTCTGTCGATGACGTTCCCACACAGCGCAGAGGAGACATTCAGCGAAATCATGACCACGATGGCAACAAAGGGGAGACACCATGACAGCACCACCAGCTTAACCACCATGCTGAAGGACATCTGTGTGCTGTAGTGCAGAGGGTGGCAGATGGCCAGATATCGGTCATAAGACATGACGGCTAAGTTATAAAACTCAACGTTTACGTACATGTAGAGACAGAAGATCTGCAGGAAGCAGAACGGAGCACAAACGGAGTGAACGTCAGAGAGGATCTGGACCAGCAGGAAGGGAAACAGTGATGAGCTGCCGAACAGTTCGTTCACAAACAGGCTGCAGAGGAACAGGAACATGGGTTCATGTAAGCTCCGGTTCACACAGATCACCGCGATCAGCAGGACGTTGGAGCCGATAATGAACATATAAACACACATGATAACCAGGAAGACGCCGTACTTAAACGGGCCGATGTCAAAGTAGGCGCTCAGAGTGAAATATGAAACCTGGGAAACATTCATCACCTCTCCAGTTTTATAAAGACGAAGAACGTGAATGATCGAGGTTCAACTGTTTCAGTGAGAAATTATTAGGAATCTTCACAACAGAGATTTATTCTTCATTTTCCAGGTTTAAAATCTCATTTTTGTGCTGCAGAGACACAAACTGAGGTTCAGCAGAAACAACCAGAGAAAACTCACAGGCATGAGAGAAATGCACCAAACACAGAGAGATTTAAACCCTGACAGACTGATTCATTTTCCTGCACAACATTAACACAAATGAAAACTCACTGAATGAAATTTCACTGAAACAAAACGTTAAACCAATCCTTCATGACAAACAGGAAAACAATTATTCAGGAAAAATCAACATGAACAGGAACAAACCTGATTTTTCCCTACAGTCATTAACAAAGAGGCGCGTTATGGTTAAATTATTTCCAGCTAACTGTGGAACCACAGGCTGGAGCCTCAGTGTGTGGCAGCTGAAGCTGCTCTGCCTCCTTTAAATGCTTTCAGTCCCACAGCGCCACGCATGTCCAACACAACATCAGTTCCTGAACGTTTCCATGCCACGGCCTCCAAACAGTGTTAGCTTCTGACCCGGGAATGCACAGACAACAAAATACGTAACGAAACATATTTTATTCACTATTCAGTAATTATTACATCCGTTTAGCCTCATACACTGCAAAAACACAAAACCTTACAAGTATGTTTGTCTGGTTTCTAGTGCAAATGTCTTAGTGCATCTGAAATAAAACAAAACTAACTTAAAAGTAACTTTTCAGCAAAAAATAGGAGCTTTTCTAAAGCAAATAAATGAAATAATCTGACTGCGAAACTATAGTAGTACTTTTTAAAATCAATATTATGTAAATTATTTACTTAAAATGAGCTTCTATATCTTGCTGAAAAGTTTCTTTTAAGTTAGTTTTGTCATATTTCAGATGTACTAAGATATTTGCACAGGAAACTACACTGAAAACATAAGAGTGGGGGGGGCACAAATATGGAGGGGGCGGGGGGGTCGAATGAGACATGGTGGGGGCCGGGGGGTCTAGTGAACCACCACTGAGCACTGGGGGGGTGGACAGACAGACAGTGTATTGCAAGAAGGTTGAGGAGGTCTGACTGTATGCTAACCCCCCCAGATATGCTATTTTATTTATAGAATTATAAGTAATTTCCACTATCAGTAATACTGTGTCTACCAGAGGATTCCTCTGGTCATTATCTTTCATTAGAGCCTCTTTGATGACTGTATGTTCAAGCACTGAGGAGTTACAGTCATTTGAAGTTTGTAAATCAGGTGTTGTCCATGTGTGCCATTTGGAGACGCCGAATGGAGACTCTGAATGGCACACTTGGACAACACCTGTACATCCTCATAAATAAACATGTCCATTTCTTTTTGTGCTATTTTGATCAATCTTGAAATCCATAATCTACAGATTTATTGTATTTTCCAGTCCATACATTCAACACTCAATGTGTATTTACAAGAAATAAAAATGAAAAATCTGGGTGAAGCAAAATTTTTCAAATTTTTGTGCTACAAACTATTTACAGTTAGAGTATTTTTGACTGCAAAATGGGAAAATTTAGCTTGTCTTCTTCATAAAGAGACCAAGCTTTTGAATGTACTCCAAATTGTTCAAGAACAGCAGCTGATTTAATTTGGATATGCCTTTTCAGTCGTGTTTGGTGATTTTGGTACCGTCAGTTAAAGGGCTAAATATTTATTTTCAACATTTTAGAAAGACAATTTTTCAGAATTTTTTTTACAGTAAATGTTATCAGAATATTTAAAAGTAAAACATTTCCATATTTCGCATGCAGGCAGCCCGTATCATCAAGCTGCTGCTTCTTCTCCCTGGGGAAGTGTCAACAGGGAACCTGTAACTCCAAGGTTCCTTCTGCAGAATTCCAAATAAATCTATTAGCAAGGTTTATTGCTTTGCCTGGATGTACCAACAGTAACCTACATTTTCTGATCCAACCAAACACATAATTTGTTTCTGGTTTGATGTCATAAAACCTAATTGCTCAGACTTTGTTCCTCTCTGCCTGGATCAGGTCTTGATCGAGGTATGCACCACCTGCCTTGATTCCTCAAAATAAAAATCTGGAGAGGAATCCGTCGACTCAAATCTCCTTAATTAAAATTAACGTGCGAGGTTTTTTAATGAAAGAAGGGATGTTTGAAAAGTTTCATTGTAAGGATCCAGAATTCACATCAACTGGATAGTACCGTTTACAGATCTAAACATGTCAGTCAGCAGTTTACATCCAAAAGTTAGCAGGAAAGGAAAAGGAGGTTTGACTCTTGATCTCTGAGCTGCCTCAATCTGTATCACTATTATTATTACCTCCACTCTTATCTTCAGAGATAGGCACCAAACCCCTTTACCCAAGAACTTAAATTGTATTGTTGTGTTACATTATTACCATTATCATTATTACTGCTGTTGTTGAGCTTCATTATATGTTATGGCCTTCCTAAACTTCAACAAACTTCCGTCAGTGACGTCCCACTGCAGCTGTGGGTGTCTTTCAGACTTCATAAAAGACGGTGGACATGAGCGCCTGCTCAGTCGTAGGGAGGGGGAAGCCGCCGACGTTTCCACGCCGACTGGGAGAAGGAAACTGTTTTAATGAACCTCCAGTGTTCAGAGAGCTTCATGCTGCAGATGTTGGCTCTTATTTCCAGTTACTGTTGACTCAAACCTTCAGCCTGATCATGACTCGATGATTGGACATCCTCAAAGATTGTTGTCAGTATTATTACACTGGGTCCAACATGTAGGATGGAGTTTGTGGATAATTCAGTTTTGTTGGTGAAATTCTTTAACTAGAGGAAGTTGTTTCATGCTCTAACTGAAATGTCATGATGGTCAACTCTTCACAGGTTTCATTCTTCTTCCTGACTGCTTATATTGACTCTGGGGTTCTGGCGTATTTATACTTCACTGTGGTTTTGTTTTTGTATATTTTAATCATTGTCTCCAACGTCCTGCTGATCGCGGTGATCTGTGTGAACCAGAGCTTACATGAACCCATGTACATGTTCCTCTGCAGCCTGTTTGTGAATGAACTGTATGGCAGCTCAGGCTTGTTTCCCTTCCTGCTGGTTCAGATCCTCTCTCATCTTCACTCAGTTGCTGCTCCGTTCTGCCTGCTTCAGGTTTTTATCGTCCATTCGTACGGGGCTGTTGAATTTCTAAACCTAGCTGTCATGTCGTATGACCGGTACCTCGCTATCTGCTACCCCCTGCAGTACAACACCAGGATGACGCCAATGAAGATCGCTTCGCTCATCGCTGTGAGCTGGCTGTATCCGTTTGTTGTGATGTCCTTCTCTATGACTCTGATACCGGTGAAGCTGTGTAGGAACCAGATTAACAAAGTCTACTGTGACATGCACTCTCTGGTCAAACTGGCCTGTTCGGACACGGCATTAACCAACATTTATGGACTCACTGCTACGTTCAGCACCATCTTCATCTCTTTGCTCCTGATCCTCTACAGCTACATCAAGATCCTTGCTGTGTGTTTCTCTGGGTCCAAACAGACCCGTGAGAAGGCTGTGAACACCTGCACACCTCACCTGGCCTCCATCTTGAACTTCACCTGTGCTGGAAGTTTTGAGGTTTCCCAGAGCAGATTTGATATGAATTTTCTGCCAAATGTTCTGCGGATTTTTCTGTCGCTTTACTTCCTGACTGCCCAGCCTCTTTTTAACCCGCTGATGTACGGCCTGAAGATGTCAAAAATCAGAAATATTTGTAAAAGTCTAATTATGTATTCAACAACCAATACAAACTGACATAGAAACAATACTAAGGTTTTTAGTGGCAGATTTTGAACTTTAAAACAAATCAAATCAGTAATGAAATAGTAATTTATTTTTAAGCAAAGGATAATTATAATATATTCAAAAATATATATTTCATATACAAAAAGACTATAGAATGTTCAGTTTTTAAGTCAGTTTTAATGTCTATCAAAAAGTGTAACAGTAGAGAAATAAATGACAATAAAAATCTTCCTGGAGAAACACAACCATCATCCAACTGTTCTTTAAGTTCTGTATTTCAACCATTATGATTATGAAGAGAGATTAAATATTAACTGTTTACCTAATTAATCAATGGACTTTATATCAAAATATCTGGTAAATAAAGACAGGCAAAAGATAAAGATGACTTCTTCCTTACTCTGGCCTAATTAAAAGCTGTTAAGAGTCTTTATGCATAGAGGTGAATCATCAAACCTACAATTTTAGGCACCTTGTGCACAAAATGGATGGATAAGATATTTACTGCTGAATTCACAAAATTACAATGCAACTTTTAGTCAAGAGGCAGGGCGTTACATTTTATTTCTGACAGATGATATACGGTTTTCAAGCTTCCTCAGTGAATAAAAGTTGATGAAATTATACCCAAGAATGAATGAAAGGTGTGGTATTATCTAGAATGAATGTAAACGTGTTTACCCCTGTATATTCTTACAGGAAATAAATAAATAAATGTAATTTAATATTACTCTACATTCCTCGATGTATGTTCAAGTCAAAGCAGTCAGAGGTGTTCATAGGCCTCAGGTCTCCCTGGAAAGATAAGTGGGCATGAACGATGGATGGATGTTCCAACATGACTGACCAACATGGTCATGTGCACCAGGGTATTTAGACCTGGAGGGTTATGAAGAATCATGAGGATTCATCAAAACTTGAAAGTTAACACTGACTGATGCCAGATTCCCTTAGAGGCATTTAATGGTTACACAAGACCTTTTGATAAAAGGACCCAATCACGTCATGGGGCTTCTGAAGCTGCTAGAAGACCAAAAGAAAGTTCTATGGGTGGTGTTAACAACGTCCTGCACATGGCCGCTTGTTTAGACTCAACCAAGACATCCACCTCTGTGCTCTGAATCTCAATCACAACTCTAGTACTTAGAGTCTAACCTCTCTAGGCTTTACCATTCGAGCAACAAGTTCAAGCATAACTATGCAGGTGCCAAGGACACTGGCATCATCATGCCTTAAGTGGAATATGCATAAGTAGTCTCAGAAGAACTACCTTTGAACAACTCACAACGGTAGCATTTTCTCACCAGCTAATAACCCTTTTCAAATCTGTTCTTTTCAGAAGTGTAAACCAGACTTCCACATTTCACAGTGCAAAAGCTGTAACTTGTGCACTGAGCACACTCTTCTCCCCAGACCCCATGTCTTCATAAAAGCAAATAGGTTCCTTCTGCATCAGAAGACCAGGAATCCTCTGAAGACCTGACAATGTCTCCTCCTCATGACTGGAAACCTGGACTTACCAAATGGCCTCCATTTTTACTCAAATCTTCAATAACTCAGATCAGGCAATAGGAGAACACACCACTTTAGTAGGAGTTTGTCTTGTAATTGGTGGGTTACTGGCTTGAATCCCTGGTCGGTCTGTCTCAGACATTGTGTCCTGGGACAATGCACTTCACCTACCTGCTGGTGGTTGTCTGAGGGCCTGGAAGTGTCGGTACATATTAGCCTCTCTTCTGTCAGGCTGTCCCAGGGCAATATTGTATCTTGTCACCATCAGCATGTGAATTTGTGCAGGAATGAATGAATGACTTAGTGTAAAGTAAAAGTCCTCTGGGCTTCATAAAGCACTCGACAAGTACAGGCTATTTACCATTTACCAACTCTCCTAAGCTGTATGAAGTTGCCTCTAGCTTCATATGCCCTTCAATTACCCCTGTCCCCAGGAAGTGCACTATGAACTGTCACTTGGGCCACAAAATCCTTTGAACAACCAATCATAACGGATCTGAAGGTCATTGGAGGGCACATCCTGTGTTGTTTGCTTAACAAGCAAGCAGGTAGGCAAGTGATGCAGTCAAATTGAGACACTTCATCTACCACCTCCATTACCTAAGGATGTAGCCTGTCTGTGAACTTCAGCTCAACCTTCAACACCATCATCACCGACATCCGTTATTGTCTTCAGTGAATCACTTCAGTGTTTTAGGAACAACCCTTTCCCTAGACTTAAGATGGCCCTCATACCAGGAATTGTTCTGCAGAAGGCCTAGTAGAAACTGGACTTCCTGCAGCAACTTGACTATTCATAGGTGCTGCTGGTCATCTTCTCCAAAGCCATTATTCAGTCTGTCCTGTGTTTGTCAATCACTGAACAGTTTGGCTCATCCACAGAATGGGTCCAGACTTCCTACTTCAGTATCACATGGAGTTTTAGATAACCCAACTCTGTGCTCCACATGCTCCCACAAAGGGTTTAAAAAGGAGAACCTCTATATCTCCTTATTCTATGTTAATCTATCCAAGATTTGACTTGAGATCTTCTCAGATACTGTTCCTGAGCTTTCTCTGGGATTTCTTTATGATACCTACCATATTACCCTTTGCTTTTGAGTGGTTTAAGGGCTGACTGCGCCTTTATCAGGCTGTATGCCCGAATGGTCTGAAGACAAACAGATACACCTGAACCAATGGAATTCAACAACAGAGAATATCTGCATTTCCCTATACTCCCCAAGGAGTTTGATGAATGTCCACTGTGTGGATCTTCCTCCAGTCACAATTGAAACTCTCTTTGCTTCCTAACGTGTTTCAGGATAAACCTAACCTCCAACTCTCTGTGCTGGACTTCCTGCAGAACTTAACTTTCCACAGTGCTGCTGGCCATCTTCTCCAAAGTCATTATTCAGTCTGTCCTGTGTTTGTCCAGGATCAGTTCAGAGGATGAACTGATTCTGTCTAGCATTTGGTCCCTGAGGGTTCAGAGCCAAACAGACTATGCACTTCCCTTTGGGATTTGAAGATGACCATCCTAAACAATCATATGTTATTCTTATTACCCTTCCAAGATGTACCCCAACAACACCCCTCAAGCCAATAAGGTACAGTAAATAGTAAGGATGTGATGGACAGATGGATGTATTAATATTCTTATTACTTTCATTATTAGTGGTAGTACTATGAACATTACTAATATTACTCGTGGTTGTGTTTACGTGATGACAACCAATGCAGTAAGACAACCTCCCTGATGGGTCACCTGGCAACATTTCAAAACAGATTTTATATTTCTTTCTCTCCTAAACTTTCTGAACTTCAACAAACTTCTGTTAATGATGTCCCACTGCAGCTGTGGGTGTCTTAAAAACAAAATAAAACACCACAGACACACTCTCATTTGTCCAAAGAACTTCAACTGGAGAAGATGCTGTAGATGTTGGCTAATTTTTCCAGATACCATTGACTCAAACCTTCAACCTGACCATGACTGAATGACTGTCAGTATTATTACAGTGTCCAACATGTAGGATGGAGGCTGCGGTTGAATTCAGTTTCTTTCACTAAAGGAAACTTTTAACATTATAATCAAACTATTGGGAATGTGAAACGTTATAATGACAAACTCTACACAGATTTTATTTTTCTTCCTGACTGCTTATATTGACTCTGGGGTTCTGGCGTATTTATACTTCACTGTGGTTTTGTTTTTGTATATTTTAATCATTGTCTCCAACGTCCTGCTGATCGCGGTGATCTGTGTGAACCGGAGCTTACATGAACCCATGTACATGTTCCTCTGCAGCCTGTTTGTGAATGAACTGTACGGCAGCTCAGGCTTGTTTCCCTTCCTGCTGGTTCAGATCCTCTCTCATCTTCACTCAGTTGCTGCTCCGTTCTGCTTCCTTCAAATTTTTATTGTCCATACGTACGGAGCAATTGAATTTCTAAACCTAGCTGTCATGTCGTATGACCGGTACCTCGCTATCTGCTACCCCCTGCAGTACAACACCAGGATGACACCTAAAAAGATAACTGTGCTGATCGCTGTGAGCTGGCTGTATCCGTTTGTGGTGGTTTCCTTCTCAATGTCTCTGATACCAGTGATGCTGTGTAGGAACCAGATTAACAAAGTCTACTGTGACATGCACTCTCTGGTCAAACTGGCCTGTTCGGACACCGTAATGTCAAACATTTATGGACTTATTGCTACGTTCAGCACCATCTTCATCTCTTTGCTCCTGATCCTCTACAGCTACATCAAGATCCTTGCTGTGTGTTTCTCTGGGTCCAAACAGACCCGTCAGAAGGCTGTGAACACCTGCACACCTCACCTGGCCTCCATCTTGAACTTTTCCTGCGGTGGAAGTTTTGAGGTTTCCCAGAGCAGATTTGATATGAGTTTTCTGCCAAATGTTCTACGGATTTTTCTGTCGCTTTACTTCCTGACTGCCCAGCCTCTTTTTAACCCGCTGATGTACGGCCTGAAGATGTCAAAAATCAGAAATATTTGTAAAAGTCTAATTATGAATGCAAAACACTGACATAATTGCACCAAATTAAAAATATTCAAAAATTAAATAATTTAGAAATAATTGCAATGTTTTTAGTGGCTGAAATTGAATCTTAAAGCAAACTGGGTCTATAATCAGACAGTGATTTGTTTTTAAGGAGCTTTCGGTTTGAGAGGATAACAATAAAATTTTCAAAAACTCATCTTTAATTTATTTCAGTAAAGTGTTTTACAGACACAAATACACTGAATAAGGTATTTTTGAATGTATCCAGATGAACATGTTTATTTTGACGCCTCGTGAAAATTTTCAGACTTCAGAAAAGCTTCACTTCACATTTTCGAGAATTCTACATTTTTAAATAAATTTTAATGTCTATCATATATTGAATTAAAGTGGAGAAACATGAGTGTTACCTCTAAATTTTATATTTCAACCACTATGGGTTTGTTTCTGTGTTTTACAGAGTCCTCTCAGTAGCTGATTGGGGGATTTATTATTTATAACCCAATAATATGGACATAATTTACCAAATATTAATGATTTATTCCTTGACTAGACCTGTTTGAAAGTCTGTTACAGTGTCAACATGGACAGTGGTGGATTAGACCATTAAATCTATATTTAATACTGATGAATTCACAAAATCACAACTCAACTCTTAGTCAATCTTTAAGTGATAACTAACATAAAATAACCGGTACCAACAACTTTATTTGCCTATTGAATAGTATGTTAGTTTGAGCGCATTAGATTGATTTGTTTTGGATGCAGCAATGGATTATGTTAGTATAAATGAGTAAACTCCTTTTAATTATTTAAACTTTTATGCTCCTGAAAGTACAGGGTGCAGAGAAGGAGTAAAAATCATTTTTCCTTCAGATTTATTCTTTAGTCTCAGCCCTCGTATTAGCTACAGCTGTTAAGAATGTTTTACCTTAGTCATCCAAACTGTAAAACACTAAACCCACTAGGCCTTACTGTAATATTTTTAGATCAGGTCTCAGATTTACTCTCTGAGTTTTAATTAAATCCTGGTAAAATAATCATAATGGAGGATTTTAACATAGTGGTCTCAGTTGGTGTTACTGTAAGAATCCAGAGACCTACCCACTCCTGTCATCATCTTAACATATGACAGTGTGAAAAAATAGCAGTACTTTCCCATAATACTGTAATGGCTGACCATTTCCAATACACCTTGAGTTTATTTCAGCAGAACCATAATGCTGTATAATACTTAGTTTTGTTGTATTTTCTGCTGTTCCAAAACTTCCCAACCTTCAACAAACTTCAGTTAATGAAGTCCCATTGGACATGAGGGTGTATTAAAAACGTCATAAGGACCACAGAGGAGGAACCGCTCCGTTTTGGAGGGAGGGGCACTGATGATGTTCCCACGCTGGCTGTGAGGAGGAAGGTGTCTCCTGTGTTTGGGTCAATCTTCAGTGTCCTGTGATGATGTTAGAGATGTTGGTTCCAATCTCCAGTTACTGTTAACTCAAACCTTCAGCCTGATCAGGACTGAGTGATGAAAATCCTCAAAGATTGTTGTCAGTATTATTACACTGGGTCCAACATGTAGGATGGAGTTTGTGGATAATTCAGTTTTGTTGGTGAAATTCTTTAACTAGAGGAAGTTGTTTCATGCTCTAACTGAAATGTCATGATGGTCAACTCTTCACAGGTTTCATTCTTCTTCCTGACTGCTTATATTGACTCTGGGGTTCTGGCGTATTTATACTTCACTGTGGTTTTGTTTTTGTATATTTTAATCATTGTCTCCAACGTCCTGCTGATCGCGGTGATCTGTGTGAACCGGAGCTTACATGAACCCATGTACATGTTCCTCTGCAGCCTGTTTGTGAATGAACTGTACGGCAGCTCAGGCTTGTTTCCCTTCCTGCTGGTTCAGATCCTCTCTCATCTTCACTCAGTTGCTGCTCCGTTCTGCCTGCTTCAGGTTTTTATCGTCCATTCGTACGGGGCTGTTGAATTTCTAAACCTAGCTGTCATGTCGTATGACCGGTACCTCGCTATCTGCTACCCCCTGCAGTACAACACCAGGATGACGCCAACGAAGATCGCTTCGCTCATCGCTGTGAGCTGGCTGTATCCGTTTGTGGCGATGTCCTTCATGATGTCTCTGATACCGGTGAAGCTGTGTAGGAACCAGATTAACAAAGTCTACTGTGACATGCACTCTCTGGTCAAACTGGCCTGTTCGGACACGGCATTAACCAACATTTATGGACTCACTGCTACGTTCAGCACCATCTTCATCTCTTTGCTCCTGATCCTCTACAGCTACATCAAGATCCTTGCTGTGTGTTTCTCTGGGTCCAAACAGACCCGTCAGAAGGCTGTTAACACCTGCACACCTCACCTGGCCTCCATCTTGAACTTTTCCTGCGGTGGGAGTTTCGAGATTTCCCAGAGCAGATTTGATATGAGTTTTCTGCCAAATGTTCTACGGATTTTTCTGTCGCTTTACTTCCTGACTGCCCAGCCTCTTTTTAACCCGCTGATGTACGGCCTGAAGATGTCAAAAATCAGAAATATTTGTAAAAGTCTAATTATGAATTATGAATATTTTAAAAAAGCATAATACATAAGAATAAAAGTAATGTTTTTTGATGTTGACATATCAAATCCAAGATTTTATTGGTTCCATAAATATGGCTTCCAGAGGATTTATATAACATCTTTAAAAAGATTTTAACCGTTGTTTTTTTCTCTAACAGGTCTTAAGCACAAAAAGACAGAGTTAAGTATTTTAGAGAGAAAGTCAGAAGAAAATCTGATAATTTTAACATAATGTAAAACCTACTGAAAGTTGTTTTTAGTTTTTATAAAAGTTGCATGTATAACTTTTAAATTAAATCCAATGTCTATCAAAATGTTGCAACAGTGGAGAAAAATATGAGAATAAAGAATTTTCTTCCTGGATAAATGTGAGTTTCATCTGGCTGCTGTCTAACATCTTTAGATCAACCATAATCTTTTTTTTTCTTTGCAGATTCTTCTCAGAAAGTTATAGTAGATAAATTTATTGTTTATAATTTGCATATAGTTCACAAATTAATCAACATGACATGACCTGGTAAATAAGGAGAAGTTATGCATAAAGCCGTCAGGTAGCAGAGTAAACATCGGTGGATATGGTCAGTGTAGTATTTCATAGCACACTGGTTCTGGGCTTGGGCCAAAGATTTACACTGAGGGAAACCAAAAAGGCAAGCTATGAATCCCCAACTCTGCTTTAGTTTACAGTTTATGCTGAGGTAAAAACCAAACATCAGAAACTGTGTGCTGTGTCTGCAAAAAGAGACTGACTTGATAGTTTATTGGAGATTCGTCTACTTTCAACCCTGAGACCCCTTCAGAGCCGATGCACAGATTTTTAATTTCCTTGTCGACCTGGATAAATAAAAAAAACTTTGTTCAGTAAAGTCTGTGTAAATAGTGTAATCTTCATAGAGCTCTAACATTGACCTTTTGAAGGTGACACTGTGTACGACATGTTGGTCCCAAGGCCTGGCACCATAACAAATTTTTCTGCATGATAAACTGTCCCAGAAGTTACGGCGATAAATGATAATGTTGTTTTGACACCACGTCAAGGAATATAATGGTAATAATGGCATAATAGCGCAAGAATACGTTCTCAAAGATCAATAAATCTTCATTTCTAATTAACATTTACCACCAAATTAGTAAACAACAGGAATAGCAAATCAAACAAATTATGAAGTTTCTGTAAACAAATCTGTCCTTAAAAAAGGTTTAGTTGAGACCAAAGCACCAGACTGAAGACGTTCATCATCTGGTTTGTAGCATAAAGAGAGAAAAGAGACAAAGAAAATCATGCAAATAGAAATTAAGGTTGTTTTAATTTATCATGCCATGAATTGATTTACTGATTATTGCAACAGACATATTGGTCACCTTTAAACTGCTGATACGAGGACGTTTCAGGAAAGATGTTCTGTGTATAAAAACGTAGAACGGAGGGTCTCCGTTCATTACAGGCCCTCATTACATCATACGGATTATTGCACAGATCTGGATGAATCTTAGCTGAATCATAAGAGAGTTCCCAAAGAAATATGAACAGTTCAGATCACACAACTACTGCATCTGGTTTTTGTTGTCACAGAGGACCGGATGATATGGAAAAACCTCCAGTTGAAGGTTCTGTTAACCCAAAACTCCCTGAAACAGGACACTATGAAACTCAGCATTTACTGTGTTCTGGCGAAAAACATCCTAATAGCCGTCCCACATCTGTTTTTTCTTCAGACATAGACTTCCAGTCTCCAGTAGGAGTGAACTCATGATGAACTTATAATAGTCTCAAAGCCTGTCGGATCACAGAATGGGGCCAGTGGGATGTTGAGGCACTTAGTGTAGAGAGGTGGCCATCTTTCATCAGTCAGTGACCACAGACCTCCAGCACTCTTGTGCTGTTGAGATTAGCCAAGAGCAAAGCAAGAACAACTTAATGGATTTGGTTTTCACTGTGAGCAGCTGAAATGTTTCTCTTGTTTGTTGTGAATCTTTGGGGCGATGGCGGTGATAGTGGCAGGAGTTCGTCCTGTAGCAGGACGGTTGGTAGTTCAAGCTCTGGTCTTTGGTGTGTCCTTGGGTAAAACGCTTCACCGACGCACCTGCTAGTGGTCAGAAGGGCTGATGGCGCTGGCGCCTCTGTCAGACTGCCTCCGGGCAGCACTGGCTACTATCCAGCATCTATCAGCATGGTAATGTGTGCATGAATGGGAATGACTGAGTTCATGTAAATCTTCTTAGTTTCCCAAAAAGCAGCTATGCATGTCTCATTTCATTTCATTTTTAAAGCCAAACTATCAATCTGACATCGCTGAGTTTTCATTGACCATACAATTGCGCAATTTGACATTTAAAAAATAAAATTGCTCAACTGACACACAAAAAAATTCTTTAAAAAAATTCTCGTTTTTCGATTAAAAAATGTTGCCCCTTTGATGAGGCTGTATCAGAATTGGATTATTTCACAAAACTGCAATGGAAACTTTTTCCTTATCACACAAGTCACATAATCAACAACTGGTTGATGCAGCTGGAGCAAACAACGAAGAAGACGACGACAGGAAGTAGTTGGAGGATGATGGTGCAATATGATTTTTAATGACTTATCGCGTGAACAAATGTGTTTATGTTTGATTTTAATTGGATTTCTTATTTAATGGAAATACCGCAATTACAAACTTTTGTTTTTTCAACATTAGCGGAAAACAGACATTTATTAAGGAAATTCAGCTAAGAAGAGAAACTCCGCTGTCATTAGCCGAGTTGTCAGCTAAACTCTGACGACACTTTTAAGATTCTATAATAAAAGATTTTTATCATGCTCCTTTTTATTAGACAAACTTCTCTTCCTCTTTTTGGCTAAAAATTCACAAAGTGAAGATACAGAAAGGGAGGAATTTGAATATGCCGGATTAACATGAATTTTGGGGTAAATTACCTAAAATGATTTGAGACTTTGGGAAAGTTCAGTTTCCAGTTTGATAGAAACCTAATGACTGAGTGTCTGTTTCAACTGGCAGACATAAAGGTGACTGAAAAGACTCCCAATCTTCAGATGATGTTGCTAAAACTAAATGAATTTAAAAGTTATATGGTGAGTTGCATTACCATATAATAAAGTTTGTCCTTGTTTGCCATCCTTCCTCGGTTAAGTACAGTGGAGAATAAACACCCAACGCAGCAACCTGGAGCCGACTGGTGGTTACCATGGCAACAGCAGAGCATCCTCTCCTGGTTTCTCCCACTGCTGGCTGCACTAATTGTCCTGCGTCATAATGTCCACACAGAGACGCCCTCTGGGCCCGGCGTTGTGCTCCAAATGGTGAAACTGGGGCTCTCCACAGGGGCTCATTACCGATGCGACACAGTTAGCATGATGTAACCGCACAGATGACCTCCAGGAGTGACCTTGACAGCACCCTGCAGCTCAGAGTGGTTTCATCTGTTACTGCAGTTTCATGACCCAGAAAAAGAAAGTAATGGATGCAATCTGAAAAGCTCGAACAGAATGGGCCTTCCACAAATAAACTCTGAACTTCAGCTGCCATTTTATTAAAAAATTATTTTTACTTGTAGATTATTTTTTGGACATCTCTTTTGAATTTTGAAAGGATCTTTCCGTTACTTGATAGCAACTTTTGATGACTGTACCTGTGCAACAGGACTACAGTTCCCATAATGCTTTTCGGCACAGAATGTCTGGACTGTGCATGTTCCAGGGCTTCCAGTAAAGCATGTTGTGATTTACAGTATCTGGGTTTCGGTGGGATCATCTCACACATCTCTGTGTGTATTATGATCTCCTGGTCATAATACACACAGAGTTTCTGCATGTGGGCCTCATTCCTGCCTCTGAGTTGGTCCGAAGACTCCATGACCTTCTACAGGCTCCTGGCGTGGCTGTATGAACCCTCAGCAACCCTCAAAGTAGCATCTGCTTCCCAGTATATTCCTTCTGTTGCATAGGTTTCAAAGGCATTTGGAGTTAACTGCGTAGATTGGGAATTCTCAAAAAACACCAACAAACTTGGATGTAGGCACAAAGTGGGAAAGTCCACCTTTACAGAGGAATGGGAAAGAACGATCGGTACCAGCTCTGATGGACTCGCTTCTGTTAGTCTGCTGCTATGTAGCTCCTGTGTGTTAATGGGTGAATGACTGGATGTAAAGTCCTTTGGAGTTCTCCGGACTGGATAAAGAACTATAAAAGAGCATGCCATTCCTACTTTTCCTTAACATACAAAGTACTCCAACTTTGTATGTCTTCAGACTGTCTACTAGAGAACGGCCGTCCACAATGAGCCTTGTTCTGCTTCTGCTGGAGATTTCCTCCTGTTAAAGAGGAGTTTCTCCTCTCCGCTGTCAGTAGATGCTTGTCCATGAATGCCTTAAATAATAAATTGAACATGACTGCGTTATGTGAATTGTAGCATCAGTCGGACTGGGTGTGTGACCAGATTGAACTGACTTTTCATTTTAAAATGCCTTGAGATGATATGTTGTGAATTTACACTATAGAAATAAAGTAACTTGAATCAAACTGTAAATTAACAGTTACATATTTGTGGGATTTTGTTCTACAGTTAGGTGAAAATATTGACAAGTTTAAAAAAATTGTATTTGTTGATCAATATGCATCTTTACTCACGCAATGTTTGGTGCGACCAACAGATTGAAACATTCCTTACTTTTTTCTTTTTGTTTTGTTTATATCTGATAAGAAGAGCCTGGCATAAACAAACATCCTGCTTTGATCTAGTTGTATTTGTTTCAAACATCGTGGATGTTTGAAACATCGTGGCAAAATACACTGTAAAATGAAAGCATTTTACAGTGTATTTTGTCAACAGCGACATATGGACGTTTGTAATCCATTTTTTATACTTTAGCATCCAGTGAAGCTTTTTAGCGTCTCGGTTTGGTTGCTCAGCGCTTTGTCTCCGTGGGGAGTTGGACCTCCAGCAGAATCAGAATATAAAGCTGCAGCAACAGAGGTTTTTACAGTAAGAGATATTTTCACTTTGCAGCAGCTGAAATCCTGTAAGATCCAATCTGTGGTTTCAGCTTCGATCTGCTGGGTTTTAATGATGCTGATGAGCTTTTCCAAACAGTCAAAGGATCTTATTGTAGTGAAATATTCTCCACCTGCTCCTCAAACTATTGTGTGCATTTAGTATTAATGTGGATTCCTTTGAACTTTAAATATAGTAAATACTTCACGTTATTAACTTGTTTCTTCTATAAACTTCACATTGTTTAGTAAGTATGGATGCTCAGCTCTGCATAAGGGTTTCCAGATATAATATTCGTCTATAAAATCTGAGCTTCTCATTTCCTCTCATGATTATAGATCTTACATGATAATCTCTCTGCTTTGCTCCGTTTTCTGATCAGTTTCTGTGTTTGACACAAAACCAACAGGGCTGAAGGTAAAGATTCAGGCTTCTCAGTTTTAGTGACAAGTTTGAACCGATGGTAGACAGTCGTCAGATAAACAACAAATAATTAAATTTTTCCATGATATCGGTTTATTTAATAACTCAGTTGTGGTTTCTATCTGACTTTCTCTTTGTTTGGTGTTCAAGGATTATGGTTCATGTTTGCTTTCCTGTGTTGCTTCTGTTTAAAAAGGTTTGCAGACATTTGTTTCTCCACCGCCCCATGAAGGTCCAACCACAGCATTTCTTTAAGATTGAAGTCTGAACTTTATCTTAAACACAATGAATCTTTTCTTTTTTCAGCCATTCTGCTGTAGTTCGTGTGTGTAGTCTGTGTTCGGGATCGTCACTCTGTTGATGACCCAGTTTGGGACAAGCTTCAGCTGTTGGACTGATACACAAACACTGGACTCTACAAGACTTTGGTTTATAGTTTAAATCGAGGGCAGCGGGGCATCCTGGAGCTTTGGCTGCAAACAGTGTTCACAGGCTGAGGAGGACTCAGTCCTTTGAATTAAATGAGTTGGAGAGGTGTCCAAGAATCGATGGACACCAACCCTTGAGGCCGTTAAGGGACACTGCTCTGCATGTTTGAGATGTCTTTCTCTGCTTCACACACCTGATTTAAATAAATGGTTCATTAACATATTGTTGCAGAAGTTGGAGAGGGAATGGCCCTTAAGGATGAGCTCTGTTCTGCATCTTCTGTCATTTATGGGTCGTATTGTCTGCTGATTGACTGTCGGTCCAAATTTTGTGTTTTTAACTTCAGCATAGTTCATGTTGCTATGTGCTTTAACATGTGACATATTTTCAGCCTTGCACAGATTTTCTGTGCCACACTGGTATCTTCCAGTTTTGGACTACAAAGCTTTGGTTTTGCCTTTAACCCTTCTGGTCTTAGCGCGACGCTCAGGCAAAGCGCAGCAGATGTCACAATCAGACAACCAGGAAGTGATGGGTGCGTCCTGTCAGCGTGTCAGTTCCCAACTTTGAAAAAGCGTACGTGGGGTCAGTGCAACCCTGCCAGGACTGCGCACAGAGTAAAAAAAATTCACACAGAGTCCACTGCACCCACTCTTGGGACTGCAGGAGGGTTTAAAAATGATGTGAAGTTCAAAACTTAGCATGAAAGTCAACTAAAAACAAAAGTATATTGATTTGTTCATAGTATTCATGAGACAGAAAGAAACTAATGTTTCTGTCTTTGTTTTCAGGCATCAAGGCTGTAACAGGCAGGATTAAGTAAAAAGAAGATGCAGAACATCTCTTCACAGCAGCACTTTATCCTGAATGGTTTTGCAGAACTGGGCGACCTGAGGCCGGTCCTCTTCGTCCCGTTCCTCCTCATGTTCATCGTGGCTCTGCTGGCCAACTCTCTGCTGGTTTATGTCGTCGTTTCTCAGAGGAGCCTTCATCAGCCTATGAGCATCCTCATCGCCGGCATGGCTTGTGTTGATCTCTGCCTCCCAGTGTTCTTTGTTCCCAACATGTTGCTCAGCTTCCTGTTTGACTGGAAGGGGATCTCTCTGATTGGCTGCCTGGTTCAGATGCACTTCATTCACTTCTTTGGAGCGTTTCAGTCCACCTTCCTGGTCTGGATGGCTCTGGATCGATACTTTGCTATTTGTACGCCACTTCACTACCATGAACTGATGGCGCTGCAGAGATTCCTGAAGTTTATCGTCCCACTGGTTGTCAGAAACATGCTCCTCATCTCTCTGTTTGTGAGTTTGGCAGGAAAGCTGTCGTTCTGCAGGAATGTGATGAACCACTGTTTCTGTGAGCACATGGCCTTGGTGGAGCTGGCCTGTGGCTCCACCGCCATCAACAACCTTGTAGGTCTGCTTACTGTCTTCCTCATCCCTGTGTTTGACTTCTTGTTTATCGCTGCATCTTACATTCTGATAATCAGCACCATGTTGAGGTCCAGCAGCACCAGCGTCAAAGCATTACACACCTGCATCACTCACGCAATGGTGATCACGGTTAGCTTAGCCGTGGCTCTCATTGCTTTACTTTCATATCGGATAAAGAATGAACTTCCTGCAGCCGTCCGAGTTTTCTTCAGCACCATGTACCTGTTGTTCCCGAGCTGCTTCAACCCGATCATCTATGGCATCAGAACCACCGAGATCAGGCAGCACATGCTAACAACGCTGACGCACTGGAAACGATTGGTCCAAACTGAACCTTAGTGTTCCTAAATACTGAAATAAGGATGCTGCTGTTGAATTTACAGTAAAAATGTTGATGGGAGACTGAAGGCATAAATATTTCAAACACTAACATCACTGCAGATCATTATTCTCTGGTTCAAGATGGGATTAGTGGTTAGCATTATGTGGTTATATATTAAACCATGTGGTTCAATTCAATTAAAAAATACTTTATTGATCCCAAAGAGAAGCTAAATGTTGTAACTGATGGCTGTGAGCAGAAAGGTCCTCCTGTAGCAGTCTGTATTTCAGCAGCTCTGAATAAGCCTCCTGTTGTATCACAGTCTGATGAAGAGGATAATCAGGGTAGTGCATAACCTTCTTTGTTCTATGTGAAGAGTATTTATTTTCTTCCTTATTTTGTAACTTATTCCAGTCCTAGTTCAGCTCCTCCGTGTCTATTATTCACATTTCACCCAAAAATAATCAAATAATCAATCATGTTGGGTAAAATATTTCAGACGGTCATGCCAAGGTCACCATCTGTTAAGTTCAACCCTGCAGCGATCTCAGGAACGGGCGAGCAAACTTCCTATGAGCTGCCCCCAAGTGACTCAGGAAAGGAAATGTGCCCCACCTTTTCTTTAAAATGTCGGAGTAGCTGAACATATAAAAGGTCTGAGTCAGTGGGAGTCTGGTTTCAGAGCCAGGTAAAGAAGGTATGAGCAGACGTTCAGTAACAGGTGAAACTATCAAAGCTGAACTGCCAGCAGATTATTATTTAAATTCAAATCATTTCTGTTGTTCTAACTTTGGTCTCACTCTATTTATTCTCCTTCAATCTTTCAGGGATTTGAGCCTAACACAGGAACATTTAATTATCTTTTTCAGTGTTTTAGCAAATGTGTTTTCAGATCAAAACTTCTCTTTTTAAGGTATGTCTGATGAGAAAATTCCTCTTGGTTGTTTCAACATGCATGTTTAAAATGTTGCCAATACGTTTTCTTTCAAAATCACAATCTGAACTGTTGTAGTTCAGGGGTCAGCAGGGAACCAGAACTTTATTCCTTTAAACATACATTGCTGATGTACAAAATTAGTATTTGTGGTATTTTCGATTTTAACAATTTACAATACAATTATGTTGGTAAGTGTAATTTGTTTGCAACTTGTTCAGCATTTAGCTGCTTTTCTTCTCTAGTTGGATGTCGTATTAAAGCAGATAAAGGTGTTTCCTGCCATCTTAAACTCTGAATGTTTTCAAAAGATAAAACTTCCAATGAGAAAATTATTGTGATTACATTTCAAATCTTCAGGATCACTCTTCACTCTCCACTGTTTTTGTTCCAGTACAAAAAGAAGAAATGTGAGAAACTGTCGGTGTAGAAAGTTTATGTAACAAATACTTATTTTTTACTAAGTATTTTAATGACAATATGAGTTTATGTAGGTGCAAAGACACTTATTTAACAAGTTAAATAAAATACATGTTGTAAATACAGGTAAAAACTTAAACTCAAAACCTAGCCTAAAATACTTCAGATAAAACTCAAACATTATTATCTAGAGAAAACCTTCTACAAAGCAAGTGATTTGTTTTGTGATAAAATATCACAAAACATGTTTATGACTTCTAAAAAATGGCCAAATTAATTTTTCATGAAACCAAAGTATTTTAAATGCATGTTAATACCTCTTTTTTTCTATGGGATATGGAGAGTTTAACAGTTGGCTTGGATTGAGGTTTTCTTTTATTTGATGTGTTGTTTATGCTGAGGGGTTTTCCACAGTTCATTGCATTTATTTGATTCAGGTGTGCTGGAGTAGTTTTCAAGGATGCTAATGTCAAGACAACAGGCCATGAAGGCCACAAATCTGTCAGTGCGATAGTTTCCAAGTGCAACTTAAAAACCAAAACTTTTGGATGAGGCAACATGTCTTCAACATCAGAAGTAATTCAACTGCTTTCATTTATGTATGGTTGGTTGGTAGGAAATCAACATTGACCTGATTTCTTTTTTCTACTTGTTTTTCAGGCTGACCCTGAAGCTCTGGACCAGGACGGTTTGGTAGGAGACGATGATGGAACCATTGAAGGAAAACATTTCTTCCCATGAATACTTCATCTTCAGTGGCTTCAGTGAACTTGGAGCTCTGAAATCCTTCATTTCTATCCCCTTCCTGATTCTGTTCTTTGTGTCTCTGTTTGCCAACTCCCTGCTGATCTATGTGGTCATTTCACAGAGGAGCCTCCACTCCCCGATGTACATCCTCATCGCCTGCTTGTCATTTGTTGACATGTGCCTGCCACTGATTCTCATCCCCAACCTGTTGCTGAACGTCTTGTTCAACGCGAGTGGGATCTCTCTGAGCGGCTGCCTGGTTCAGATGTTTTTAGTTCACATGTTAGGCGCTTGTCAGTCGGCTCTTCTGGTCTGGATGGCATTGGACCGATACTTTGCCATCTGCAGGCCCCTTTCCTACCATGATCACATGTCTTTACCTGGATTCCTCAGGTTTATCATCCCTGTTATGATCAGGGATGTGATCATGGTGTCAGCGGTTGTGATTCTGGCAGGTAAAGTGTTGTACTGCTTCAGGAATGTGATAAACCACTGTGTCTGTGAACACATGGCCTTGGTGGAGTTGGGCTGTGGCAGCACAGCCATCAACAGTCTAGCTGGGTTATTAGCAGTATTCTTGATCACTGTAGTTGATTTCTTGTGCATCACCGCTTCATATATAATCATATTCCGTTCTGTGCTGCGTTCAGGTAAATCCAGCGCTAAAGCTCTGCACACCTGCTTCACTCACATCATCGTCATGGTCATCAGTTTGACCTTCGTGCTCACAGCTTTCCTGTCGTATCGGATGAACAGTCTCCCAAACGCTGGCCGTCTCTTCGTCAGCATCATGTACATGTTCCTTCCCAGCTGCATAAACCCGATCATCTACGGAGTCAGAACCACTGAGATTCGACAAAGTATCCTCAAAGTGCTGTTTACTTATTGGTAGGCAAGAACTGTCAAACATTTTTTAAAAATAAAAAATAAATTTTAGTAAAGTACTTTTTCAGTCATCCTACTAAATCTCAAAACGAGAGGATCCGGTTTGGTGGCCTTAGGATCGCATCTCTGCTTTTTGCACATGATGCGATCTTATGGGCTTCACTGCAGCGGTTTGTGAAGCTGCTCAGGATCAGTGCCTCCAAATCCGAGGCCATGGTCTTGAGCCAGAAAAGGGTAGAGTGTCTTCTCCGGGTCTGACACTTCGAAGAGCCTCTGACACAGGGGACGATGCAAGGAATTAATCCACGCTACAACTAGGCCTGTCACGATAACAAATTTTGCTGAGCGATTGTCTAAAAAAATTATTGCAATAAACGATAGTATTGTTTCAAGACCTTTTGACGCTGATTTAATGGAAATGACTAATAATGGATGTGATTTCCTGCCATAGATAGATGTACTTTATTTTCAAAAGAACACATAACATTGGAACTGATAAACTATATAAACAAAACAAGCAAAAATAAAATGGATTCTCAGTCCCCATTAACAAAAAACGTACTTGAATAAAATCTAAACGTAAAGCCAAAGTGGAAACAAATACTGCATTCAACCAAAAGAGTGCAGATTATGAAGTCTGTATACCAGGGGTCACCAACTCCAGTCCTCCAGTCCTACCATCCTGTAACTTTTAGATGTGTCTCTGCTCAAACACACCTGGATCAAATAAACTGCTCGTTTCCAGCCTATTGCAGAGAGGAATGAATGCTGGTGAGGGAATTCAGACATTTTGGAGCAGAGGTGAATCTAAAAGTTGCAGGATGGTGGCCCTTGAGGACTGGAGTTGGTGACCCCTGCTGTATACTATATTGCCCTTCAGTAATCAGTAGATTTAAATAGAGAAGATGGGCACATCCGACTAACTAATGCAATAGTTCACACTGCACGACTTTTTGCCCCATTTTCCCCTTACGACAATCTTAGATCCTTGACTGATCTAAGATTGTCGCTAGTGATGTCGTAACCGATCATCCTGTAGTGTGATTTAGATCGTCGTGGCCGCTCCGAAATAAATCAGGGGTTTTCCCCAACTGGGAGCTTAACGCTGAATGTGACTGGTAGCCAATCAGAAAGCGCCGATTCTCCTTTGCGCTTTCTGAGGGGAAATTACGGAGGGGAATCCCAAACAGCTGACACGGCGCGACACGAAGTCCAGCGGACATCGGAGATGATATGTGGAAACTACATAAATATTTATTCAACATTTCGTGCAAAGAATATAGAAATGACAAGGGGAGGAGTTGGAGCCAAATTGCTACCGCAGCTGATAAACCCAGTAAGTTTTCAGCTGTTCTTCGTTAACGTGACATAAATAGGTTATAATGATTTTCATTCAGTCAGGACTTTACGCTGACTCTAGCCACATGCATCACAGGTAGATTCTAGTAAAGCATTGATTAATGTCTGATTTTAAAATTAGTTAACTGGACTGTAGCCATTATTTTGGACACCACAAGGCACGACGAACCCGATGGTACAGTTATACCCAGGATTTCTGTCGGCTAATGTGTCTCTCAGGTTTTGAAAATGGGCCGACAATGGGCGACAACTCGTGCCGTGTGCGCTGGACATTACACTAAGGAAAGGAGGGTCAGTGGAGAGACCGGAGCTGAGTCTTTCTTCATTCAGTGTCATCAAGAGAAAGAAAAAAAGGCAGGAAGAGACGATAAAGCCGATAATTAAAATGAGGTCAATAGGTTTAATTTATCTTGCGATTAATTGATTTATCGTTTATCGCGACAGGCCTAGCTACAACCGGACATTCTGACTTGATTACTTGCAGCTCCAGCATAACTGAACTTGGACTACAAAATTGCTACAAAGAAAAAACATGGTGGATTCCCTAGAACTAATTAGCAGGAAGTCATGACCTTGTTTTGCAATTCCACAGCAAATGCGGTGATGAGACAATAAATCATTACAGACAAGAGAAGAATGAACAGACTGAAAAATATAACCCAAAGAGATTACAAAGATATCTACGCAGCAGCAATAGAATAACACACAAAATACACAAAAAATATAGTTAAGGGCTAAAAAGATTAGATTTTGATTGATGTTCCCTTTAAGTGAAAAATCTACAGGAAGCACCAATTTCTTTTATTTGACTAATTGTTGGAATAACAATAGAATAACTTGATTGCTACAATGTGGAGTCTAACACCATTTTAAAAGTTAATGCTAAAAGCACCAAGCTAGCAGACTAACCCATAGAAATGCATTAGAGTGGCATCAACAACAAATTGACCAATTCCAGCCGATATTTTATTATACCACAGAACCAAACGGCTTCTAAAGGCCTCAGTTGTCGACACTACATATTGTCACATGATTAACTTAAGAGTGCCTTTAGCGTGGAATATTCCACAGAGTTCACAAAGTGCTGAGAAGACAGAAGGAGCAGTTCGGCGCAGAGGAACATCATTTTTGAACTCACCCCTGGATGGAGGGGACACCGGTAACCGCCTTGGCACCAACATCAGGAGCTACAATGAAAAGCCAAGCTAGGTTTTGTGTTTTCTACACTGATAATGAAGTTCATCATGAGCCCACCATTTAATCTTCTGATCCCGGCTGGAATCAGACGGCACCTGACTCCAGCCGGGCTTTAAGCCTCATGAATCCGATCTTTATTGGACATTTAGTGTCAGTGTTGATGGAGCTAATAAATGTCCAGAAAGGAACCAGCCGACTCGCGTCTCCTTAATCAAAACTGGCACAAAGCTCAAATTTTAACAGGGCAGGGAAACCCCAACACCGACCCACAACCACCAGAGACATAAACAGTAAACGCCACAGAGAGCTGAGCCAGTGGATGTCTTTGTTAGCTTTGATCATTTTCTAAAATGAAAACCTAAAATATTATGGGGCCCAAAAACGTTTCACTCGATCAAACAAGTCAGAGTTGTAAGGAAGTCGTTGTTTTCACTCTGTATGATGAGTGAAGATGAAGAGTACAACAGGAGTAAGTCGCAGTGCGGACATTTTAGGTAAACCCCATACAGACATCAGTACAGGTTTTACTAAGACTGTAACATTTCTCGCCATGTGTATTAAAATCTCCAATCTTATCGGATTTTTTATCATTCAGACAAGAAGTCTGAGAACTAGAGATGTGCCGATCAGTTTTTTCCTCCCTATACCGATACCGATCACATAATTATTTTTTTTTTTTATCATAAACACTACAGGTTACATTATGTGGAAAAAGGAACCATGAATTCACCTTAATTTAGACAAAAACTTGTTTTTAATAACTTTTTCCAAGAAGAAAACTAAACAAAACAGGCATTGTGCAAATTGTACTGCTATTGATAATACTATCTTTAACAGACTGATGACATATGAAGGATCTGAAGAGGCTAAATAATGCAAAGAGCCAAAATAAAACCTCTCAACATTGCCAAGAAGTTCAAGTATAAAACTTAACATTCAAAGGCAAAAACAGGATCCATTACAATAAACAATCCAGAGTTACTGAATGAAAACTTCCTGTTAGCATGGCGGCTAGCTGATTACTGCTAGTTCTGATTGGCTGTTTCTGACTGAGCGGAGTAATTATGCAGATCAGGGAGGAGATCGATTATTTTTTTAGAGATGATCTGTCTCATGTTAGGACAGCGAAAGTTTTAATATGTAGGTAAAATGTATTTTTTAGGTTAGATGCTGCAGCTTTAAGCAGGTTCGGTGTGAGAGTCACTACCAGGTGGAGCAGAAGCGAAGCTCCGTCTGTCAGATATTACTACCTGTAGCGTAGCAGCGGTTCAACAGGAGAGCAGAACCAGCGTCTTTCATCGCAGCTCGAAGACTTAAATAACTTTCCAGGTTATTTGTTTAGCTTTCTGACCGTCATGCTAATCCGGGTGAGTGTTTGTAGCTGTGCGCTGCTTTACCTGCTATCTGATCCTCCGTATGTCTTTTTTACTGCAGTGAGCCTCGATGTAGCCAACCTCCGTCAAGTATGGCATTGTTTTTATGTCGTATTAGCTTCGTTGTGTTGATGCATTTTGACGTGCTTCAATTTTCCGCCACAACACGCAAACTTCCCCTTTCACTCAGTGCGTTATAGTTCCACATCGCTGAGGATTTGTTGCTGCGCGTTTGCGCAGAGTGAAGGAAAGAGGAGACCAGCTGCACAGGCAGGCTGGAAATGAGATGATCGGTATCGGCAACAAGAGCCAATGATCGCCGATCACCGATCATGCACTTTTTCACGAAAATCGGCCCGATTATGATCGGTGACCGATCGATCGGCACACCTCTACTGAGAACTAATCCAGAGTACCATGAGTTTGGTCAAAACAAGAAAAACAAGAATGGAGGACGTTTGAAGATGCGGTTAAATTGATGCATAATTGACCTTTCATCTTTACTGGCTCTGAATGAAAGGTCAATAAAAAGTTACGTTTTGTGTCATTTCCCATCCCAGCATTTACGTCTCAGGTTGTAAAAGTTCAGAGGTTTGCTCTAACGTTTCTCTAACCAATAGCAGAGCGTGACAGAAGATATAAAAATCAGAGTCAGAGGGATTTTGTTCTCACAGCTGGATGAAGGAAAGATGCCCAGTCAGCAGAGACGGTCGGCACCAAACTCCGAACAGGTGAAACATTCAGAGCCGGGATGTCAGTGGATCAAACGCTAACTTCCAGTTTAACCATTGCTGATGTTTTATCTTTATTTATTCTCCATTTCTCTCAGGCACTCGAGTCTAATACAGAAATTATTTTTTCTGTTTTCAGCATTTTTGTTGATGTGATCCAAACTTGAGGAAACGTTTGGTCTTCTGAAGGTTTGATTTATAAATTCCTCTTTTTCAGTTTAACTGATATTTTTATTTTAAAGTGCTGCCACAAAGTTTAGTTTCTTTTCTTTGGAGTTTTGAAATTTGTAAAGTTTGGAGTTCAGCAGGAAACCATAACATTTTTAACACAGTATGAGTTATTTTAGATTTTAATTGCTTACAACCCGGTTATGTTGCAGAGTTTGATCTGTTGTTTTCCTGCTCAGCCTTTAGCTGCTTTTCTCCTTTATTTTTTTTAAATCCACGTAAAAACATAAGAGGCTACAAAAAGGGGTGAAATCTTTTCTTGCATTTTTTTTTACTTTTTGAGGACTTTATTAAAATGTAAGGAGTACATTCAACATTTTTCATGATCTCTTTTCATTCAGAAGCATTTGTTTCAGTAAAACTGGAGATTTACGTTCTTCCAAACGTTCAGTGTGTGAACAGTTGATCAATGTGGAGAGTCAGTTACAGCCGTCTGCCTTCAGGCAGAAACACATGATTTTTCAGAGTATTTTACAGAAATGAGAGTTTATCTTAGCACATATTTAATAAGTAAAATAAGATTTAAAGACAAAGTCACTGTGAAATGTTATTGTGGACATAGATAAAAAATTGTGAAACTTGTAAGAGGAATAAAACTACAGGTGTTGTCAAATGCCAAAGAAAATGATGTAAAATCTAATTATTTCTGTGAAGGTGAAAAGTTTTATTATTGAGATGTAAAACCCATGAAATGTTTTGTGCCTCTATATCTGACTAACCCCACTAAAAGAAGAATTTAATAATCCAAAACTCGCCAATGTTTCCTCTAAGATGGCATTAATTTCTCCTGAGACTAAAGCATTTTAAATGTTTGTCTTAATAGTTTCTTTTTATATCAATTAGTGCATCACAGGCCAGGTTAGCAACAGAGTTTTATGTTTGTGTGCTGTTTCAAATGTTTATATTATTATTTTTATTATTATTATTATTATTAAATCAGCTGTTAATTCCAAAACGATTTTCTTTTTTTTTGCGAAAAGAAAAGGTTTGAAGAGTTCAGATGATAAGTTCTTTTTGCTGCTAGAATAAGTTTATAGTAAAATGTGACTTTTCATCCATCTTTAAAAGCATCTGTGGATTTCCTGTTCGCAAAGACGAAACTGCCTGAAATTTAAGGATTAAGTTCATCAAAGTTTTCACTTTATGCACTTTAATCTTCATCCTGCCTGATTTTGCTCTGAGGTGGTTAAAGGCCTTCAGATAACAGAAGATGTGAGCATAGTGCTGAAAAGCTTGGTGCAAAAATCACATCTACACAAATCCATCATGTCTGCCTGTTCTCTTTACAAACTCAAGTTTCAGTAAAGAAGATTTTATCTAAGCCTTGAAATAAATGTATGAACTTGTAATTCTTGCCCAGAATGGTGAACCATGTTTCTAGACAGAGGCGAGGCTCAGAAACATCCACCTGGGTGCCGGTGCTGTGAAACGTGTCCCCTGACAGATGAAGGAGTGATCTTTGTGGTAGTGAATCTTCAGCGGCTCAGATTACTTCAACTTTTTAACATTTCTGAATGTTTTCTTCGTCAGGCCGCCATCTAGAGTTTGTCCTGTTGGGAGCCTTTAATGCCAAGGTGGGGAATGACAAAGTTACCTGGAGAAAACAACAAGGTGAACCTCTGTAATTTTAATCTGAAGGAATGGGAGGAAGCCATGAAAAATGGACCTTTGGTTGCTGAACCACTCAGTACCCTGGAAATGAAAAGCAGTTTCCATTGATGCTGTTTGGTTAACCGGATGATGGGTGGATTGATGGATGGGTATTAAGTGAATATTGACCTGTGTGTTTTCAGGCTGACCCTGAAGCTCTGGACCAGGACGGTTTGGTAGGAGACGATGATGGAACCATTGAAGGAAAACATTTCTTCCCATGAATACTTCATCTTCAGTGGCTTCAGTGAACTTGGAGCTCTGAAATCCTTCATTTCTATCCCCTTCCTGATTCTGTTCTTTGTGTCTCTGTTTGCCAACTCCCTGCTGATCTATGTGGTCATTTCACAGAGGAGCCTCCACTCCCCGATGTACATCCTCATCGCCTGCATGTCATTTGTTGATATGTGCCTGCCACTGATTCTCATCCCCAACCTGTTGCTGAATGTCTTGTTCAACGCGAGCGGGATCTCTCTGAGCGGCTGCCTGGTTCAGATGTTTTTGATTCATATGTTAGGCGCTTGTCAGTCGGCTCTTCTGGTCTGGATGGCATTGGACCGATACTTTGCCATCTGCAGGCCCCTTTCCTACCATGATCGCATGTCTTTACCTGGATTCCTCAGGTTTATCATCCCTGTTATGATCAGGGATGTGATCATGGTGTCACTGGTCATAATTCTAGCAGGTAAAGTGTCGTTTTGCTTCAGGAATGTGATAAACCACTGCTTCTGTGAGCACATGGCCTTGGTGGAGTTGGGCTGTGGCAGCACAGCCATTAACAGTCTGGTTGGCTTATTAGGAGTCTTTGTGGTCCCTATTGTTGATTTCTTGTGCATCACCGCTTCATATATAATCATATTCCGTTCTGTGCTGCGTTCAGGTAAATCCAGCGCTAAAGCTCTGCACACCTGCTTCACTCACATCATCGTCATGGTCATCAGTTTGACCTTCTTACTCACGGCTTACTTGGCGTATCGGATGAACAGTCTCCCAAACGCTGGCCGTCTCTTTGTCAGCACCATGTACATGTTCCTTCCCAGCTGTATAAACCCGATCATCTACGGAGTCAGAACCACTGAGATTCGACAAAATGTCCTCAAAGTGCTGTTTACTTATTGGTAGGTAAAAACTGTGAATTATTTTTTTAATACTAAGAAAATTTTCTACAAATGTCAATAAAGTACTTTTTCAGTCATTCTGTCGTACTGCTTCTTTCGGGATCATTGTTTGGTTTACGACCCAAACTGGACCAATTCCCTCCCTTTGATAAAGAAGTCACATTCCAGTCAGTTTTTTGTCCTATGGCCACAAAAAAGATCAAATCTCCAGTCTTATCTCCAGTGATAGTTGGAATCAAGTTTTGTTCTGAAATCAGTATCACCATAATTGGCCAACAGGACTTCCTACGAATTTAGGAAATCCTGACCAAACGTTTTACATCAGCAGGACTAGATAAACCCGCCGGGAGACCAAACCCTGCTACCAGCCCACAGGTGACCTTCCTAGACGACATCATGACACATCCAGGTGCTCAAAGATGGCGACCGTTCATCAGTGTGATAGGGAACAGTCTGTTGAATGGATGGTTTGGTGAATGCTCCAGTATTAATCCACAGATGGTCCATAAGCATGTGTGAAGACAAATGTGCATCAAGACAGCAATTCTTAACAAGCCAGCAGAAATTCTTGAAAATATAGATAGTAAACTAATTATAAGTAAATTGCATTATTTACTTGGATTGGACTAATTTCCTTACATTAAAATGAATATTCACAATCAGATCAACATACGTTGCAGAATCTCTAATCAAACATTGTAAATAAACTACAATAAAAATTTTAGCGCAAGTTTGCAACATGGTTCACTAAGCAATTGAGTCTTGTCCTTAAAGTGAAGTCCTGCATAGAACTATGAAACCTAGAGCAAGGTAGATGTCAGTTTTACATTAAAACAATCAACAAATTATCCATTTCTGATTATGTGAAAGTTTGTAAGTTGGTAGAAACCTTTGACCTGCAGATCAGGATATCTCATGAAATCATCAAAGCCTCTGTCCAGAAACTGGGAAACAGAGTTTAACTGGGAAAGACAGCTGGAGTTCAGATTGGTCAAATCCAGTGACAGATTTTGGTCTACTCTCCTTTTCAGAGTTGTGTTATTCAGTTGCATTTAAGGGTTTTTGAGCATGATTTGCCTGTTTAGGGTTATGCCACATCATCTCAATCAGATTAACATCAGGGCTTTTGACGTTAATCTCCTACAGAACCTTAATTGTTCTGTTTTTAGGCACTCAGAATTAAAAGTTTGAAGGAAGTTGCAGAGTTTATGTTGTTTTTCTCATTTCCCTTCCCAGCATTTACACCAGGGGTCCCCAAACTACAATACCTGAACAATACCAGAGAGCATTCAGATTTTTTTTCATTTATTGTATTTTCCGGTTTATATGTGGATTTTTCTTCAACCACCAGGGGGCTCTTTAGCAGGAAGTGTGTCCTGTAAACTGTGGGGCGAATTACTGCCATCTGTTGGACTTTTAGGGAACTGCTTGACTTTTATGTTATTTAATCAGTAGGTTGTTTGCTAGCGGTAGAGCAGATGAACACGTGTCTGTTATGAACGCTGCATTCCAGGTTGAATTCTTCGAAGCGATGCCTGTAAGTAGCAGCTTATACTTCAAACCGAGCCTTTATGTTAACATATGAGAAATTAATATATAATAGTTACTTTCCCTCAGTGGAATATATACTAGTTAGTCCCAGTGACCGTTTCACTCATGGTTTTTGCCCATGTGCTTTCTGGGTAAAAATCAATCGAGAAACGCACCCCCCACCCCCCAACAATCTCCGGCCCCCCACCAGAGAAGGGAAAAGTTATGTGGCCCTCACAGGAAAAAGTTTGGGGACCACTGATTTACACTTTTGGAGTTGTAATAGTTCAGCGATGAGCTCTATTTTGTCTTCAGCCAATGGCAGCGGGCCAGAAGGTATAAAAGTGCTGACGCAGAGGAAGTAGTTTCTCACAGCTGGGTGAAGAAGAGATGTTTAGCCTGCAGAGATGTTCAGTAGCACACGTCCAACAACAGGTGAAGCATACAGCATTATGTTAACTTGTAATTTAACCACCAGATCATTCCTGTTCTCACTCAGGTTTTAACTTGTGTGTCACTTTATCTTTCAGGTACTTTAGTCACCGATACAAAATCACTAAATACTTTCTTCCTGTGTTTTCAGCATATTTGTTGATGTGAAGTCAAACCCGAGGAAATAACTTCTGCTTTTTCTAAGGTTTGTCTGACAAAATAATCACTAAAGTTCTACTGATTTCTCTAAAGTTCGGCTAAAAGGTTTATATCAATGTCTTTTGAGGTTGAAATCTTAAATCACTGGAGTTCTGAGTTAAGCAGGGAACTGCTTAATCAGTGAGTTTATATTTTATTGTAGTTTTTAACAGTTGTTCAGTTTTTATTTATTTGAAACCAGCTCAACCTTTATCTGCTTTTCTTTCAAGATTATAAACTCAAGTGAAAGCAGAAGATGTTGCAAAGTCATTTTTCTTTATTTTTAACTTATTATAAAAGGTAAAAAAGACAAAAATTCCATTGAGAAAATATTGAATAGATTCCAAATTTGTTTCTTTTTCAACAACTTTTCTTGTTTCAGTGAAACAGGTGAGCCAAGTGAGGCGTTGGAGGTTGGGGAGTTACTTAAAGCAGCTTTCCATCACAATCGCTTTATTTGCCAAGACGTTTACAGCATGACAGAGTTTTTCTTGGCATAAACTCACATATTTAATAAATCATGCTGAAATGTTGTTAATATAAGTCATGCAAACTCTGAAACTTGTAAGATAAAATTATGGATATAAAATTCCAAATATATATTTTAAATCTTTTAGACATCCATTTCTGTTCAAATAAAAATGAAACATTTTGTTATTGAGATAAAAAAAAATCTGTGATGAAGTAAATGAAACATTTTTGCCTCCATTTCTGACCAAAAATGCTTTTTTCTGCTGCAGTGTTAATTTCTCATGAGACTGAAGTATTTTAAATGTTTTATTAATACACATCTATTAATAGATATATTTTGTTTTTTAAAACTTTCTGTTATTTATCTCCTTGCAGATTTCTTTAGTTTCTTGCTTTTCCAGGCACTGCACCGGATTTTAGCAATAGGTAATCCACTAGTTATTGATAAATGAGTTATCACTGATTATAAAATACTTTTCATGTATCATGTAAAAACTATCAGAGTTCATTAAGGGTTCTTGTTCAGAACATGAATAGTTCTTTGCTCTCAACTCCTAGAGTAAAATGTTTTATATATATGTGCGTGTGTGTGTGTGTGTGTGTGTGTGTGTGTGTGTGTGTGTGTGTGTATTTAAAGCTATTTGTGAATGTCCTGCACTCAAAGATGAAACAGTCTGGAATTTAAGGATTATGTTTATCAAAGTGTTTTCTTCTTTTCTGTAATCTTTGTCCTGTCTGTTGAAGGCCTTTACATAAAGGAAGCTGTGAGCACAGAGCAGAAATGTTTGGTGCAAAGACACTAAGATATAAAAATATTAATTTATTTTGAAGTGTAATCGTGTTCCTGGTGAGAATGAAATGCATTTGGAAAGAAACTAATGTTACAAAAAGCATTCAGTTTGTCCTCCAAGCAGCGCAAGCCTCAACTATAGAGGAAGGTCTGGATAACCTAAGCCAGCATAACTACAAGCTTCACTAAAAAATGAAACAGGTTTTAATCTTAAAAGTAGACAAGGTGTCTGCCTCACTGAACAGGAGCCTAAAAGATCTGCCTCCTGTTTTACGTTTAGAGCCTCCAGGAACCAGCAGTGATCGTGTTTTATGAAATAAGAAAGGTTCTGTTAGGAACATCTGGACCAATCAGATCTCTCATGTATTGTACAGATTGATTATTAACAGCTTTGTGGGCGAGAACAACTCCTAATTCCCTTATGAATGTTTATCAGAAGTCCTGGTCCTGTGTTTTATATCAGCTGAAGGCTTTCAACAGTGTTTGAGGACTTCCTGATAGTAAAGAGCCTTGAAACAGTGAATGCCTGGGCCATCACCGCTTGGCCAGACTGGTCAGTCAGCTTCCTATAAGACTCAGGACTTTGGATACACCAGTTCAGATTACACATACTTCCAATAATTTGTTGTCTTTGCATGGCTGCCATGTGGAGTTTAATCTTCTTGTGAGGCTTTATTGGCCAAGTGAGGAATGACAAAATTACCTAGATAATACAACCAGGTGAACCTCCTCCTTAATCCCAAGCAGAGTCGTGTCCGGTTGTTGAATATTTAATCTTGGGTAGGGCTGAAACGATTCCTCGAATGATTCGAGTACCTCGATTACTAAAATTCCTCGAGGAAAATGTACCTGCCTCGAAGCTTCGTTAATTTATGTTTTATTAGTTAGCGCACCGTGTTCTGGCAGGGACTTCATTTGCGTTGCGCGGAGCTCTCACTTCCGCCTCTGAGTTGTTGACAAAAGCTAAGTCTCAGCGGCATAAAGTCCAATCTTCAAGATTGGCCCGTGGGGATTTTATTGATTGATGATAATGCCCGACTTTTTATCGTTTTTGGGGAACCAATAAGCATCCTTAAAATGACTGGGGGAATGCCTGGAGTACGGCAGCATTTCTCCTCCGGGGCTGCTGGTTGAAAGCGAACGGCGGGAAGAGCGCTGAGGTGAGCGGATAGACTGAACAGGGCGGGCGGCTGAGTAGCTGATGCTTACCGTGTAAATGTAGCTTTACCGACGAACCGCACAATAAATTTCATATCCCGGTCTGAAGAAACGGGTGGCGGAGCGCATCGTACATGGCTGGTAGATGAGTTTCTGAGTGTGACCAGTGAAGGTGTTGTAAATATCCCGTATTGCTTCCCCCCGTGTTCGTCCCCCGGTCTAACGGTTCGTCAGTCCGCTGGTCTATTTCCTCCCCTCCTCCCCATCTTACGTTCGTTCATTCGCCCTCTCCTCCCACTCCAGGCGGCATTTCCCGTATTTTCAAACCCAAAGCGTGACAGGTTAGGTGGCAAGGTGAGTTTAATTAATCTATTAAACTCACTGAAGATGAATACATAAACTAAAAGCTGGATTGTAGACATTTTTATAAGCATATTTGTGAGCCTGCCTCTTTGTTATTAAATTCAATATAATTTCAGATTTTTCTATAACTTTTCTTCTGGTTAACTTAGAAAGTGAGCTATTATTGTTACAGGCTAGTTTTCTAAACTACAAAAAAGCAACTGTTAGGGATGCTCAAATATGAAAAATTGGACTGATATTGATATCTGATAGTAACACCGGTATTATGCCAGATTTACCAATATTTCATTTTATAATTTTTTTTATCCGATTACTCGATTAATCGTAAGAATAATCGATAGATTACTCGATTACTAAAATATTCG
Organism: Poecilia mexicana; assembly: GCF_051168715.1. Classification (NCBI taxonomy): domain Eukaryota; kingdom Metazoa; phylum Chordata; class Actinopteri; order Cyprinodontiformes; family Poeciliidae; genus Poecilia; species Poecilia mexicana. The sequence continues at coordinate 5,859,983 of NW_028263382.1, read as the reverse complement.
TTTACAACAGCCCTAATCTTGGGTGATGCATAGTCAACCCCATATTTATCATAGAAGCTTTAATGTCTTTAGGATCTGGTCACATAGGACTAGACATCAATAATCAGTACACCTACAGACATATGTCTAACAAAGGGACAGAAGGTTAAATCAATTATTGGCTGGTGTTAAATTGGAGGTGTAAATGACTACGAGACATTATGAACCCAATCAAGCTGTTGGGATAAGCTACAAACATGTGGAGATCTCTATGCCTAAGATTTTCCACTTAAACCTCAGAGTTTTGTTCTTGTTGTAATTTGGAATTGAAATGGACCATCTTCAAGACTTTGTTGTAGATGTGGCTTCCAGGAAGGTACTGGTTGTCTGTCTTTTTGGAAGTTGGACAACAGGCAGGAAAGGTTTGTAGAAGTCAACCATCCAAGAGACCTTGTAATGACTGACCTCAGGTTTAGAGAAACTAAAGCAAAATGAAACTGAAGGAACGTGAAGGCCGTGAAAAATGGACCTTTGGTTGCTGAACCACTCAGTACCCTGGAAATGAAAAGCAGTTTCCATTGATGCTGTTTGGTTAACCGGATGATGGGTGGATTGATGGATGGGTATTAAGTGAATATTGACCTGTGTGTTTTCAGGCTGACCCTGAAGCTCTGGACCAGGACGGTTTGGTAGGAGACGATGATGGAACCATTGAAGGAAAACATTTCTTCCCATGAATACTTCATCTTCAGTGGCTTCAGTGAACTTGGAGCTCTGAAATCCTTCATTTCTATCCCCTTCCTGATTCTGTTCTTTGTGTCTCTGTTTGCCAACTCCCTGCTGATCTATGTGGTCATTTCACAGAGGAGCCTCCACTCCCCGATGTACATCCTCATCGCCTGCTTGTCATTTGTTGATATGTGCCTGCCACTGATTCTCATCCCCAACCTGTTGCTGAACGTCTTGTTCAACACGAGCGGGATCTCTCTGAGCGGCTGCCTGGTTCAGATGTTTTTGATTCATATGTTAGGCGCTTGTCAGTCGGCTCTTCTGGTCTGGATGGCATTGGACCGATACTTTGCCATCTGCAGGCCCCTTTCCTACCATGATCACATGTCTTTACCTGGATTCCTCAGGTTTATCATCCCTGTTATGATCAGGGATGTGATCATGGTGTCAGCGGTTGTGATTCTGGCAGGTAAAGTGTTGTACTGCTTCAGGAATGTGATAAACCACTGTGTCTGTGAACACATGGCTTTGGTGGAGTTGGGCTGTGGCAGCACAGCCATCAACAGTCTGGTTGGGTTATTAGGAGTTTTTATGGTCACTGTAGTTGATTTCTTGTGCATCACCGCTTCATATATAATCATATTCCGTTCTGTGCTGCGTTCAGGTAAATCCAGCGCTAAAGCTCTGCACACCTGCTTCACTCACATCATTGTCATCATCATCGGTTTGGCCTTTACGCTCACAGCTTTCTTGGCGTATCGGATGAACAGTCTCCCAAACGCTGGTCGTGTTTTTGTCAGCATCATGTATATGTTCCTTCCCAGCTGCATAAACCCGATCATCTACGGAGTCAGAACCACTGAGATTCGACAAGGTATCCTCAAAGTGCTGTCTTCTTATCGGTAAGTAAGAATTGTGAAATAATGTTGTAAAAAAAGACCACAATAAAGGACCTTTCAGTCATTCTGCTGCTGTTTTGTTTGGGATCATTGATCAATTTGGACCAAACTTCAGCCATTGAACAGAATCAATCACATTTGACTGAACAACACAGAGGAGGTTATGGCTGACTCAATAGCTACAAGATCCTTAAATGACAAAAAAGCTCAAATCACTAGTTTTTCACCATACTTGATATACAAATATATAGACAATAATGGATCAAATTAACTGTACGTTTTTTTCTTTTTCATATAAACAAACTTTAAAGAAAAAGTACACAAAAATAGCGGGTTGTGGTAGTGGCAGGTGTGTGTCTGTATCTGGTGAATATTTGGTTCTAACATGTTTGTTTTTCATTCAGTGGGTATAAAATCCAGAAATCAAACTCAATTTAGAGTAGCAATAGTTCATAATAAAATGACTCACATAAACGTAAACAGTACAACGTGTTTTTTTTTCAGAAAGTTATTCAAGTAAATGCAATTGAGTAAATGTCACTACTACACAAGTATGCACAAAACTTCCTTTAAACTGAAGAAAATGAAGAAAATCCAACGATAAAAAGCAGACTGGAGAACTAAATTAATCGATTTCACATATTTATTCTGTTTCAGGAATAAAACAATCCATTAGCTTTATGAATTTAGCGTACGTTCATGTTATGCTAGTCCTAATGATGGCGGCTCCCACCAGGTTACTCACCCCACCGGGGATTACCGGTCCGGTAACAAAACTGCTCCAACTCCGGTCCAGCTGTCCACTTCGGCTCACGGTCCGGTTCTGCAGTTCCAAAGTCCAGGAAAACATGCAGAAAAATTTCATATCCAGCTATTTAGTTGTTTGTTTGTTTTTTTAAGTCCACAACAACATAGAATCCAGGTTCTTCCGGCGTGAACAGTCCGTATCAGCGGCCAGCTTCGTTATTGTTCCCACTATAAACATAAGTATTAAAAATAAAATAAAATACTTTGTACAAGAGCGCTTTATGGCGTTCGGTTCATTAGCTGTATTAGCTTACTCGCGGATCTGTTACATCCAAAATGGCGGGCGCTGTGACGTATCGCAGTTCTTAACCCCCATCTCTCCCCCCGAGCCATCATAGCCAATCAAATTGCTTAAACTTGATATTAACCTTGACTGACCAATAAGGTTGAAGCAACCAAAAGGATTTACTGGCGGTAGTAAATGGCAGTTACTAGCAACAAACGCCATTTGTACTGCACGTTTTAATGTCAGCAAAAAGTACACTTGAATATTTTAATGTGTATGGCTACTAAAGGGCATAAATAATAAAATGTTTAAGTGTAAAACACCAAAAGCTAAATATTACTGTTTGAGGTGAATAGGTGTACCATAAATTGCAGTTAAGGAAAGATTTAAAGTGTGTGAGAGAAACCAAAGATATGACTTTTTAGGATTATTTGATGTTGGACACATCAACATGTTTTCAGAAAAAAAACAGGCAAGTTAACAACTAAAGCTCTTTATTTCTTCGTTTTCTCAAGGTTAGAATGTGAGAGAGAGAAAACAAACTAAATAAATTTTTTATATTGAAATAACTTTTTATGGATTTTATACCAAAGATTGATTGATTTTACCAGAAGAAATGAAGTTAACACAGGAAATAATTTATTTTCAAACTGTATAAAATGTATAAAAAGATTTTATTGGTATTGTGTTAATTATTTTTAGTATGTTTTAAGTTATAATCTTTGCAGCCAATGGTAACTTGACAGAGGGTATAAAGGTGGAGATTCAGTGGGTTTCCTTTGACTGAAGTCATCTTCGGTTCATTCAGCAACAAACTCCAGCCAGCAACAGGTGAGACATGTAGAGCCGAACTGTCAGCAGAGCTTCAGTAACTCCCAATTCAACCATTAAATCTTTGATTTTCTCTGCTTATTATTGTCATATCGCAGGACGGTTGGTGTCTACAACAAGCCAGCTGATCTGAAGGACTTTGAATATTGTAATTTATTTCTTCAGGATTTTTATTGAAGTAAAGCTAAAATATGAAACAGCTGCTTCTTCTTCTTCTGCTGCTGCTCTTCCTGTTTGTCTGATGTTTGAAATATTACTTTTTATAATGTTATATAACCAGTTTCCATTTTTTTCTTTCTTATGCGAGTCAGAAATTTGGAGTCAAAAAGGATTTCTTAAAAAACAAAGCTGTAAGTATTTTTTTTGTCAGGGATCACATTTAAATTCACAAGAACTGATAAAACACAAGATTTCCTGTTTTGTGATCATTTGTGGATCCGTTTTGCTTCCAGATCAGTTTTATGTCAGTCAGGTTTTGCCCTTCATGTTCTCTTGCACTGTTGCTGCTTTGTCAGAAGTCAGAAGTTTATCGTTCAACGTGCAAACGCAGGACATAAAGTCCTCATAAAGATACAAAAACACAACTTTCTAAAAACAGGAATGCGTCAGTGGTCTGGTTTTGTTGAATATTCAACACATTTAGGGTGAAATTACAACCTGGATGCCTCAGGCTGCAACATATTCTGCATTTTATTTTGTTTTAAATTTTAACTTAGAAATTCTGTATCTTCACGTCTCAACTAAGATATTCTTCAATTATTTAAGACAAACTAATTAGTTCTTTTCTACAAACTCCACAGATACAAACTTGTGAAACAAAGGCCAGTTGAACTCAATTAAAAACTGATCAGAATATAACTTTAATACTGAGAGTGAAACTCAGGAATGACTGGACTTCATGGATAGCAGAACTGCAACAATTTATAGGCACATAGATATAAATTAGTTTGAATCGGCTGGAGAGGGAAAATCTAAAGCATGCAAAACAAAACTCAGTAGAATAGAATAAAATCTTTATTCTCATTGTAACAATGAAACACAACAAAATTTAGGTGCAACTCGACAGATAAAAAATATAAAAGTTAACTTAAAGACAAAAATAGGCAAGGTGAAACTAAACTCTTGGCAGCATTCAGGATGGTGAGGGCTAATGGGTAAAAACTGGTTTTTATTTTGTTGGTTTTTGTCTTTATAGATCTGAAATGTTTGTCTAAAGTCTTGAAATGTGAGCCGAAGCTTTCTGACATTCGCAGTGCAGCAGAAAGGCCTCCATTGCTGGAACAAGTAGAATAGAATACATTTTATTATCATTATACAAGTGTACAATGAAATGAAAAGCACTTTTTCCAGTGCAGACATGTACATTAAAAAGAAGAAGTGTACGTAAAATGTATATATACAAAAATTTACCAAATTTAGAAATACAGAATATGAATAAATATAAAATATATATAAATATTGCACAGTAAATATCACAAGTGGTTACACTGTAGGTAGGTACCGGTGGAGGTGAGGGGCGGAAATAACTTAGTGCATGTGTGAATTTAGGATTGTTACAGCTTTTGGGAAGAAAATGCAGGCATGAGGCAGACAGCAGTCACTGCAAAGAAAACAATATAAATTAGTTATATTGGACGTTTCCAGGGGCCAAGTTAGGATTGGATGGATGAACATTGAGAAGTGAATATTGACCTGTGTGTTTTCAGGCTGACCCTGAAGCTCTGGACCAGGACGGTTTGGTAGGAGACGATGATGGAACCATTGAAGGAAAACATTTCTTCCCATGAATACTTCATCTTCAGTGGCTTCAGTGAACTTGGAGCTCTGAAATCCTTCATTTCTATCCCCTTCCTGATTCTGTTCTTTGTGTCTCTGTTTGCCAACTCCCTGCTGATCTATGTGGTCATTTCACAGAGGAGCCTCCACTCCCCGATGTACATCCTCATCGCCTGCTTGTCATTTGTTGATATGTGCCTGCCACTGATTCTCATCCCCAACCTGTTGCTGAACGTCTTGTTCAACGCGAGCGGGATCTCTCTGAGCGGCTGCCTGGTTCAGATGTTTTTAGTTCATTTCTTAGGAACGTGTCAGTCCTCTCTTCTGGTCTGGATGGCGTTGGACCGATACTTTGCCATCTGCAGGCCCCTTTCCTACCATGATCGCATGTCTTTACCTGGATTCCTCCAGTTTGTGATTCCTCTTCTGGTCAGGAATGTGGTCATGATCGTGACAGTGGTGATTCTGGCAGGTAAAGTGTCGTTTTGCTTCAGGAATGTGATAAACCACTGCTTCTGTGAGCACATGGCCTTGGTGGAGTTGGGCTGTGGCAGCACAGCCATCAACAGTCTGGTTGGGTTGATGACCGTGTTCCTGGTCACTGTGTTTGATTTCTTGTGCATCACCGCTTCATATATAATCATATTCCGTTCTGTGCTGCGTTCAGGTAAATCCAGCGCTAAAGCTCTGCACACCTGCTTCACTCACATCATCGTCATGGTCATCAGTTTGACCTTCGTTCTCACGGCTTTCCTGTCGTATCGGACCAGAAACAGCCTCCCAAACGCTGGTCGTCTTTCTGTTAGCATCATGTACCTGTTTCTGCCGAGCTGCTTCAACCCAATTATCTACGGCATCAGAACCACCGAGATCCAAAAACACATCTGGAGGACGCTGTCATTTCGCAAGCTGTGACTTACAGCTGAAAAACGATTTACATATTGTTTATTAATAAAAATGTTTCAACCGTTTGCTTGATAACATTTCAGTTTTTAAGAGGATTTTACTCCAACAGTCCAAAATATTGTGATATTTGTAAGGAATCACTTTAAGTCTAAACTTCGACCCCAGGCTGTCGCCACATTTATTGTAGAAGCTGCTTTTAAACCTTATTTGTTCTGATCCAGCAGCTTCATGGCTGAATCTAACTTTACTTATCAACCAACAAACCAGCACCTGGTCTGGAAATGTGATCAGAACAAACTGCGGTTCTGAACTGCAGAGTTAGAAACCAGAACATGGAGCTCTGTCTTTTAGAAGACACCGCCCTATTGGTGGTTCAGTATTCACGGATTTTTCTGTAACGTAACTCCAAATTATTTGCATAAAATTTGCCTCTTCATGGACACACCTGATGGTCCTGTCGACCCGGTTCTACTGGAACCAGAACATCTGCTCCACCTCCAGAGAACTCTTTCTCTCTGCTCTGAGTCAAACCAACCTGTTCCCCTCCTGGCCAGTGGGGGCGCTGCACCAAGAACCACTGAGCGTTCTCCGGTCCGCTCTGTGTTCACATATGGATTCAAACCAAACCCAGACCGAGGTTTGGAAGACCAGAGTTTGATTAGCATTCAAAAGCAGGAAGTGGACTGCATCGCAAGGAATTCTGGGTAAATATATCTAAAACAAACGTGTTGCTTTGCATCCTGGGTTAGCGATCAGGGCAGAGCCGCAGCTCAGGGACTCCCAGCAGGAGAGACTAATGAAGCAGAGCAGAAACCAACGCCAGAGGAACATGAAGGCTCCCAACTCAACTCACCAAAACATCTGCAAACAGAGGTGAAAATCTGACCTTTTTCTGGTTCAACATCAGGAAGGGAAACGTAGGAATCCCTGACATGATCAGTAATTTGTTGATGAGTTTGTTTTTCAGTGATGATAAACACGTTTTATGAGTTTAACTTCACGGTTATGCCAAAATGGAGAATAAACTCTGGAGAATCTGATTTCAACCTCCTGCAGCCAATCACAGTGCTGCTGCCTTCAGGGTCAGCTGTCCTGTGGGACGTCTGGACGTCGACTATAAGACGATCTGAGGGGAGACTCGGTGTCCTGATGAGGATCCAGCAGCAGGTAGGACATTTAACTGGGTTAATGTTTCAGTTTCCCTGTAGACGTTTCCACACAGAAACTGGAGTTTATTTATTTAAGCAGATCAGAGGTTAGACCTGGTTTTACCATGAAAATAACTTCATGTTTACGCAACTACTTGGTTTTAATTTAAACCAGTCTAACGAACCAGACTGTGTTGTGGTGAATTTCTCTGGTTCTTTTAACCAGTTAGTGATGGAATCAGGATTGTGTTCACATTCTTGCAGTTTTGTTTCTATAAAACTGCATTTTTACTTAAAGTTCCTAATTTAATGTAATTAGGGTTTAGTTAGAAATTGAGTTTTTTTCACTCATTTTTTAAAATAAAAAGCAAAAAGTAAATTGAATTTAACAAATATTTATTTGATTTTTCCTGTGTAATTCTTTGTCGATGTTAGTTTAGATTGTTTATATGATTATTTGTGAATGAGGCAGTTTTGTTCGGTCACTTTGCGTTTTCTGATCCTAAAACCTAAAGAAACATTTTAATATGAACTTACAGAAGGATTTAAAATCTGACGTTACGCCCGTCACGACCGTCCCAGAAGTTATTGTGATAAACAATAATATTGTTCTTTTAAATGTAAAACTGAAGTTTAAAACGCCAAATCGATTTTAAAACTGGGTTTTGCAGTTTTCTTGACCAGGTTCTGGTTTTGATCCAGAATGTTTTTGTCTTTTTCCATTTCCTGTTGATCCTTGACAGGGATTTAATTTTTCCTTTTCTCTGCTTTTATTTTGAAAATGAAGCTTTGATCAAAGATAAAACTAAAAATGATCTAAGTCATATTTTAAGTTGTTTTTTCTGTCTGGTTTGAGGTAAAACTGATGAATCTGTTGGTTATTGGATTTTATTTTGTCTGTTTTTTATTCTGAGCATTGAACTCATCACCAGAATGACTGGAAACCAGCAGAAGTAAGAAACATTTTATATTTACTATCTAAATACAGACAGTAAATCTAGTTCTAACTCCTGGGACGTGTTTCAGTGTGAAATTAAATTAAATAATGCAGATGTGAAAAACAGGAAGTTCTTTAGCTTCATGCGAACTGACAGGAAATAACTCAACCTTTTATTTTTTCTGTATCGTACCAAGTTCTTGTATTTAAGTGGTTTTATGATGAATGTTTTGTTTCTGTAATAGTTTGAAGGATTTATAGATGATAAAATCTGTTTCACTGAGTTTAATATCTAAATATTCAGAATTTATTTAGAACCATAAAATTCATATTTATTATGGGGGGGAAATCTTAATTGTTTTATTAGTATCTGCATCCTGTGGCTGCTGTGTTTTTATTTAGTAGATATTTCATTATTTCACAGACTAACAAAACTAAATAATAGGACTTTAATATTTTTATGTAACTCACTTGCAGAGTTTGGTAGTAAACTTACATTTACTTGAGCAGCTTTTTGGAAAAATAATAATTTTAAGAGTATTTTTACTTTTACTTGAGTAATTTAATTATGAAGTATTTCTTCTCTTACTTGAGTAAAATTTCTGGATTTTGAGTAAAAAACAAACATGTTTTAACCAGAAATCCACCAGACAGACTCACACCTGCAGTTTCTGCTAAAGTTTAAACAGTTTTTTTATTGAAAGAGACTGATTTGAAATATTTTGTTTTGCCTGATTTTGTTATTTTGTATTTATCTAAATTATTTTAATTTCGGTCCTTAAAATACAAACATTTCCCTTTAACTTTATATTTTGGTTCGACTGATGATGTGATTTTTAAATATTAAATGACTGATAATTTGATCAGGTACTCAGTACTTCAGTAAAGTTTTTACCAAATACGTTTTCTCTTTTACTAGAGTAAAAACATGTTGAAGGTTTTGGGTTCTCTGCCCCCCTCAGCACAAAGCAGCAAATAAAAATAGATTCTGTTTGTTAAATTGTTATAGAAACACCTCAGAATGAGGAATCACAGCAAAAATGATTATTATAAAAACAGATTATCTGAATCTTTACTGGTTAATTTTCCCTTCTCGACAGTCAGATTGGAGAAAATCAGACAATATTTTCATAGAATCATCTGTGAAAACCTGGGAGTAGTGATGAACTCTGACCTGAACCTTCGGAGTCACATAAAGACAGTTACAAAGTCGGTCTTCTATCACCTTCCACTGAGAGAAAATACTTTAAAATGCTGTTGGTAGTTTATAAATCACTGAACAGCTTCAAGATCTGCTGCTGATCAACATTCCAGATGAAGCAGCTTTCAGCTTCTATGTACCACATATCTGGAACAAACTTCCAGAAAACTGCCAAACAGCTGAAACACTGAGTTCCTTTAAGTCCAGACTAACAGTCAAATGTTTAGAGTTGCTTCTGAAACGTAGTAAATGAAACGTTGATCAACATTCTGATGTGTAACGACAGCAACATGTAATGTTTACCATGTAACGTCTTTTATGAGGCTGTATTTCTGTTTTGTTTTTTTGACGTAAAGCATTTTGAAGTGTTGCTGAAATGTGCTATACAAATAAGGTTGACTGATTTGATTGATTGATTGATTGATTGATTGATTGATTGATTGATTGATTGATTGATTGATTGATTGATTTGTCCAACCTGTTGTTGTTTCCAGGTGAGGCAGCGCCATGTTGGACGCTCCGCTCACCAGGAACTTGTCCCACTCCAGCTTCCGGCTCAGATGTTTTCCGGAGCTGCAGGACCGCCGCTGGATTCTGGCGCTGCTGTTCTTCCTCTGCTTCCTGTCTGTGCTGCTGGGAAACTCTGCGCTGGTCTACGTGATCCGCAGGGTGGCGCGCCTGCACAGCCCCATGTACGTCCTGGTGTGCCTGCTGTGCGTGGTGGACGTCCTGCTGGCCTCCGTCATCCTCCCCAACATGCTGCTCAACCTGCTGTTCGACTGGAGCCACATCTCGCTGGCCGGATGCCTCATCCAGATGTTTTCCACGTACTTCCTGTCGTCGCTGGAGTCCACGCTGCTGTTGGTGATGGCGCTGGACCGCTACGTCGCCATCTGCAAGCCGCTGCGCTACATGGACATCATGAGCTCCTCCGCCTTCCTGAAGCTGCTCGTCTTCGCGCTCCTGCGCAGCGTCTCCATCATGTCGGCGCTGGTGGTTCTGGCCGGTTCTCTGAGGTTCTGCGGCTCCAACGTCATCCAGCACTGCTACTGCGACCACATGGCGCTGGTCCGCCTGGCCTGCGTCAGTACGCAGAGGAACCACGCGGCTGGGCTGGCGGTGATTGTCTGTTTCGTGGGTGTGGACATCCCCGTCATCTTCTTTTCCTACGTGAAGATCGTGAAGGTCGTGGTGCGGGCGGCGGCGGCCAGCGAGGAGCGCCTGAAGGCGCTTCACACCTGCAGCACGCACCTGATGGTCATCGTGTGTTTCTACCTGGTGGGCACCATCACCTTCCTGTCTGGCAGCCTCAACATTCCCATAGCAACGGGCCTCAACACCCTGATGGGCGTCGCGTACATCCTGATCCCCGCGACGGTCAATCCCATCATCTACGGCGTTCGCACCAAAGAGATCCGCCGAGGCCTTCAGAGGATGTTCAAGCTCGGAGAAAGGAAGATCGCGTCTCTGAAGGTTTCTTCTGGAAAAGGACAGACGCTGAGAACTTCCGGTCAGGAGCCCACAAGTCTGACTCTTCAAAAGTAACGCAGTATAAAGTATTCATGAACCAAAGGCCTCCATCTTAATATCGTGACTTTAACCAATACTGAAAACAAATTAGGAGCGTCCAAAGTAATCCGGTTCTCAAGGGCCGCACCTGATTGGACCAGCAGGTCATTGTGGGCGGATCCCAGTGTGAACGTTAGGAAGTGTTTTCAATAACACCAACTATTGGTAACAAATAGAAACCATTTTAGTTGTGCTAAGCCTGAAGCACTAATCATAAACATTAGCTGGGCTAAAACTGAAGTGCTAAATTGGACCATGTTGGTGTCCAACATGGCGGAAGAGGAGTGTGAACAGTCCTCATCCACTTCAAAATAAGAGCATTAACATAAACGAAGAAGAATCCGCAACAGTCGTTAACCTAAACCTAGACGTTTAACTTTATTCAACTGCAAGTTTGCAAAACTATAAATCACTTGCAGCCATTTTAATAAGTAATGCTCGTGTTTGATTGTTCAGATACTGACGAGCAGGAAGGGCTTAATAATACCTTACCATTATATTTAAAAACAAAATCAATTTTGTAAGTAAAATAATGTGAAACTGGAGAAAGCTGTTAAAAAAATAAAAACAAAGTTTTGATCACAAATGTCAGGCTGTGTATGAATATCATGACTGACGGTGAAAACACTCAGAGCTTCTAATAGTGTTTTTATTAAAGACTGTGGGGAATATACAAGTTTTCTCTGACAATATCAAAATAAAAGACAACTGAACTAAAGTATAAACAGATATGATGGGTTTCTTCCTCATCCTCCGACTTCCAGTCTCCAAGACAAACTGGTGTCTGTCCGTGTTTCAGACCCAAACACCTGTCAGACTTCAGGAAAATACAAGTTCAGGAATCTCACTTCATATTAAAATCAGCAGATAATAAACAGAAACCGTCATTAACGGCCACAGGGCTGACGAACAGAAAACTAACATTTAACACAGCTGAGCAGTTCACAGATCATCATCAGGAGTTTAGAGGAACAAAATCTGCTTTTAAAAAATAAAACTCAGACAGAAATCTGCAGTTAATTATAGATTAAATTAATTATTTTAGTATATATTAATATGTGGAAAATATTGTCAATACTTAAGCAATTTAAAGGATTTCATCTTTTACTTTATTTGCTGTTCAGGCTGCCACCAGCAGGTGGCGGTAACACAGCAGGTTGGAGACAATTTAAACGTGCAATGTTGTGACAAAGTATTCACCCTACACATTTTTAATAAGTGTCTTATCACATTTAATTGAAATTAAACTCATTTACTTATCAGACAAAGATGATTTCATTTTACTGAGGGGAAATAAGAGACTGAAAACCACCTGAACCAGATCAAACACTAAACTTCTGTTCATCAGAAATCTTCTAAATCACTGAGGAAGTATGGAGGTTGTTTTAGAACCAGATTTTAGCTTGAACTTTGACTTGGCCACTCCAGAGCTTTGGTTTCTGTTTTACATGTTGACCTGTTGATCAATATCCTGCTGCAAAACCCAAAAGGGCTTGAACTGATGGTCAGAGTTTCCTTCAGGGTTTCCTTTCAGAAAGCAGAAATTATGGTTCCATCAATTACAGTAAATCACCAGAGGAACGAAGGAGACCAACAGCCTGACACACCAAATCCATCCGTCTCTGAAAGGCTGCGTTGGTTTTACTCCGGATGAAACCATCTCCTTCCACTTTTGACTCATCAGGGTGTCAGCGGTAAATGTGAGGAAGACCTTCGTGTTCTTCTGGATCAGCTCTGGTTCTGGAGTTGGAACTCTCCCATTTTCTCTTTTCATCATCAAGCATGACCTCTGACCTTAACTGGGGCAGTGAGGTCTGCAGAGGTGTTTTTCCTCCTGACAGTCCGGTAAACTCGGTGCAACATTGGCTACATCTCAGCTGGTGCAGTTCGCCTCCTCCTGAACTGTCAGGTGTTTGTGGTTGTGTAGCAGCAGATCACTGAGATCCACCTCCTGAAGCTCCTGCAGTGAACGCACGAGCATCAGAACAAAAACTGCTCTGATGGTCTTTTCCACCACATGGACACTCAGCTTCATGTAACTCTCTATAAGCCGTGGTTTCAAGGGGCATTTAGGAAAGACGTCTGATGAAACGCTGTTCCAGCTGGTCTGCAGGATGAGGCTCCCTGTCACACAAGCCTGAAAACACCAGCAGGACGTCTGAGCAACACAACAACCAGCCAGAGGAGGCGCTGGCCTCCGATTGGCCCAATCACAATCCAGTCTAGAATCTGTGGACAACCTATTAAAGTTGGGTGGTCATAATCTTATGGCTGGTTGGTTTGCATACCAGCTGTTGGGACCATACATAAGAATCGTCATTAGTTAAGGCCACTTTTCACTGATCTGCAGGACCGTCTTCACCTGGATGTCAGAACCGCGGCTGGGTTTTAAGAAGAACCATGAAGTACAGCAGAACTCTGTGGAGTTGGACTCGTAACGATCTCTGGTGTCATTTAGGATCTACATGCATGTTCCAGTGGGTCCCACAGCATTTCTTTAACTATACCACTGCTTTGGTTTTTCTACGACTGGTGATGCTGGGCACAGCTTTCAGAGCTGGAAGATTATTTTTAACCCAATGATGATGATTTGGGAAATGATCAACGTGTCGGAACAAACCAAGGAAAACTTCATTATTCATGACCTCAATAAACAATAAAATACTGATATATTTCATGCACTGGTCCCTTGTTGTCTCGTTGGGTCGGTGCCTCTTCACCACCTGCAGATGTAAGCTGAAGTCCCTGATGTTGATCTGGTGGGGAACCACTGCAAGTCATCCGAATTGGGCAGTGTTTTTGTTTTTAAAGACCCTTCAACATAAAACACTGAAGCTAACCTCAACACAACTGAACTCCTGATCGTTCTCTAATGGAAATACGAAGAACAAAGAGAGGCATGCTTCCAGCGACCGCCGGCTCCGAGTTCCTGCCGAGGCTCAGCCTGACGACACAAGGCTGCGGTATTCTACACCCTGCGGGACGCAGAGAGAGGACAGACATGAACAAACACACAAACACGCCACCACCGAGTGTTTGGAGGGTGTCCAGACTGTGGCTCGGCCTACAGGTGACCTCTGCCGGCTCCACACTACAAACAGCAGCAAAACAACAACAGTGACGGCCGTGGCGCCCGTCGCCTCTATCTGTCGTCGGGTTTGGGTGAGTCCAGCGGTTCCTCGTCTTCCTCCTTCTCGTCTTTAGCGCCAATGAGCCGCTGGCGGGCGAAGTCCTCGAATATGATGTCATCATCACTGAGGGACGGAGAACGTGACTGAGATTAGTTCAGAGCTTCGGTTCAACAACATCAATCTGCTGCCCACACGAACAAACCGCTGCCCAAAATTATTCATACCCCTTAGATTTAAAGTTATCGCCTAACTTGAGAAATATTTCCTCTTGCTGCAACTGAAACTATGTGGGTCAGAAGAATAAAAAAACGTGTTAGTCCCACTTTTATGCAAATGCTCATTTGTACCTGTTAAATATTTTGGGATTTTGTGAGATTCCTGTGTTCTCCAATGATCCAAATAGTCTAACCAGATAAACATGGTTTAATGTGTGCAGATGGCTCAGAGGGAACAGCAGCAGCTTTCTGCACTTGGTTTGTATTCAAGTCAAGGCTGCAGCAAAGTGTTAAATTAGGACCTGTGATACGAATTATGGCAGCGTGCAACTCAAGAAACGGCTGCAAGGTAATAAAAGTCTTCAACTCCCAACGGCCGCAGCACAAAACATCATAAAAACTAATAAGAATGCTGCAGAAAGTCAAAGAACAACTGGGAAGGCTGGTGATGCAGGAAGTGCAGGAGAACCAAAGGATCAGGGCGTCCAGTGGATGCGGCGCAGCAGCGTCCGAGTCCAGACGGTCCAGCAGAGGCGCCAGCTGACCGAGGCAGAAAGACACTTTTCAAGTAAGTTTGCACCAAGTCTTGGATAAATCTCTGGGGAAAGAAATCTTCTGGCCTCTGTTTGAATCTAAAATCGAATGTTTGATGCTAAAAACCATAGAAAGCGTTTATGGTTAAACATGGTGGAGGAAACATGATGGTTTGGCATATTTTTCAGTCAACAGAAAACCTAATTACAGGAAATGGCCAAATAATCATGGTGAGAGTTTAGCTGCTGTGTTTATTCATTACTGAGAGATGAATTGATTATTTTGGTTTTGCCATTTCTTGTTGGTTAAATGAAAATAACTTTAAATCCACTTCCACCTGCAGTCTGAATAGTTTGGCATTTCGTGCAGCTCTCTGTAAATCTTTGTCAGATGTTTCTCTGTGACTCTCAGAGACGGTTGAGGTGAAGATCACCGTGAGCCACAGGGGGTCCTATTCCTTCCCCACTGGATGCTCAGTATGATGCTCATTCCCACCATGTGACTGGCTTCATATTCACGTTTTGTTGAACAGGCGTCTCTAAAAATGAACCTTTTCTAAAAAGAAAAACCAGATTATTCAGACAAGCAGCACCAACATCACAGCCTTCAGAGGAAGGTTGTAGGTTTGACTCCAGATTCCTCCTGTCACATGTTGACACACGTTAACCCAAAGTTGCCTACGAATTGGTGTGAATGGGTGAAAACCGGTTTGAATATGGCTGTCCATTTACCTTTTTAAAACACCGGATAATCTTTGACTTTGTCCAGACAACAATCCATGTCTGATGAGTTGAGAAGAAGGCAGAAAGTGAATTGGAATCGATATCCATAGAGCAGATGAGAGTCTAGCCTGATGAGAGGATGAATTTTAATTGAACAAACACAGAGATGCTTCTGCTGACTCCCGTTAGGTAAAATAGGGATGCACACGCATTTTACATGTTTAGAGTAAAGCCTTCGATAAAACCCGCAGCATGAGCCTGGATGCATTTTGAGAAAATAAAGCCAACAAACCACAGTCTGCTTGTTTTCAACATTTAACTGAGGATAAATTCATGCGCAGGCTTAATGAGACTCATTAGACCGAGTCACGGCTTGTTCAATTAAAAAGCTTCCAAAGAAAACATCAGAAAGTGCATTAAAACTGAAAATAAAAGCAGTAATGAATCCCACTGAGCATGGCAGACCTCCTAATAGGGTCTTAAAGCAATCTCACTATCATAGTAATAATCAGTAAGATCCAGAGTGGCTGCTGACAGCCACAAGAGTTTCCAGTTTAAAGCCCATTTCCTGCAGCTCCCACAGCAGCACGCATTAGGATGCATTAAGGCTGAGACTCTGGAGATGGCTTCAGAGCTGCTAATGCGCTAACGGGCCGAGAGGAAACCCTCTCTGCTGCCCGCACCGTCCAATCAGAGAGCCAGCTGACGAGCAGGAAAGACAGGAGGGCTGCTTACTTTGTGTCAAACTCAATCAGGTTAGTGTCGATCGGAGCTTCATCCGGAGCTGCGGAGAAGTCAGAAAGAGGCAATCAGAGCTCTGTCATCACACCACAAACCAACATGATTCACTGCTCTTCTCCATGCAGGGTTTCTTTTTGTTTCTAAGACAACGTTGGCGTTGTGGGCAGGATTTCTGGCAACAGTGTAAACAGAAATGAGACACACCGGATTCGTTATGGAATCCGATCCGACAGAAAAACGTTTTCACCGTTTCTGTTGACATCATTATATTGACATTCTACAAATAATCTACAGGAGAACATATAACTCACTCTAAACGCACATTTCAGTAATAACAGCCGTCACTGTATTACCCGTGTTGATGCCAACATTATCAGATGATCACACATCAGAACATGCTAGGACCGTTATTCATAGTTATATGGCAGATTGCTGCCATGTGGGAGAAAAGGAACCCCAGACCATGAATATTAACCATGGTAACTGTTCATGTATTCACATAGAGGGCATCAACAACCAAGAAATAAGATATGTCAGATGGGAAATAACTTTTAGTTTTCAGCCTGTGGACAGACGTAGTTTTTACTGAAGGAAATTCCTCCTGTTTGATTTATTGGGGGCTTGTCCGGGATCATTAGGCTGTTTTCTATCCAGCAATGTAATCTAAGCCATGATGGAGAACTTTAGCAAATTTAACTGTTTTAATCCAAAAGACAGGAAGGTTTTTCATTGAAATAATTCAGTTTATTATTCAGTCAGAAATGTGAACACATCTCACCGTCTCTGTAGATGGACTCCTCCAGCGGCTTCGGGTGCATTAATGTGAAGGGCAGCTCAACAGAGACGTCACTGGAAAACAGATCATCCAGGTGCACTGAAGCTCATAAAACATCGCTTTTCAACTGCAGATTCATTAGGGGCATTTATTAAAGTGGATATGTGTCAGCACCAGAAAGGCGGTGCAGTAAGATGTTCGGATGACCTTTTGTAAATCTCAGCATGAACGTTTCCATCCGTGACAGAGTGAAAGGTTACCTGGAAGCCAGATCTCCGAGAAGCCTGAAATCAATAAATATTTAACACCATCAGTTTCAGAGCAGCATCATTTCCAGCTGTTTAAACTGAGCCAGTCTCTTCATTTCATGTTATCAACATCACGTTAATCCACTTAGTCACTTCTACAAGCTGATTCTTTCACCAGAGAGTGCATGTCAGATACTGCAGTCAGAGATGAGACAGTTTTCTCTTAGGAGCTAGCTCCTTTAGACTTAAAGTCGCAGAGACACAAACTGTGAGTAACTGGCTGATTTTCTGAAAGGATGCATGAAAACTGCAGGACATTTTTCTTTTAATGACTCTAAAGCTGAATCTTTATTAAAATTACTTAAGAACTCCAGAACCAGTTCCCATTTTCCTTTCTTGTGGTTCTTCAAAGTTTTCCTAATCCGTTTCTTCACTACACCCTGAGAAACACCAGGTTTTCAGGTAAATCACTCTATTTAATCTGAAATCCTGTTTTTTCTCAAATTGTGTTAAACTGAGTTATTTTCAGCTTTAAGAAAATAACTGGGATCCGACTGCATCAACCTGTGGCAGGCTGTCTTTAAACCAAACCGGTGAAGTTTCAGGATTTCTCTGCGGAGCTTTCGTCCTTCCCGGACTAATGTGGCGTTGTTGGCAGGATTCCCAGATTTATTCAAGGTTTTATGCTGAAGTTGCGCAGCCTGCCATGAAACTCAGGTTAAACAACAGATATTCTCCTGATCCAACTCGTCCCAATGGTTGGGTTTCAAAGCAACGCCTACAGCAGGGGGCCCAAAGTGGGTCCTGGAGGCCCGGCATCCTGCATGTTTTAGTCTCTCCCTGGTGGTTGCAACAACCTCCTCAGCAAGTCAGTGTTCTGCTTCGGCCTCTAATAAGACATCATTTGGTCCAGCTGAGCTAAACCAGGGAGAGAGTAAAACATGCAGGATGCCGGGCCTCCAGGACCCACTTTGGGCCCCCCTGGCCTACAGACTTCAGATCAAAACCAGCGTTTCCGCTTATTCTGATGCATTCACTATTAACGTGTACTTTCCGGTTGAAATGACTGAAAGTAAAACTGAGAGGCAACCCACCCGCCTCGGGACACCACCAGCTTCACTTTGACTTTGTAGGACACGATGATGCCGAGGATCTCCCTGTTGGCTCCTTCTCTCAGGCTGCCCAGGAGAGCAAACACGCTGTCAGACACCAGCAGCCAACTCTCCGACTGACAGTGAAGGCACCACGAGCGTGGCAGGACTCACAGAGTGCTGGAGGCCAGGTTGGTGTCTTCGTGCTTCAGTTTTCCGTCCAGGGCGAGGCCGCGCTTCTCCCGGTTGTTGGCCAGGAATGGAGTGAGGGTGAAAACTTTGCAGAACGTTGAGCTGGGAGCCACAACGTCACTGAAGACACAAGACAGAGTTACTGCTCAGCCGTCGGCTGGCCAAACGTTCTGCCACAGGGGCTGACAAGGAGTCATGGGCCGAAAGAAGAAAAACCTAAAACCAAGCAAATGAAGTATCCTGGTATCTACTGCAGAGAAAAACCGAAAGGGATTTTTACGACGTGGTCTGGGACCAATGTAGGAAGGAAACGGGAATACATTTCTGTAAAAACACTCTGAAATTTTCTCTGAAAATTTTGAAAAGAACATTTATGGCATTTGAAATTAAGACATTTCCAAGTTTTTTGTAGAAAATTTCTGATATTGATCTAAAAATCATATTTTCTAGCAAACAGAGATTACTCTGAGAGTTTCTGAGTTTTCTGCAACGGCCCAAAAACGCTGCAGCAGATTTAGCAGGTTTTCTGTTTAACAGGTTTTGGGTCACTTTGTTTCAACACGTTTTCCATATTTATCGAGTTTAAGAGAGAATAAAAGCTGATTTTTCAGTAAAAGTCTCTGGATAAACTCGGTTTTATCTTTTAGAAAACATGAACACTTTGTCTTATACTTTACATTTTCCCATGTAAGAAAATTAACAGTTTTTAATTCTGCATCTGTGGGCCACAAATGGCCCCCGGACCCAAACCGGCCGGTTCTGGGTTTCCACTGTCAGTTTGCTGGTCTCTACTGGGTCTGAGTGTGTTTTTAATTTAATGCATATTTTAAACTACATCTGTTACAATAAGTAATTAATCCATTAACTGCATAATAAATTAAAATGTGCTCAATAATTTCCATTCTGGTTGATATTTCTTCAGTTATGGCATCATTACCAATGTGTTGTTAATGGCTTCATTTCTGTTTTATTTATTGTTTCAGATTTTTTAATAAAATTAAAGTTTAATGGTTTGAAGTGACAAACTTTCATTATTATACCTTCATCAATATATTACATGAAAATGGTCCAAATGAACAATATTATCACTTATCATGATAATTATTGGGGCAATTTATCAACATTTATTATCATGACAGGTTTATTATAAACTAAACATTTATTTTAACAATTTACTTCCATTTATTTTGATTCAGATTCCAGTTTGGACCAATTGGCTCCTAAAATATGAGACTCTGATGCCTGATTAAACTAAAATAACATTAAATGACACCAACCTGCTGGCAGGAATTAATATTAATGAAAATATTTCCTTACAGCAGCAAACTCTAAAGAGAAAATAGAAAATTATTTTAAACTGTTTGTCAAAAGACTCCCTAATCCTGGATTAGATTCATCTGTGAATCGGCTGCATCTTGTTCTTTGGTTTGTAATCAGAGCCTAAATGTTGCTGAACTGAAGCTTTGATTTGAGTAATTGGAAATGTTTTCTGATCCCTCCCAGTGTTTGTACTGAGACTCACTCCGACTCTTCCACGGCGACGGGACATTTGTACTGCGCCGTGTTGAACAGGCAGATATCCGCGTACTGCCGCACTGCACACACACAAACCAGAGTTAAGCGATCCAACATGGCCGCCGCTGCAGGAGCCACAGGAAACGGCCTGCACCTGAGATCTTCATCTTCTTCACCGTCTTGTTGGTGTTGTTGGTGACGTGAACGTTGACGCTGATGGGCTCGCCGTGGTAGTAAATCTGAGACAGAGAAGAAGAACTTCCATCAGAACGACGTCGGACAGGAAGCCACCGTTAGCGCCACCTTCTGGACAGACCGAATATCTGGAGACTTCAATGTGTCGCCAACAAATAAAGAAAGTTTATCTAAAACAAAGTCCCAAAGCTTGAGGAACAAAACGTTTTTAACCAACTCCACTAACCCAGTCAGGCAGCAGCTAATTTACTCAGTTATGTTTATTTGAGAGAAATTTACTTTCAGGAGTATTTTTTACTTCAGTAATTTTATTATGAAGTATTTCTGGATTTTCTTCCCACCGAATGAAGAACAAACATGTTTTAACCAGAAATCCACAGACAGACACCACCTGCAGTTAAAGTTTTATCAGTTTTTTATTGAAGGAAACTGATTGGGATTGAATGTTTCCTTTACCTGCTTTTGTTCATTTGTGATTAAGTTATTTATGTTAATTATTTTCATTTTGGTTTGTGAAATACCAAAATTTCCACTTAACTTTATACTTTGGTTTGTCTGATGATGTCATTTCTAAATATTAAAGAGGACCCCTTACTCAGTATTTAAGTCGATTTTTTACCAAACACTTTGTTGCTTTAATTTGAATAAAAATATGTTGAAGTTGTGCGACTTCAGAATCACTTTTGGCTAAAGCTAAGCTGAGTAAAGCTAACAGCTGATACTGAGGCGACGGTGTGCAAACCAATCACACTGTCTGTCTGTGAATCCACTGAAATCAGACCATCTGGAGCGTTTTCTTGCAGAGCAGGTTCACCTCTGCGCCGTTTATGCATGAAGGCTCACATCCAGAGAATAAGCTCCAGTGTGTGCCAACTGTAAAAAGCCTCAGCGCTTGCTCAGCTCGGCGAGCTCAACGCTAACCTCTAAAAGCTCAACTACAGCAGCCGTATGGCGTCTGGCCCAGCCAAAGTAAGAAACCATGACTGGACGTGTTGAGGATCTGAGGACGCTCCACTGCCAAGCAGGAGGCAAAATGTTTCCCTGTAAACCATCACATCATGTGGCGCTGCGCGTTGCTTCAGCAGGTAAACCACAACATGCAGCAATATCTTAAAGGGGCAGCGCTGTGTTTTCCAGCCACAAAGCTCCATTTTAAAGCACATTACACCTATTTTCACATCAGTTGTTAGAAAAATGCTGTTTGTTTCAAATATGACTTAAAAGAAATTTTATTTTGTAATGTAACGCCTTGGAATTGGGTCTGTGTCACTTTAAGAAGCTCCTGCTCTTTCCTCCATTAAGTCATACCAACATGGCTCCACTATTAACCCTTAACGACATTTTTACCAGCATTTCACTGAGCAGAAGCTCCCATGATGAGCTCAGTTCCACCAGTTGTTTGCTAATTGCTGCTGGCTAGTCTGAAGGATCTGAGAGGGGGAGGAGCTTAGCCTCGAAGGCGGGGCTCGGTCCAACCAGGCGTTTTGTAAAGCTGAATGGTTGCCATGAAGATTAAAGGATTTCCCAAACATGCATGAAAGAATCAAAGCAACACTGCAGAGAAAAACTTTATAACATGATGGGAAGATTAAAAAAAGGCTGATTTCACATGACATTAAATAAGTAATTATTTTCCCTGACCTTGGATGACTGCAGCCCAAATCATCAGCTAAAAGAACCACAGTGTTTAATTTGCCCAAACTGTCCCAGCTGCAGCATCTGTTCGTGTCTCAGGTGTTACCTCCTTGTCCAGCGACGCCTCCAGGTGCAGCGGTTTGTCCGACATCAGGAACTGCCTGGTGGTCTCGGCCGTCGGCTGGGGGCCCGGTTTCTCCGGGGCGTACTGAACCTTCCTGATGACCAGGCGCACCGAGTTCCTGAAACAACCAGAACCAGAACCTAGTCCCAGCAGCCCGACAGGAATCCTCCCATCCTGCCTTACCAGGGGCCCGACCGCGGCTCAGCCACTTTTACCTTTTGTGGATTTTCTCCTCCAGATTTTCCGCGCAGAAAGCTTTCACCTCAAAGTCGACGCCGCAGGCCTGAGGACAGCAACAGGAGGAGACAACGGTTTGACTCCTCCTCAGATCAGACGGGACAGAGAAATGAAGCTACCTTCCCGGTGTCCTCCGGTCCCGGCTGCAGGGTGACGGAGCACGGCAGGTTCAGAGGGATCTGGAAATAAACCCGTTAAAAATTTAAAACTCACTCAAACATTTATGACTCAGCAGCAGGAGGAACATCGTCTCTTCTGATTCCAGAGCCAAACCTCCTGAATCAGCCGTTTAAAGAACAGCTAGCAGCAACTTTAAGGTGAGTGGGC
The DNA here is from genome assembly GCF_051168715.1 of Poecilia mexicana. Taxonomy (NCBI): domain Eukaryota; kingdom Metazoa; phylum Chordata; class Actinopteri; order Cyprinodontiformes; family Poeciliidae; genus Poecilia; species Poecilia mexicana. Next base: position 5,837,293 of record NW_028263382.1, on the reverse strand, counting down.
GGAGCCTATCTGCCATTTAACAGCCGACTGGCCCGATAACCAGCCTGGGTCCAGCAGATTAACATCTACGGTGGTCAGCGCCATTTATGAAACAGATTGAGGTCAGAGTGCAAAACCAAATCTTTCATCTCTAAAAACCAAGCAGAAAGTGAAACTTTTTGACAGACGTGCCAAACCAGAGCAGCAGTCTCTTCGGTACCTCGAAGGTGAAGGGGTAGGCGTGCTCCCCCAGTTTTTTAATCAGGCGTTCCTGGAGACGAGTCAGACTCTTCTTCTCTTCAGGCAGTGGAGGAAACGCCTGGATGTTCGCCACAAACAGGTCCTTCCTGAACGTCAGCCCCAGGACGTCCAGGTCCTCCCGGCCGTACCGGAACGCACAGGTCAGCGTGACGAACACTGGAGAGAGCAGAAAGATCAGCAGCTCCAGGACACTTCCCAGAGGAACCCCGCCAAATTACAGAGCGCTCCGATTCCTCACATCCAACGCCACACAACCAAATGTCAGGGGCCTCACCTTTCCTCTCCTTCAGGTATTCTGGGTCAATTAACACAACACCATCTGCAGAAACACACACAGAGTGAACACAGAAGCCTGACGGTGGCCAGGTTTCATTTCACAGCCTGAACTAAAACCTCACCGACGGGCTCCACCAGGTCCACATGGTCCACAAAGTCTCTCTTCCCCAGGTAGACCGTGAGCTGGTGGAGAAATAAAACCTTCAGCTCAGAATCCATTTTCTGATGTGAAAACATAAACCGAGCAGACTGGTTTTTACTTTTCTTCTATTTTATGTTGTTTCATTGTGCGACATTTGGTTAACTGTAATTTCTGTTAATGTGCTTAGCAAATAAAATGCATGATAATTATGTTTTGGTATGACAAGATGATAGGTACTTTTTCTCAAACCTATATAAAAGACCACAGACAACGTATATGAATTTTATGACAAAGCTTTTGCAAAAGGAGAAATCTCCATCAACAACTTCTCCAAGCCGTTCACAGAGAGTTCTGATTTCCTTCCACGCGAGCCCCTGTTTTATTGTCCAAGCAGAACAGCCAAAAGGGGCAGTCAGGAAGAACAACAAAGGTCGTAAAACTTCTAACCTAAACAAACCAGCCAGGTGTGATATCTGATCTACGGTCTGAGCTCAGTTCAAATCTCGGTCAAGCTGTTAACAAAACAAAATACGACTGCTCACAGGCAGTTAGGAGGTATTCTAGTTGATAACAACTAAGATCTGAGAAACACAGAGTTAACTGTTTCACATGAAGATGAAACAGACAGTCCTGACCTCCAGGTCAGTTCATACACACATAAGGAAGAGAACACTTTAAACAGAAAATTACAACGATCTATAGACTGAATGTGAACTAAAGTATTAACAAAATGATAATACCGAAAATTCTCTAACACAAGATATGCTACGCTATGGTATTTTATGCTATGGTTAGCTATGCTATGCTATGGTATTTTATGCTACGGTTAGCTGTGCTACGCTATGGTATTTTATGCTACGGTTAGCTGTGCTACGCTATGGTATTTTATGCTACGGTTAGCTGTGCTACGCTATGGTATTTTATGCTACGGTTAGCTGTGCTACGCTATGGTATTTTATGCTACGTTTAGCTGTGCTACGCTATGGTATTTTATGCTACGGTTAGCTGTGCTACGCTATGGTATTTTATGCTACGTTTAGCTGTGCTACGCTATGGTATTTTATGCTATGTTTAGCTGTGCTACGCTATGGTATTTTACGCTATGTTTAGCTGTGCTACGCTATGGTATTTTACGCTACGGTTAGCTGTGCTACGCTATGGTATTTTACGCTACGATTAGCTGTGCTACGCTATGGTATTTTACGCTACGGTTAGCTGTGCTACGCTATGGTATTTTACGCTACGGTTAGCTGTGCTACGCTATGGTATTTTATGCTACGGTTAGCTGTGCTACGCTATGGTATTTTATGCTACGTTTAGCTGTGCTACGCTATGGTATTTTATGCTATGTTTAGCTGTGCTACGCTATGGTATTTTACGCTATGTTTAGCTGTGCTACGCTATGGTATTTTATGCTACGGTTAGCTGTGCTACGCTATGGTATTTTATGCTACGTTTAGCTGTGCTACGCTATGTTATTTTATGCTATGTTTAGCTGTGCTACGCTATGGTATTTTATGCTATGTTTAGCTGTGCTACGCTATGGTATTTTACGCTATGTTTAGCTGTGCTACACTATGGTATTTTATGCTATGTTTAGCTGTGCTACGCTATGGTATTTTATGCTACGTTTAGCTGTGCTACGCTATGGTATTTTATGCTACGGTTAGCTGTGCTACGCTATGGTATTTTATGCTACGTTTAGCTGTGCTACGCTATGGTATTTTATGCTATGTTTAGCTGTGCTACGCTATGGTATTTTACGCTATGTTTAGCTGTGCTACGCTATGGTATTTTACGCTACGGTTAGCTGTGCTACGCTATGGTATTTTACGCTACGATTAGCTGTGCTACGCTATGGTATTTTACGCTACGGTTAGCTGTGCTACGCTATGGTATTTTACGCTACGGTTAGCTGTGCTACGCTATGGTATTTTATGCTACGGTTAGCTGTGCTACGCTATGGTATTTTATGCTACGTTTAGCTGTGCTACGCTATGGTATTTTATGCTATGTTTAGCTGTGCTACGCTATGGTATTTTACGCTATGTTTAGCTGTGCTACGCTATGGTATTTTATGCTACGGTTAGCTGTGCTACGCTATGGTATTTTATGCTACGTTTAGCTGTGCTACGCTATGTTATTTTATGCTATGTTTAGCTGTGCTACGCTATGGTATTTTATGCTATGTTTAGCTGTGCTACGCTATGGTATTTTACGCTATGTTTAGCTGTGCTACACTATGGTATTTTATGCTATGTTTAGCTGTGCTACGCTATGGTATTTTACGCTATGTTTAGCTGTGCTACACTATGGTATTTTATGCTACGGTTAGCTGTGCTATGCTATGGTATTTAATGGAATTCAACCTTTATTTAACCAGGATAAAATCTTCTTGAGATTAAAAATCTGTTTCCAAGTGTCCTGGCAAGTAGCAGCAGCATAACTACACTACTTACTTACAGATGGACACACTTTCACTCATCAACAACATGCTATGCTATGCTGTGACATGAAATCGTATGCCATTCTATGTTAAGCTATGATTGTTGAATTTTGCGGCGCGATGGTTGGACTACGACAGGTTTTGTGGCGTCAGAATCGTGTTGTCAGTTTTGGAGCGAACAGTAGGAATGAGAGAGAGAGATCCGATTATGAGTACTCGATTACTAAAATATTCTTTTACAACAGCCCTGCTTTGTTCGTCCGTATGGGGCCCTCTGTCTGCTCTGTCTCTTATTTAGCTCTTAGAAGGTTGTGAGTTTAAATTCAGTGGATGTGCCCTGAGACACGGCATTTCAGTCCCGGCTCCCTGCTAATCTGCTCATCAGTATGAGTGCAAACAGGGAGACTAAAAAAAGTTTAATCCCATTTAAGCAGCCGAGTGGAAACGTTACGGTTTTCAGTCTGATGAAGACGCTCTGGGTGTCAAAAATCAGTGAAAATCTTAAATCTATCTTCTTTAAGCACAACAGACAGCGCGTTCTTCTGTTTTCAGTTCAGTAAAATCCAGATAAAACTGAATTATAAACTAATCTGTTTAAATCTGGTTCAGAGAAACTGAGGAAATGAGACGGTGAGGATGAATTATGGATGAGATCAGCGATGACATCGCAGCAGAAAAACTAAATCGGGCTGCATAACAAAACATTTCATGTTTATTTAAACATGAAATTATGTTTTACGAAGCATCATTTTATTTTGTTGTTTTAGAAAAAAACATTATTTTATTTATAAATACTCAAAGTAGCTCCAACCTATTAGTGAACTAAACCAAAACCATTTTATATTTGAAAAAATATTTAATTTTTCAAATATAGAAAATGAGAATAAAATTCAATCTTATTGGACGGTTTCAGTGTAGGTCAGGGATGTCCAAACTGTGGGTCAGGGGCCGTTTGTGGCCCTTGGATTGATTTTTGTTGATTTATCTGCCTGACTTTATTTTATTTTCTCGGCCTGCCGGTTCTTTAGACTCAATGATTTTGGCCCCTGGTGTAGATAAATTAAAATATTTTAAATTGTTTAAAGTTTAATTTTAAGATTCAAATTAGCGTGTTAACGTTGTACAAGTGCAAAGAATAATCATTCTTTGATGGTTTTGTTACTATAGTTACAATCTGATGGTACAAACTCAAACTTTTCTTTGTGTTTGAAATACTGAGGAACTTTAAATATTTATTTTAATGGATTCCAACAGTTTCTTTGTAGCTCAGTTTGTAAAAATGTAATTTATTCAGATTTCCTGCGGAGCGTAGTTAAAGTCACACTTTATACTCCAACTAGAAGAAGCAAACAGATCCTGATCTCTCAGCAGCAAACAGTGCCGCCCATATTCTAATGCCACCCTGGGCTTCTGCCCATACGGCCCATTTCACCCATCTGAACCTTCAGTTCACTAACATGTTCATTTTATAACTTCAGTTCTTTTAGTTCAGTGGAAATAGAGCGTAATATTTTTAATACTCTGCTGCCTTCAGGACTCCGGGCCTCCAGAACGCGTCGCCCTGAAATAAAATAGAGGAGGATTTTCTGAGACTCACCTTCCCGTTGGGACTGGCCTTCTTAAACACTCTGTAGGCAGACAGAGACAGAAACGGGTCAGGAACCAAATAAACCAGTTCAGTTCAGTTCAGTTCAGTTCAGATCAGTTCCAGTTCAGTTCAGTTCCAGTTCAGTTCAGTTCAGTTCAGTTCAGTTCAGTTCCAGTTCAGTTCAGATCAGTTCAGTTCAGATCAGTTCCAGTTCAGTTCAGTTCAGTTCCAGTTCAGTTCCAGTTCAGTTCAGTTCAGTTCCAGTTCAGTTCAGATCAGTTCCAGTTCAGTTCAGTTCAGTTCAGTTCAGATCAGTTCAGTTCCAGTTCAGTTCCAGTTCAGTTCAGTTCAGTTCCAGTTCAGTTCAGATCAGTTCAGTTCCAGTTCAATTCCGTTCAGTTCCAGTTCAGTTCAGATCAGTTCAGTTCCAGTTCAGTTCAGTTCAGTTCAGTTCAGTTCAGTTCAGATCAGTTCAGTTCCAGTTCAGTTCCAGTTCAGTTCAGTTCAGTTCCAGTTCAGTTCAGATCAGTTCAGTTCCAGTTCAATTCAGTTCAGTTCCAGTTCAGTTCAGATCAGTTCAGTTCCAGTTCAGTTCAGTTCAGTTCAGTTCATAGGCCGCCTATTACTAAATTGTCTAATTTATTTTTACAAAATGATGTAATCAGATGGAAAATATATTAAGTTATGTAAAACTTTGCCAGAATTTTAACATAAATTCAAATGTCTGAATAATTTTCCACAAAATAAAACCAGTTGCTGGGTTTCAGTCATGTGACCCGGATGACGCGTGAAATTCAGATGGAGGTCTGGAAGGTGATTTCTCCGGTTGAAAACAAAGCAAAGTTGATCACAACAGTAGCTGATCCCCTAAATAGGCTGGAACATAAAAATATGCGTCCATTTAGGATGTGAGCCGTATTATCTCGGTAAAAAAGGACTTCTCTTATAATCTTGAGGATTTATTCGCATCGAGGCGATCAACGTAACAAACTACCTGGAGCTGCAGACCTCATGTTGTACGATGAGCCAGAAGAAAGTTTTCAAAAGCCTGGAGAACAGTTTTAGTTTCAGGTTGGGTCAAGCATTTAGGATCAAAAGCAGCATTAAATGGCTGCCGACTTGTTTCTGCCGGGTGAGTAGCGAGTTGTGCTATGTTAACGATGCTATCGCTAACAACGAGCTAACCATGTTATTTTATGAGCTTGAATCTCCTGGTAAATAATTGGTTTAGCTTCTGTAAACCCAAATTCATGCTGGATTTGTACGTTAATGTTGAGTTGCTGCTGGATTCGGGTCCAATGTCAACGATTGGCTCCCAGGAACCCCGTGTTCGTGTCTGTTGGTGTCCAGACACGAAGCCTGTGGGGGAACAGTAACAGCTCCCTGTCTGTATGGCTGGTAGGTTAATTTATTTACCTTTTTTATTTTTTTTAATTTAGCATTAAAGTCCCACTGAATAAACATATTTTCTGTCCGTGACTCGGCTCTGAGCTAGCTGCTAACAACATTAGCGCTCCGAGGACAGCCATGCTAGGGCATAAAAACAACATATCTGACCTTATGAATGCTTGTCTTTCTAAGTAACTGTCCAATAAAATATCTGAAAATACAATTTAAACGATGTGATTGTTTCCTGTTAGAAAGTGGTGCTGCAAACGCTGGCTTTAGAGGAGATCCACTTTTCTCCTCTTTTTTCAGTAAGTTTTTTAAAATGAACTGATAGTTGGAGCCAACAGGGGCCCTAAAAGCTGCTCCTGCGGCCCTGCAGAGTTTAAACCAGGCTGGTCCTCCTGCTGTCCCTCCCCGTCCCCCGTGGGCCCGCGCCCCGCTGCAACCCCTCCTCTGAGGTAATGCGGTAATAAATTAGCTCCATTAGCTCCAGCAGCATCGGGGCGGCGTGTTACCGGAAACCGGCCGGACTCCTGGGAGCTCAGAGCGCCATCAGCCGCTCCCCATAAACTCACTAATTATTCCAATTACACTTTAACTCCTCAGATCCCTCCGCCCTCAGCCGCTGCACCACCTCAGATCCCTCCGCCCTGCAGGAGGAAACTCTGTTTCTCCTGATCACTGCACTTCTTGTTGGATCTCCTGTAGCTGTCACTATTGCAGCGGTGCAGAATAAGCTCCTGACTGAAAACTCTTTTCTTTTTTTTCCAAATAGGAAACATCCAGATTAATTAAATGTTATTTAAATTGGAATGGCTGAAAATGACTTTATGTCTGAATATCTGGATGAGCTGGAATGTCTTTGTTATGGATTACAGCAGATTATGTTGGAATAAACTGGAATGTGATGATTATAATGAATTATGTAGTTTAATGTTTAAACATGGAGAATATTAGACTGAGTTGAGCTGAAGCTTCATTATTTAAACTGGAATAAATCTGGTTTAAACTCTGATTCATTTAAAGATCTTAGATTAGAAATGGATCTAGATTAATATAGATTAAAGGGAAATAAATATTTAATTTGATTTGATGGTTTATAGTTTGGTTAAACTGAGTTGGTTGAAATTAAAACAAATTTGGTTAAAAATGTGATTTTTTTAAAGAAAGCAGAGAATATTGGTTTGAGTTCAAGTGGAATCAGTTTTAATTACTGCGGAGTTGATTTATCTACAGACTGAAGTGACCAGTCCAGGCCGGCGGGTTGATGGAGGAAACGCTGCTGCCGTCCGCAGAGAAGAACGAAAACACATTAAAGATTCATCAGACCGACGGCGCAGACTCATCTGACAGCAGACAGGAAGTGATTAGAGCCTCAGATCGATCACTGATCAATGCTGGTGTGAGAACCAATAACTCCTGACGCACAGATCAGTAAAACATTTAAAGGTGGATTTGTCCAGCAGACAAGCCAAACAAATTCTCCGCCATGTTTAGTGTTAGTGCCAGCAGGGGGCGCTGTGGGAAACAACCAGGCAGCAGGTCAGCCGGTCGGATCAGAGCCACAGAAAGAATCTGGCATTTTTAAATTAATCACAGAAACTTTCTAGAAAACACTTCTCAAAATGTTTGACTTTTGCAACTCAGAAAATTCCAGATATTTTTCTAGAAAATTTCTGAGAGAAATTTTTAAATTTTCAAGCTCAAAAATGTTTTTTTTTTTTTTTATGGAAAATGTCTGAGATTAATGTCAAGACTTGGCAGAAATTTATGCTGCTTTTTTATTTTCGATCTACAATGACTCTAATGCACCGTTGTAAATTAAAATGTCGGCCATTTTTGTAGTCCAGAGGCAGAAACAAATGACCAAGATGATAGGTAATCTCTCAGAAGACTCACTGAACTGCTGTGGGACTGAACTGAATGAGGATCATGACCACAAAACTCATCCGATTCATTTTTGAAAACGATATAATCCAAATGTTTCCGTTTTTATTTTGGTGCAGGACAAATGTGGAGGATTCCATCCATCCACTTTCTAACACCCCTGTCCCTTAATGGGGTCAGGAGGAGCTGGTGCCTCTCCAGCTAACGTTCCGGGTGAGAGGCGGGGTCGCCTGGACAGGTCGCCTGGACACAGGTCGCCTGGACACAGGTCGCCTGGACACAGGTCGCCTGGACACAGGTCGCCTGGACGGGTCGCCTGGACAGGTCGCCTGGACACAGGTCGCCTGGACAGGTCACCTGGACGGGTCGCCTGGACGGGTCGCCTGGACACAGGTCGCCTGGACACAGATCGCCTTGTCACAGGTCGCCTGGACGGGTCACCTGGACAGGTCGCCTGGACACAGGTCGCCTGGACACAGGTCGCCTGGACACAGGTCGCCTGGACGGGTCACCTGGACACAGGTCGCCTGGACGGGTCACCTGGACACAGATCGCCTGGACGGGTCACCTGGACACAGATCGCCTGGACGGGTCGCCTGGACGGGTCGCCTGGACGGGTCGCCTGGACGGGTCGCCTGGACACAGGTCGCCTGGACACAGGTCACCTGGGCACAGGTCACCTGGACACAGGTCACCTGGACACAGGTCGCCTGGACAGGTCGCCTGGACACAGGTCGCCTGGACACAGGTCGCCTGGACAGGTCACCTGGACACAGGTCGCCTGGACACAGGTCGCCTGGACACAGGTCGCCTGGACACAGGTCGCCTGGACAGGTCGCCTGGACACAGGTCGCCTGGACACAGGTCGCCTGGACGGGGTCGCCTGGACGGGGTCGCCTGGACACAGGTCGCCTGGACGGGGTCGCCTGGACGGGGTCGCCTGGACACAGGTCACCTGGACAGGTCACCTGGACACAGGTCGCCTGGACACAGGTCGCCTGGACACAGGTCGCCTGGACAGGTCGCCTGGACAGGTCACCTGGACACAGGTCGCCTGGACAGGTCACCTGGACACAGGTCGCCTGGACGGGGTCGCCTGGACGGGTCACCTGGACACAGGTCGCCTGGACACAGGTCGCCTGGACAGGTCACCTGGACACAGGTCACCTGGACACAGGTCGCCTGGACACAGGTCGCCTGGACACAGGTCGCCTGGACAGGTCACCTGGACACAGGTCGCCTGGACACAGGTCACCTGGACACAGGTCGCCTGGACACAGGTCACCTGGACAGGTCGCCTGGACACAGGTCGCCTGGACACAGGTCGCCTGGACACAGGTCGCCTGGACACAGGTCGCCTGGACAGGTCACCTGGACACAGGTCGCCTGGACACAGGTCGCCTGGACACAGGTCGCCTGGACAGGTCACCTGGACACAGGTCACCTGGACACAGGTCACCTGGACACAGGTCGCCTGGACACAGGTCGCCTGGACACAGGTCGCCTGGACAGGTCACCTGGACAGGTCCCTGGACACAGGTCGCCTGGACACAGGTCGCCTGGACGGGGTCGCCTGGACGGGGTCGCCTGGACACAGGTCGCCTGGACACAGGTCGCCTGGACACAGGTCGCCTGGACAGGTCCCTGGACACAGGTCGCCTGGACACAGGTCGCCTGGACAGGTCACCTGGACACAGGTCGCCTGGACAGGTCACCTGGACACAGGTCGCCTGGACAGGTCCCTGGACACAGGTCGCCTGGACACAGGTCGCCTGGACACAGGTCGCCTGGACAGGTCACCTGGACACAGGTCACCTGGACACAGGTCGCCTGGACACAGGTCGCCTGGACAGGTCACCTGGACACAGGTCGCCTGGACAGGTCCCTGGACACAGGTCGCCTGGACACAGGTCGCCTGGACAGGTCACCTGGACACAGGTCGCCTGGACACAGGTCACCTGGACACAGGTCGCCTGGACACAGGTCGCCTGGACACAGGTCGCCTGGACAGGTCACCTGGACAGGTCCCTGGACACAGGTCGCCTGGACACAGGTCGCCTGGACGGGGTCGCCTGGACGGGGTCGCCTGGACACAGGTCGCCTGGACACAGGTCGCCTGGACACAGGTCGCCTGGACAGGTCCCTGGACACAGGTCGCCTGGACACAGGTCGCCTGGACAGGTCACCTGGACACAGGTCGCCTGGACAGGTCACCTGGACACAGGTCGCCTGGACAGGTCCCTGGACACAGGTCGCCTGGACACAGGTCGCCTGGACACAGGTCGCCTGGACAGGTCCCTGGACACAGGTCGCCTGGACACAGGTCGCCTGGACAGGTCACCTGGACACAGGTCGCCTGGACAGGTCACCTGGACACAGGTCGCCTGGACAGGTCCCTGGACACAGGTCGCCTGGACACAGGTCGCCTGGACACAGGTCGCCTGGACAGGTCACCTGGACACAGGTCACCTGGACACAGGTCGCCTGGACACAGGTCGCCTGGACACAGGTCGCCTGGACAGGTCACCTGGACACAGGTCGCCTGGACAGGTCCCTGGACACAGGTCGCCTGGACACAGGTCGCCTGGACAGGTCACCTGGACACAGGTCACCTGGACACAGGTCGCCTGGACACAGGTCGCCTGGACAGGTCACCTGGACACAGGTCACCTGGACACAGGTCGCCTGGACACAGGTCGCCTGGACACAGGTCGCCTGGACAGGTCGCCTGGACAGGTCGCCTGGACACAGGTCGCCTGGACACAGGTCGCCTGGACACAGGTCGCCTGGACACAGGTCACCTGGACACAGGTCGCCTGGACACAGGTCGCCTGGACACAGGTCGCCTGGACAGGTCACCTGGACACAGGTCACCTGGACACAGGTCGCCTGGACAGGTCGCCTGGACAGGTCACCTGGACACAGGTCGCCTGGACACAGGTCGCCTGGACAGGTCCCTGGACACAGGTCGCCTGGACACAGGTCGCCTGGACACAGGTCGCCTGGACAGGTCACCTGGACACAGGTCACCTGGACACAGGTCGCCTGGACACAGGTCGCCTGGACACAGGTCGCCTGGACAGGTCCCTGGACACAGGTCGCCTGCACACAGGTCGCCTGGACACAGGTCGCCTGGACAGGTCACCTGGACACAGGTCACCTGGACACAGGTCGCCTGGACACAGGTCGCCTGGACAGGTCACCTGGACACAGGTCACCTGGACACAGGTCGCCTGGACACAGGTCGCCTGGACAGGTCGCCTGGACAGGTCGCCTGGACACAGGTCGCCTGGACACAGGTCGCCTGGACACAGGTCGCCTGGACAGGTCACCTGGACACAGGTCACCTGGACACAGGTCACCTGGACACAGGTCGCCTGGACACAGGTCGCCTGGACACAGGTCGCCTGGACAGGTCGCCTGGACACAGGTCACCTGGACACAGGTCGCCTGGACAGGTCACCTGGACACAGGTCGCCTGGACGGGGTCGCCTGGACGGGGTCGCCTGGACACAGGTCGCCTGGACACAGGTCGCCTGGACACAGGTCGCCTGGACAGGTCCCTGGACACAGGTCGCCTGGACACAGGTCGCCTGGACAGGTCACCTGGACACAGGTCGCCTGGACAGGTCACCTGGACACAGGTTGCCTGGACACAGGTCGCCTGGACAGGTCGCCTGGACAGGTCACCTGGACACAGGTCACCTGGACACAGGTCGCCTGGACAGGTCGCCTGGACACAGGTCACCTGGACACAGGTCACCTGGACAGGTCACCTGGACACAGGTCACCTGGACACAGGTCACCTGGACACAGGTCACCTGGACAGGTCACCTGGACACAGGTCACCTGGACAGGTCACCTGGACACAGGTCACCTGGACACAGGTCACCTGGACACAGGTCACCTGGACAGGTCACCAGTCTGTCGCAGGGCAACACAGAGACACACAGGGAGGATTTGGAGAGACCAATTAACCTGACATGTTTTTGGACTGTGGGAGGAAGCCGGAGTACCCAGAGAGAACCCACCATGCACAGGGAGAACATGGAGACTCCATGCAGGGAGACCGGGGCCGGGAATCGAACCCAGAACCTTTTTGCTGCAAGGCAACAGCTCTACCTACTGCACCACTGTGCAAACGTGGAGGATTATTACAGATATTAAAATCTTTTCAGTGTTGAAGAAATTTCTGGACCTCAGGTTGTGTCCCAGTTACAACATCTTTAAAAGACTAAATACAAAGTTGAACTTTGACCCCAACATAATCTCTGCTGACAGATTAAGGTTTCAGTGTCGTTTGAAGCAGAGCTGATGATAGTCTGTGGGTGGTGACTGTGGCGTTCCTCAGGGCTGTGTTGTAAGACTCTGTTTACTACATATTGACTGTTTTGTTCTTTCCCATGTTGAAATGATGAGCTGATCTGTTCATCTGTGACACGTTTTGGTGAAAATCCCAGACCGAGGCAGTCGAGCTGCTCAGCGTTTCATTTCCTCCTGACATCAGCCACTCCGCTCTGCACTTTGACCTCTAATGGCGCAGATGGTTAAAAGTCGGAGACCAATCAGAGAGCTCCGACCAAACCGGACCAACTGATTCACCGACTCTGTCTCAGTTATTCGGCTTCCTCAGGTTTTAACCTGCAGCTGTTTTCCATCTGCTGTAGTTACATCAGCTCAGTCAGGTGATCAATGTGTTCAGACTCTATTCATCTGATCGATCAGGACGCCCAACACTGAGGGAACACTAACCGCCGGATCGATGGCTGACGTTTGTGTCAGCCTGAATGGATCCTGAAGGCTCCCTGGACGCTGCAGAGTCGCATCGGCCCGTTTACGCCTGATTAACGGACGGCGGATTCATTTACGCCGACCACTTCCTGCTTCGCAGCAAATCTTCCACCAGCTCCAGATCCAAACACCCAGACAGAAGAACGTCAACCACGCTGACGCTCAAGGAACAATACTTCTGTTACTTCATGTATTTCTGTTTCCAGGAGGATTTTTTTCTCCTCCCGTGTTGAAAAGCTCAAACTTCACAGCTCAGTTCATCTGAACTTCAGCACCAGAACTTTACTGAACCGGATCAGAACCTGGATCTGTTTTCAGACAATCACAGTTAAAGACTGAAGATTTTGTACAGATTATTCAGACGCGCTGAGTAACTAAGAAAAGAATCTGAGTTTGAGTCATCATGTGGAAAATTACAAAGTTTGATGATTTCTTTCTAATTTTTTTTATTTAAAACATTAAATTACATTTCAGGCAGGAAACTTTGACTTTTTGGACAATTATTCCCTCTGGTTTCAGATGCTGTGCAGCTGGAAGAACATTTGCTCTTTTTTTTACTTTTGTTTTGATAGCATCAAGGCATCTCAGAAGGTCAAATAATGCCTGAACTTTGACCCCAAATCCCAGAGGAGTTGAAAAGGCTTCAGGATGCAGAGAGAGGAACTTCAAACCATCGTAACAGAAACGTTCGTATCCCCGACAGAATTAAAGAGGAGCAGCAAAAGCAAAGGAGGTCGGTTAGCAGAGCTGGAGTCGTCCAGGTTCCTGTGGAATGCATCACTTCTGCTGCCTGGATGTCGAGCCGTTAGCATGTAATGCTAACAGCCACAGCTAGCCTGTCACAAGAACTAATTTTGTTGGAGGATAAATTGTCCCAGTAGTTTTTGTGATAAATAAAAATATTGTTGTTTTGAAACAGTTTTTAAGTAAAATGTTGGTAATTCAAGTTTTCCTCTCAAAGAACAATAAACTGTAAATTTGTAAAGATAAAACAGGAACTGGAAATTAATTTACATGTCAAAAAAAAACAACCAAAACTAAATGGATTATGAATATTATATTAATTGATTTATTGTAACAGGTGAAGCCACAGTGTCTTCAGTCAGAAGCCTCTTGAGATTTGCAGCAAGACTGACTGCTACTGGAGATCCTTCCTGCACACACACATTTTCAAAGATAAAATAATTTATGATATTTCATCTGATCTGTTTCCAGTTGAATTCCTGCATTAGTTTAAACTTTCCTCCATGCAGAAACGGGAACGTCTCAGCGGATCTATGGAGAAACTCTACGTTCTGCTGATGAGGAGCAGCATCCATCCACCCTGCCGCTCCGCTGGCGGCCTGACAAACTGCACTTTAAGATGACTGCAGCACCGAGCAACTGCAGCTCCAACTGACTGCAGCACCGAGCGACTGCTGCACCGAGCAACTGCAGCACCGAGCGACTGCAGCACCAACTGACTGACTGCAGCTCCAACTGACTGCAGCACCGAGCGACTGCAGCACCGAGCAACTGCAGCACCGAGCGACTGCAGCACCAACTGACTGACTGCAGCTCCAACTGACTGCAGCACCGAGCGACTGCAGCACCGAGCGACTGCAGCACCGAGCGACTGCAGCACCGAGCGACTGCAGCTCCAACTGACTGACTGCAGCACTGAGCCGTGAGCCAAAAACAGGAGGAAGGAGCTGCAGGACAGGAAATAACCCAGATCCTTACATCCTTCTGATGATCATTTATTAAATGCTTTAGTGACAAACTATGATGATGACGATGTGACCATCAGCTGCAGGTTTCTGCTTCATTTACTGGTTTAAAGCTGCAGAGACCAGCAGCATGCTGGGATGTCACCAGTAACACCAGTAGACCTGATTCTCAGTTGAGGCTCTGCTGAAGTTCGGATTAAAGCAGCTTGTTGTTGTGATGATGGCAGAGCCGCATCACTCTGAGCTGCTCTGTATGTCGGAACCGTCGCTCTGAGCTCATTAAGATTCTCCCGACACGACCGGCTCAGATCATCGAGGCCGAGAACACAGAGACACGGAGAGTCAGAGAAACCCGACAAGGCCTGCAGACACACACCGAAACCCAGAGACCGAAACCCTGAAACCCAGAGACCGAAACCCTGAAACCCAGAGACTGAAACCCAGAGACCGAAACCCAGAGACCGAAACCCAGAGACCGAAACCCTGAAACCCAGAGACCGAAACACTGAAACCCAGAGACCGAAACCCTGAAACCCAGAGACCGAAACCCAGAGACCAAAACCCTGAAACCCAGAGACCGAAACCCTGAAACCCAGAGACCGAAACCCTGAAACCCAGAGACTGCAACCCTCTAACCCAGAGACCCAGAGACTGAAACCCTGAAACCCAGAGACCAAAACCCTGAAACCCAGAGACTGAAACCCTAAAACCCAGAGACTGAAACCCAGAGACCGAAACCCTGAAACCCAGAGACTGAAACCCAGAGACCGAAACCCTGAAACCCAGAGACTGAAACCCTGAAACCCAGAGACCAAAACCCTGAAACCCAGAGACTGAAACCCTAAAACCCAGAGACTGAAACCCAGAGACCGAAACCCTGAAACCCAGAGACCGAAACCCTGAAACCCAGAGACCAAAACCCTGAAACCCAGAGACCGAAACCCAGAGACCGAAACCCAGAAACCCAGAGACTGAAACCCAGAGACCGAAACACTGAAACCCGGAGACCGAAACACTGAAACCCAGAGACCGGAACCCTGAAACCCAGAGACTGCAACCCTCTAACCCAGAGACCCAGAGACTGAAACCCTGAAACCCAGAGACCAAAACCCTGAAACCCAGAGACTGAAACCCAGAGACCGAAACCCAGAAACCCAGAGACCAAAACCCTGAAACCCAGAGACCGAAACCCTGAAACCCAGAGACCAAAACCCTGAAACCCAGAGACCGAAACCCAGAGACTGAAACCCTGAAACCCTGAAACCCAGAGACTGAAACCCCGAAACCCAGAAACTGAAACCCTGAAACTCAGAGACCGAAACCCTGAAACACAGAGACCAAAACCCTGAAACCCAGAGACCGAAACCCAGAGACCGAAACCCAGAAACCCAGAGACTGAAACCCAGAGACCGAAACCCTGAAACCCAGAGACTGAAACCCCGAAACCCTGAAACCCAGAGACTGAAACCCTGAAACCCAGAGACCGAAACCCAGAGACCGAAACCCAGAGACTGAAACCCTGAAAGCCAGAGACCGAAACCCTGAAACCCAGAGACTGAAACCCAGAGACCGAAACCCAGAAACCCAGAGACTGAAACCCTGAAACCCAGAGACCGAAACCCAGAGACCAAAACCCTGAAACCCAGAGACCGAAACCCAGAAACCCAGAGACCGAAACCCAGAAACCCAGAGACCGAAACCCAGAAACCCAGAGACTGAAACCCAGAGACACACCAAAACATCCATAAACCCACTAAACACAGAGACATTACAAGGTCTGCAGAGAGCCGCCCATGAGACTCAGAGAACCAGGTGAGTTCTGGACCAGACTCGGACACAGCTCTCCAGTTCTGACACCCAACAAGACCCACATCATGTCAACAAGATGATGTCACACAGCTGCTGTGCAGATCCATGATCCTAATGAGGCCCGGTTGGTGCTGATGGGTCCCATAGTCAGGCAAGAACCGCACCAGTACCATCATGATACCCGGAGGAGAACTGAGGAAAAGAGGGAACCGGAACAGAACGACTGTTTTAACAAACAGGAAGGTTCATGAGGAAAATGGATTTCAAAGTAAGAGCTCAGGCTGAACCAGAACGTGATGTCTGAAGAACCTTTTGGTAATTTAAAGGCCGCTCCATGCCGACAGGTTGTTTAAAGAGCGAACATGCGGCACTCCGGCCTGAGGATGGAAGCAGAGCATGAATTATTGATCCAGCATCTCTGACATGACAGGAAACCAGCAGCGTCATGGAGACGGAGAAGGAGCGGTGCGGGTCTGGGTTCTCCTCTTCCGGATCCTCGGAGCGAATCCCAAACATCCTGACCATGTTCAGTCAAACGGCTCAGTTTGTCCAGATTCAGTGATGATGAGGAGCTGAAACTGTCTTTAACCCGTAGAACTCCATCCTTCATCAGTTCTTCGCTCTCTGGATCCCTGATTCTTTCACTGCGGCCCGGTTCTCCAACCTCCTCTGGCCCAATGCAGCTGGACTCTTTGGGTTCTTCTGGACCGTTCGGCTCCATTGACAGGTTCCTCAGATCATCTGCTTCTCTCGTTGGTTTGAATCTTCCTGATCCAACAGGAAACAGTTTACCTCCACAGGAAACTCTCTCCATGGTCCAGACCCAATCAGTCAAGGAGTTCCTCAAGGCGTTGTCTTCAGACCACAGCTGTTTATCAGTCAAATGATCCAAACAGCTTAAATTATCCCAGATTTCCTCTATATCGTTATGAAACAACATTTTCCCATCCATTGAGTTCCCACCACACAAGCCCTTTGCTCAACTTTCCGCTGAGAGGAAACTAACGTCCCGCCGACACCGACACCAACACCGCTACATTTATATTAAACACAAATATTTAAAACGTGAGCCCAAACGCCAGGATGCAGCACCACTGAAAATGATGCAGTAGGTCAGCCGGGCCAATCGGTGGCGCTGTGTCAGAACAAAAACACAGAACAAGGTTTGATCTGCGTCTTTTTGTAAATGATCGCATTGTAGCTCCATCTCTCACTCAAACAAACAAACATGGCGCCGTTCTGTGCTGTTCTGTGGTTTTTGCGTTATGACTGCGCTACAGCGCCACCGAATGGCCTGGAAGACCTACTGCATCATATTAAGTGGTTCTGAATCCTGCTGTGTTTTTTTATTGGTTCAGAAATAATCATTTTACAGTGAAATGGTCATTTCTGGCCTCCACAACGACGCGCAGCCTAAATAAACTCTGATACTAAATTCTACGTCTCAACCAATTCCTTTATGGTTTTACTTCCTAGTTCCTCTCTGGACTCCTTCACTCTTTCATTCCTGCGCTGAACATCTTGACTCTGTTCTCATGCCAGACTGGAAAACACCTGGAACATTCCTGAATCCATCCACTGACTCACCAGCGGCTCACTGGGTGTAGATGCTTCTCTTTTGGTTACTGCAGAGGTTTTATGGGTTTTACTGTTTGCTCTTTTCTGCCCAGATGATAATGTCAGATTTATACATTAGCAGGGATTAAACCGGATGTTTAATCAGTTCTGCTGCTTTAGGCTGCTGGAGGACCAACTGGCCACTTTCTTCTTCTACTCTCCAGTTTGCATCATTTTCTCTCCAGAGAAGCTACACCTGCTCTGCGTTCTGATTGGCTATGATGCTGCCATCACCTAATCGTTCTCCCTGTTAATGTTTTACTGTTCATGAACATAGAAAATAATCCTAGATCAGTTTTTCTCTTTCTGTTTGTCTCTTCAAACCTCCAGACGGCCGCTGGTTCTGAGCCCGGTTCTGGTTCTGCTGGAGGTTTCTTCCTGTTAAACGGGAGTTTTCCTCTCCACTGTCGCCCCCTGCTGGTCAGGAGGAGTGACTATTGCAAATCAACGGGTCTGCTGGATTTCCTTGGATATTTTACACTAATTTGAATAATTAACTTAAAGCATTGACTGGTGACTCGGATTAATCTGAATGTCTGACTGAGTTAAAATGGCTTTTCTGTGAACTTCCTGGAGAAACGATACTACAGAAACAAACTGAACTGAATTAGCATTTTTGCAGCAGCTGCAGCTTTAGCATGGAGCTAACGTTGGATCTCTGGCAGAACTAGAACATGAATAAAAGATTCTCATCTTGTCGTCATGCTGGAGGAAATGAAGTGAAACAAACTCAGAGCCCTGAGGAACCTCATCTGAATGTTTAACAGCTTAATTCACTGTTTGAACTGAAGTCACTGTTTTTGGAAGACGACCTGTTACTGAACTGTGGTGGAAATTAGCTGGAAGGAAAACCTCCAGAACTCTGCCGGAACCGAACCTGCATCCTGAACGTTGGCTCAACGTTTCCCTACAGAAAATCAAAGATTGAAGATGAAGAACAGGAAGAACCGAGCCGGGTTCAGGCACTGAAGCTGTTAAAGGTTTGGATCGGCACCAAACGATCAGGGAATGATTCTGGAGTTAAATGGACCTAAAGAACTCTGGCAGTCATTTTGACCGCAGGACGTTTAGCTCACATTTCTTCACCAACTCAGATCGGTGGGCAACTTTGGGTTCAGAGCCGAGAGGAGGAACCGAACCTACAACCTTCTGACTGCAGCTCTGCCCGGACCGGACCGGATCTGAGCAGAACTTTGGTTTTCTGTCCAGGTTTTACTGATTTGACTTGAATCTCAAAGTTTCGTGTTGTCAGAACCTCCAGAACCTCTGACTCTGATCCATTCAAATCAAAGCCTCGGCTCTGTTCCGGAACCGCGTGCGCTCATGCATTCAGAGTTAAAGGTCCAGCGGTGACACAGCAGCGCGGATTCACCGAACCGAACCGAACCTGTCCTTCAGCTTCCCGTCTCACCGCCAGCCGTCAAAATGAGACGCAGAAATTAGAAAAATATCACGTAGACGTCACTCTCCTGCAGGTTCCGATCCGTTACGTAACACCACGGCACCGCGCGCGCCCGAACAGAACCGGAGCAGAACCGATACAGAGAAACGGAACAAATCCCACCTGGTTCCTTTATCTCCCATCCTGACGACACCGACGAGCCGACGGAGCCGGACAGCGAGCGATGGGCGAGGAAGAGGAGCAGCAGGAGGAAGAGGAGGGGGGGGGATGCCGTCACCGTGGAAACAGAGGGGAGGACGTCTCACAGGAAGCCGCCGTCAGATCAGAGGAGGAAAAAAACCTTCTGATGTCTGAGAGACGCTGCTCTTCCTCCTCCTCCTCCTCCTCCTCCTGTCAGCCTCATTAGCAGGACGGTGTTAAAACATGAGACACCCAGAGGTCTCGTTTTATTTGTGTCTCCAGCTGCAGCGACCTGCTGAAAACTGATTAGCATCAATTAGATCAGGGAGAGAAACAGGAAAAACGATCAGGTCAAAATTCACTGAACAAAGGGATCATTTTATTAATCATTTATTATTTTGAAGTTTTTTCTGTTCAGATCCATCCACCCTGAGGAAAGATCTGCGGAGAACCGCAGGGCTGGGTGTCAGGACCTCACGTTGTTTATTACGGAAGTTCCTCCGACATGACGACATGATGCAGGAATTAAGGTGAAATGTTAGTGTTTTAAATAAAGATTTAAATTAAAAAATAAAATCCAGTTTTTATGCAGATAATCTCTTCATTTTGTGATTTTCTCCTGAGATGCCATGAAAGCTTCAGCTGCTGCAAATATAGAAATTTAATTCAATTTATTTATATTTTAAATGATTCTGTTCAGACATTTAATAAAGTATATTTTTTCTCTTGTATGTTTTCATATTTTTAGTTTGAATCTGTTTCCATTTGTTTGGCTCTTTGCTGTTTTTGCACCTGAAATATTATAAATCTATAATTTTCAGGCTGATTTACCTTAAATTCAGAGGATATACTGTTAAAAAAAACATGTAGATTTCAGTACAAATTAATCTAGTTTATGTGAAAAACAATCCTTGTTTTAAAATTCGTTGCGTTTGGATGATTTTCAGTGACGGGTTGACCTCTTCCTCCTGCTGCTCCTCTTCCTCCTGCTGCTCCTCTTCCTCACCCATCGCTCGCTGTGAAGCTCTGGATGATGGAAACTTCTGAGCAGAACTGAAAACATTTTCACAACCAAACTGATTTCAAAGAATAAAAGTCGACAGATGAAGCTGCTGGTGCGAACGGAGGAACAGTTTGCAGTAAATTAAGGCGCGTCGATCGCCTGCAGGTCAAAGGTCATCTGTTTGGAGGCAGCAGCTGGTCCCTCATTAACGATGTCGGTGTGAAGCAGCCTGCAGGGCCGAAGCTCATCATCATCATCACCTGGTGCTTTTCTAAGCCGACTTCAGCAGTTTTGTCCCGGAGGCGAAGACGAGCGAAAGGACGAAGAACAGAAATCAGTTCAGACTTATTAAAATCATTTTTCATTTTAATTGGACAGAAAACCGCAGAGGAATAACAGCCGCTTTATGATCCACTGGAGAAGAACGAATGGACGCCATATTTAGAGGAAGAATGAGTTTTTATTTTAAAGAAAGATTTAGACAGAAATGAGTTTTCCCTTGGAGATGTTTTAGAAAAGCAGAAAGATTCTGGATTTTAATTATGCTTTACGTATGAAAATTTTAAAGTATAATAATCTTTGACTTTTTTCAGGTTGTGGTTTTGTTTAAATATTATTTCTGTCGTTTTTTAAGCATCGTGTTTTTTGTTTCGACTCGTTTGAAACCAGCAGACAAAACAAACCGCAAACATGAACGATGCAAACAGAAAACCGAAGCAACAGGAAAATCCACAAACAGCGGCAGACAGAAAACTCGATCCACTGAAGTCCTCCAGGCCTCTAGGCGGAGTCTGGAGCCGGTAATCAACCTTTTATTCATGCTTGGAAGTTAATGTTTCTGCTGGTTTCACTAGAACTGCAGCATTTCTCCTGGTTCCTGTGGTTGCAACATTTTTTGTTGCATTTGTTTTTGAGTTTGTATTATTTTGTGTTTTGCCATTTGCTCCGTTTTTACACCATAAGAAGATGGACTTACTGATTAATGAAGAGGAAGATTTGTTCAAGTCTTGACAGAAAAAGCGAACGGCGCCATTATCTGCTGCTGCTGTCAGTTTGGGTTACTCTGAGATGGATCCATCAGGTATCGAACACGATGGGTTTGGACCAGATGAGGCGTTTAAATGCTTTAAACTGCGCATGGTTTCCTGGCTGTCGTACAAGTTTCTCCAAGCGACTCATGGACTCATGATCACTTTATCGCTGGTCCAACAGAGAGCGGAAAGAAGAACCAGATCAGTAGAAACAATCTGTGGGTTAAATTCTGGATTTATTTCTTTATTTCCGAGGAAGTTTCAACTTTCAGGACTCATTAAGTTGAAAACGGCTTGCCATACAGTCCAGTTAATAAGCTGTATAAATAAATGAAGGATAAAACCAGATGATCCAAATGTTCCCTTTAAACCCGGAAGGTCCAACAGAACCGAACAAAAGGCAGAGCAGCAAAAATACAAATATTTCACATCATCTTCCCTTTTCAACCAAACATCATAAGAACAGAACCAGAACCGGAACCAGAGACGTTTAATCTGAGAACCTGAGAGTCCAGACCGGATGAAGAACCAGTTTTGATCTCCACAGCTGGTTCTGATCCAGATCCAGTTTAACAAACACAAATGATGAAACCGGCCAGAAAGTAGTTCCAGAACAGAACTGGGTTGGCTTCAGAACCTCTCAAGTTTTCCTTAATCGGTCGAGACCTGGTTCTGTAGAACCTACCCGATTTCCAAGCCAAGATCTGAACTAGAACCAGAACCTGTTCTGCAGCACCTGCAGAACCAATTAGCTTTGAGTTGAAGCTTCATGAAACCCAAACCCGGTCCAGTTCTGATCCGAACCGAATGTTCTGGTCCGTTTCAGAGTAAAACCAGCAGAACCGGTTTCAGCCGGCAGGGAAAGCTGAACGCTTTGGAGCAGCGCCCTCTGCTGGCAGGACGCCGCAACTGCACAACTCAAAATTATTTTGTTAAAGAAAAAGCTATTTAGTATATTTTAAAACCCAGCAGCAGGGGGCGCTGCAGGCTCCTGTTGGATTCCAGGAAATTAAAGATTACCGGTTGAATTTAGACGCGGTAAACAAACGCCGTAAAACAATTAACAGGCTACAAGACGCAGCGGCTCCGTATAAAATGGTGTAGTATGTCTGCCTGGCCACTGAGTGGCGCTGTAGCGCTGCCACCGAAGCCATGAAGCAGCGAACGGCGCCATGTTTGTGAGTGATGCGCATGTGGGGAGCTGAGCTCAGAACCGGAAACGGGTCAGCTCCGTTAATTCATCATCATCCTGCAGTATTTATCATTTCCCCAACATTTGAGTCGCATCCAAGTAAACAGGATTTAATCTCGTTATTTTCATGACGGTTTGAAACGACGGATTTAATCAACACAATGTTTCTTTTCCTTCCGCCTCCTGCTGGCGGTAAAACTGCAACTTCAAGCTGCCTTCATTATGCAAATACAATTTAAAACTAAATACAAATCTGCATTTTTCTGAAACGCATTTTACTTATTTATAATTAGACGTGATTAAAACAGCTGAGAAATTGTTCTCTTCTCCATGTCAGGAGCTTCACTCACAT
Organism: Poecilia mexicana; assembly: GCF_051168715.1. Classification (NCBI taxonomy): domain Eukaryota; kingdom Metazoa; phylum Chordata; class Actinopteri; order Cyprinodontiformes; family Poeciliidae; genus Poecilia; species Poecilia mexicana. Next base: position 5,814,239 of record NW_028263382.1, on the reverse strand, counting down.
TAAACTCACGGATTGTTTTGTAGATTTAGTCTCTTATGTTTTATAAAATAAACTGTTATAGTTAGCAGTGACGCCTGACTGGAGGACTCATTCTGAGACTCAGAGCTTCGCTGCTTTCTACTTACTGAAGGAGAACAGTGCCATCTAGTGTTTGACAATACAAACTGCAGACTGCAGTCAAAGTCCGGGACAATTGGGCTAAAAATACGCGACAGTTGGCAGCCAAAACCATTCTGGAGCTCCGATTCAAAAAATATTGTTTCTGGAAACGGCAGATCCGTGTGGACAGGGTTTTGGTTTGCAGTTTATCTGATGTTTATCGGGTTTTTGGAGCTGTAATTGTTGGTCACAATCAATCAGGAATTGCTCCTCATCGTCTCTCATGTCAGATGAACTCCATCAGCTGCAGCTGGTGAGTCCGGTCTGATCGTGTCATAACCTGGTCCGATCTCAGGAGAACCACATGGTACCCACCTGCAGCTCTGGCTGTTAATCAGATTCCTTCAGCACCAATCAGAGCAAACTGACCGTCTGCTCCGTAACCCTGAAGTCTGAACGCTGGCTGATGCTCCGCCATTTTTATCCCTTAAATTAAAGAACCAGTTCAATCTGGGGGAACTTTTAGTTCCTTGGAAGGTTCTGTCCGTAAAGTGCTGCAGAAGACGAAACATTCTTCTGCCTGATTTCCACTCATCTCTGACTTTCAGAGACTTCAAGTTTAAACAGCTGAGTGAGTTTTACCTGTGTCAGGTGAGCACACCTGTCCAGTGAACGCTCCTGATGTCCGTCTGGTCCACTGACTTCAGACGAAGCACCAATCAACACATTCGCTCAAATGTCATTAAAACCTGCTGGTATTTTCCATCCTGGGAGTTTGTTCTACATCTCAAAGTTTAACGGTTTTCATGTTTAAAAAGCTGAAAGTTAGTAAAAAGTCGACGTTCCCTTGTTAAAATGTTACTGCAGCAAAGGTCTGTTAGAAAATATTTAAAAACTCCAAACTTCCCTTTTTCTCCTCATTACCAAGGGATGAGGGGAAACGTTCCCTGAATCATTTCTCAGACCCATCATCCTCAGGCCGTGAACTGCTGCTGGATTGGCCGGTTCAGATGCGTGTCCACAGGAAGTCTCGTGTGATTGGCCGGTTCAGATGTCACTCCAGAGGACGGCCCGCCGGCTCCTGTCCACGCTGACGAAGTGTTCTCCAGAGAGAGACCAGGACACGGCGGTGATGGACGAGCTGCAGGAGGACGGACGACGAAAAGGAGACGTTAACGTCAGGAAGCTAATCACACTGATGTTAGCTGCTGCTGAATACTGAACCTTAAGATAAACATTTAGTTTATCTAAACTAAATATTCAGTTAGCAAGCTAAGCCTTTAGCTGGAAGTTAATTTAGTTAGCAAACTAAATATTTAGCTTGAAAAACAAGCGCCGTTTTTCAAGCTAGCTTGCTAAACATTAGCATTAACATTATTTTGCGTGAAGCATCAGCTTTGCTCTGAATTCTCCATGGAAACCATCATGGATACTGATGGTTCCTGTTGGATTCCAGGAGCCATCCTGAACCAGATCGGCTCGGATGACCGATCTGGACCCAGGCAGCGAGCAGAACCCGACCTGATGACATCATCAGCCAGCTGATCACCTGTGCTGGTCGGGGAGGCGGGCCTCCAGGCCCCCGGTGGAGACGTTCCAGATGTAAACGGCTCCGTCAGTGGACCCGGCCGCCAGGTAGCATCCATCTGGGCTGTGGAGGCCAAACATGACGGTTAGAACCTGCAGAACCAGCATGGAGCTGCTGCTGTTGTCATGGAAACAGCAGAAAAATCACACAGTTCGGTGTTGAACACAAACTGTGATCAGAACTTGCTGTCTGGTGGTTCTGGTTCCATCTAACTAAAGCCTGGTGATACTCTGGTACCGTTTCAGGCCCAGGTCGGGTATTGGACTGATGGCTGGCGCAGGACTGACCTGATGACCGCCTTGGTGCTGTCGCCGCCGCACTTGAAGCCGTCGGCTCTGAAACAGACACAGCCTGCGTCACCAACAGGAAGCCAGCCCAACAGAACTTTGGAGCAGAACCGGGCCGGCTCTACCTGAAGCACATCCGGTCGTTGGTCCAGCGCAGGTCCAGCAGCTGGAGGCAGTCGTCACGACAACAGCTGAGCAGCTGGCGCCGGTCGGAGCTCAGGTCCAGCGAGGTGACTCTGCCCTGAGAGGGAAGCTCCTGAACGCAGTTCACTGTCCTGATGGTCAGAACCGAAACCGGACCAGAATCGGGTCAGAACCGAAACCGGACCAGACCATTTAGCTACACTAATGTTAAACCACTAAACAAAAATTTTGCAGATGCGAAGACTAAACAGCCAAGTATAAAAGGATTTGTGAGAGCTAACGCTAAACGGCTACACACAGAAAGAAATTAGCGGAAGCTAATGCTAACTATTAAGATGCCCGTCTCTCTCTCTCTCTCTCTCTCTCTCTCTCTCTCTCTCTCTCTCCGTTTGTCTCTCATCTTCATCTCCTTCCAGTTGATGATTAAAATCAAAATGTTGCATGAAACAGATGAGCAAAGTCAAAAAGACGTAATGCGGCAAAGTTTATCCATAAAATCTGTAACGTTTTATGACAATAATCGGTTTAAAAAACGGAGGCCATGTTGGAAATGGCTTATAGGAATATGAAGATGAGGAAGAGGAACCTGCTGTCCCAGACTCTGATCTTGCAGTCAAAATGTCCGCTGATGATGCTGCTGTCAGAACAGACCAGGTCGCTGCAGAACGACGCCACCTCCCCCTGCTGCACACCTGCAGACACAGCGTCCGCCTTAAACACCCCGGTACATCTGCAGCAGCTCGGCCAATCAGAGGAGAGAACAGACGGACACTCACAGGCGGCTCTGTTCAGGTCCCAGAGCCGGACGGTCCGGTCGGTGCTTCCTGTCACCACCTGGTGGGGGACGCAGGTGAACCTGGCCGCCGTCACCTTCCTGCTGTGACCCGTCAGAGTCACCTGACCCACAAACACACGTTTGGGTTTCCACCTTTACCAGGCCGCTGTGGCGGGTTTCATTTTGGTAGGTTACCTTGGGGACAGAGTCATCCAGGCGCCACAGCAGGGCGGACTTGTTGTGCGACGCCGCCAGGATCCTGCGGCCCTGCGGACACAAACAGGCGTCAGCAGCCCTCTGGTGGCGCCAGGTGAGCTCCGGCTGAGGCGTCCGCTCACCATGTGGTCGAACTCCACGCAGGTGATCCCCTCCGTGCTGCCGTCCAGCGTGGCTCTGTGAGTCAGCGAGCCTGGTGACATCATCAGCCAGGTCACAACCACAGGAAACGAGAAACAGACCTGGGTCGGTCAGCTGACCCAACCGGAGCCGCCTTACCTGCCCGGACGTCCCACAGCTTGATGACCCGGTCCGTCCCGCCGGTGGCCAGCAGGTCCGAGCCGAAGCTGAACCGCACCGCGTTGATGCCTTGCTCATGGGCTTCCTATGGAGGATGCAGGTATTACTACGGCAACACCCACCAGTCAGCATGCAAATGCATAAAGGTCGGAGAGGGGCATGCTGGGATACAGCTGAAGATAGAGGAGCTCCTTATGGGGCGCAGAAACACTCAGAGAGATCCAACCACAGAGACCCAACGAGGTCCAATCAGAGGGAACTGCTGGTTAAATGGTTAGAAAATATAATTGGTTCCTGCAGTTCTTCCTTCCACCACCAGATGGAGACAAATGTCAGACTCAGATTCTGCCTGTTCCTTTAACTTAATGTTATTAAATATTAGACGTAATGACGCCACTTGAACCTGATCGATGTAAATGTTTCTGAATTTACGTTTGCAGAACAATAAAGGATTTTTCTAATTTGGAAAAATTGTTTGTGGCTTTAATTTTTTCTTTCAGTGATTCATGGGATGACAGAGTGAGATTTTACTGTAAAAACAAACAGTAATATTTGTGTTTTACTGTTCAGCCCTGAATAAAATGAGATAAAATGTTAATAAAATGAGATGATGCTTATCAGGTTAGATTTCACTTGTTTAAAGAGACAATGAGGAACATATTTATTCTGTCCTGAAATGTCCAACCTTAAAAAGACACTACAACTTCAGCTGTCTGAAAACTGATGGTTCCTTCATTTCTCACAATCTGAATGGATGGTAGGAAGTTTGATGAGCTAGTTGGTCAATTAGCCTCGAATAATTTACATTTTAGTTTTTGACCAACTGATGAGGTCATCCTGCCCCAGTATTTCAGCGTCACAGTTTGGCGTCAGAAAGTGGGATACGTCACGTCGACGCCCTGCCTCATTGCTTCAGTCATTAATATGAGTGGACATGTTGACCAGCAACGAGAGGCTTTAACTGGGTTCATTCAGTCGACCCTGTACTGCAAAAACACAAAATATGACCAAGTATTTTTGGTCTAGTTTCCACTACAAATACCTTACTACACTTGAAACAAGACAAAACCAACTTACAAGGATATAGAAGCTTGTTTTAAGTAAATAATTATCCTAATTCTGATTTTAAAAGGTTCTTGTTCCACTGGCAGATTATTTCACTTGAAACAAACATTTTTAGGGTTTGGTGTTGAAGTCAACTGGAAACATCTACAGAAAATGTTCAGGCCGACAGTAAAGTCAGGAAAAAGCGTTCAGGGATGGAGACCAACATGGAGGTCAGCAGGTTAGGACAGAAATGCATCATGGGGACTGGAGTTTTACCAGGACTTGCAGCGGTCTGACAGGAACTCTGGCTGATAGACAGATTCCAACGGGAAACAGCAGATCCTCCTCCAGGCTGCGGACCGAGTGACCCCTTCTCTTCCTGCTGAGGTCAAGAACTTTCCATCAGAGACACATCAACCAAACGCAAACAACCCAAACCCAAAAAACTCACTCAAACATCTCTCTGATGGAGGAGAAGAACCTGGGCGAGGAGGCCGACGCCGACCTGAGGAGCAGGGCTAGCGTTAGCTTGTTGCTAAAGTCTCCACATCAGGAAGGCAGCAGAGGTTTGGATTAGTGAGACTTTACACAATCAGATGCAAAGAAGCAGAAATATATGAAAAATTTAACCGTAAAATAAAAAGAAATCTGTTTTCTAACATCTTTAAAGAGGTTCAATACTCCAAAGGCTTGATTAAAAATTTGACTTTTCAATTTGACTCAGTTTTCCTCTAAATGTTACAGTTTTCCTATGAAACACTGAATGAAGACATTAAACTTTCTGTGTGTTTTCTCTCAGTCTGGGCTGAACTAATGATGTAAATCATTCTGCGATGTGAAAGCTGAAAGGTCGCGGTTGGAAGCGGAGCAGCGGAGCGGGTCGACCTGAAGAGGCGAGTCGCTCCTCGGCCGCCGGACTTGTCCTGATCCTCCGGCTTCGGAGACGTGGACCTGGAAGTCGGAGCGCTGGACGAACGGGAAGACAACGCTCTGAGGTGATTTTCATCCTGTTAAACCTCTAAACCTCATTTATCGTTTAGTGAAGTTCTCACCTGTCGACGATGACCTTTGACCTGGCAGCCGTCTGCAGCTGCTTCTGCACGGTTGCCTGTCGAGCTCTGATGGAAACAATCATTAAAAAATCTCTTAAAGCCTTTTCTTGCTGCAGCAGGCGTGGAGCGGGAGCGTTTCCAACCTGGAGCGGCGTTCGTTGCGGTGGTTCATGCGGGCGGCGGCCTGCTTCTTCTGGTGCATCATGTCCTCCAGGACGCGCTCCTCTTTCTCCTTCTCTTCCCTGAGTTTGGACTCCGCCTCCCTCTGACGCTGCAGCAGCGCATCGTACGCCGCCTTCAGCGTCTTGTTCTTCTGTCTGACCTGCTCCACCTCATCCCCCAGAGCCCGTTTAGCTTCGGACGCCTCTGCTAGCCGACCGCCCTCCTTCTGTAGTCTGAGAACAGAGGAGGAGAAGCGTCTTTAGGCTGATTTCCTCCTGATGGTCCAGTCGACTCGGTTCTACCGGAACCAGAACTTCCTATAGCTGCTGTGGTTCTGTCTCTCTCTGCTCCGAGTCAAACCAACCTGTTCCCCTCCTGGCCTGTGGGGGCGCTGCACCAAGAGCCACTGAAGGAAACAACACAAAAACCTCTGAAGACACTGAGAGCAACTTCCTTCTTCACCAGATGGAAACAAGATGGAGGCGTCAGATTTTAGTGTTGGAGGATTTCTCTTTAGGCTAAAGACCAGGAGCCGTTTCTCCTGCTAGCACTAGGCTAGCATGTTAGCTTTGGTTGTATTTACCCAGAATGCCTTCTGCTGTAGTCCAGTTCTTGCTTTTGGAGCGGTCTCCGGTCCCCTTGGCATTCACATATGCGTTCAAACCGAACCAGAGTTCACTTCAACCGAACCCAGATGAGGTTTGGCGGACCAGAGTTTGATTTTTGGTTTGATTACGCATGCACACCTGCCCAAACCAACAGGACGATCTAGTAAAACGGACTGAACTGGACGAACCCTGAGAGCCTCCTGTTCTCACCCATCATCGAGGACGAAGATGGAGGAAACAATGACACAGCTCCCCCTCCCCAACATCTAGTGTAAACCTTCAGAGCAGGGGTGTCCAAAGTGGGTCCTGGAGGCCCGGCATCCTGCACGTTTCAGTTCTGTCCCTAGTGGTAGCAACAACCTCCTCAGCTAGTCAGTGTTCTGCTTGGGCCTTCTAACGAGCCATCAGTTGATGCAGGTGTGTAAAACCAGGGAGAAAACTAAAACATGCAGGATGCCGGGCCTCCAGGACCCACTTTGGACACCCCTGCTTTAGAGCAATCTCTCTCTCGCCTGTGGTTGCCCCCCAGTGGTCCGTGAGGTACTGCATGTAAACAACCATTTATTTGACGTGATGTGAGCTCAAATTGGGACACATAGTTAAAATACCAAAGGACTGTGTTCAAAAATGATGGTGAATAAATGTTTTAAGACTGGGTCCCTCAAAGAAAAGCTAAAGGTAACAGTGGAAAGAAAATGGCAGGACGAGTTATATGATCAGAGGAATCCATGTCTGCAGGAATATTTTTCAGTTTCTCCGGGTGAGTTGCAGAACTTTTGCTTTTTTTAAACAGTGTTATGATGCGTAGCATCCAGTCCGACATGCGGCTGCGATGAACGCAACAGGACTGTGACGAGGCGGTGAACAGCGCTGCGCCCCGCGCTGACTAACTGCACCTTATCACCTAAAATAAAATACTTATCAGGCTTAGAATTCACTTTGAGTCGACTTGTTGGTGGTTTTTCCACATCCACTCACATTTACCAAACAGCAGCACTCTTTTCATTAGGAAGAACAAAGACGACAACAATAAGTGAGTTAAAAGACTAAAATTTTCATTTCAGGTTCTATTAAATCAAGACATTGTATTATTTGGATCCATGAGTGTTTGCTAAATGTTTAAGAGGAAAAACTGCATCAGGTTATTAGAATCAGCACCAAGCTAAAGTAAAATTATATTAAAGGTTGTTGGTTGAAGTGGTTGAGGTGAACCAGCAGCAGCTGCACCGTCAGAACAGGCTGTCCAGGTGCAACAGGTGAGCAGGCGGGCTCAGGTGTGTGTGTGTGTGTGTATTTGATGCATTGTGGAGGCCATTTTCCTGACACACATTACGTTGTGAGGACCAAAGCCTGGTCCAAACAAGAGGAAATGCTGTGTTTGGGTCAGGGGTCAGGTTTAGGATTCAGGTGTAAATTGAGTTTTGGTTAGGGTTAGAAATGAATGGAAGTCAATGGAAAGTCCCTGAAAGACAGTGCATGTGTGTGTGTGTGTGTGTGTGTGTGTGTGTGTGTGTGTGTGTGTGTGTGAGAGAGAGAGACTCACCTGGTTTGTAGTTCCTGCAGGACACGCTCTTTGATTTTAATCTGCTGCTGCAGCTCCACCACCTTGTAGGCCAGCTGCAACGACACCAACGGTCTGAATTCAGCTCCCATCAGTCGCCTCCAAACTAAATAAATCTCTCATTTCCTCCTGCAGGTTGTTCTGCTGCAGCAGATGAACTAAAACATGGAGTTAAATTCAGGAAATGATCCATTCAGGTGTTCCTGCATGTAGTCCAGAGAGGAAACCTCAAACTGAACAGAAAGTTTTCGTCTTGCTGTATGACTTGGAGCTGATCCACAGTTTAAATTATAACAGTTCACCGGTTCTGGTCTGAACTCAAACGTTCATCCTTGGTCCACATGGACCTGAATTGTTCTCCTGTTTGTGTTTAAGCAACAGTCTCTGGACTCTGCTGCCACAATGGAAACTGGAATTACAAATTAAACTTAAGCCAAAGTTTGGAAATCAGGGAACATTTTCCTGATCAGAAGTTGGGAAGACTCTCTGGAGGCCAGGCTTCCTGATCCACCAAACCCAGAGCTTCAGTCTGCTCTGTATTCTGACCATCAAATTTAAAATGTCTGCACCACCTGTCCGGTCTGGGAATTTGAATCGGTCAGAATGACGGACGGCCTTCAGATTCACAGGTTTCCTCTGATCCCAGTTTAAGCCGAACTTCAGTTGTCAAACTCGACAGGATCGTTATATTTTGTTTATCTTAGATAAATAATGACGCGTTTCCTTTTATCTGCAGGTGAGCTGAGGAGCATTTCTCACCTCGCCTGTCGTCTTCTTCAGCTGCTGCAGAGAGGAACGGGCGCAGCCCTCAGCAGGAGGTCTGGGTGCAGAAACCAAACACACCGTCAGGCACTGAAACACCTGCACACTGAGTAACAGTAGGAGCTCAGGTGAGTTACCTGCCGGAGCTGCTGAGGAGCCCTTTGGTCATACTGGTTTTCTCCAGCAGCCCAGTGTCTGAAAAGATACCAGACTTGGGTCAGAACTTGACCAGTTTTAGCTCAAAGTAGCTTAACCGATAGAAAACTGCAGGAACACCTGTCACCGCCTGCACCGAACCTCATTCAGAATCCGGCCCATTTTAGACCCATTTCCACCAGGTAAACCTCTGTGTGACCAGCTGCTCAGGGCAGATGATGAACCAGCTGCAGATTATCTGTCACACATGAGTCACTTCCTAGTTAGAGGAAGTGAACCAGCCTGTGGTTTGGGTTTTAAACCACTTCCTGTACCAAATGTCGGCAAAATAGTGGAACTTTCTGTTTGAGATTCGGTTCGGTTCTCAATTCTTTCGACTGCTGCAGGTCATGTTCTGCAACGGAACCAGACTCTGTAGAGATAAAGTCAGATTTAAGGTCAAAAACGAGTCGTTTGAGTGCGCCGTTAAATCGGCCTTTTTTTGAATGCAGTTCGGCGCCGACTGGAGCCAGCTGTTCTCCGAGGTTCTTACAGAACCGGATCAGGTCCTGGAACATGGCGCTCTGGATCCGGTCCCGGTGCTTCAGCTGCTGGATGATGTGCCCTCTCCAGGTCTCCGCGGACCGGCTGCTTCGCCGCGACGCCCCGCCAGGATCCATCCCGTATCACTGCCGCCATGATCCGCGCTGACCGAGCCGCCTCATGCCGCTCCCCGCTGAGGGACGCTCTCACACCGGCCTGGTCCTCAGGGGCTCCCCGCTCCTCCGGTCCCCTCCATGGTCCTCTCTCCTGTTTGTCGTCTTCAACTTTATTTTTGTTTTTCAACTTTTTGTTGTTATTTTCACATTCGTCACTTGAATGGGGCGGGACGATAGTTTATTCCAGCCAATCAGAGCCCTCTTCCTGATTTGCCCTAAAAGGCCACGCCCCCAAAACTTTATCCGTCAAATTCTTTTTTTCTGAGTACAGGGACAAGATATATGGTCACTTTCCTAAAATAATGTTAATTACGACAAAATAAAAGCCTTTTGGCAAAACAAACAAAAGAAACCTTTGGCTATTATTTTAGAAAGGTAACGATGTGAAAAAATAAATCCAAAAGGGGAAATAATTAATGAAAAAAAAGAACAAAAAAAGGGATAAAAGCGAAAAAGCATGAATTAGGACAGATTTAGGTTTGGACCGCCTTTAGTTCGTCTGAAATCTGCTCTTTTCTCGGTGCTTCATCGTCACCATCCTCCTGCTTTGGGTTGACAGAACGATGAAGTCCGTCTCTGCCTGATGTTTTGTTTTCTACCTGCAGCAAAATCCAGTTTACAGTTTTCTGAGTAAAATCTGAATTTTTAATCCTCTAACACCGGGGTGTCAAACTCAGTTTCACCGAGGGCCACTTCAGCATATTCGTAACCGTCAACGGGCCACATTGACGGAACCAATCAGGAGTCCCCAGGTCCAGTCCTCCAGACTCCAACTTTTAGATGCATCCCTGCTAAAACACACCCAGACAAAAGGTTGACTTCCATCATTCAGAGGCTTATAATGAGTCAATGGTCCAGGTGTGTTAGAGAAGGAACCATCTAAAGCTGCAGATGGTAGCTCTGAAAAACTAGACTTGGGCACCCCAGCATAAATGTATGAAATACAATGTTAAAAATAAATTAACACCTCATATTGTTAAATAAGCTTTGGAGCGTCTGGAAGCGCTTTCAAAACCTTTGATTGAAATGGCCGTTAAATTCAAGTCTCCATTCCAGACCAGAGAAAACTAAAGAGAATGAAACGTTGTGTTAATCCATTTGAGGAGCCGGTAGTTTATCTTGAGGAAATAAATGACGATGCAGAAGTTAGACTGTAACATGCGCAGTCCGCTGCTCAACCACTGCGGACTGCGATGACTTAGAAACCTCTGGAAGTAACTCATCCAGCGGATTTAACAAATGGATCCTTCTGGGTTCACGTTACCCAGGAGAGCGGCGCTCTGGAGGAGCTGCAGACGTAACATCATCTGTCCGTTTAGGAGAAGCGAAACCACGCAAAAAAATAATATATGTATATATATATAAAATAAAAAAAATCCTGGTAAAAGCGCACACCGGACCGCTCAGGGTAAAACACAGAGTTCAGTTGATCTGTTTGGATCAGACAGATCCGACTGACTGATGAATTAGTGCAGATTTTTCTGCAGATGGGAACCAGGAGGAAGTTGTTCAGACCCCAGCGGGTGAAGTGATGCTAATTTAAGTGAAGTCGCTTAATTTAATTTATTAAAAGTTATTGGGGCCTCAGTCAGTGGATTTTGTCACTACGGAGAAAAATGTGGATACATTTATCTGCTTAATTTATGATGGGATCTGGATTCACGGTGAATATTAACTAAACAGCATAAAATGCGGCTAAATATCCGATGTTAATATGATTGTAATTTCACGGATAAAAATAGTACATGACCGATTTTTTTTATGTTGTCAGTCAAGATAACGTCTAGCGCCACCTGCCGCCCTGACACCAACTCACACATCTTCATTCACAGTCTTACTTGTAAATCGATTTTTCTTTTCTTGGCCGTTTTGATGTTAGCTTGTCGATGTTTTATTCGCTGGGGAAAACAATAAGCAGCTTGAGGTGACTCTGCTGCTCTCTAGTGGCGAGAAGCAGTAATGTTGGCTGGTAACAATCGGAATGCATTATGGGATATGTAGTTTGTAGTCAATTCGTGCTCAAAACCTATTTTAAGTTAATCTTGGCTCTATAAAACGGTGGGAGGGCCACATAAAATGACATGGCGGGTCACATGTGGACCGCGGGCCTCGAGTTTGACACATGTGCTCTAACAGGATAAAGTTCAGTGAAATATGTTCATTAAAACACAGTTTATTCCAAATTTAAAAGACAGTTTCAGTTTCAAAAACAGTGATTTAAAAAGTAAAAATAAAATACTGCTGGTAAAACAATAAGGTGCTTTCAGTCCGGGGGTTTGTCGGCTTCGTACCGTTCAGATTTTATTCAGTTTGTTTTGAGTCATCTGAACCAGAAGCTCAGAGTATTTCTCCAGGAGCGACATCGTCTGCTCGTCCTGCGTCTGACCAGAGGGGGCGCCGCAGCATGGCGCCGGCAGCACAGCTTGCAGCTCCCTGTGAGCCGTGGCGGCAGCTTCCTGCAGGACAGAGCAGCTTTCTGATCGCTCAGAGCCGCAAACCTGCTGGGAAAAAACGTCAACGGAGAATCAGAGAAATCAGACGAGTGATCCAAATGGTCTAAACATGGCCGCCGTCAGAACGATGCCAACCTGGCGGTACAGGAGGACGGCTCGCTGTGTTGCCTGGCGCAGAGCGATGGCGGCCTGCTGACACTGCTGCAGGCTGACCGGCTCCGCCCCCTCTTCATCTGAAGCAGAAAAACAAAAATAAAAACCTGATTTTATCGTTTCAGAGCGAAGAGCGTCTCCATGGAGACGATCCGAGGACTCACCTGTCAGACAGGTGCCACTGTCTGCCTGGGGGCGGAGCCTCTCTGACATGGGAGAGGAGGAGGAAGTGGGCGGGGCAAAGACCGACGAATCAGGTGCAGCAAAAATATCTAAAAAAATAAAATAAAGTAACCTCAGCCTTCATCCAGGTTTTTTCAAAACATTTTTCAGTTTAAAAATATTTCAGATTTTCTAAAATCTGGGGCTGAATTCAGGCGAGCCGGATCGGACCGAACCAGGGTCAGCTTCAAAGTTAAAACTTTAATCATTTTATTTCCTCAATTTTTTCTTAAACTTTAGAAATGACAAAAAACAAACAAAACTGGCTTTTACTCAAACTCTCCTTCAGTTGATCAGAACTCAAAAGTTTAAATCAATAAAAGCTTTAAAAGACGCTGGCCAAACAAAATGGCCGCACTGACATCACTGAACTACAGAAGCTCACCTGGATCAGTCGGACTTCCTGGCTCCGCCCCCTTCAATCCCCCAGGTGGCGCTAGGGGGGCGGGGCTCTGGATTAGTGTCCTGTTGGGATTGGTCGGCGTCTCGTCGAGGCTGCCGGCGCTACACCCACTTCCTGCAAGCCGTGATGTCACTGCAGGGGGCGTGGCCAGAATCTGCGGGCTGAAAAGGACAAAACTGATAAATAATAATGTTTAACTTTAAAAACGATGTTTTTAAAGTTAAAATTCAGGGTTCAGACACTTTTCACACAGGAAATTTCAAGCACTTTTCAAATTCCTTGAAGATTAAACACACACACACAAAAAAACAGTTTTAATTCCCTGTTTAATATTCATCAATTATTAGTAATGTCTTGTGAGTTTTCTACATTCTGCAGCAGGGACAGGATGAACTGAAATATATCTGCAGATCTTAATCTGAATAGGAATAATAAAAAATATGTTTGGCAATTTTTTAGAATTTAGCAAATTGAAATAATTTTGGTAAATATAAAAAACCTAAAACGAGAAAAGTTTTGTCTGCTTCAACTTCAACAGCAAGAAAAAACTGTTAGGTGAACGAAAACATCTGGTTTCAACTGTAAATGTTCTCCAAATTTAGGCCTTTAATCAAACGTTACATTGAACTTTACTACAAAACTGTGCAGTTTGAATATGAAGCACTTTTCAGTCCTTGAAAAAACTGAACTGAAACTAAATAATTTTCAAGGATTTCAAGGACCTGTATGGACTCAGAGTTTAACATGACGGCGAATCAGGTCTGCCGTAGATGGAAAAAAATAGGAGTTAAAAACCCCAAATTAAAACTAAATATGAAAAATAATCTCAAATGTTTGAGCTCCAAATTTCTAAAATTTGCACACAAAAAAAATTTTAGAAGCAGTTTTCTAGTTTTATTCTAGAAAATGGCAGAAATTAATTTCTCTAAGTGAAATGTGACTTGACCTGAGGATCTGGAGGCTGCTGCCATGTTGGGTGACTGGAGCTTCCTACCTGCTGCTCTGCTCCTGCTGGGAGCGGGGCGGAGCCAGTGGGGGCGCGGGCGGAGCCAGTGGGGGTGCGGGCGGAGCCAGTGGGGGCGCGGGCGGAGCCAGTGGGGGCGCGGGCGGAGCCAGTGGGGGCGCGGGCGGAGCCAGTGGGGGCGCGGGCGGAGCCAGTGGGGGCGCGGGCGGAGCCAGTGGGGGCGCGGGCGGAGCCTGCTGGTTCTCCTTGTTCTCCTCCAGGGGGCAGCAGGCGGGTTTGGAGATGTCCAGGTACGCCAGGCGGGACTCCTCCGTTACTGAAGATGCGGCGTCGCTGTTGGCCGTCCTGGACGTGACGTCTGATTGGTGGAAACAGAAACAGGTGAGGCAGTGAACCTGACTCAGGTGAGTCAGAGAGGAAACGGCCAAGTTGTGCTCTGTCAGATGATTATCAGACCGATTTGGTTCTGATGCGACTGATTGGAAATCATCTGCTGATCAGGAGGGAAACCTTCACCCAGAAGCCTCAGCTGCACCGTGAGAGACACGCCGCGAGCCGCTCACACACCTCCCAGCGTCTTCTTGCACCGCAGCACCAGCACCGTGTGTCGTCTGCGGGCCGCCCGCCGCCAGGGCTCATGGGAAATCCCACAGGAAGCTCTGCTACTCAGGACCGCTCTACCTCCCACTGCGGTCACACAAACACTCCCTGTTGGCGAACGGCACATGTGAATGTATCTGGAGTTCCTCAGGGAGGCGCTCCTGGCCCCCTGCTGGACGGACCACAAACTGATCCGTTAAACCCGACCGGCGCCTTCCAGTTCTGATCGGTATCAGCACCATGGGGGGACGATCCGAGTGTTCAGAACCGGTCTGAGCGGAGGCACGTCAACCTCCATCTGATCTGAAGCAGAACCGGTCCAGCCGGTCCGGCTGCCTGCGTCCAAACAAAAGAGTTCCTGAAGAGGCTCTGGTCCCTCAGAGTTCAGAACCGGACCGTTTGGGTCAGACGAGCTGAGGTTGGCCTTCAGCTCATGAATCCAAACAAGCCGACCTGCTGCCTGGTTTATGACCAACATCAGGTTTAAACAGAAAATCCTAAAACTTTCCCTCACTTGGTTTTTATAATTCTCTGTAGAAACTATGAACCACAAGCAGAGAGTTAAAGGTCCTAATGCCATCTGAGTAACATTTACAGGTTCTTTGTTATGTTACCCTGAAATCCATTCTGCTGTATATTTGAGTCCTTGGGGGCAGGAAGGTTGAATCTCGTCTCTCCAGAAGCTGCTCAGATACGGTTTTATTTTGTTCGGGTCACATCTTTCAGTCTGTTCTACGTTTTTTCAACTATCACATTTGCTACTAACATGTTCCTTTAATCCGCCATTTTTATGTCTTACAGTAATTTTGTAATCCAAGTTCAGGGAAGCTAAAAGTGGTTCAGTCAAAGCAAAGCGAAAAGCTGCTGATGTTAAAATGACAAGCTATATTTTAGACATTCATTTATTGTGTCTGTGATGTCCTGGCTGCTGTTTTGCTAGCAGTAGCATCATACCTTTGCTAACGTTAGCAATGTATGCTAGCTGTTAGCTTCTTGAGGACAGAACCGAATCATTTGTTTTAAATTATTACGTAAACAGTCCAGCATCGTTTTTGTCTTGGGGAAAACATGATCCAAACGCAGTCAGTGACGTAGTGTTAGCATTAGCTAAATCACTTTCAAGCTGTGGAGGCTGGATGGATAAATCTGCTGTTGACAGGTTTTATTTATTATGGAATAAAAAGTTTCTGCGTCGTTAGCCAATTGGCTTGAACTCTAACCCCTTCAAGCCAGCAAAATGGCCGAAGGGGTTAGAGGTTTAAAGAAACGGCATCAAAACCAGTAAAACAACGTGGAGCTAAAATAACCAGGATTCAGACTGAATCACTTTAAACCACATGAATGAACGAAATGTGGAAATGGAGGATTCATTAAAACAACGATCTGCGTTCAACCGGTTATGATTAGTAAATATGTTCAGGTCTACTGACAGTTAAATAGGAACCCATGTAATAAACGGAGACCGGACCGGATCAGAACTCACCTCTATCACTGTTTTCTCCCCGAGTCGAACCCGGAACCCCGATGGCGCCGCTGGGCTCAGATTTCATCTGGAGTTCTGATCCGGTCTTCAGGTTCGAGTTGCTCTCCTCAGAGATCCTGCCTGTGATCCGGCCGGGTCGGACCCTGGAGCACACCAGAACCACGTCGGTATCAGTGCGGCACTCGGGCCGCGCCGGGCCGCGGGGAATGGACCGCAGTCGGTCCTGGAAGCGGGACAGGAAGCGGGTGGAGATGCTGAGGCGCGGGTTCAGGAAGGGCTTCTCCTGGGCCGGCCGCAGCGCCGTCAGGTCCGTATCGAAGCGTTCTGCAGAACCGCACGGCACTCAGAGCGGGAAGCAGCAGCAGGAATCGGGTCGGGTCAGGAGGTTCTTACCTTCAGCCAGGCTGGAGGCCAAACTCTCAAAGTGGTTCTTCAGAGAGTTCCGGTCCTCGTCGTCCTCCGGACCCAAACTGCCCACAGAGCTGCCCTGGCTCAGGGAGTCGGTGTCTGACGGAGAGGAGCAGTTCGGATCAGAACACATCCTGCAGCAAAACGCACTTTACTTCTAAACATGACGCCTTTATATTGAAATCCCAAGTTAAACTCCTATATTTTAGATCCAAACGTTAAATTCTGCAGAACCTTTCGGGTTATTTTTTGTTTCAGGCAGCCATGATGGATCCTTTGGAAGGCGACAGATTCTGTTTCCTTTAGCGGGTTAGCTGTGGCCCACACAACATGCTCACTACGCTTCACACAAGATCATTCAAATCAATCCCTCCGACTGGCGACACAGCTGAGGGCCCTGTCCCCCCCATGGGGCCTCCGACTGGCCCCCCCCCCATGGGGCCTCCGACTGGCCACGCTCCCCATGGGGCCTCCGACTGGCCCCCCCCCCCATGGGGCCTCCGACTGGCCACCCCCCCCATGGGGCCTCCGACTGGCCACCCCCCCCATGGGGCCTCCGACTGGCCACCCCCCCATGGGGCCTCCGACTGGCCACCCCCCCCATGGGGCCTCCGACTGGCGACACAGCTGAGGGCCCTGTCCCCCCCATGGGGCCTCCGACTGGCCACCCCCATGGGGCCTCCGACTGGCCACCCCCCCCATGGGCCCTCTGACCTCAAGGTCTCTTGGATCTTCAGGTTTTGGTTTGTAACTCTGCAGATGGACCGGCGCCGGCGCCCTTTACCGGTGTCATGCTGCGGCTCCAGACTTCCTGTCGACCCTTCGGAGCAGGCCGAGTCCGGACTGGGGTGCGTCCTCCACACAGGCTCCGCCCCCTGACCTCTGACCTCCAGCGCGGGATCGGCCCCAGCCTCCACCTTGAAGTCCCTGGAACAGGAAGTCCAGGTTCAGAGCCAAACAGAACCGGAGCACCAGGCTGGGGCCAAAGGGGCGGGGCTTACCTGTCGGACAGGGAGGGGCTGCCATCTGATTGGAGGATGAAGGTCTGGTTTCCCCTGGATGCCTGCAGCACCTGAACGCCACACAGAGTTCACACACACACAGCTGATGACATCACCCACAGCTGATGACATCACCCACAGCTGATGACATCACCCACAGCTGATGACATCACCCACAGCTGATGACATCACACACAGCTGATGACATCACACACAGCTGATGACATCACACACAGCTGATGACATCACACACAGCTGATGACATCACACACAGCTGATGACATCACACACAGCTGATGACATCACACACAGCTGATGACATCACACACAGCTGATGACATCACACACAGCTGATGACATCACCCAGGTGTCCAGCCCACCTCCTCCTCCTCTTCGTCTCCCAGCAGGCTGTCTAGGCTCTGAGGGTGGAACTCTTCCTCCTCCTCCTCTTCCTCATGGCTCCCGCTGGCGTTCAGGCCGGAGCAGAAGGCCAGCGGGTTCAGAGGCTCCGCCCACCGGCTGCGCACCTGGCTGGGTTCCACCTCCGATTGGTCGACGGAGGAGGCCTCGGCGTCGGCCTGCAGACAAAACCCGACGTTACAGAATCCACACAGAACCAGCCCGGAATCCAGAACCGGTCCGATGCGGTCGGGATCAGAGGGAACCGACCAGCTTCCGGAACCACATGGGCATCTTCCCGTTGGTCTCCAGCAGCAGCGTCTCTGAAAAACAAAGCTTAGTTCATGAATATGGAACCGTTCGAGGCAGATCTAAACGATCCAAATGATCTAAATGATTTACAGTCACCAACAAACATTTAGTCAAAATCTTCCTGATGCTTCCAGTTATGAATCTCCAGCCCTGATGTAAAGCAGAGAGCCACCATCGTGATAAAACTAAATATTTTAGGAGGTTTCCGTGATGAAGCTCAGAGGGAGCAGAGATTCTCCAGAACCTGCTCTGCCAGCAGCGCCACCAGGTCAACATGACAAAGCGTTCTTGATCCAGTCTCCATTTCTATCTCCTGACCACTGGGGGATATTTGAGTTTTTTAATCCCTCTGTTAATTTTAAAAACTTGTTGGAAATAAATAAATGAAGTTATTCCGCCTCCTGGGTTCTGGTCGATCTGCTCAGACTCACCAGCAGGGGGCTCCGGTCTCCCAGGGGTCCGCTGATCCTCCTCCTCCTCCGCCAGAGGCAGCTGGGGGGCGGGGACGGTGATGAAGGTCTCCCTCCTGGAACACAGACAGAGCAGCTGAAGCGGCCGGCGCCCCCTGCTGTCGCCTCTGGGAACGCCACCCACCTGATGCTGGGCTGCCGGGGGCCGCTCGGCCCCGGGGCCCGCCTCTTCCTCATGGTGCTGCTCATCTGGGGGTCCAGGCGCCACACAAACACGCAGCTGCAGAACAGCAGATGGTGGTCAGAGCGGGGTCAGAGGTCACAGCCGGACAGGCTGCCGTGTCAGAGGTTACCTGTCTCCGGACGCTGAGATCAGATGTCTGCAGTCCTGGCTGAACCGCATGCAGCTGACCAGCTCTGAGCAACACACAGAGGTCAAAAGGTCAGCAGGAGCCGCCATTGTCTGCAATGAAGTTAGAAGCTATCCTGTTTGGGCACTTTTTCCTTCCACTCAACTTTCTACGAATACACTGAAACCTGTTAGTAATATTGTGGTCATAATCATCTGAATCACTAGAAACTTTTCCGTCACGGTGTAACGTCTCTATATGTAAAAAAATACGGAATTTTTTTTAACCATATTCTCATTTTTTAAATATGGAAACCCAGCAAACAAACCAGTTCAGTTATTCTGTGGGATAAAGTAGCAACTAGTAACTTTACTGAATGGATAACATGTTTTAGTCAGAAATGCATCAGTTTATGTTGGAGTGAGACCTCTCGTTCATAGACAAGCTTTGATCGGTGCAGCTCTAGTTTCTAGACCGGGGTGGGCAATCCTGGTCCTGGAGGTCCGGAGTCCTGCAGCTCTTAATGTCTCCCTGGTCCAACACACCTGAATCCAACAGCTGAATCTCCTCCTCAGTGCAGTCAGGTTCTCCAGAGTTCTGCTAACGACTCAGGTCTGCTATTGGACTCAGGTGTGTTGAAGTAGAGACGCATCTTAAAGTTGCAGGAGGCCCTCCAGGCCTGGAGCTGCCCCCCCCCCCGTTCTAGAAGCTTCAGTCAGAACATTTCTTTGCTGATCTTCCTCTTCCTTCACCTGAGTGACCGAACAGCGTGGCGACGCACTCTCCAGTCTCTGCCTCAAAGATGGTGATGTTCTTATCAGAGCAGCTGGTGGCGAAGAACGATCCGGACGGGTCTGAGTGAACCTGCAGACGGCCAGAGGTCAGCCAGAGGTCGGCCAGAGGTCGAGGTCGGCCGGACCCCGGTTACCTTGAGCAGGGCTCCCTCGTCGCTCGCCGAGCCCTTCAGGCTGCGCTCCAGCTTCCCCGTCTCCACACTGTAAACTCTGAGGAGGCAGCACTGAATCAGAGGGTCAAAGGTCAAACAGACAGAGCACTCCAGTCGGTCTTTACCTGACGTTTCTGTCCTGACACGCCACGGAGACACGCGTACCGGTGGGGTCCAGGTCCATGTCGTACAGTGTGGTTTTCTCCACCACATGGTGGCGCCGGGAGAACAGCGACCCGTCCGGCGTCTGGGAAAGAACCAAAACCAGAATCAGACGGAGGAGCAACGACAACATGCCCAACGTCTCAGCAGCGTG
Organism: Poecilia mexicana; assembly: GCF_051168715.1. NCBI lineage: Eukaryota > Metazoa > Chordata > Actinopteri > Cyprinodontiformes > Poeciliidae > Poecilia > Poecilia mexicana. The sequence goes on along the minus strand of NW_028263382.1, from coordinate 5,794,364 downwards.
CTTCTATTATTATCACATTATTTCCTCTCAGCATTACGGCTTCTTTCCAAGAATTGCATTGTTATTCTTATCCTGGTCATTTGATTTATTTTACCCTATTTGTATCAAATTTATTCTATTGGTTCAACTTGATTGAGTAAAACAGACTGACACTGCGCCCGGCTGCAGGAAACAGGAAGTGGAGGTTGGAAGCATGAAGCTCAGCGTTCCTGCTACTCAGACAGCAACGCCTTCCTAACACGCAGTAAAATGCAGGGAGATGCAGTAAAATGCAGGGAGATGCAGTAAAATGCAGGGAGATGCAGTAAGATGCAGTGAGATGCAGTAAGATGCAGGGAGATGCAGTAAGATGCAGGGAGATGCAGTAAAATGCAGGGAGATGCAGTAAGATGCAGGGAGATGCAGTAAAATGCAGGGAGATGCAGTAAGATGCAGGAAGATGCAGTAAGATGCAGTAAAATGCAGGGAGATGCAGTAAAATGCAGGGAGATGCAGTAAGATGCAGGGAGATGCAGTAAGATGCAGTGAGATGCAGTAAAATGCAGCTGTGGTGCGTTCAGGGTCCAACCTGCTCAGCCGTCTGAACGTAGATGCTCTTGTCGGCTCCACAGCTCACCAGCTGGACCTCTGGACTCTGACCTGAACCCAAAACAAGCAGAAGCTGAATGTTCCCTGAACGCATCGTTGGCTTAGAGCGGATTGAACCGGAGCAGCCAATAGGAGCAGGCGCCTTGCTGGCCCCACCCTCACCGGTGAACTTGACGGCAGTGATGGAGGCGGAGTGGTCGTTCAGGGTCTGCTGGAGGTTGTAGTTCTTCTCCTGGTTGAAGACGTGGATGAGCCGATCTCTGCTGGCTGAGGCCAGCAGCTTCACTCCTGAACCAGTCGCAGGAAGTAAAGAGGAAGTAAACAGGAAGTCAGCCTTTCTACAGGATCCAGTTCTGCGTTCAGACATCACCATGGCAACGTGGAGCAGCAGCTTGAATCTCACCTGAGGACAGAGGAGAAAACTCCAAACAGAGAACCTCGGAGTCGTGAGCCTCAATCTTCAGCAGCTCAGTGAGGCTCTCCAGATCAAAGATCCTGGAAACAGGAGGCACCACTCAGTTACAAAAACGGATCCACAGGAAGGAAACCTGATAAACACCAAGCTGCAGAACAAAGTCTCCGACTCCTCAGGAGAACGTAAAGATTGAACCTTCAGAATCTGAAGCCGCTCCGGTTCTGTTAGCTAACGGCTAACGTCCGGTTCTGATCAGAAACATGAGGCTCTGCATCTTGAGGGTCTGCGCTGCGGGTTCTCACCTCAGGTTCCCACAGCGGTCTCCGGCCGCCAGGTGCTTCCCGTCCGGACTGATTCCCAGCACCCGGATCCCGGCCTTCCCGTCCGGCCCATCAGCCTCGGCCCCCGCAGCCTGCAGGCGCTGCACGTCTTCCCCCACATACAGAATCTTCAGCAGGTCCTGGAAACAGAACGACCTGCTGCAGCCTTAGGAGGAACCACCAGGTCCACTGACCGGACCCGGCAGAACCGGAGCGTCAGGCAGAACCAATTCTTGTTCACAGCCGACTCCCTACCGGCCAGAACCCATCAGGGTCTTCTGGATAAAACCCAAACCCAAACAGAAGCTCGTTGGTGGATAAATATTTATTCTGATAACTGCTGTGACTCAATAACCGCTCACTCTCTTATTGTTGTAGAACAAACTTATTTTCACAGCTGGACCTAGAATCGGTCCAATGGAGCTACACCACCGTCCACTGATTGGAGGACAGAAACGTCACACTAGCATGATGCAGCGTTAGCGTTAGCCGTTTGGGTTCAACCCGCTCTGCCAGGCTGAGTCCGTTAGCGCTGGAAACGCTCCTGAAAATGAACTGAACTGCAGCGAACCGCGCCGCAGTGGAACAAGCCCTCAAGCCAGGATTTAGGCCTAACATTAGCTAGCAGCCCAGCTAGCAGCCCAGCTAGCAGCCCAGAGAGCTGCAACAGTCCTGGGACTTTTTTTATATTAAACTGATATTCTTTAAAATTCATCTGGCACGAAACTGCAAAGTTGAGGTTAAAATGAAAGAGTAGAATAAGCCTTCTTAGTTTCAAATTGATGTTTTAAAGAAGTTTACAAAGATAAAAAATACCAAATAAAGACTTTAAAAGGGTATCATAACTAAAGAAACGTCCAGCTCAGCTTCGACTTTCCTTCAGTGTTTTAGCTTGAATTAATTTTGATTCATGGAATCATCTGAAGCCACTGTGATGAGCTGAGCCTGAACCGGTCCGGTCTCACCTGGCTGTACTGGTTCCTCTGCCTGATGGGGGCGTCAGAGTGCCACAGTCTGATGGTGTTATCAGAGGAACAGGTGAGGAAGGCCGATGGCGGCAGACGGGCCTGAGACGGATCCTGCAGCTCCGGATAAACCTGGAAAACAAAACATTCCAAACCGTAACTGGATTAAAAAGAAAACATCGTCCTTCTGCTTTCCTGATTTATTAATAAGTTCATATCGTTGATATTTGATCAACCCGGTTGGTCCAGTCCAGGTTTCTCTGCTTCCAAAGCTTCTTCAGGTAAATCTGAACATTTTCTGTGCAGTTATGACATCAGACCTTCGTATCGGTGATTTAGATGAGAGTGAATATAAACCAACAGGATGATTACCGATTGATGATTACCGATTGATGATTACCGATTGATGATTACCGATTGGTAATCATCAATCAGTAATCATTGATGATTACCGATTGATGATTACCGATTGATGATTACCGATTGATGATTACCGATTGATGATTACCGATTGGTAATCATCAATCAGTAATCATTGATGATTACCGATTGATGATTACCGATTGATGATTACCGATTGATGATTACCGATTGGTAATCATCAATCGGTAATCATTGATGATTACCGATTGATGATTACCGATTGATGATTACCGATTGATGATTGATGATCGATCAGAATATTGATGCTCCTGACCTGGATGTTCCACACGCAGCTGCTGTGGTACAGAGCCGAGTGCAGCCTCACGGCGTTCTTCACGTCCGCCACGTCCCAGACGTACACGCTGTGGTCCGTGTACACGCAGCTGAGCCGCCGCCCTCTGGGGTCAAAGGTCAGCGCCAGGGTGTCGGGATGCGCCGCCTCGGAGCCGGCAGGGGGCGGGCTGCTGGGGGAGCAGGAGGTCAGAGGTCAGAACGGGTGTGACGGCACGGGGTCAGAGGGCGCGGCGGCGGCGCTCCGACCTGTGCGGCACGCTCCGGGTCAGATCCACGCCCAGGCGGTGCGGCCGCGGCAGCGTTCCCACGTACTGCAGGTTGGCCGGCCGGAAAACTCGGATCACTCCGTCTGCGCAGCCGCAGAACACCCAGTCCTCGCTGACCGCCAGGCCGCTCGCCGCCGCCGTCTGCAGGAGAAGAGGAGGAGTTATCCCAGGAACCCCCCCGACATGCCAACGCCACGACCTCTGACCTTCAGGTTCACCCAGGCCTCCAGCTGCCGGCCGCTGTTGAACAGACACAGGACCCCGGCGGCGGTGACGCAGTACGTGTTGCTCGCCGCTGGGCCCCGCCCACACGCCACTCCGCAGAACACGCTGTTCTTATGGTCACCTAGCAACCCAGACCGGCCAATCAGTGGCACGGTGCTGTTCACCTGGGAACAGAGGGAGCAGGTGAGAGCCAGGCGAGCGGCAGGAAGCCGGGCTGTGATTGGCTGAGGAGGCGTCAGCTGACCCGCCGGTCCTTGGAGCCGTCCAGGTCCCAGAACTTTACATGTCGGTTTCCCGCGGTAACGAAGTAGCTGCTGTCCTGGGAGAAGGAGACGGAGAAGACTCTGCTGGACACCTTGTTGGTGGCGATGATGGAGCCTTTCTGCTCGGGGTCAAAGGTCAAGGTAAGGCAGAATGTTAGCAACAAGCAGGGATGGGAAGACATAAACAATGACATAATAATGCAGCAGAAAACAATCCAGAACCTTCTGTTAGCGTAACTCAAATATAGGAATATTTACCTCCATCATGAATGAAATGTAAGATTTATATGAACAGAAAATAAAGTGAAAAGCCGCACTGCCCTCGAGTCCTGCCCGTTTTGCCACTCGGGCCGGATTTTGCAAATAATCCGGCCCGATTACGTCGGGCCGGATTATGAAATCCGAAATGATTCATTATGAAATGAATCATTTCATTTCTCCAAATGAAATGATTCATTTGGAGAATCATTTCTCCAAATGACGTTTACAGGTATAACAGCAGCTGGTTCCTGACAGCTTCAATCAGCTTGAGGCAAAAAACATGTGAAACTTATTTAATGGCAACTCACTTTTTAAAAAATTTATCAAAGACATTTTAAGACTTTAATTATAGATACAAGAATTTAAAGATGCACCGACTTCCTGGATATCTGAAGAAACTATGATAAGTCTGTTCTGGAGGGATATTTTCCTAGAGAACCTGTTTCTTTCACTTCCTGTCATCAGGATCAGACAATCAGGTTGTCGGTAGTTTTGTCAAAATGTGACTTAATTCATCTGTCCAATCAAACGTACAGATTTAACTCCCAGTTTTACCCTGGATGTTTTACAGGCTTTAAAGGATCATTAAGTGTGAAACCAGCCAGGACCCAGCAGCAGGGATTCAGAGCCCTGTGTGTGTGTGTGTGTGTGTGTGTGTGCGTCTCCTCACCCTCCAGTCCCACACACTGATGGTCCGGTCATGCTGGAACCCCACAGAGACCACGTAGGAGCCGCTGCAGGAGAACGCCACACAGGCCACGCCGTACTTATGGGCCTGGACCTCGGCCACCTGGCCTCCGCCCACCTCCCACACCCGGACGCAGGGCATGTGGCCGCTCTGGAACAGCAGGGGGCGACGTGAGGAGACCAAAACAACCCAAACACCAAGAGGCGTGCGGTTTGTCCCTCACCTCTCCGGTCACCAGGTGCTTCCCGTCAGGAGAGAAGCTCAGAGCGGTGAAGGGCTTCCTGGAGGCGTTGATGATGTGATCCTGCTTGTTGTTCAGTGGGTTCAACAGCACCACCACACACCTGGAGGAGGAACAGCAACATCATCACATCTGTCACAGAATGCGTGGCGGCTGAATGTCTCCGTACCGAGTGAAGCTGGACCCCCCCCCACCCCCCCGTCTTCAAATCAAACTAAATTGGTGTCAAATGTTTGTGCAGTAAAACTTTCAGTTTGTGCCGTTATCATCTTAAAGATATTTATTAATAAAGTTTAGAGAGGTCATGATCAATATTTTCAAAAGCAGCACAAACAGAGGCGAGTTGATTGATTGGCACCAAATTTGTCTGAAGTGAATTAGATGAGGTTGACCTTTAATGACCTCTGGAAACATTTAACATCTTTGACATTTTACTGCGGCACAAAACTTTCCACTTGCATCCACTGAACACAAAAGTGGAAACAAAACTTTTTGCTGCACCAACATTTGACACCAGTTTAGTCAGATTTGATGAAGATGGTTTGAGGAGGAGGTGGAACCCGACGCAGCACTCACCCTGCAGGATAGGCAATACGGCCAGAGTTAGGGTCAGAGGTCAGGAAGCTGCTGACCACCGGGCTGATCCCCAGAACCTTTTCCAGAGTCACCTGAAGCAAACAGACAAGACTGCTAAAGATCAAACCGTTCACCGTCTGAAGTCACAAACCGTCACATGAATCTAAACCTGCTGATAACGGCAACCATCCAAAAAAGGCCTCTGACTGAAGACTGTCGCTGTTTACAGAGACATGCTAAGCTAACGGTTCTAAACCACAGAAAATGTATTTCACAGTGGCGTGAACAACTGCTAATCCACATCACCTGCTGGTGCTGCTCATTTTAGCTACTTTTTGATCTTAAAAACAAACATCTAGAAGAATTTGATGACAGTCGTCGTCTCAGGGTCAGGATTTAAATACAAAACATTAAAAAAACTGAAAAGGATTTACAACTTGGTGAAAAACAACCTTCAGATAAAGAATCAAATCTGTAAATATTTTCTTCATCCTTTCCAGACCTGAAAAATACTTGAGCGCACAAAGTAAAAAAAAAATTTAATTATTTTATTACACCAACTATAAAACTGATGATACTGTAATGATACTATTAGGGTCTATAATAGGCAACAATTGCTGACCTCCATGTACTAATTTACCAATTTAGGCAAATAAAATGGAGATTAAGATTAGTGAGCCTAAATAATCCCAATTTAAAGTTAAATGAAAAAAAAAGATTTAATTGTTAAATTGGCTTTAAAGAGGTTAAATTTTCCAGAATAAATAATTGTCTTGCATGATTAGGATGGAAACTCTCAACAGTATTTTACAAAAAACTATTGATACCTAATATTTCCAAAGCTTTAAAAGACCTTTTGTGTTCAGTGGATGCAAGTGGAAAGGTGAAGGAAGCCCAGATGTTGTTATAAACTGAAAGCATAGAAATGATTTGAACTGTTGGGGTTTAAAACATGGGAGCTGTTTTAAAAAAATGCTTTCAGTGGAAAATATAAACACCGAAGCTGCTCTCAGCTTGAAAAGAGTGAAACATCCCTTTAACTGGATCCTGAACCCGAACCTGGCTTCGGATGTGAGGGAGACAGAATTTAACGCAACACCGGTGGCCTACTTGTGTGTTGTTGTCTTAACTTTCCCTTGTTGCTGCGATTAATCTATTTAACAAACTTTTTTAAAACTCGGACAATTGACAAAAGCTTTTTCTTTCTTTTTTTTCAAAAGATAATTCGGTTCTAGCTTCTCAGAACAGTTAGAACATCTCAAACTGTTCTGAGCACCAGCTAACGGTTCTAACTGCTAACAGTTGTAGCTCAAGACTGTACCCGGGCGCTGGAGCTCTTCCTCGGCTGGCTCTGCCGGCTCTTCCGCCCCGCTGGCTGCCTCCTCCTCTCCGGTCTATCAGCCATACCGGCAAGTGGCTAAACTTTCAAAAGAAAACAAAAACATAAATAAAACGGCCTCGGAAATGCTTTTAATGCCCAGCAAAAGCGCAAAATGAATCTCACTTGGTTCAGAAAGTTTTGTTCACAACAAGCTTCTGCTGGTCGCCATGATGGCAGCAGGAAATTTGATACCGATGTAGGCGGCGGGATTGTGGTTCAAACTGAACCCCGCCCACTGAATTAACAGCCAGCCAATCAGCTAGTAGGGAAGTGAAACTACCAGCCAATGAGGATAAAGAAAAAACTCCCTTATCTCTAAAACTCATGAAAATCTATCATAGCTAAAGTGCCAAAACAAACAACTACCGTACTTCATGGGCTCTTTGCACCTAAGGCGTTGACGTCACATCTCCAGGAGCTAATGCGGCTCACTTTTTTCCGCTTTGAGTTACCATGACTGGTAGAAAAGACTAAGTCGTATTTCAGATGCAAAAAAACAATACTATTAACATTGTTGTCTTCCTAATATAATGGGCTTTTAAGTTTTCGTTAATTTCCAAGCGATCCTGAATTAAGAAGATGGCTTGTAAATATCTGTCGCTACCAGCTAACGCCGAACAGCAAAGTTTGCAGCCTTCACTTCACTCCGGATCAGCCTAAAACTACCGGGGACACGGATGGTAAATAAAGGAGCCTCCCTGAGTTATTTCCATGGAATCACTTCTATATTCAGCCTGAAAGAGTTTATGGGAACGAGAGAGCAGACCAGAGCCAGACAGCCGAGCAACTGATCCGCCTGTACATCCTGCTGTAAACACCGTCCTATCTGAGCTCTTCACAAGAAACATGCAAAGGTAATAAAACGAAATAACACGGAGACATGAAGCAACACGGTCATATTTTTCTAAAAGCAGCAACTTTGAACCTGAACAGCTGAACCAGATCTCTGACACCAGAGCTGCGCTACTGTCAAGCTATGAGGCTTGTTGAGCTTCTTCAGGCTTCGGAAGTAAAAAGCCCGAACCGTAACCTCCCCGTTAGTCTCTGACACTAACGACAATAAACACACATAATATACTTGAAAATAAGATAAATACATTTTCCGTTAGAATGTTTAGATACTTAAATAGCACATTTTACAAGAACAATGTCCGAGAATATTGCCTACTAGCATAAGCTAACGTTAATGTTAGCCACAAAGTTTAAGTAAAACTCACCTTCGTGTCAGTGAATGTATAACGAGGCGAACATCTTAAAACCTTTCTCCAGCTGACTTGTTGGGGCTTCGGATCGATGTACAAACCTTGGCCAAGCCCTGAAAGCAGCTAATGTAAATGATATTTGTATTGGATCGGAAACAATCGAGCCGCTTTACCCCGAACGCGGAAGCTGAGATGCAAAGAGCCCATTATACCTTTGCAAAAGAGCTGAATATCTGATAATGTCATCAGATGGAGAAAAAAATATATTTTATGTGCAAACTGTGATAATCCAAAGACTAAATAAGAAAATCATACAAATACGTAGAAAAAACACTTCTTTTGAACGTAAAGCGTTTGAATCCAAACTTACAAATAGTAAAAAGACATTTTATTTGGAGGCCCTTTTCTCTGCACTCAAGGACATTTTACAATTAAAAGAAACAACAGTAAAAAAATAATGAAATCACTTGAACAGAAAGAGCAAAATGCAACTCATAGAATAAACAATTGCCAACAAATGTGTTGTGATTTGAAACGCCAGAGTGAATTGATATTTGAGTTGGGATGATAATGAATCGCAGAGACGATGACAGTTTTGGTGCTGTTTAGTTTAAGGAAATTTAGGGTGAACCAGGTTTTTATTTCAGAGGTGGAGTCAGAAAGGGTCTGGGTAGAAGAATGGACAAGAGATTAGTGGTGATGTAGCGGTGGGTTTCATCAGCATGACAGTGAAAATGAACATCAAATTCACACAACATATAGCACCAAGGGAAAAACGTAGATGAGGAGAAGCGGTACCGCAGAGCGGCTGGTACTGCACGGTTTTGTAGCTGAATGGTTGGCATGGAGATTAAAGGATTAATCTAACATGTGTAACCTGGTTGTAATTCTCTTTTGTTATAATTACACAAAATGTCTTTTTTTGATTATTTGTCTTGTTCCTTATCTTACTGAAACACCTCTGTCATTGTTTTAACCGTGTTACTTTAAGATTGAAGCTCCTCCCTTTTATTTCTTCTTCTGTGGTATTGTCTTTAAATTGTTTGTGCCCCTTAGCCCCTCCCCTTTTGTCATGTTGTCCTGCGGGAGAGGTGTGTGCGTTTTATTTTTCCATCTAAATACATTCAGTTTATTTATAGATCTATTAAGTTAATTTTTGTTATATACTTTTGTTTTGTGTAGGACTTGGAGCGGGCAGCCTTTAACACGGTTGTTTTGTCTGTATTCTCGTCAGAAATAAACCGAGAATCATCTTTTAAAAGATAAACTCCGTCACGGCCTGTTCACTCAATAACCAGCACAACGCAGAAAAGGATCCGGTTACACATGCATGAATCTATCAAGCCAACACTGAAGGTTTTTTTTTATAAAGGAATAACATCATAACATGAAAGATCAAAACTCATATTACTGCCACTTGCACAGGAAAATATTTTTTATAGGTGAAAAACAAAATTGAATTGATTTAAAAAGCAGCCATATGTGTTATGACTGAGGAGAGGAGTTCAGGAAACTGAACATTTCCTCTGAGGTCAGGGTGAAGCGAACATCTCCATCAGGAGAACTCGTCCATCGTTGCTGCATCTTCAGCTCACTGGCCTGACTGCTGCCACCTGGTGGGCTGCAGAGACATGGCAGCACAGTTACTGAGGGGTTTCTACAGCTCAACATGAGCAGGAGCTCTGCAGCGAGGAATACCTTGTAGGTGAAGCAAAGAGCGAAGATGAAGAAGGTGACGCTCAGTACAGCAGCAGGAGAACCAGACAGAAGATAAAAACTGGTGTAAAAACTGAAAGTGAACCAGAATCAGAAAATCATCAGAACAAGTGAGCTAGCAGGTGACTTCAGCTAATTCACTTCAGTCTGGAGCAGATCTTCTCCTCCTCTGCATATAACCACCTGTGAGACGAAGGTTCCCATCTGTGGCTCTGTCTGGTTCTGGAAACACGAAGCGAAGGGAGATTATTGGCTGGAGGAACCCTTTACGACTTTGTATTTTTGTATTTTTATGATTTAAAGAATTTTCGACTGCCTTGTTGCTGAAATGTACTATACAAATAAATTTGATTGATTGATTGATTGATTGTGAAATCAGAAGAAAAAGCAACCTCTGGTTTATTTAGCACTGACAGACTGTTGACCTGAAGGAAAATTAAAACGAACCTTTAAAGGCTGCTTGAGGAACCTGTTATGTTCCTCTATCAGCCTGATACGTTCAGGCTGGTTTCTGACTCCAGATGAGTTTTCATCCTTCATGTTTACTTTCATGTTACTCAGCAGAACTTGTGACCCAGTTAGAGAAGAAGTGTCACTGTTTGACTCACCTAAACACTTGAGTTTGATGGCTTCAGTTGAATGTTCTGTAGGAAACATGCATTCCCTAGCAGAAGGTACTCGCTCAATGCAGTAAGGATAGATCCTTGACATTTCTTGCTGGAATGTCTCTGTGTTTCTTTCCATTGAAACAGCAGAGCCACAGCCCAGCCATTTACAGATAATCTCTGTGTGGTTCAGGGTCCAAGACTCTAAGTTCCACAACATCCCCAGTCGCCATTTTCCCTCATGTCTTATCTGCAGTCTACCTTCACAAGGCCTGGGTCCCCCCACCAACCTCAACGGTTCTAAAGAGAAAGCAGAAAGTCATCAGCAAAACATGGAGCAGAAATTAAACCAACCATATCTGTGGCTCCTCCTCTACCTGAGCAGGTGAGTCCAACAGCTTTTCCAGGTGAGCAGGAGTTTCTGGCTGAGTCGGACCTTCTACAGTCCAGGAGAGAAGACTCATTACCTCCACACTGGAATTGTGGTGACCACGTTGGAGCCTCCACCTCTCCATAGAGCCCTCCCTTTAGGACTTTAGGAGACCCACAGTTGAACCCCCTACACACCACCTCTGCATCCTGGTGGTCAAAGTCAGCTTCACACACTGAAGACCAGCTCTGGTTAAACTGGTTAGACTGCGAGACCTTCACCTCCAGTCTGCCTGAACAGCCATCTCCCCCGTTCACCAATCTGACAGACTCTGCAGAGACAAAGAAAATATTTTATCCACAATGTTGTGCATGAACGGTTTCTGCAGACCTTTACTGTGCTGACCAAGGTCAGGGAACCCGGAAGGTCTCTGGTTTTAAGAGCTGAGACCTGTGTGGGCCTTCAGAGAGCCCCCAGGAAACCCACAGAGTGGTGGTCCATGAAGCGACAGCAGTCAGGGAGAACCCGGGCCGGCCAAGCAAAACCCGGCACCCAGAGATCCACCGCTCCATCCAGACAAAATCCAAATCTCTTGACCTCTAACCCTATTCCATCCCATCGTCCTCGACTCCAGTGCTGCTGTTTGCCTGGAAGTGAATGGACCATAATCTTTGACATTACAGGGACTCGCCAACTGTGTGAAAATCCCTCCTTCATGGGAGCACATGATGCCCATTGGTCAATGGTAACAATTCAGGGATTCCCAGTTCCCTACTGGTCTGCGTGGTTCTTTGTGTGCAGTTCAGTCCTTGTTCTCCATGCGGTTGTGGTGGGTTTCCAACACTGTACTCATGTAACCTGGTTGTAATTCTCTTTTGTTATAATTACACAAAATGTCTTTTTTTGATTATTTGTCTTGTTCCTTATCTTACTGAAACACCTCTGTCATTGTTTTAACCGTGTTACTTTAAGATTGAAGCCCCTCCCTTTTATTTCTTCTTCTGTGGTATTGTCTTTAAATTGTTTGTGCCCCTTAGCCCCTCCCCTTTTGTCATGTTGTCCTGCGGGAGAGGTGTGTGCGTTTTATTTTTCCATCTAAATATTCAGTTTATTTATAGATCTATTAAGTTAATTTTTGTTATATACTTTTGTTTTGTGTAGGACTTGGAGCGGGCAGCCTTTAACACGGTTGTTTTGTCTGTATTCTCGTCAGAAATAAACCGAGAATCATCTTTTAAAAGATAAACTGTGTCACGGCCTGTTCACTCAATAACCAGCACAACGCAGAAAAGGATCCGGTTACACTCACATTATCTTTGTAGGAGTTATGGCACTACACATCATGCCAAACAAACCACACTGCTGGTGAATTATGCAAATTTTATACAATTGGAGATAAAATAGACCAGGATTAAGAGCTGGACTATAAATCAATGACAATATATATCGAGGTAGGTACATGATCATATTATCTATTATCAACAGATAATAAGTCTGATAGAATTTTCAATAATTTCATTGAACTCTGATCCAGAATCGCACAGCATTCTGGGGAATGTAGGCAGATGAAAGACGTTAGCTGCTCAACGTCTCACAGTTAGCTAAGCTAGGCTGCTGAAATCATCACTCACTCCTTGGTTATCTAGAAACAACCTGTTGAGTAAATTGCGCAGCAGCAGTTTCAGGTTTCACCACTGCGCCTCATGACTGCTTGAAATAAAAAAAACAACATGGAAGAAGCAGGAAAAGTCACAGGAAATGTTAGGTAGTATTTCAGATTTTTTTTAAATGAAAAAACAAATCAATAATTATCCATATTGACCGATATGAAACGCCATATCGTCCAACCCTACCAGGACTTTGGAACAGGCTCTTAGCTAACGCCAAACATCACCAACCTGACAGGAGGAGACACACAGGAGTGTGAAGATGTAAAAGTGATGCCATCACTTCTGAGGTTAAAACAAGACAAGAAGAACTGGTCATATTCACTGGTCATATTCACTGGTCATATTCACTGGTCATATTAACTGGTCATATTCACTGGTCATATTCACTGGTCATAACGTCATAGACGTTCTAGTTCTTCGGAACTAGAACGTCTGAAAACTAAGAGAAGTTTTAGTTTACTGATTTATTTGACTTGTCAGGAAATTTGATTCTTTACATTTAACAAAGGTTAAATGATTAAACTGAGACCCAGATCCAGTCTTCACATAGCTCAGCATCTCAGTCAGACTCACCAGTGAGGAAGAGTTCGATGTTTGTGACAGATTTACCTGAGCAGGTGAACCATGCAGAACCAAATGTTTTTTCTTTTATTGCGCAGTCCTTGAGATCAGATCCAGACAGAAGACACTCTGAGGTGACCATCCATACAGGGATTAAATGTGACGGCTCATGATATCTAGCTGAAACAGCTGAGCCACAGTCCAGCTGTCTGCAGATAACTGAAGTTTCTTTCAGGCCATTATTAAAACCTTCGATGTGAACTGGTCTCCATTCTCCCAGATTCAACTCCCATTGACCGTCACAGCGTCTGGATCCTCCCACCAACCTGATGGACTCTGAACAGAAACCAGACAGAAGATTCATCATTTTACTGTTTAACAAGCTAAGTTTGATTTTGAACTCAAGTCTAGAACTGAACAAACCTTTCAGGCTGTGGGTTTCATCTGCATGAACACCTAGGACAAATGTCAGGAAGGAGAATCAGAGATGAGAGGATCAGGATCTGAACCACAGTGAGATTTTCCTTTTCTGGTCATTAATCTCTCCTATCTCAGTACATTTCAGCACAACCCATCTCATTAGCAACAACAGAAGACTAAAGGGAAAGCAGGTTTTATCAGTGCAGCTGCAGCCAGAGGCTGAACTTTGGATGACATGTCTTCCATGATTTTGTTTAACTGAGCCAAACATTGTTTGATGAGCTACCTGAACAGCAGAGCCACAGCAGGAGCGCCATCAGGGTGTGGTCCATGTTCAGCAAGAGGCTCTGAAAGGAAGATGTTGGTTTCTGTCTGTCTGTGTTTCCAGCTTTCATTACAGATCTGAACTGTGAATCAGAAAGAAACAAAAACAATTAGAGCTGAAGCAGCCTCGTACGGCCCTGGCAGCTCAGTGCCGCTCCCGCCTCATGGCGGCCGCCGGAGCACCGGGTCTGCCATCCCATTCCTGTAGAACCGTCTCACACCATATTCGACTAGGCAATTTGGCGAACCTTCAAAATAGCCTTCATTCCAGGTCAGTACGAGTCCAGCAACAAGACTTTAAAATTAGGCTGGAAACCAAGACAGGAGTTATTATCACTTCCTGATTTATGGTGAGTGATAGATGAGAAATTCCTGTAGGATTTTTAACATGTCAAGAGTGGTTGTCAAGGTTGTTCTCAAGAGTTAGTGGATACATTTTAAATGTTATTCATCCGCAGGGAGGTGCTGGAGGAGACACCAAATAATCTGAGTGGGCGGGGCTTAAGAGGTGTCATTAATGCACCACACCAAAGTGTTCAGCAGTACTTCCTGATGATGACACACAAAAAATTGGACTGGTTTGTTTATCGGAGACATGGATGTTGGAATAATCTAGGGGGCGCACTGGAGCCAAATTTCAATATAATCCTATTGGCCTGTTTAGAGGTTAATAAAGGTCATTGATATCCAGTTTGGTGTCATTCGGATGATACATGTGTAATTTAGAGCCACCTGTATGCATACGGCATTCGCCGTTCAGCCATGCCCCCCTGGTTGAGCCACCAGCTAATGATGAGAGGACTCAGCATCATGTTATTTTATGTCAGTTGGTGACCTTTATGAATCAAAGAGTAAAAGGAAGACATTCATCAGCAAAACAGGTGACTTCCTGTTTAAAGGGGGCGGGGCTATTGAGATGTCACCAAGTGACCATGTGAAGGTGAGCAGCGCAGGTCGGTAATGACACACAGTGGAAGTTTTTCCACCTTGATGTTTTATGGTCAGATTTTGCTCTGATGCAGCTAAAAGATTTTGATAATTTTTGATCCTCAATGCCTCAAGACTGTCCTGAGTGATTCTAAAGTCTGCATGTGAAAAGCCCCATAATCGTGCTCAAAAACTCAACATTTTGATAACTTTAAATCTTCCATCCCTTAACTGTATACTGATGGAAAATGAAGCCAATATCTCAAAATCCAAGGAGTTTGTGAAAGTGAGTAAACATGAAAATGGCCAAACATGACCCTTTGACCAAAAATGGCTGCCTTCCTGTACATCTCCAAGAGATGTTTTTTTCCTCCCAAAGTTTGGTGATCTTCGCTAGATTGGCAGAATATAATGAGAAACCTTTTGATTACAAAATACCTTCTTAGCTCTTTCACTGCTCTGGTCTATGGAAGAAGCTGCTCTTTCTAGTTTTATCAGCTGCTGATTTGTAGATAAACAGCAGAATCTGAAAAGATAATTTCAGAATATTGAGTTACTGAGCTGATGTTGGTTGCTTCAGTTCTGGGTTATGAAGAATGTGAAGGAAGAAATTATTAGGTTCTAACAATGGAATGAAAAATGTCAATGTTTTCTAAAGCGGGAGTTCAGCTGAGGTGCTGAACTGGGAGGCCTCCTCTGCTTGGTTGCTTTAGGCAGCTTTCCCTGGGAGGAGACTCCTGGGCAGGAGTCCAGGGAAGATAGGGTGTTACACAAAAACCAGCCAATCACACGACAGCGATCCAGTGCCTTGAGGCATCTAGGGATAGAACCAGTCCAGACTCGTCATGACCCAACAGAACAAATGTTCTGGTTTCTGCTTGACGGCTGAATCCCTGAACCAACATCCAAACGCTCCGTTTCTTACAGTAACGCTCTGACTGACTAGTTTAACTCAGGAAGGAGTGGAGATTTCCCCCATGCAGAGATTGTTGGTGCATAAAGATCAGGTTTCAGCGTTTTCTGTCCTCTGATCCCGAGTTGGTGAGCCCTCAAACGCTGCTGTCCATCTCTTCCTGATCAAATAACTTTCTCTCAGTCCAATCATTCACAAATGGTTCAAGATGGTTCAGTTCCTGAACAACATGGCGAGCTGACAGGCTGCAGAAATGCAGCCAGAGCCTGTAAAGTTTTACCAGGCAGCATCAAGCACAGAAAATAGACACAAACAACACAAGAGAGAAAAACTCTGCTGAGGAAGGGAAACAGAGACCTGCAGAGAGACAGATCTTCATGTGTTCAGGGAGTTCAGATCAACGTACCTGCAGCCGTCCGTGGAAATGCTCCGTCTGTTCAGGCTGAAACTCTGAGCTCACATCAGCAGCTGCAGGCTACGCCTCCTCCCGTCCCTTCCTGGCACCTTCTGCAGCTCATCTGGACAGTTCTCAATTATGGTCAGCATTCCCAGGTAAATCCATTTAGGTCTCATCATAAAGGTTGTTTCTGTAGGTCTGAAAATTGTCCTGGGAGTTGTTGGATCCAGCAATGGGAGGAACAAAAAAAGAAACAAACAGCAACTGGAAGGTAAAGGGAAAAGAAAAAACTCTGAATCCCAGAAAAGGCTTAACGATCTGATGAAGAAAGCTGGTTCTGTTCTGGTTCTGTTCAGGGACGACTGTAGACTCTTTGGGGATTAAAATGTAAAGACTCATTTTACATAAAATTAAGGAAATTACTGAAAAAAGTGTCTTCTGTCAGAGGTTTCTTCAAACTAGTTGTAACAGAGACTGCTACAGGAAATGTCCTACCAACAACCGTCAGCATCTAATTTAACTCTGAAGATTATTGAATTAATAAGTTACCTTTAATTTCCCTTTGGGATCAATAATAAATTGAATTAAAGATTTCAAAAAATACATCCTCTAAAATACCTTCAATTTTATTTTAATCATTTTTAAAACGCTGCCTGAATGAAAACACGACGACTCAGATCTGTTTCATTACAAATTTATTCTGCGCTCAATCCATAAACTAAAATCTGTTACAAATAATCCCTCTGATTCCAGGATAATCTGGACGTTTATTTAGCTTCCAGCTTCATTTGGAGTATCTACAGAGGTTCTCAACCTGTGGCTTGGGGCCCCTGTGAGGGCCGGACGCTGGATCAGTTTAACTCTGCAGCAGGAGGGTCCGGTTCTGATCCAAAACCAGCAGGCAGAAACAATAGATTTAACACAATCAGAGAAAAATCAAGAGCAAAATAAAACCCCAGAGAGGAAAGTTTAAAGTGATTCAGCATCAAAAGGTTTTAGTGCAAACGGAAGAAAACTTCACACAGGCTGCCGGTAAACATAATAAAATCATCTGTTAGACTTCAGACATTCAACAGAACCTCCCAGTTCCTAAAAGTCCAGAGCAGGAAGGAACCTGCTCTGAACATTCCCAGAAAACTTCACTTTATTCCCTTTAAGCAGCTGTAGGACCACCTCTGCTGCCCCCTGGTGGCTCAGCAGTGAAAACCTGATCAGATTCTAGTTTCCCTTTCGTTCAGTGATTCATTAAAAGTTGTAAGAGGTCAGAAACTTCACTTAAACAATTTAAATCCCATAATTTCAACATAAATAATGAGAACAGATTGGTTAGATTCAGACTCTTCTTGTTGAGCCTATCATCTGAGGCTGGGGGCGGGGCTACACGGCACACCTGAACTACGTTACCTGAGAGCTGAATCAGTTTATTACAGACTTTTAAAAGGTCCTGCATCCGTTAGTTCTGTTGGGAGTTACCAGCACCCCTGGTGACGGGTGTCATAATGAAATGCCGAGCCACTGGTTGCCATGGCGATTCCCTCGTAGCATCAGAACAGTTCTGACCCGTGAACTATCTGGAAAACAAACTGACTCTGGAAAAAAAAGTGCTGGTTTGTTCAGGTAAAGTCCAACTTCCTGTCTGGTTCAAAGACTCTTCTTCATGGTTCTGAGGCACAGTGAGTAACGGGTCGGACAGAAGCACATGCTACAGTCTCTGTTGCCATGGAGACGCCCCCTTCCACTGGCCGGGTCCAGTAGCTGGTCCATTACACCTGGACTGTGGGAACCATTCCCAAAAGGCACTTTGAAGGAAGAATTAACCAGAAACATTAAAAAGCTCAGAGTTCTGACCCGGTTGGGTCCAATCGTGACCCAAACGTGATTCAGATTAAGGCAAAGCGGAGAGTCTGAGGAGCTGCAGGATTCCTGCTCCATTTGTTCTGGGTTTCTGGTCCAGGACCTGAAAACGGGTCGGGTCCAATCTCACAGTGTCACATTAGTACCAAACGCTTCGATCACAGCAGAAGAAAAGAGGAAGAAGTCATCAAGTCTCCTCAGCAGGTTCTGGTTTGCAGCTTTAAAGGCGGTCGGTTCTGAAGAGGAGGCGAGGGCTGGTTCTGGAGAACCGCGGCTCAGGACCGGAAGACGTGCACGGCCCGGATCACGTACTGCCGGCAGATGGGACACTCGCTCATCCGCTTGCCGCACTTGGTGCAGGTGACCATGTGACCGCACTCCAGCAGGACGCAGTCGATGGGCGAGTCCATGCAGATCTTACAGAGGTTCTCCTCCTGGCCCGGCGCCGGCCCGCCGCCACCTGCAGGAGGACGGGACAGAGTCAGACATGGAACCATGCAGCGGTTCCCCGGACCCACAGAATCACACTCACCTGCAGCGTTCACAGAGTTAGCCGCTGAAACAGAAAAACAATGACATCATCAGAGAAGCAGCCAATGGGATTCAGCGATTCAGAAAAACATCAGCTCTGCTAACGATGATGCGCTGGACTTCCATGGTATTTAACAGAAGCTAATGCTAAATCACTCTACTAACACAGTGGTTAGCAGAAGCTAATTTTAGTGAAAGCTAATGCTAAAGCACCAACTTGAATTCAAATTACATGTCTGCCATCGACAGACAACAAGCTGCAATTTAATTTTGCCATTATAATTTACATATAATAGCAAAATTACATATAACATTTATATCTTGTTCTCTACTGTCCATTTTATTTTGTTACTGTTTGTTTCTTGATATACAAAAGTTATTGGGGGAAAATGAGAGAAACTGTATAAACAGTCTTCATCCACTTCAAAATAAGAGCAGGAATATAAAAGATTAGCTGCTTGAAGAATTCTTAACAGTCAATAAAAATTTCAAAATATATATTGAATTGTATTCAACTGAAAGTTTACAAAAAAGCCAAGAAAATGAGAGCATTAGAATTTACCCAGAAAAATGGACTTGGAGGAAGTAAAGTGCTCGAAATAAAGCAAAAACGGAATTAGCTCTGCCTTTATTACAGAGCTAATTCTCAGCTTTCATCCAGAAATATTATCTTAGGAGCTAACCATTAGCTGATTGCTAAGCTAACATTAGCTCTGCTACCAGAGGGTTAGCATAAGTGTGCCACTGCAGATCACCAATCAAACACTTCTTGCTCAGTTTGGAACATAACCTGAACCTGATACTGGTCTGACTGGATCAGAACCATTAGAACCCAGATGTTCTAATGGTTCCTGTAAACATGGTGAAACTTGTTGGTCTCTCCTCACCCAGCAGGTTCTGCTGGTCGTGGTACAGCCGGGTCACTCGCTCCATCAGCTCCCATTTCTCACAGCAGCCTTTGTAATCCACGAAATTCCGGGCCAGAATCTCCTTCAGCTGCCGGACACTCAGGTCCTCGATGTCGTCCACGCTCTTCAGGTCCGACAGCGAAGCCCGGCGCCCTGACACCGGCGCCTCCTCCGGGTCCCAGGCCTGGAAGACACGGGTCAGTCAGTGGAACCGTGTCGGTCAGCAGAACCGGGTCGGTCGTCCAGATCTTCTACGGAACTTACCGGGTCGTCCTCCTCCAGCTCAGCATCAGAGGATGGAGTCTCTGAGTCTGGGGGCGGAGCTTCGGGCTCCGGAGTGGGCGGGCCCGGACTCGATGCATCAGAGGACGAATCAGAAACGGAGATGTGAGGCGTCGGGTCCGGAGGGTCAGAGGTCACGGTGGGAGGCTGGACGATAGGGGTGTCGGGGGCGGAGCTGCCAGAAGGGGACGATTGCTGACTCAGCACCAGCTCCACCAGCTCCTCCTGGGGGACAGGAAGCACTGGCTTAACTGGAGGAAACCAACACGTCCACAACACCTGCAGCCACTCTCTGATTGGCTGCTGCTGAAACCACGATGACACGTCACCTTCTCTCTGCACAGGTGGGTGGAGACCTCATGCAGGTGCAGGTAGTCTCTCAGCTCCTTCACCTTCAGCTTCATCAGCTCCGCCCGCTCCAGCAGGTTGCCATAGAAACGCTGACAGGTGTGGCAGAGGCGCGGCCGCAGCCCCTGCTGGGCGGAGCAGCCGCTGCAGTAGTTCTTCTTACAGTCAACACACACATGCTGGGGGATGGGTGGAGACAGGTGGGGACATAAGTGGACAGCAGGAAACTCAGCCAGTTTAACATGAAAAATCAGTAAAATCAGAACTGTCAAACTGAGGCTGCTCCACCAGAGGGCGCCATTTCACCTGAAACATTTCACAGTTTGACCTCAACTAAATGTCAGTTTCAGCTTACACCTTCTGTCCTCCATCTCTTTAGACAGAGGACATTTACCAGCTGGAACAGCAAACTGAACTTCCTGCATTTCTAACTTTAATCTGTTTAACCAAACTCATCAGATCGTCTCCTCAACTCATCGGATCGTCTCCTCAACTCATCGGATCGTCTCCTCAACTCATCGGATCGTCTCCTCAACTCATCGGATCGTCTCCTCAACTCATCGGATCGGCTCCTCAACTCATCGGATCGGCTCCTCAACTCATCGGATCGGCTCCTCAACTCATCGGATCGGCTCCTCAACTCATCGGATCGTCTCCTCAACTCATCGGATCGGCTCCTCAACTCATCGGATCGTCTCCTGAACTCATCGGATCGGCTCCTCAACTCATCGGATCGTCTCCTGAACTCATCGGATCGTCTCCTGAACTCATCGGATCGTCTCCTGAACTCATCGGATCGTCTCCTGAACTCATCGGATCGTCTCCTGAACTCATCGGATCGTCTCCTGAACTCATCGGATCGCCTCCTGAACTCATCGGATCAATTCCTGAATTGAGAGTCCATGAGGTTCAGGAGAAAAGCCCTCTAGACTGCAAGTGATGGGGGCGGAGTTACCTTCCTGGCAGGTGTGTCGAAGGAGCCACCGCAGGCCTTACAGGTGTGGTCAGGTGGAGGCGGAGACGGTTGGGAGTTGAAGGCCGAGTTGGTGTAGGACTGGTGTCTCCTGTCAGCTCGGCCTGATGGGTCCACATCCGTGGTGTCCATGCAGAGCCAGTTACAGCAGCAGGCAAACATCCTGACCACGACAAGCAGAACTGTTAGCCCGACCCGGGAGGTCATAGATCTGGACCGGACTCCTGGTCCAGAACCATGAAGCACTCACATTATTCTGTACACAGGAAGCCTGAGCAGAAATGTGTCATCAGCTGCATAGGAACCAAAAACGAGGTGGGAACAATCCCAACGCAGTTTCCCTCAGAGCATTATCAGACTGGTGAGCCACCAGGCTTAATCCCCCCCGCCCCCAAATCTCCACCCCCATCCCCCGCCAGGCTTAACTCACAAATTATGATACCTGCTTTCATACATCCAAATTCTTGTAACTTAACATTTTTTGACTCAAAAACACGGTGGGCCGCTGGTGGACTGCACTTACACCCCAACCACCAAGCTTAACAGGTTTTCAAGGGGAAACCCTTCCGACAGGCTTTGACTAGGACTAGGGGCAACCACCTTCATTATGAATCCTGAGCATGAAGCAGGCTAAACAATGCGAAGTCTGGTGTATCCCAGAGTTACTTCAGGAGTTCTGGTTCAACTAAACCCACTGATGCTGGATTGGTAAACCCAGAGTTTCTGACTCTGGATTGAAGAAATGTTTGTGTAAAAAGCCAATCACATTGAAGCAGCAGATCAATACACATCGATAAATGAAACTGGGTCAATGTTAACAACCAATATTGATTTCCATCTTGTTGCCGTTTGTTTCTAGAGGTCATGGGGGGTCGTGTGATATTTGTTTGGTCATGTGACAGAAGAAATGCATCAACCAGCTTCATGCTAACCAAAGTAAAACATGATTCTACACGTCTGCATTCAAAACATGTCACAAATCATGAAGAGCCTCTACCGTGCTTTATAAGTAGATTGTCTGACCTCTGACCCCACCTGTTAATTTTTAGTTACTATTGTTTCTGTTTATTCTGACAAATGCGACCCTGTCATGCTTTAGATATATTACTTTACTGTCCCTGGTTTTGTTACAGGAGCTTGAATCTCACTGTTTGTCAGTCAAACTTTTTGTCAAACACAAAAAACTTTCAAACAAATTAGTTGCCAAAGAAAAAAGAAAAAGAAAAACTTCAGAAAGTTTAGAAACTATCAATCTAAAACCTTTAGATGATTACAGAGAAGCCTGAAGGAGTATAAGGCTGAACTTTGGACGCGATTCTGCTTTAATATTTGCTCTCAGGACTCATTTATGAGAGATAAAATATTTTACTTCAACTATAGCTACGACTTTTATTACAGCTGAAAGACCTTTATCACTTCCATTAAGCACATTGATATCTCTTATGTGAATTTATTTACATAACTTAATGGCAGGATTCCATATTACATAGTTGAAGTATCACTTCTATTTATTGGTTATATAATTCCTTATAAGTTTTTTTTTTTTTTTTTTTTTACTAATACTGATTTTGTGAAACCCAATATAAACAGATTAATGAAGTGGGATTTTACAGGAATTCCCCGTTCATTAACGTACAGGCTGAAACTGCTGCTGTCATTAAATATAAAAGCAGATCCTTTTTACCACAAACTGGTTTTGTTTACAGATGACGTCACGCTAAACCACAGAGAAAACTTTTACTTTCATTTTTTTAAACAGAAACCGAACACTTGACAAGACCTTTTAAAAACGAATACACCTAATGAAATCAAAAATGTCCTTGGATAAATTCGGCTTGATATTTTAACGAAGATTATCATTATTTGGCAATTATTATGCAACACTTAAATCCATCTAAAGCTGATGGAGGAAACTTAATACAAACAATTTAATTGTTTTACCTTAATTTCAAGTTTTATTTAAGCCGAATTATAACATATCCGCATCTTATCAGTCTTAAGTCAGTATGTGCGTTTTACGTGAGAAAACTTTTCACCGAAAGAACAAAATATTTAATGGAGTATTCTCTTAATGAAGTCCGGCTGGTGAGTCTGGAAATTACCCCAGGCTGCTAACAGGCTAACGCCAGGCTAATTAAACAAGTTTATAAACACCGAAGAAGAAGAAAACCGACTCACAACAATAAAGAAGACTAACTTAGATCAGAGTCGGGGCGGTTTTAAAGTAACCTAGTTAACCGTTTAACCCAGATTAATAACAAAAAAAGAAGCTTAAACCGAAATGCTTACCTGTTGGAGACAGGAGAGCCACCGCTAACAGTCTGCCTTGGCTAACTTAAGCGACTATTTAATGCTGTTAACTTGAACTGACCAGCAGTCTGAGCCTCAGGAGGGGAATTGGTTAACAAGACTAGTTAGCATGACGAGCTTTGAACATGGAGGATATCAAACGATAAAGTCAAAGTGAAGACAACGAGATAAGAGCAGAACCAGGAAGAGTTTTTAACCACGCGCGCGCACGCACGCGCGCGCACACACACTAACGCACACCCTGAGGCGTGTGAGTGTGTGTGAATAGGTTACACACACACTAACGCAGTGTTTTTCAGCACTGGTCCTAAAGTCACACTGCCATGCATGTTAGGCAATCTCCTGCTTCAGAACAAATTTCAGTTGATCGCTGACCAGCAGGGTTTTGCTGAATTGAAATAATCTGAATGGGATGTGTTGAAGCAGGGGAACATCTAAAATATGCAGGTCAGTGTGCCTTGAGGACCAGGGTTGGTAAACACTGCACTAACGCACACATTGAGGCATATTAGAGTTGGGAACTAAATAACATTCATAGTTTTCACATTTTTTTATCCAGGGGCGTTCCTAACACTATGCAGCACAGGGGGCTCAGCCCTGAACTGCACAGTACAGGGCTGAGCTGCTGCTGTCATTAAAAATAAAAACAGACCCTTTCTGCCACAAACTGGTAAAAAAAATAATTATATTTATTTTCCAGTCATGCAAAAATAAAACTCCAATATGATCCAATCAAGATTCAGTCATATAGTCCTTAAAATTATGATGCTGGACCAAAGTGCAACCCATAAAAATGTATAAAGATAAAATGCATAAAACAGAAAAGGCAGTCAATAAAACCTAAAATAAAATTACACATGTTGTTCAAACTAATATAAAACCATGCCATACGGTGTCAAAGGTCAGGGCAAAGCCCATTACAAGAGGCCAGTCCATCATGGTTACTAGTTACTTGTAAAAATGTTACGCTTTATCCCATTCTAAAAGTAGAATAGGAGAGAGATTTTTGGTCATAATGCATTTATTAATTCAAGGCACTGCAAGTAGTGGCACCTGCTACAATAAGATTCAATAAGAAAACTCTCAATTGTAAGTATATTTGTTTATTTAGTTGACAGTATCACTTTAACAGTTCTTGCATGAATTCCCCCTCCACCTCTCAAACAACAAAGGCAGGCATATTAAACAGAAGCTAAAATAATACAAATTAAATGCAATTTTAACAGTGCTTCGTAAACTACAATTAAAATCTGCTCAAATGATTTACTCCCAAACAGAAATCAATTACATTCTCTAAATTAATATAGAAGTGATTCAATACAAATATTTGGTCAATTTAATCGCATTATAGAGACACATTGAAGTCAATTACATACATTTCAATTTGCCTAATTAATGAATAATACTTGGATTGAACAAAACATAGCTGCAATGGACAGAAAATAGGACAAGCATACAGGTTCCCCTCCAGTGGATGTTGAGTTAGTTACACCTGCAGTTTCAAAAACTGTAGTGACGACAGAGCTGTTCGTAGTTTGGGCAGGAGTTGAATTATGAAGGACATGTTTACTAACAGGAGCAAGTGGAGTTCCATGGCTGGTGTTGGTTGCAGCTACTTCTGTAGTTACAGGAGTGGTGTTGGTCGTCAGCATTGTTGTAGTTACAGGAGTGGAGTTGGATACGAGAATTGGTGTAGTTACAGGAGTGGTGTTGGATACAAGAATTGGTGTAGTTACAGGAGTGGAGTTGGATACGAGAATTGGTGTAGTTACAGGAGTGGTGTTGGTCACAAGCATTGGTGTAGTTACAGGAGTGGTGTTGGATACAAGAATTGGTGTAGTTACAGGAGTGGTGTTGGTCACAAGCATTGGTGTAGTTACAGGAGTGGTGTTGGATACAAGAATTGGTGTAGTTACAGGAGTGGTGTTGGTCACAAGCATTGGTGTAGTTACAGGAGTGCAGTTCGTCACGAGAATTGGTGTAGTTACAGGAGTCGTGTTGGTCGTGAGCATTGGTGTAGTTACAGGAGTGGTGTTGGATACGAGAATTGGTGTAGTTACATTAGTGGTGTTGGTCATGAGCATTGGTGTAGTTACAGGAGTGGTGTTGGTCACAAGAATTGGTGTAGTTACAGGAGTGGTGTTGGTCGTGAGCATTGTTGTAGTTACAGGAGTTGTGTTGGTCGTGAGCATTGTTGTATTTACATGAGTGGTGTTGGTCGTGAGCATTGTTGTATTTACAGGAGTGGTGTTGGTCACAAGAATTGGTGTAGTTATAGGAGTGGTGTTGGTCACAAGAATTGTTGTAGTTACAGGAGTTGTGTTGGTCGTGAGCATTGTTGTATTTACATGAGTGGTGTTGGTCGTGAGCATTGTTGTATTTACAGGAGTGGTGTTGGTCGTGAGCATTGTTGTATTTACAGGAGTGGTGTTGGTCGTGAGCATTGTTGTAGTTACATGAGTGGTGTTGGTCACAAGAATTGTTGTAGTTACAGGAGTTGTGTTGGTCGTGAGCATTGTTGTATTTACAGGAGTGGTGTTGGTCGTGAGCATTGTTGTATTTACAGGAGTGGTGTTGGTCGTGAGCATTGTTGTAGTTACATGAGTGGTGTTGGTCGTGAGCATTGTTGTATTTACAGGAGTGGTGTTGGTCACAAGAATTGGTGTAGTTATAGGAGTGGTGTTGGTCACAAGAATTGTTGTAGTTACAGGAGTTGTGTTGGTCGTGAGCATTGTTGTATTTACAGGAGTGGTGTTGGTCGTGAGCATTGTTGTATTTACAGGAGTGGTGTTGGTCGTGAGCATTGTTGTAGTTACATGAGTGGTGTTGGTCGTGAGCATTGTTGTATTTACAGGAGTGGTGTTGGTCACAAGAATTGGTGTAGTTATAGGAGTGGTGTTGGTCACAAGAATTGTTGTAGTTACAGGAGTTGTGTTGGTCGTGAGCATTGTTGTATTTACATGAGTGGTGTTGGTCGTGAGCATTGTTGTATTTACAGGAGTGGTGTTGGTCACAAGAATTGGTGTAGTTATAGGAGTGGTGTTGGTCACAAGAATTGTTGTAGTTACAGGAGTTGTGTTGGTCGTGAGCATTGTTGTATTTACAGGAGTGGTGTTGGTCGTGAGCATTGTTGTATTTACAGGAGTGGTGTTGGTCGTGAGCATTGTTGTAGTTACATGAGTGGTGTTGGTCGTGAGCATTGTTGTATTTACAGGAGTGGTGTTGGTCACAAGAATTGGTGTAGTTATAGGAGTGGTGTTGGTCACAAGAATTGTTGTAGTTACAGGAGTTGTGTTGGTCGTGAGCATTGTTGTATTTACATGAGTGGTGTTGGTCGTGAGCATTGTTGTATTTACAGGAGTGGTGTTGGTCGTGAGCATTGTTGTATTTACAGGAGTGGTGTTGGTCGTGAGCATTGTTGTAGTTACATGAGTGGTGTTGGTCGTGAGCATTGTTGTAGTTACAGGAGTGGTGTTGGATACGAGAATTGGTGTAGTTACATTAGTGGTGTTGGTCATGAGCATTGGTGTAGTTACAGGAGTGGTGTTGGTCGTGAGCATTGGTGTAGTTACAGGAGTGGTGTTGGTCACAAGAATTGGTGTAGTTACAGGAGTGGTGTTGGTCGTGAGCATTGTTGTAGTTACAGGAGTGGTGTTGGATACGAGAATTGGTGTAGTTACATTAGTGGTGTTGGTCATGAGCATTGGTGTAGTTACAGGAGTGGTGTTGGTCGTGAGCATTGGTGTAGTTACAGGAGTGGTGTTGGTCACAAGAATTGGTGTAGTTACAGGAGTGGTGTTGGTCGTGAGCATTGTTGTAGTTACAGGAGTTGTGTTGGTCGTGAGCATTGTTGTATTTACATGAGTGGTGTTGGTCGTGAGCATTGTTGTATTTACAGGAGTGGTGTTGGTCGTGAGCATTGTTGTATTTACAGGAGTGGTGTTGGTCGTGAGCATTGTTGTAGTTACATGAGTGGTGTTGGTCGTGAGCATTGTTGTATTTACAGGAGTGGTGTTGGTCGTGAGCATTGTTGTAGTTACAGGAGTGGTGTTGGTCACAAGCATTGGTGTAGTTACAGGAGTGCAGTTCGTCACGAGAATTGGTGTAGTTACAGGAGTCGTGTTGGTCGTGAGCATTGGTGTAGTTACAGGAGTGGTGTTGGATACGAGAATTGGTGTAGTTACATTAGTGGTGTTGGTCATGAGCATTGGTGTAGTTACAGGAGTGGTGTTGGTCGTGAGCATTGGTGTAGTTACAGGAGTGGTGTTGGTCACGAGCTTTGGTGTAGTTACAGGAGTGGTGTTGGTCGTGAGCATTGTTGTAGTTACATGAGTGGTGTTGGTCGTGAGCATTGTTGTATTTACAGGAGTGGTGTTGGTCGTGAGCATTGTTGTATTTACAGGAGTGGTGTTGGTCGTGAGCATTGTTGTAGTTACAGGAGTGGTGTTGGTCACAAGCATTGGTGTAGTTACAGGAGTGCAGTTCGTCACGAGAATTGGTGTAGTTACAGGAGTCGTGTTGGTCGTGAGCATTGGTGTAGTTACAGGAGTGGTGTTGGATACGAGAATTGGTGTAGTTACATTAGTGGTGTTGGTCATGAGCATTGGTGTAGTTACAGGAGTGGTGTTGGTCGTGAGCATTGGTGTAGTTACAGGAGTGGTGTTGGTCACAAGAATTGTTGTAGTTACATTAGTGGTGTTGGTCATGAGCATTGGTGTAGTTACAGGAGTGGTGTTGGTCACGAGCTTTGGTGTAGTTACAGGAGTGGTGTTGGTCGTGAGCATTGTTGTAGTTACAGGAGTGGTGTTGGTCACAAGAATTGGTGTAGTTACATTAGTGGTGTTGGTCATGAGCATTGGTGTAGTTACAGGAGTGGTGTTGGTCACAAGAATTGGTGTAGTTACATTAGTGGTGTTGGTCATGAGCATTGGTGTAGTTACAGGAGTGGTGTTGGTCGTGAGCATTGTTGTAGTTACAGGAGTGGTGTTGGTCGTGAGCATTGTTGTAGTTACAGGAGTGGTGTTGGTCACAAGAATTGGTGTAGTTACATTAGTGGTGTTGGTCACGAGCTTTGGTGTAGTTACAGGAGTGGTGTTGGTCGTGAGCATTGTTGTAGTTACAGGAGTCGTGTTGGTCGTGAGCATTGGTGTAGTTACAGGAGTGGTGTTGGTCACAAGAATTGGTGTAGTTACAGGAGTGGTGTTGGTCGTGAGCATTGTTGTAGTTACAGGAGTGGTGTTGGTCGTGAGCATTGGTGTAGTTACAGGAGTGGTGTTGGTCACAAGAATTGGTGTAGTTACAGGAGTGGTGTTGGTCGTGAGCATTGTTGTATTTACAGGAGTGGTGTTGGTCGTGAGCATTGTTGTATTTACAGGAGTGGTGTTGGTCGTGAGCATTGTTGTAGTTACATGAGTGGTGTTGGTCGTGAGCATTGTTGTATTTACAGGAGTGGTGTTGGTCGTGAGCATTGTTGTATTTACAGGAGTGGTGTTGGTCACAAGAATTGGTGTAGTTATAGGAGTGGTGTTGGTCACAAGAATTGTTGTAGTTACAGGAGTTGTGTTGGTCGTGAGCATTGTTGTATTTACATGAGTGGTGTTGGTCGTGAGCATTGTTGTATTTACAGGAGTGGTGTTGGTCGTGAGCATTGTTGTATTTACAGGAGTGGTGTTGGTCGTGAGCATTGTTGTAGTTACATGAGTGGTGTTGGTCGTGAGCATTGTTGTATTTACAGGAGTGGTGTTGGTCGTGAGCATTGTTGTAGTTACAGGAGTGGTGTTGGTCACAAGCATTGGTGTAGTTACAGGAGTGCAGTTCGTCACGAGAATTGGTGTAGTTACAGGAGTCGTGTTGGTCGTGAGCATTGGTGTAGTTACAGGAGTGGTGTTGGATACGAGAATTGGTGTAGTTACATTAGTGGTGTTGGTCATGAGCATTGGTGTAGTTACAGGAGTGGTGTTGGTCGTGAGCATTGGTGTAGTTACAGGAGTGGTGTTGGTCACAAGAATTGTTGTAGTTACATTAGTGGTGTTGGTCATGAGCATTGGTGTAGTTACAGGAGTGGTGTTGGTCACGAGCTTTGGTGTAGTTACAGGAGTGGTGTTGGTCGTGAGCATTGTTGTAGTTACAGGAGTGGTGTTGGTCACAAGAATTGGTGTAGTTACATTAGTGGTGTTGGTCATGAGCATTGGTGTAGTTACAGGAGTGGTGTTGGATACGAGAATTGGTGTAGTTACATTAGTGGTGTTGGTCATGAGCATTGGTGTAGTTACAGGAGTGGTGTTGGTCGTGAGCATTGTTGTAGTTACATGAGTGGTGTTGGTCGTGAGCATTGTTGTATTTACAGGAGTGGTGTTGGTCACAAGCATTGGTGTAGTTACAGGAGTGCAGTTCGTCACGAGAATTGGTGTAGTTACAGGAGTCGTGTTGGTCGTGAGCATTGGTGTAGTTACAGGAGTGGTGTTGGATACGAGAATTGGTGTAGTTACATTAGTGGTGTTGGTCATGAGCATTGGTGTAGTTACAGGAGTGGTGTTGGTCGTGAGCATTGGTGTAGTTACAGGAGTGGTGTTGGTCACAAGAATTGTTGTAGTTACATTAGTGGTGTTGGTCATGAGCATTGGTGTAGTTACAGGAGTGGTGTTGGTCACGAGCTTTGGTGTAGTTACAGGAGTGGTGTTGGTCGTGAGCATTGTTGTAGTTACAGGAGTGGTGTTGGTCACGAGCTTTGGTGTAGTTACAGGAGTGGTGTTGGTCGTGAGCATTGGTGTAGTTACAGGAGTGGTGTTGGTCGTGAGCATTGTTGTAGTTACAGGAGTGGTGTTGGTCATGAGCATTGGTGTAGTTACAGGAGTGGTGTTGGTCACAAGAATTGGTGTAGTTACATTAGTGGTGTTGGTCATGAGCATTGGTGTAGTTACAGGAGTGGTGTTGGTCACAAGAATTGGTGTAGTTACATTAGTGGTGTTGGTCATGAGCATTGGTGTAGTTACAGGAGTGGTGTTGGTCGTGAGCATTGTTGTAGTTACAGGAGTGGTGTTGGTCACAAGAATTGGTGTAGTTACAGGAGTGGTGTTGGTCACAAGAATTGGTGTAGTTACAGGAGTGGTGTTGGTCACAAGAATTGGTGTAGTTACAGGAGTCGTGTTGGTCGTGAGCATTGGTGTAGTTACAGGAGTGGTGTTGGATACGAGAATTGGTGTAGTTACATTAGTGGTGTTGGTCATGAGCATTGGTGTAGTTACAGGAGTGGTGTTGGTCGTGAGCATTGGTGTAGTTACAGGAGTGGTGTTGGTCACAAGAATTGTTGTAGTTACATTAGTGGTGTTGGTCATGAGCATTGGTGTAGTTACAGGAGTGGTGTTGGTCGTGAGCATTGTTGTAGTTACAGGGGTGGTGTTGGTCACAAGAATTGGTGTAGTTACAGGAATGGTGTTGGTCGTGAGCATTGTTGTAGTTACAGGGGTGGTGTTGGTCACAAGAATTGGTGTAGGTACAGAAGTGGTGTTGGTCGTGAGCATTGTTGTAGTTACAGGGGTGGTGTTGGTCACAAGAATTGGTGTAGTTACAGGAGTGGTGTTGGTCGTGAGCATTGTTGTATTTACATGAGTGGTGTTGGTCGTGAGCATTGTTGTAGTTACAGGAGTGGTGTTGGTCGTGAGCATTGTTGTAGTTACAGGAGTGGTGTTGGTCGTGAGCATTGTTGTAGTTACAGGGGTGGTGTTGGTCACAAGAATTGGTGTAGTTACAGGAGTGGTGTTGGTCACAAGAATTGGTGTAGTTACATTAGTGGTGTTGGTCACGAGCTTTGGTGTAGTTACAGGAGTGGTGTTGGTCACAAGAATTGGTGTAGTTACAGGAGTGGTGTTGGTCACAAGAATTGGTGTAGTTACAGGAGTGGTGTTGGTCGTGAGCATTGTTGTAGTTACAGGAGTGGTGTTGGTCGTGAGCATTGTTGTAGTTACAGGAGTGGTGTTGGTCGTGAGCATTGTTGTAGTTACAGGGGTGGTGTTGGACATTAGTATTGTTGTCGTTACAGGAGTATTGCTGGTCTTGTGCATTACTGGGACTACTGCTGTGTTGTTGGTGATAAGTGTTGGTTTAGAAGCAGAGGTGGAGTTGAGCACAGGAATGATTGCGGTTATGTGACTGACGTTAGTCACACGTGAAGGAATGCTACTTGGGGCAGGTGTAGTTACGGCTATAGCGGTTTCTGCACATGTGCCCACATTTCCCACTCTGTCTACAGCAGCTAGCTGTACACTCCGTGAACAGCAGGTGGAGCTGTAAGAAACTACTACTATATTCTCTCCCGCTACTCCAACCACATTGCTGGTACTCAATGAACCATTCCCTTGGCGGAGAGAAATTGTTTCAATTCCAGTCCCAGTGATTCCATCTGTGAAATTAACAACAAGTTCCCACTGGACAGATGCACAGAGGAGAGGAGAGGCCGGACAAACACCTGACATTCTGACTACCTGGCACACTGGAGCAGACAGGTCAGTTACCTGGACAGAGAAGGAGGTAAACGAGGTTAAGGAAAAATAATTGTAAAAACCGATAACCCTCCAATTTGTTGTTGTGTTCAACACAAGTTGTTGTGATTTCTGAACATTCCCAGCTCTGTCATGTCTCACCTTGGTAGCTACTGGAAACCTGAGCACAACATAGTTGATGTCAGTCCCAGCAGCGTTCTCAGCAACAATAGTGAGGGAAACATCTGTTCCTGAAGCGGCATCAGCTGGAGCTATTAAGGTCACCATGTCACTGGCTCGACCACCATCACCTGCACCGATCCGCACCGAAGAAGGACATGCAGTGGCAAAGCCGCGGTCGTTATTGGCTTGTAAGGTGAATGTCCCAGTTTCCTCTGAGGATACGGTGAAAGATATGGAGATGTTGGAGCCAGGTTCGATGCTCTGGCTGTCAGCTTGAGCCTGGCATAAAGGAAAGGAATAAAAATGTTTGGTTTTAAATTGTTGGAGTAATTCTGCTTAAAAATGGTAACTTGAATCATCTTTTGTTGGGCTAACCACAGTAATCAATTCGACCAATAAAAGGACTGATTTCAATTCAATTCAATTCAATTAAATTCAAGTCTAAAGTCAAACACTGATTCAACATAGTAATCACTTTAATCAGATCACATCTGAAGTCAGCTCTACATTGTCCATTTTATGAAACTCCAGAGTAAAACTATATAGGTGCACATATGTGTTATTTTGTTTTGTCTTTTAGGAAATGTACTAAAAAAAGTAACTAAACCAAACCTTTTTTTCTAGTGCTATATGTCTAAAGCTTTCAGGCCAAAGACCACTTACCCCATTTAACTAACACTCATGGACCACCTAACTTGAAATTGTCCCCGCAATAACACAACATCCTAATACAACCTGAAATGTATAAGTCACTCACTATCTTTGTGTGAAGGGTGGTGCTGTTTCATAAGTGTGATTGGCCATAATAAAACCATGACAAGTTTTGGATTCTAAGGTTTCCAATGATAGAAAACACATGGAAGTCAAAAAAACTCTTTAAGTGTTGTGTGCACTAAAAACATTTTAGGGTTATTTGTAATTTAGAAGCATAATAAAAGAAAAATAGATTGAGTAGAGTTGGCAAAAACAGACATTTTCTTTCAGTCAGTAGGTAGCCTAACATCCATCCATCCTTTTTCTTAAACCCTTATCCCATTGGGGTCACCAGGAGTGCTGGTGCCTCTCCAGATGTCAATGGCCGAGAGGCGGGGTGACCCATTGCTACCTGCGATGGGCCACCCATCGCAGGTAGCAATGTTATTTATGTTTCTCAACATAAATAACTTTATTTTAGATTTTAAAATGCAGTTAGTCAGCGTGGGGTGCAGCGCTGTTCACCGCCTCGTCACCATCACATCGCATTCAGACCTAGATCTGCATACATAGGACATACTATGTATCGTAATAGTGTTCAAAAACGAAAGCTCTGCAACTCACCCTGAGAAACGTTCCACTGAAATCTTCTGTTTTTTTTGTGACCCAGTCTTAAGCCATTTATCCATTACTATTTTTAAACAGTAATTTGGTAAGCTAACTGTAGCGTTGCACTTTGAGCTCAAGTCACGACAAATTAACAGTTGTTTACATGTAGTATCCCGCAGACCACTAGGGGACGCTCACAGACCACCAGTGGTCTGGGAACCACAGTTTGAGAAAACCGCCCTACAGGGAGTGTATCCTTCAGATAACCATGGTGTTTGTCCCTTCTTGCATATTTCACAGTGGTGGACACACCTTTCAGACCGGAGTGAACATAAAGGTACTGACGGTAACAGAGAGACTGGAGGTTCTGATCTGTGTGGAAGCCTGTCTCTGGAAGCTGTTTGGTGTGGAGGAAGAGTTCGTCTCCTGTCCTGTCAGCCGAACCAGGAAGCTCCCAGGCGGGACTTCTCTGAACGCCACCAGATAGTCGCTCTTTCCTATCGACTGTCCAAAAAACAAAACACAAAAGCTTGGTTCCTCATTCACTTCCCAATCTATTCAGTGTTTCCACCAAATTATGCATTAAAAACTGTATTATTTACATACAGTAAAGTCTTTTTACTATGCTTTGTGTGTCTTATACATTAGAGAATTAGAGCCACTGAAAAGAAACAAAAATCTCAAGTTAATCTCACAATATTTGCTTTTTTCTCAGAAATCAGACTTTAATCCTTTGAGATCAAAAGTCAGAAATTTGAGGAAAAAAGCCAGAATACATTGTGTTCCCATTGCCTTAATCCTCTTCTGTAATTTTACCAGATTTACCTACTTGAGGCATTCCAGATTAAGATTATTTCCTGCTGAATTGATATTTAATTTCTGTGATTTTACTGCAGCCTGAAAGAGTTTGGTCATAATCTGGAGTTAATCTCTTGAAGAAGTGAATTGATCTACAAAGAGAACGTTGCATACCTGGACTGATCCATCGACTTGTGTCGATCTGGAGAAGTCGAACAGAGTGACGTCTCTGACTGTAGCTGTGTCACTTCCTGTGATGGTGACCCACAGAGTGACGTTACCGCCTAACGATGAGAGAAGAGATGGAGTCACTCAGAGAGTTTACAGAGGTGTCCAAACTGAAATACACTAAATAAAGTCATCTGATTGTTTTTTTTGTTTTGTAGGAGAAAGATGTTATTCACTGTAGATCTGAAGATTGGAAGGGTTTTGCATGTTTGCTGCATTGATAAAATCTTCGGATTGACTTGCTGCCTCACCTTATCTGGGTCCAGTTAACAAACACACAACATGACAGCATCTAGTTTTCAAATTATTTTTCAAGTTTGTTTCAACAAATCGTTCTGAGTAGATGAAGTGGGTATCGAGAATGGAGGCTTAGCTAACACAGGTGATGAGCTTTTAATCCTGAGTTTCATTTGGATGCCACTGAGATCAGAGACTGAGTCGCTTCAGGAGCGTTAATGTCTGAGATCAGAGACTGAGTCGCTTCGGGAGCGTTAATGTCTGATATTTTGGGTTCTGACCGGGACGTCCTGCCTTGGGAATGACGCTGCCATTGGTGCCCTCTTGTGGTTCAACGAGGTTGTAGACAAAGTTCAAGGAACTTCGACCTAATGCATTCACACAAAAAGAAAAAAAATCTCAGATTTGGATAACAAAATAAAGATTTAAGGCCTCTGAGCAGACCTGAATTTCTTCACCTGTGACCTTGACTGTGTAGGCGGTGTTGGAGTTGATCATGATCGCCCACTGCCCTGCCTGGATCTCAGAGTTCAGGCTTAACACCCACAGGTTTCCTGCTGTAGAAATTAATCCCAGGGAGCCTCTGGACTCACTGGAGCTCTGAGAAACTCCTGGAAGTTACAATAAATGTTAATAAATGTAGCTGCTTATATAAACAAAAGAAGTGAATAGGGTTAGGGTTAATCTGGACGAGAAGAAACTAAAACCTGGAGTCAGATTTACGTTTCTGGACAAAACAGACAATAAGGCTGAGTTTGGAAACAGGAACGAACCAGAGAGGAGGCAGGATTTCCCAGAGCTGAAGGTTTTCAGCCAAAGATTTCACTAACATAACCAAGAGAGCCGAGAATCTGCTTCATCTCTATCGTTGTTTTTCCTTCAATAATTGAATCCAGACAAAATGTGCAGTTTTTAAATTTAATTTGGAAGAAGAGGGAAAAACGTCTGGACCTCATCAGCAAAACAACGACAGGAATATCGTTAGAAGTCAGTGGGCTGAAAACGGAGCCCTGCGGAACGCCACAGTGAGCAGGGCGGGTCAGGATCCGTTTGGCCCGTCCGCTTGGTGCCGGGTTAACGAAGTTCATCCCAGAGATCATTTCGGTGCTGCAGGAACCGCGGCGGCGCGCGGCACGCCGTGTGGTACGCCCGGAATGCGGAGGCAGGACGACTGGAGGTAAAAGGTTTGCGTCCCTCCATCACACCACTGTGTTTATTCTGTTATGTCACAATGAAAAGGAGATTTTAAGATGTTTTCCTTCCTTGTCTTTTGTGTTTGCTCAGTTCTCTGTCTTATTCCTTCTTCCTCCTCATCTGTCTTCATGTCAAACACGATTTTTCGCTTGAGTGCACATATTATCCCATCACCTGGTTTCTGTTCTTCTTAAGGTTTAGGTTTACCTTTAACTCTCGTGTTTTCTGACGTTTCCAGAGAAACTCACCACAGTCAGCTGCAGTGACGTCAGATCTGGAGCCGCGCCGATCGGGACCCAAAGGGAAATTAATTTAGGATTAACCAGAACAAAAACAATAAATCTCTCATCATCTTTGGACTCACCTAAAGTTGTTCAGGTTTCTTCACTTTGTTTCTTCACAGCCACATTTACTGCAAGTCCAAACTGGGTAAAGTCTGTGGGCTCCAGCCCTGACTTCCTCCTGCCACAGTAACTGGAACGCAGCCTTATTCCATCCAAATAATGATAATTAGTTTCAAATCAAACGTTGTGATTCTCTGGATTACATAAAAACGGGAAATGGCCTGTATCCGTTTATCGTTTTATGAAGTCGGCCTTTCCCCCGCTGGTGGCGGTGAGCTACATGGTAGCCTCAGCTGCCCTGGACGGGCTGCCTTCAACAGCGCCACCAGCAGGTGAGCTGGGTGAACTGCAGAGGAGGCAGAGTATCCAAAAATTATACTAAACTAAGAGTAGAAATACTTCATAATAAAATTATTCAAGTAAAAGTAAAAAGTGGTAAAAATACTCCTAAAAGTAAATTTTTATTTTAAAACAGTTAAGTAAATGTAACTGGTTTATAAGAAGGGAAACTTGATAAAGTGTGTTGAATATTTATTTTCCCCATTAGAATCGGATCCTAAAGTGAAACTGAATTTACTGATCCGTCCTGGATCAGAACCGATGTGGATCGTCACCAAACCTTCAAGAATAAAGTTGCAAAAAGGTCAAATCTCAATGAATGTCGACAGTCCAGTCAAAGGTTGCATGGAGCCTTGGGCACGTTGTTCAGGGGAGCAGACTGAGTCATGCAGGAGTTTGTGCGTCATCCAAACAGGAGCTGCAGGTTTTCATCTTCAGTCTGAGCGTAAATAATCCGACCCTGAAGGCGAACCGGTCCTGGTATCAGGAAGTCCAGCTGGTTGGAACGGATCTGATCATTCTTAGAATGAAGAGATGAAACCAGGCCTGGAGTCCATCGGGTCAAAGTTCATCCTCTGAGGGTTTGAACCGGGAACAGAACCGGCTCCTGGTGGACTCTTTGTGTTGGGTCAGAACCGTAAGGAAGAAGGTTTCTGGACCTCTGAGCCAACAAGGACAAGAACAATAAAGAGGCATTTTTAGGTTACAGGTGAAAAAATAAATAATAATAACTCTCCAATTCTCTCCTGTTCTGTATTTCAATTCAAATCATTCAAGTCCAGTGAATAACTTGAATCGGTACGACGCTAACTGCTGAACTACCAGCGGTTAAAAAGGTAAAGTGAGCAGAAAACGAGTTAAAAATTTAAATCTGTTCTGTAACAATGCAGCTCTAACATTCGTTGTTTTTCACTCCGCTCATGTCTGCCGGTCACATCCGACCAAAGATCAACTTTTACGTTCTGCCTGGTGTCAAACGGTAAGATGCTTGGTGAAAAGCACCGAACATCAAATGTTTTGGATGAGAAAAGACTGAGAGTCGAACAGAAAGTCGAGCAGCGTGACCGCGGATCGGCGAGGCGCCCAACTGTCATCAAACTGGCCAGCATCCATCAGTGCATCTGATAATCACTCCTCAAAAGTATCGATGTCGCCTGTGGACACAGAGACCGGAGACTGAAGTCGGTTTCTGGAACCTTTTCAGAGTGGAAGGCGTCCAGAACCAAAATGGCTGCCACGGCCTTCTTCAGAGCCATATGGTCAGGGTTCATCCTAAACCAAGTATTGACCCAAAAGTCACATCCAAGTTATGCCAAAACTTGGAGGTGAAACTTGGAGTTGCCTTTAAACTCATTTCAAGGTTTTTATATAAAAACCTTGAAACTAATTTCAAGGTTTTTTTCAAGAGCCTTGAAATGAGTTTAGACTTTACAACATTGACCATTTATTAGGAGAAAGGATAAGACGTAAACTGGACAGGAGAAAGAAACCAATGCAACGTTCAGGTGCCACACATTGATGGGAACTTCTGGAACAACCTTCTGAAGACAAAACCATGAATGTGTTTAGCTTTTATATCTGCCAAAGGCGGCTACTTCGATGATTTTACAATTTCTTTTCTAACTACAATTACTTCTGTTTCAGAGCAATGAGACATTAAGCTGCACCACTTTATATAAAAACCTTGAAAAATCTGAACTGTTCTAAAACTTTTGCCCAGTAAAGACTGAAGGTCCTGGAGAAGCCATCTTGGTCGTGAGACACTTTGGAGAGACTTCCAGGAACGACCAAGAATTTACAGGAAGTGGAGGATTTCAGCTAACAGGAAGCAGCAACCAAGGTTTTCATTTTACTATAATCAGCGGTGAGAACCGCTAACTAAAAGGCTAGCTATGCTAACCTTAAAACACTGATCATAAACATCAGTGTTGCTAAAGCGCTACATTCAACAATGTTGATACTCACCACGTTGCATCGCCCTCAGCAGGGCCTAATCTGTTACTGCGGCTGTTTCTGGACGTTTGCGCTTCAGGAAGTGATTCTTTGAAACAGATTTCATGGTTTCAGTTGTATAATTACTGAGTTTGGCTAAACAAATAACCTTTGAATTGATTATATTTCTTTCAATTAAGTTTTGAAAAAAATGAGAGGAAATTGAACTGCTGCTTAAACTACTTCAAAATAAAAGCATATATGTGAATGCTTGACTACAGTCGATACAACTTCCAGCACAGATATCAAACTTTATTCAACTAAATTTTTACTCAACAAATAAAATTAGATCTGAACATTTATTTAGGGGAAGCTAACTTTGCTAAATGTTTTTGAAATGATCAAGAAGTAGCTCAGCTGTCAGTGAAAGTGAGCCCACCGCCTATTCAAATGTTTCAGTTATATTAATAAAAAATAGAAATGGGGTCGACTTTGATGCTGGTTTGACCTTGAAGACCTTCACAAGGTTACAGTGGTCCAGGTTTTAGGAGCAGAGGCAGCAGAGAACAAAAAAACTGGTAGAGTAGAAATACTTCAAATGTTTTTACTCAAGTAAAAAAAAAAAAGTAACAAGAAATAACGAGTAAGAAGTATTTGGTAAAAGTCTACTTATGTACCAACTGATGAAGCCTACAGGCGTAAATTCAAGCTGAGACTCTCTCCAGCCTACCGGCATCATTAATCAACACGCCTCCGCCAATCAGCACCAGATTGTCGCTCCGCTCCAGCCAATCACCACGCAGAGCTGCTTAAAAAGGCCAAACAACCTCCAGCTTCAGCCGCGCTTCGCCCTCATCCTGCCGGGCATCTTCCAGTGTCCGGACCCGGAAGGCACCCCGAGGTTCCCCCGCGCCGATCATCCAAGCGCCAAAGAACTTCTGGTCAATAAAACTTTCTAACTGCTGCTTTTCTCTACAGATTGAAATCAAATTGCCAATCAATCAATATTTAAAAATTAAATAATCAGACGGACCAAAATATAAAGTTACATAGACATTTTGTTACTTTAAGGATGAAAATTACAATAATTCGTGTAGCAAAAATATTTAAAAAGTTTTTCCAAATCAGTTTCTTTCAATAAAAACACTTTATAAACTTTAACAAACTGCAGGTTTGTCTGCCTGGTTATTAAAACCTGTTAGTTTTTCATTCAGTGAGGAGAAAATCCAGACATTTTACTCTAGAAATACTTAATAAAATTACTCAGGTAAAAGTAAAAGTACTCTTTTCAAAAGTAACTAGAGTAAATAGAAGCCGTTACTGCCCAGGTCGTTGGTAGGAAACTCCGGCCGGTTCTGCTGTCCGTCCGAACGGATCCGGCAGCAACCCGCCCTCCTCCGTCATGAAATCAAACTCACCCGGGTCGGTGTTGGATGATGATGACACAGTTTTATTGCAATAAACAGATTGGGTCAAGAAACGAACAAAAAGGTTGCAGATTAAGTAAAACGTCGTCCTTTCACCGTCCCGCTAAAGAAAAACCGCTCTGTCAGACGGGAAGCGAACCCAGACCCGGTCCAGATCCACAACGACACCCAGACCCGGTGGCCCGGCGACCCGGTCCGACAAACCAAAAGAAGCACACGCTACAGTTGGAGCTACAAACCAAAGATCCAGCTTTATTGGACAGGAAGAGTTTGGACTTTACAACATTTATCTCGGTGGAAGTCTGCGTCTGATCCACACTGAAACAAACAAAACTTCTAATTTCTTCTTCTGGGTTGGCAACAAGGCGTGTTAGCGCCACCGTCTGGTCGGGGGAGTCTGTGGCGGCGGCTTTAAACGAGTCAGTGCTGCATTCAAAGACAGGTGGAAGCAGAGTCGGGGAGAGGAGACGCAGCAAGAAAGAAGGGGAAAAAAGCAGATGAGAATTTAAACAGAACATTTCAGAATCTCTTTCTTTCCTCCTTCATTCACGATCCGTTCAGCTAAACACCAGAACTTCACAAATCCGCTCTGCTACTCAGACACTTACAACGGCACCTTGTAGTCAGAAAACAGGAGTACTTTCCCACCAAAAAACTCAAACTTTGAGAATAATCTCAAAAATTTCCTAGAAAAGAAGTCACAAAGTCTTTTGTTTTAAC
Organism: Poecilia mexicana; assembly: GCF_051168715.1. Taxonomy (NCBI): domain Eukaryota; kingdom Metazoa; phylum Chordata; class Actinopteri; order Cyprinodontiformes; family Poeciliidae; genus Poecilia; species Poecilia mexicana. The sequence goes on along the minus strand of NW_028263382.1, from coordinate 5,753,966 downwards.
TTTTGAAACTCAGAAAATTTCCAGTTTTTTTCTAAAAAATTTGGAGATTATTCTCATACTTTTTGATTTATTTTCTGTTTTTTAAAAATTTTGAACGCTTGCAGTTCAGAAATTAATTCCTTAGTTTTTCTAGCAAATTTTGGACTTTTGGAGATCAGAAATATTCTTGTTTTTTCCCCAGATTTCTGAAATTATTTTTAAAATTTCTGAGTGTTTTGTCAGAAAAGTACTCCTTGTTTCTCTATTTAAAATGCCGTCAAAGAAGTCAGAATAGAAATGAAAGAGCCGGTTCTTCTGGTCCAGAGTTGGTGCTTCAGCAGCTCAGGACTTCAAAAAACAAACCAGAACCGACTCAGAACCAGAACCACTAATTAAAGCTGTTTGTAAAAACCTAACCTAAGCAGCATGAGCGCCACCCTGTGGGGAGAAAATAAACTGGAAAGTTTCCAGGAAATTTGTCTAAAATGAAACTGATTGGAAAACCATTCCTGGCTGACTGGGAATAAACTTCCCAGTTATATTTTAACGAAGACAGAAAATCCGGAAGGTTCCTGTTTTCAGTGTGGATCAACGGACCAATCAGAGAAGAGCTCTTCCTCTGAGTGGATGACATCACCGCCTGACACAACCAATGAGAGCGGGCCGCTTAGCAAGCCACACCCCTCAGCGGTCACCATGTAACCTGTGAGTCGGCGTTTCAGGAAACCCTGCGGACAGTGAAGGCAACGTTTCTCTCCACCTGAGCAGGTGAAACCAGGGATCAACCTGAAGGGGCGGGGCCTGTAGCGTAAGCCCCGCCCCTTCAGGAATAAAAGCAGATAAATAAAAATTGAAGATCAGTCACCATGGAAACATAAAAAGGGGCGAGGCAAAGAGATAATTGTCTATGCCTTGACCAATGAGGTCTAAGGGGTGGGGCGTGGTGCAGGTTTGACCTGCTGGGGGCGGGGCTACGGGTGGATGCAGGTGTGACATCACAGTAAGCGGAGGTGAAACCCAGATTGGACATGCATTGGCGAGCTGCTCGCTGTGTGTGTGTTACTGAACAGTGTCAGTGTTTCCCATTTATTCCCACTAAGAATAAATATTCTGCTCCAACAGGAAGAGGAAGAGGAGGAAGAGGAGGAGGTTCTCCTCGCCGTCCGTCCAGCCGTCTGTCTGAAGGAATGCTAACTGTGCCGCTTCAATCATTCTGTGTTTGTAACCCAGAGTTCAGTCATCCTTTGACTCCGCCCCCTGCACCCCCCTCTTCCCCTAACCCTCCCTCTCCCCCCTCCCAACCCGTCAGTCTCTTATGGTTTCTCCTTTGAGATCACCTCTTCTCGCGGCTTGGCTCCGCCGAAGATGGCGGAGTTCGGGTTGGCGACCTGGTTGAGCGGTTCGGAGACGGTCCGGGGTTTCAGCTGGAGGCGGGGCCGTTGTGCACGCTCCTCTGTGCATGCGCACACGCACACGCACACACACACACACACACACACACACAGGTTAATGTCAGCGTTCAAACTCAGGCTGAATTCAGCTTGATGCAAAAGCTGCGATTAACTAGATGTTAGAGTAGGCGATGTGATGTGATCTGGGGTCAAAGTTCAGAAATTGAGTTTTTGTTCCTACTTTAGACTCATATGGATCTGACTGATGTTTGAAAGAAGATACTGAATAGCTGGTTGCTATGGTGATTCCCTCCTTTTCCAAGGAGATAATTCAGGGTGTGAAAACTTTCCTGTTATTGAAGGATTTTCAAATTCTATCATCTGTTCAGAAAAGTTTAAATGTGAGCAAATAATTTTCTGTTCTGATCTGTAAAGAGCCCAGTGAGCAGCAGATGGCGCCACCTTCAGACGGTTCCCTGAAGTCTGTCGTTCCGCCCCGCGGCGGCCCGTCTCTGAAGCGACCCATCCCTCCTCCGCCTCCCCGCGGCCGGTCGCCGGGACGACTGCTGCCGCCTCGACTCCGCCCCCCCATGTAGTCCTCGTCTCTGAAACCTGCAGAGACGAGTGGACGGTCAGTCGGCTTACCGCCACCAGGGGCGCCGTGAACATGAGATGACAGAAAGGGATGATGGGAAGCAATACGAGGGGAGGGGCTTCCGCGAGCTTCACTGCCACCTGCTGGACAAGTAGAGCAGCTCTGACGCTGCTTGGATCTGATTTCAGTTAAAAAGTCGCCACTCAAACTACCCCGCTGCCGTCTGATTGGCAGCGGCCCAGCTAGCAGTCGTCTGATTGGCCAGCATCATCTGACCCCACCTCCTCCTTGCTGGTCGTAGAAGTCATCTCGCGAGTCCCGTCCTCCGCCTCCTCCTCGGGAGCCTCCTCGAGAACCTCCTCGTCCTGCAGATGACACGGGAGTTTAACACCGACAGGAGAGAAGAGGAGGAGAGGAGGTTAGGGGGAGAGAGGAGCAGAAAGAAGGGAGGGGAGGAGTCGGCACCTCCTTCTAGAAGCAGCTAGTGAGGAGGCGGAGCTTGTTAGTGGCCCATCGGCCAATCAGAGGAGGCGTTAGAAGCAGTAGCAGTGAAGCTCAGAAACAGAAGCTGTTATTGGTCAGAGGAAAGGAGGCGAGAGAGGGAGGATGAGAGGATGGAGGAAGAGGAGCTTCAGAACCAAAAAAACCTAAAAACATTTTATCTAAATAAATAAAACTCTCATAACTTTATTTATTGTTAGTAATTATAATTATTAATTATTGTCTGATATTCTGCTTTCTGTTTCCCACAGTTCAGTCCTGATCCGGTTCTGATCCAATTCTTCCTGTGGGTCTAAGGCAGGGGTCACCAACTCCAGTCCTCAAGGGCCACCATCCTGCAACTTTTAGATTCACCTCTGCTCCAAAATGTCTGAATTCCCTCACCAGCATTCATTCCTCTCTGCAATAGGCTGGAAACGAGCAGTTTATTTGATCCAGGTGTGTTTGAGCAGAGACACATCTAAAAGTTACAGGATGGTAGGACTGGAGGACTGGAGTTGGTGACCCCTGGTCTAAGGTTTACTGCTGCACGCTGCCGGCCAGCTGGCTGAAACAGTAATTCAGCTGTCTGAAACATTCCTGTCATGGTGCGCCACTTATAGGACGAACCGTGTTACTACAATCAGCTGCTTTTCATTATTTACCAACTCCCTGTTTATAGAGCCAAATAATAGATTAATATTAAATCTGTAGCTTAATAAACAGCATGGTTAGCTGGAGTCAGGCTCATCGCAATAATCAGTAAATCAATTGATCAACTGATCACGTGATAAATTAAAACAAACTCAATAGCTTCCATTTGCATGATTTATTGTTCTTCTCTTTCTTCAACCTTCAGCAAACATTTCAGGACAAGAGGAAGGAGAATAAAGTCCCGGATCATGAATCAAAGCTGCAGCCTCATTAAAACACCAGGACGACGCAGAAAACAGAACCAGAACCGGGCCCGGCGTAGACGCCGTGTGTACGACACGTCCTGCACAGCTGGAATCAGCAGAAACATGTTAACCAGGTAAACCCACCTGGCAGGCCTTTCACTAGCTGAACCACCGGCTAACATCTCATCTGATCGGTCATCTGGATGTTTTCCCTCTGCGCCTGTTCTACATAACCCACGTCTGTTTGTGATCTGACTGGGGGCTCGTCCGGGATCTTTAAACCTTAAACAGATTTTTTCTCCTGCTGTTGGTTCTCCAAACACCTGGCGCCATCTGCTGGTGTTTTGGTGCTCATACCTCTACCGTCGTCTTTCCTGAAGCCGAAGCCACTCCCTCCTCGTTCTTGCCTTCGTCCTTCTGCGATGTCCACCCTCAGTGACCTGTCGCCTAGCAACTGCAGAGGTCAAAGGGTCAGGTTAGCCTCAGTCTGGAGTCGGCCTGTTTTTTACTGAATAATTACAGTAAAAAACAGTTTTGAGGAGATACTTACCGCGCCGTCATACGTCAAAGCTTCTTTTAAGGATTCCAAATCATCAAACTCAACATAACAAAAACCTGAAGAGACAAAAACAAACTCAGTCAGGAGTCTCACCGAGTTCAGAGCTGTTAGGCATAACAATAACAATAATAATAATAATGATGAATTGTTTAAAAATCAAGAGTACAGTTGCTCAGCACATTCCAGTTTAAGATGATTAATTATAGTTTCCAAGAATAAACTGTTAATGTAATGAATGTGTTCAGAAATGTATTTATATTTATTGAGGAAAGTATTTTATTGGAATATATTTTAACGTACCGTTTCCCCCACAAAACCTGCTAAGCTCAGTGTAGATGACTGCCAGTTTTTTTAGTTAAAAAATGTTTAAATTTTAAAATGTCACTTGATAATTTTGTGTTATTGAAAGATTAATACCTTAATATCAACTATAAAGTCTTAAAATCTCAGGCAGTAAAAAGCTAGAATAAATAAACAATGCTTAGCGTAGTGGGGACAGAAGTAAAGCCTGGTGGCCCGCCAGGCTGATGATCCACGGGGCAAAACGCTGAATATAGCAGATTATTAATATTTTAGAATTTATTGTTTTTCGCATTTATTTTATTGATAGGAAACTATTTATTAGTTTTCATAATTAAAAAAGTATTTCTTTTTAAAAATATAACTTTTTTATGTTTGAAAATATTTACTTGAATATGTTTTTATTTTATTTATTAAAAAACATTCTACTTGCTTAAATACACTGTCATGCTATTTATTTAAAAATGATTATTGTCATTTTTAAATCATGATAATAATTTAAATAATAATAATAATAATAATTTAAATACTTAATAATTAATTATTAAGTAATTAATTCAAAGTTAAAATTCTGCTGGTCCATAATGAACTGGATGTTCAGTTTTATTCTCCTCTGATCCATGAAAACCTGAGATTCATGTTCCGACCAAAAACCTGATGAACTTGACGGATGTTTGAGTTTTGGTGCTGTAAAAATAAACTTTCCTTCATTGCTAATCGCTAAACCGTTGAAGTGAAGAGTCAAACCTCCATGTTCCCTAAACGTTCCCAGATCGCTCCGACCAGATCAAAACAATAACATCCGCTCACCTTTGAACTTGTCTGTCTCTTTGTCTCTGACCAATCGCACGCTGCGGATGTTGAGCTCTTTGAAGATGGCGTCGATGTCGCCCTGCACCGTGTTGAAAGGCAGGTTTCCCACGTACGCTGTGAACGGGGGCTCTGTGGGCAGCTCCTTCTGCTTCCGGGGGCCTCCGGGCCCGCCGCCGCCGCGCGGCCTGAGGGGGACGCAACACAAAATCTGGCTCAACATCCTGAGCACATTTTTCTGACGCTCCTGAACAATCTGACAGTTTTCTGCTCGGTCAGAAAACCTGCAGAGCGGAGACTCTGCAAACCGAACCATTTCAGGACCAAAGTGTCTGAATCTGGTTTAATCCTGGAAATAAACCTTAAAGAGGAAAATCCACTGACTCAAGATTCAGGAGAAGAACATTTAGATTTTTATCTCATCAGAATAATAATCACTTTGATGTTTCATCAGGCGTTTCGCTGCAGACGGAATAAACTCTCCATCAAGCTGCTGCAAAGCTCACAAAAATGGTAAAAAAAATGTTAATAAATATATTTTAAAAATACATAAAATGAATAAAAATAAAGGAATAAAAACACATTTAATAAAAGAAAATTAAATATATAAAAATGAATAAAAACTAATTAAAAATCAAAAATATAAAAGTGAATAAAAAGATAGGCATAAAAATATTTTAAAAAATTATGAATGTATTTTAGTAAAGTGCTTTTCAAATTTATTTCACTTCAGCAGTGAAATAATATTAATATTAGCACGTATAATTATGTAAATGAAATTGTCCATTTATTTTTCATTGCCAAATAAAACATGGAGCATCTTTTTTTTCCAAGACACTAAAATTGGAAAAAAAAACTTAAATTAAGTAAAATCTAGACACATCACAGATTTTAAGAACTCACTCATGAAAATTTGGGGTAATAAACAGTTGATGAATATTAAATGTCTTATATGTATTTCCCAAACCTTTTGTCACCATGAAAACCAACCAGAACCTCTCACTTTGCTTTTCTGCTTCTGTTAAACATCCCATAATCCTTTGCTGCATCAGTGTCACATGACCAAACAAATACCACCATCCAGAAACACAAACAGCAGCAAGATGGAGACAAACTTCGGTTGCTAACCAGTTTCATACATCGGAGCGATGAAGATATCATGGATCCCCAGCAGGTTTTATTATATAAATAATTATAATGCACTGAAACAACAGTCATTCACAGATTAATAAATATTGTTTGAGAAAAAACAGGAACAAATATTAAAATGAACCATCTGTTCTTGAGCTGCCGTCTGGTTCTCTTACGAAAACCAAAAGTTTTGGTTCCATTTCATTTGTGGACTATAAACAAACTGTAGGTGGAACACGTTTGGTCCTTTGGTTATAAAGATAATAATAATTATAAAGTTCTGACACAAAACTCTGAGCTTCTAGTCACCAGTAGAGCTTAGAGCACTGGAGGCGTTTTCACTGGTTTCTGCATGAAACCAGTTTAAAGACAAACATGGCCGACCCAAAGGTTCCCTCCAAAATGCTTTTGCTCCAACTTCTTAACTTTAAGGCAGCTGTTATGACGTGTAGCCATGGCAACCAGGTATTTTTACAACAGAGCAGCAGACTGGCATCTCAAAAGCTGAAACAATACCCAAACTACGACCCAAAATCCCAGAGAAGAAAAGGAGGCTTCATGGATGCAGACAGAAGGAGGAAGTTCAAACTGTCTCCTTCATTCATCGTATCCCCTACTCCAGCGTCTCTCCACCTGTTCCTAACCGTACGGCCAGGCAGAGATTTAAAGACGAGCTGCAAAACCAAATTAGTAGTCTTCAATCAGAGGCATATTCGGGTTTACAGCAAAACTGACTGCTGCTGGAGATCCCACAGCATCCACGTCCAACCAAAGAGCTGCAAGATTTAAAATATGATCCAATGTCCTGAGGTTACTTCACTCCTGAAAACTCTTCTTGCATCACATCTTCACCACAAATCCCTCTAACCAATCACCACAGATAAATCTAGTATTGATCATGTGATCCACTGTCCAGTGACAGTTGCCAGGTTACATTTCCTGCTGAGTTTTCCATAACTGGCAGATTTAAGGATTTATACGTTTATTGTTCATGTTTTGTAGGTGAATGAGAATATTTTCTGGTATTTTCCTGTAAATGTCACATATTTAAATAGTGATGCACTTCTCTACTTCTATTTTTTATTCCAGCAAACTGGAATAAAAAACGTGGGCACAAACTTCCAAACTTTGTTTATGTAAAAGTGCCACTAATGGGAAACAATACAAATAAATCAAAGGATTTGGGGGGTTGGGAAATTCACCTATTTATATTTAAAAACGTACATTTTTTGTTTATTTTGTATTAAAATATCTATTTCAGGACTCAAAATGTAACTGAATCGGAAATTTGAATGAATAATCTGAGTGAATGGGAACCGACAGACGCATCGAGCCGTCCAATGAAAGATGCAGACATGCTTTAGAAAACCAACTGGTTTCCAGATAAAACCATTGAAACAGTCAGAAACCAGCAGCCTCACCGACCAGGACCACGAGAACCGCCCGGTGTCGGTATCTGATCGCAGCGATCGATCCTCGGGCTCACTGTGGGACCTGTGGATGCCTCTGCGGACACATGATGCAGCCATGCGGGCAGCCTGCAGCAGCAACCCGGCTCCACCTCAGCCTCCACCTGCCGCGCCTCTGGTGCCGCCCGGCACCGGAACCCGATCACTGTTACAAACACCGATCAGAACCATGCTGTTCTGGTCGGTGACAGATGCGCCACATCACTGCATTCTTTGAAGCGGTTAGCTCCAGGATCCCCGGTGTTTCCCGGCCGCCCTCACCGGCCTCCCCACACCCCAGCGCGGCCTGCTCACAGAGCGCAAAGGCTCAAAGAGCTCCGAGCCGATAGTTATCAGAACCGGTCCAGTCAGCGTGTGTGGTTGGGGTCCGGAACCGGGATTCAGAAAAAGCTGGTCCGGTCCGGCTGTACGTTAGGGTTTCGGAACGTGGACTCACCCTCTGCCGCCGCCGAAGCTGCCATAGGCCCGATCATCGTAGTCCGCCATTACTGCTGCTATGTCGGAGAGGAAGGTCCTACACGTCACAGCCGAGCGGGTTCAGCTGCCCGCTCAGCGCCTGACCGGAAACAACAAATTAAACCAAACCACAATAGTATAGTACGTGTCCTTACAATTCAGTAAATGACGCTGAACTAATGTGGATTGAATTAAACAAATGAAATTACATGAAATAATAAAATTAAACAATGAATTCAATACTTTCTAAACTACTGAAGTACTAAAGTACAAACACACACAGTTCTTGTCTGATGTAGTAGATCCTTACCCTTCAGGTGGGCTCAGTAAATCTTTACTTTTATGTGTAAGTTGTTATGAACCTATCAGACATATTGTAAATCACATGAACTTAAATGTCCTGAATAAAACAAGCTTTATTTGTAGAATGTGACAATATTCAATTATAAATTGGTCGAAATATTTCATAAAGCATAAGAGCCCAAGTATGACTTCTACAATTTGTTGATCAATACAAAAGAGAAATATGCTTAGTCCTCTCTTGCATTTTGACAGAACTAACATAAACCAAACTGTTTATCGATTTATATAGAGGTAGAAAATATATTTTTTATCAAAAAATTGGAAATGTTCTCAGCTTTAATTTAAGCCACATTTTATAGAAATCAGATAAGAATTTAAGGCGCTACATCAATTTTTGTGACAGAATCCTACTTATACTGCATTGAAGTATTGCTTTGTGGACATTACTCAATGCCTAGTAATGGCGCCTGAGGATCGTCTTCAGGCGCCATTACTAATATGCAAAGTCCTGTCCAGTAATATACCGACTTCCAGAGCATCAGCTGGACTACAGGATCACTATCCAAAGACTTTCATTGACTCCAGAGTTTTTATTTATTGGTCAATGACCCTATAACTGCAAAATGAGGAGAAAATATGAGAAACACAATGTCAATATCAGTAGTTTAATGCAATAACAGAAGCATCTCCAAAATTATTTTCAAAATATTATAAAATATCACAAACATTTGCTTAATTACTCAACGAAAGCTAGTAAAGGAACAGGCATTAGTTCTCTCTAACAGCAGCGACTTGGATCATTTTCATTTTCAGTGATTCTACTTCAAGTCTCTGTTTGAGGAAGTTCAAAGTTCTGAGGAGAGTTACTCAGAAATCTCACAGGTCTTTGATTCCGGTTTCAGAAGGTAAAGGTAGGAAGATACAACTTCTCCACCGGCACGCTGTTCTATGACAAGTTGGAAAACTGGATTATTTTATTTAATCCAGTAAACATCCAGAAGATCCATGAAGAAAACCCCAATCTGGAGATTTTAAAACCTCCACTGGAACCGGTCTCATAGCCTTCAGTTCTGATGCAGTCGGGCTTCAGGTATAATTTTTTGGGACCTTCTTCAGATTTGGTGGTCGGCGGTCATTCAATAGAATTACGGCTCTGGATCCACGACGATACATGTCACCTGACATGATGTCCTTATCATTTGGAATAGAGGTTTTCCCCAAAGCCTGGAGGCACACAACAAACAGTGTCCAAACATACTCCTGCCAAACACACAGTCTAACTTAAAGGAAATAAAGCTCAAATGATAAATGTTGGACCTTATTCTCAGCCAGCGCCTGTTTAGCCATGTAGTGCTCCCTCTTCATCTTAAGCTCCACGTCTTCAGGGATGTCAGGAACTATCAAGTCGATTAGTCGGTGGATGAAAAAGACCACATGCTGAGGTACAAAGATGGTGAAACACACAACATCAAACCCAGACATGCAACATCTTCTTTCACTCACATCTCACGGATGTCTCTCTCTTTTCAAAGCTTCACAGTGAAGGTCCATGAAATGCATAGCTTGTGAGAAACACTGACCTCAAAGATGATGACAAAGCTAAGTCGTATAACGAGGAGTTTGTAGAACTCCGGCAGGTATTCACCTTTCTCGTCCCTCATACCTCGATACCTGCAGAAGACAATAAAAACCGACATCAAGACTGAAACCTGCAACCATTGGGAGGAAAACAGTGTTGGATGGATAGATGAGGTAAATGTCATGGACCATTGTTTTTCTCTCAACATGAACCTCATGCCATTACCTGCAAGAGACGTTGTGGTGCTGCTGCATGTAGCTCTGTGGGGCTGTTGCCAGGGTGAAGTTAACGAAGCCGCTCAGGGTGCTATCCCTGGTGTAACGGTAGTACAGCCGAGGCACAAAGGACGAGGTGAAGGCAATGAGAAAAGCCTGGAAACAGATTTTGGGAAAGTATTTTCTATCTCTCAGGAAAGCTGCTCCTCATCAGGACCGGAGACTCACGTTGCTGATGACGGCCATGTGTGAGATGAACTGCAGGATGTGAAACCAGATGCCGATGTCCTGAGCTCGCTCCACCACCGGGCGGCGAAATTCCTTCACGTACTTCTGAGCGTCCAAACGGATTTCCACCCAGTTGTTCATGAGAGCGAAGAGAGGAGCGAGAGGACACGCCGCCACAAAGATGGTGATGAAACCAAACTGAAGCACTGAGAAGAGAAGCACTAGATTTCAGAAACAACCCACAGTCATGGAGGCTCTTTGATTCTGGAGCAAACAGAGGCTTTGGTTACCCATCTCCAGATATTCACCGAAGAGTCCCTCACAGACCAGCAGCTCGTAATCTGCCTCCCAAGGAGAAACGTCCATCATCGTCTGAGTCCCCTCCCCTGCCTTCAGGAGAGGATGCATTTTGTTTCTCTGCCACCACGCCTTAACCTTCCTGCCAGAACAAGAGCCTTCTGCTTCATGTGTCTTGCAGTCTAGTCTGAAAGCTGTTGTCAGACTTAAGAAACTCTTTTGAAACATGATTTACATAAAGCCTTTGTAAAGTTATCAAATCAATACTCTTCAAATTTCTCCTCTATTGGAGTAAGTAGGGCTTAAAAAATTTCCAAAAAGGGTAATATTAGTTCATCTCTTTTACTTGTATTGTGCTTTATCAAATCCAGAGGACCTTGAAGCTTCACAGTATATTCAGTCATTCACAAGCTGATTGTGATAAGCTACTGCATTGTAGCCACAGTTTGCTATGTGGCACCTCCGGCCCCTCCGGCCCACCAGCAGGCGAGGCAATGCCTGCCCAGATCAGATCCAAGTTCGTAATCCTGCCCACTGAGGGACCTCTGTGTCTGCATCTGCTGTTCAGCCTCATTGATGCAGGTGGATGCTAGTTCTGGGTTGCTGAGTTTCTGTCAGAAAAGAAAAGTTCTGAACTTCTAAAATTTCATTAAGATGTTCCCCAATGTGCAGCACTTGGCCTCCTTAGCAATGGATAATGTTTCCCTCAGTTTCCCTCGTCATTATTCTGCAGATGATATTCCATCATGTATCTTGTGCCTCGTTTCCAATGAGTGGGTCGGTGTAGTTTGCGATGCTGTTTTGCCTGTTTCTATGTTAAAACTGGCCCACTCAAAGGACCCGTACTGCACCACTCCTGGGCCCCTTCAGCTGAAGGTCCAGAGGACGATGGTACAGTTAGGGCCACACAACAAAGTCCACTGACTGGGAGAAAGAAAAATGTCACTGCTAGCAACAATCAAGAGAAGTATCAATGTGCCACATTTATCATCACACTAGGATGATACCCAGTTAGGCATCTGGGCTTAAGCCCGCCTGCCAGAGGAAGATAAAAGATGTCACCACATCAAGACAATACCTCAAGCTGGATTTGTTCTTCGTCTGGAGTTACTCTACTATTTTTAAACTGGTTTTAATTTTGGCACCAGTATTTCTCACTGCACAAAAAGCTTTAACCTCACTTCTCACTTACAAGCTGTTTTAGATGCCACAGGTTTGGCTTAGCTCCTCTGTGGCACTGCTGAATTTATATTTTATATTTTTTTGGGATCTACCAGGACTTGGAATGCTTGTTTAAATTCCTCTGTCAGTTATGACCAGCAGAGGACTTATTACATTTTTATTGATGGTGTGTTGTTTGTGTGGCTGTGTGTGTCCTTTACGGGGAGATGAACTCCTCGATGTTGTTGATGATCTGTTTTCCCACCATGATGACCAGCAGCTCCTGAGCCAGGTCAATAAGACACCCGCCGGCTCCACACTGGAACAGAGACAAGAACATCATCTTCTTCATTTATATTAACTGACTCTGGAAAAAATCTAACTGTTGGAACTATGAGTTATGGTGCCAGATCAGCAGGTTGAAATGTCCAGGAGGCAAACTCAGACTTAGGCTACATTCACACTGCAGATCTGAAAGTGTCTCACATGCACAGTAGAGGGCGCAATAACATCAGACATAGAGTGTTTTGCCATAAAAAAGAAGTGGTCAGGATCTGTGCAAGTAAACATGGAGGCTAACGGCGGAGCACATCTTACGAATTTTGAAGTTGTTGTCCAACGGAGCAGCACATTAATAACTTAACCCTCATTATTGTCCACCATGGTTGTTTTTTTTCCCGCTTGCTTATCAGGACACAGAATAGTGACGTTTATGGAGAATCATTGACGTTCGGGACCTGGCCGTTAGGATTCAGGCCACATTTGAAAAGACTGGATATGTATCGGATCTCATAAAAAGGTCAGATACAGGTCGCATTAAGGCAAAAAAAAAAAAAAAAATAGAAATTGGGTCACTTCCTGCTGCAGTGTGAATGGAGCTTTTCTCCAGAAACACTCTCAAGCTCAGTCGGAGGATCTCCTGAGCGGTACGGCTCTGTTTCCATTGGCCCATGCTGCAATACTCCTGACCCATTTCTGTTGTAGGTCCTAAGGACAATGGTACGGTCCAGTTTTGAGGATCTACTGGCGTCACACAACACAACATCGTCTATTGATTGGGGGACAGAAAGACGTCAAAACATCACATCCATCGTCGCACTCGTATGATGCAACTTTATGGATTTGGGTTTAACCCCGCATGCCCAGTAAGGGTCCAACTGATGCTGGAAATGCTTTTCTAAATGGGCTGGAGCATAAAATAGCAAACTGCATTGACCCATGCTGTAACGTCAGTGGAAATAAGGCATAAGCATTCATAGGCCCTTCAGAAAGTTCTGGATCAGCCTGAGAGTCTGAACCCAGTGGGATGAGCCTGGAAAGCCTCCAAGTTAAACCTCCACAGGAGGTCTCCTGATCAGATGAACACCTGCGAATGAAGTTCTGATCCATCTACCCTCAAGAACCTCAGGATGCTGGAAGACTTTCTCTATATCAGGCAGCCCCTTGAGAAATTATTTTCTGATTAAGGAAACATTTGTCTTTCTTTCAAACATGAACAAAAACAAACTCACAGCTTCATTGCGAATGCCAAACAGAGTGTTGTACATTCCAGGGTAACCGACGAACCTGAAGAGACCCACAAACAAGCTTGTTAGGACAAACACAGGCTAAGTCTTTGGAGAAAGTCCAAAGACTTATAATCATATGATTATAAGCAGAACCACTCAAATACTTGATAAAAATGTTACATTGAAGAAGCTTAGAGGCCGTCGCGATTTGCTGGAGCAGCTCTCACCTGCCTTTGAAGAAGGCGATGTAGACTGGAGTTGAGTAGAAGTTCACAAACTGGAATATGAAGACTTTGAGGATGAACATGTCTTCATATTTGGTTTGAGTGCGATGCATTTCTGAATAGCAACGAACACACAGGCATGAAGATGGTGAAGACGGAGAGGTTTCCACCACATGAACACCAGATAACTGCTCACTTTGAAAAATGTATGTTATCAGCTACTTTAATCATTAAATCTTGTTTAAGCAGAAAGGAAGGACTAAGATATTCACAGCTTTTTTACTTTGGCTCAGTAGAATATTGATTTTATTTGAGCATTGATAACTTTAAATTAGACTTGGTTTTACTCTCTTTCTGTTGTTGGTGCATTCTTTAAACTGTCAGTAGATAAAGGGTGCAATGAAACCCATTTGTCACACTCTAAATTCGAGAGCAGAGACTCACCCCAGCGTGTGAGGATGTTGGCCAGCGAGGTGTAAACCTTGGACAGCATGAGGATAACAAGCAGGTTCAGTACTGATCCTGAAATGCTGGCTATCGTCACAGCCTGAGAGCAGAAATCAGGTAAAGCTCATTCAGAGTTCTTGACAGGATCAGAACATAAGGTGTCCCTCAGGGCAGCGCACTCGGGAATCTACACTTTATGTATATATTGTGAAAACATCTGAAGGAACGCCACAGTTATTGGACTCACAGATATGCCGAAGAAACTGTTAGTTCTGCTTGACTTGTAGATGACAACGCTGATGATGGTACGGTACAAAATAATGGCAATGAGGAACATCAGCACCACGGCAACCTGCACACAGCAAAGTCAAGTTCAGCCTCTTATTCTCACCTTTGTTTGGTAAGGTAATTTTATTTATAAAGCACATTTTCAGCAACAAGGCAATTCAAAGTGCTTTACATTAATTAAAAGGAAATACAAACAAAATAACAAACCAAAGGAAAGACAAAAAGAAGAAGGAGAGCTAAATCCTTTTCTGGGTTAAAAGTAAAATAATCTAAGCCGTGATGTTCCTGTTTCTGGATTCTATGTTCGTAGTTATTCTAATTCTGATTGTGATTCCATTTCTGGGCTGTATAATGTTGATCTAAACTGTGCTAATAGTTTGGTACTATGGTGCAAAACTCTACATCCCAGCATAAATATTTGCATGCTCACTCCTCAGATTGTAGGTTGTTCATATTTCCCATTAGCCACTCGAATTTCAAGATGGCCGTTATTTTTGAGCTTTTTAAACCAATTATTTTCATAAAATTGTTATCCATTTTCATGACTTGGATTAAGTTTATGTTACATCACATGTTTTCAACAATAGCCATCCAATTTATACAACTTTAAGGGAGCAACATTTAGGAAAATCAGATGATTAAACTGAAACAGGACTGAGTTTCAGCTCAGTCGTCAACTAGAAGGAGATGAAGACGCGAGACAGACTGAGAAACAATCGTCTTTATAGTTAGCAAATTATTTTTCTGTTCTAATGAAGACAACACCATTATAGGTAGGATTATGTGGAAGATCAGGAGGTTTACCATGATGACGATGACCATGCAGCCAGTGGCAGTTCTGTTCAAGCGTTTATTCTCAGGAAAGTAAGGTTCCTCAGCCCCGGTGACCGGGTTCCTCATGGTCATCGGCGCCATGGCCGAGAACTCTGGACGCGGACGCTCCTGTTCGGGGAAGGAAAGGACTTACAGAAGCTTCTGGAAAGTGGAACCATTTTAGAGCGAGGCATCGTGGCGTCTAACCTCAATGTCCTCCAAGTCAGTGCAGTCCCAGCGGTGGGAAAGATACGAACAAGTTCTCTTCCAGTACTCCAGGAAGGTGACGGCCCACAAAGACATGAAGATGCTGAGAAACACTGTCCCCCAGTTGTCAAACAGGAGACCCGCCTGCAGAGAGACGAAGGACACGCTGAGGCAGAGCCGAAAACATTGGAAACGCTGGGAAATCACAGAGTTTGAGTCAGGATAAAACACAAACACAACGCTGAGTTAGAAACATTAAATCAGGCGTGTCAAAAGTTACCGCCCTGAGAATGAGTGTGTGGCCGCCACACCTAAATAAAGAGACAAACTTTATTATTGAACTGCCTCCAGTTCAATGCAGTTCAGGTCAGTTACTTTATGTAGCTCCTCTTCACAACACGTGTCATCTCGATGCGCTTGACAAAAAAAGGTAAATTCGATCCAATAAACAATTTCAGTTGATCCTAGTTATCAAACAGTTCATTAAGTTTATTATTCAATTTAGTTTAAAAAGATTTTTGTGTCTAAGGAAACCCAGGAGAAGGTTGAAAACCCAACCCTGAACAGCAGCAGACAGCTGGTTGAAAGTCATTAAAACGCCGCTAAGAAATGAAAACTTTTAGTTCTGACAATAACTGACCCCTTCGCTGTTTAGCCCAGCTTGGACCGACTGAGGCTGGTTCAAGGAAAGCAAGATGGCTCACAGGTACCTTGTAGGTGAAGCAGATGCTGGAATAGTTCCAGGTGGAGCAGATGTTGCAGAGAGGACACATGATGAAAGTGTCTTCGCTCTCACACACCTCCTTCCTGCAGGTACAAACAACATCTTCTGTAGAAACTATCCAGGCTTTTGTTTGGGTGGTGAATCATTTTCACCACTGCAGCTGGGATTGTTACAAAAACATGAAGCCTGAACAATAAAAGTAGAATGTGTTCTTACGCTGGGACGTCGGAGGACACAAGCACAAAACCCAACAGGAAGATCAGAGTCCCAACCAGAGATGCAGGCAGCAGCCAGGCAGTGTAGAAACCTGCAGACACCCACTGACTTAACACTGAGGAGAGTTACAGTCATGTAGTCTGTGTTAAATCTGCCTTCTGACAAGAAAACACGTTAAGATCTTTTAAAGTGGTGCTGTTTTGTTTTCCATTTAAAGCTAATAGATTACTGCAAGCCACACTGCACACAAGCCACATTAGGGACTCCTGTACACATCCCTGAGGAACTCCTCATCCTACAGAAAGCTGCTAAAATCCACTGAAAATCTCTAAGACCCATCAAGTCTGCCAGAAAGACCAGAGAACTGTTAATTTAGAGGATCACAGGAAAGTCTGGATCACACCAAGGAAAACGGGGAAAGACAATCTGGACTGGATCATTTTAAACAAGACATGAATTACCAATCCAAGCAAAGTAGAGAGCTATCTTCTCCCCAAAGTACTCCCTTATGTGGTCCAGAGGTTGGTAGCGTCTCCAGCAGGACCACTTGGACCAGTACCCATGCAGGATCTGCCTCAGTCCTAAAGACTGGAGGGACACTGGGTTGTCCGGCATCTTGTAGTTCCCCTGCAAACAGAGCTGACATTGTAAAGGTTCCTCTAAACCATTTTAAACTGTAGGGATGTCAGGTTCAGACCTCATGCAGTGGGTACGCTGCTGTGAAGACTTCCTCACTGATCAGCCGGTCGATGCCCACCTCGCCCCGGTTCACACAACCGTACGGAGTTCTGGCCAGGATCTCATACAGCTGCAGAGACAGAGAAACGTTTCAGGTTGAAACTCAAACTGACAGAGAAAGATGAGGGACACCAGGACACGCCCCTGAGGAATGAGCAATGTTCCATGAGAAACACAGCTTAAGACATTTACTTCGATTTATTAAACAAAACACAGCTAACTGAAAATATTTTTTAATTATTTAATTTCCTGGCATCCATCCATTTTCTAACTGACCCAAGTGGGATCAGGAGGGCTGCTGGTTCCTCCAGCAACGTTTCGGGCAAAAGGTGACCTGTCCAGGTCACCTGTCCAGGTGACCTGTCCAGGTGACCTGTCCAGGTCACCTGGACAGGTGACCTGGACAGGTGACCAGTTTGTTTTCTGCTTGTTTTATGCTGCTGATTTAGATGCAGAGTTTCAGTCTCATCCATGTTGTTTTCATATTGAAAACATGACAAACTGATTTCTTTTTAAATAAAATATATTATTAGAATATTATATAATTAATTTAAAACATTAATTGTCAATGAAAATTGAAAATTTTTAGGAGTTTAAGGACATTTGAGAGGGAAAATTCTTCTTATATCCTTAATGTCTTAATTATTAAAAAGTAACATACAAACATTTAAGTAATTTTTTTAAATGACAACAATATTCCAACTTTAATAATATACAGTTAAATGTTAAATGCAAAAAAAATCATAATCTAACGTCTGTGTTTTCAGCTTCTTTTGTCAAATACAGCCCCCTACAGGTCAGAGGAAGTACTGCACCCTTTAATTATCACTTTATACTTTAAAATTAGTTTCTTGCAAACAAAGCAACTTATAAAGAGCCAGACAGAAAAAAAACCCTTAGATTTTATGTACAGCAGCAACATTATGCCTATTTTCAGCTTTCTGCTCTCGATTCATGCTTGTTTGGGGTTGATGGTTTAACTTCTGGAACTGGTTTCCTGCAGCATTTCCAGCTCTGTTTGTGTTTGACTGGGAGTGTTTGCAGAAGGACAGCCAAATTAGAGCCGTGGTTAAGACCAGCTTTTATCATTTAAGGCGATTGGCGTCTGTGAAATCTTTTCTTTCCAGGCAGCATTTTGAAACAGTGATCCACGCTTTTATTTCAACTCGATTGGACTACTGTAATGCACTTTATCTGGGAGTCAGTCAGTCGCTGCTCTCACGTCTGCAGCTAGTACAAAATGCAGCTGCACGACTTCTGACAGGAACTCGAAAGAGGGAGCATGTGACCCCTGTCCTGGCCTCACTTCACTGGCTGCCTGTATATTTTAGGATTCATTTTAAAATTCTTATGTTTGTTTTTAAATCATTGCATAATCTTGCCCCGGCTTACCTCTCTGAGCTTCTTCATCCCTACGTACCCCATCGGTCTCTCAGGTCAGCAAATCAGCTGCTCTTGGAGGTACCGAGAACAAAAAGGAAGCTCAGAGGGGACAGGGCTTTCTCTGTCATGGGCCCCAAATTATGGAATGACTTACCTTTGCAGGTCAGAGAGGCCCCTTCTCTGTCCACTTTTAAAGCTCGTCTTAAAACCCATTTATTTTACTTGGCTTTTAGCACCAGTGGGATCTAGTTTTAATTTGTATGTTTTTTGTTTTTAAACTGTTTTAATTACTTTTTTATTATGTTGTGTTTTTCAATTGTACAGCACTTTGTATCAACTGTGGTTGTTTTAAAGTGCTTTATAAATAAAGTTGGTATTGGTATTGGTATTGGTAAGGAGGCGTTGCTCTCTGCGGCATCCGTCCGCTGACAGATACATCCTGGATCTGAGGAGGGATGAGGAGCAACCTGGGACCTGATGATGGGACTGGAACCAGTTCACAGAGTCCAGTTCACTGGAGCTCTGCTGGAAGTCTGAGTGGGATCTGAACTGGCAGCTGTTGCTGCAGCTGGAACTGTTATTATCTGTAAAAATAAATTATTTTTTAAAATGTCTACAGGCGTATTGTTATTGTAGGATTTCATATTTTTCTTGGTGCTTTTGGCTGAAAATTCACCAAACTTTGCCCAAAATTGTCCTCTGCTTGATTGGAGTTTTATAGAATCAAAAGTGGTCACGGCCAAGCAGCTCACCAGCGCCCCCTACGGTGAGACAGGACGAACTGTACTATCTCAAAAGATTGAATCTGTATCCACTAAACCAGAGGTTCCCAAACTGTGGGGCGCGCCCCCTAGAGGGGGGCGCCGTGTCATTGCAGGGGGGCGCGGGAAGCCGTCTGGATGAAAAAAAAAAAAACATGAACACTGTATGCGCTGGGTTTTTACCTTAGAATGGTCAACTCTCTGTTATTCCTGTCAGTTTGATACAGTAGAGGCTTCCACACTTCCCATACTTGTGTCCTCTGTCACTTTTATCAGCAGTTAAAACTGTTTAATCCGTTGTTAACATGTTGTAACCTGTTTTTCCGAGCCGCCTTTAAACGCAACATGAGCGCTACGACGCTCGCGCTGGGTTTCCACCTGTGAAGGAGACCTGCTGCTGCTGGGCGGAGCTACGTAGGTTTGTGTTAGAATCACGGCAGCAAACCAGCAAAACGCAAAGAACTTTTCACAGTTTTTCCCTCCAGACTAACCGACTGAGTTGAGTAAAGCTGCTGGATGCAGGTAATGTTAGCTAAAAGATGACTAGCTAATGTTAGCTAAAAGATGACTAGCTAATGTTAGCTAAAAGATGACTAGCTAATGTTAGCTAAAAGATGACTAGCTAATATCAATACAGAACCTTAAGCTTAACAGGTACCTTGTAGGCTACCGATGCTGGTGTCTATTTTCAGCTACGTACATTCATTTTGCCCCCCAAAAAGTCGATGCCCCCTCCCGCCCCCCCCTCACACACGTCGTTTCAACCAGACAGCCATTTGTAATCCATGGGGTGGGGGGGGCAGAAAATGTTTGGAAACCACTGGGGGGGGCGCAGAAGAAAAAGTTTGGGAACCACTGCACTAAACCATGATGACCACATGCTCAAAAAACTACAGGAAGTCCTCATCATTTATACATCACCACAAGGGAAGTCACAATAACTATCGTGTGTGGAAAGTTAGTTTTCAGCCTGTCTTTAAAGGCTTGCTGCTGGACTCGTACTGAACTGAATTGAAGGTTATTTTGAAAATTTAGTCATTGCGTCGCCTAGTAAAAAAGTGTGGGAATGGCATGAGAGCGTTGATAACAGCGACGAGTTGGTGGTGCCGGAGCTCACATGGACGCCATTAGGCCGGAAAGGCGCAGAGCGGCGAGGAGCATTCAATGCTGCTTCAGCTTGAATTTAACTTATTCTGTGACGGTTTGATCTGAAATACCGTCTGAATGAGACAGTAAGGTAATCTGCTAGTAACTTCAGGCTCAGTTGAATATCATCTGCATATGATGATACAAAACACAACATTTTGCTCACTTTCTTAGAGGAGGTGTTAAAGGTAATTTGGTGGAATGCTATATTTTTCAAATCTGAGTAAGAGAAGATAATTTTTTCCCACGAAACAAATAGTTCCTGAACTCACCACTATGTGCCTCTGGGTGGTCTTAAAGAATGTCTCTCTGTTGTCACTTCCTAGGAACCTGCAGATAGAGGACAGGTGATGCTGCAGCAGGAACTAGTCTGGTCCCAGACTGAGGACGGAGACTGAGGACGGAGGCTGAGGACAGAGGCTGAGGACGGAGGCTGAGGACAGAGACTGAGGACGGAGGCTGAGGACGGAGGCTGAGGACAGAGACTTGAGGACAGAGACTTGAGGACAGAGACTGAGGACAGAGACTGAGGACAGAGACTTGAGGACAGAGACTGAGGACAGAGACTGAGGACAGAGACTGAGGACAGAGACACTGCAGACCTCTCCAGCTTGTTGTTCCTGAACTGACAGGTGTAGTATTCCAGCGGTGGGTTGGGGACGTTCTGGGACAGAGGACTGGGGAGGGACAGCTTGGACAGGAAGCTTTCAGACCAGTTAGTGAGTGGAATGTTGACCACCTGCAGGAGGACGAAGGACACACTGAGAGGACGTCCACTAGAGGTATGACAGCTGCATGAGAGGGTTTTACCTGGAGGGGCGCTCTGAGACTGATCTCCTCGGCGTAGTAGCAGAGGAGATTCCAGGGGGCGCTGAGGAGGATGAAGTGGATCCTCTTCTTGACCTGGGAGACCACCCTCTGTGGACAACAGGACAGAACCACCAGAGTGATGCTGATCCCACCAACCCCACAGAAACTCTACAGGACACACAGGGACAAGTGAATATTTGGCACAGCAGGAAACAGAACGCCGCCACGGTGGTGGGGGACTCATGATGTGGGCTTGGACCTGCATACCTCTCTTTACAAACATTTATGACCGTTCTGTTCCTTGAACTGTTTACATTGAGGCATCACATTTCTCATCACAGCCAATCAGAGGCAGCCGTTTCACTCACATGTCGCTCTGTTTGGGTTTGACTTCATTCTCAGGTGTGTTTGTTTTGCTCACCTGCTCCTGCAGCAGGCCTACTTGTTTCAGTCTCCTCAGAAACTGTTCCCTCCACTTCCTCTGGGTGGCGCCATTCTCATTAACACCCCGAAGCTCCTCCCACACCAGGACAAAATCTGACCAATAGGAAAACAGCACTCAAAAGCTTACTCATGCAGATGGAAAAAGATATTCCTAATTTCTTCTTTATGAACAAATGAATGTTTTATTAACAACATAAAGCTGTAGAATTTCAACAGTAAGCTGATTTAGAATATTTTAATCATTAATACTGAAATTAATCTCAGTTTTTTCCAGTAAAAAGATGTTAAATGATACCTAACATAAATTCTGGTAAAGGGTTTCAGTAAAATCCATCTCACCAATTCGAGTCTTTCCATCACTGAACACGTTCCTGTCCCGAGTCGCTGCTTTCTGGAAAACAAGAAGAATATTCTGTAAACTAGATTTTCTGTTGCATGCCATAATGATCACAGACAATACATTGACATCAAGTAAGTCTGAGGCAGCATTGTAGTAGAAGTAATAAATACTGCCACCTGTAGGTGAGAGTTAGCAGTCTCTTAAACCCAGTATTTTTGACAATTTTAGTGAAAAATTTACAATAAAATCAAAATCATGCAAAAACGCGGAAAAACCCCCTAGTGATTTTGCATACATTTTCCATAATTACAGGATCGTAAAAAACTGGAGGGACTGCTAAATGTAACAACCACCTGATAGTCCGGTTCAACTGGAACCAGAACTCCATCATCTGCTCCTCCTCCAGCTGCTGTGGTTCTGAGTCAAACCAACCGGTTCCCCTCCTGGCCTGTGGGGGCGCTGCACCAAGAACCACCGCAGCAAGAACCACAGCTTGGCTGAATCTCAGCTCCTCTTGTGGTCTTTGAATAAAGACCATAAGATATTTCTCCTGCTAGCACTAAGCTTACATGTTTGATTTGGTTGTATTTACCCAGAATGCCCTGCAGTGTAGGCCACTTCCTACTTTTGGAGCGGTTTTCGGTCCGCTTGGCATTCAAACTGAACCAGAGTTCATTTCAGCCGAACCCAGATCAAAGTTTGTAGGCAGACCAGAGTTTGTTTTTTTTGGTCTGTTTCAGAGTTTGATAACACATTCACACCTCCCCAACCGAAGAAGACTTTCTAGGCAAATGAACTAGAGTTGGATTTAAGCAGGCAACAGTCAACTTCAAAACTTGCTAAAGTGGTCTGCCCCCTTCAAGGCTTTATCTGTCCCTCCTTAATAATTAGCTGATAACATTGTAAGCATGACGCATGCTGCTGATTGCGCCATTAACCCCCTCTTTCTACATGTAGAAATCTCATCTGATTCCTTTTCATCATGGTATATTTTGGTCTGTTCTCATGAATTCTGATTTTTATGTCTTTATCGTTGGTAATGATGCTGATGACAGACGTGTCACTGATGAAGAAAACAAAGATCTCACTTCCTCACACAGATATCCTGTTTCCTGCTGCAGCCTTGATGAATCACAGCTCCTCATCAGTAAGGAGAAAGCCTCGGGGCTTCACTCTGAGTGACCAGTTTTCCTCCAGTTCCAAGCTTAATGCCAAGCTATGCTAACCCTGCTTTACTGAGGTCACATCATGCTTTTAATCATGAACTGTAATCATATGAATCTTTAAAAAACAGACACAAAGGCTGAAATGGAGGTACGGAGCTCAAATTTGTTTGATCTTTGCATTTTAGATATGTACATCTCAGACTTTCTTCATATTCCAAGCTTTGACTAAATCATACAACTAAAACCAACAGAGTTTTTAGTCAGTAACAGGTTCATCATTGTGGGTTTAACTGGCAGTCAACACCTGAGAGAAAGCGCAATTCAGGGTCACTGAATCGCCATGCCTGCTCTAACACACCTGAACTGAAAGGCTGAATCACCTCTTTGGCGAGTAAGCAAGTTTTCCAGAGGCCTGGTCATTAACCATTCATCTGATTCAAGTGTGTTGGACCACGAATGCATCTAGAAGTTTCGAAACATCTCTGCTGTGGTGCTATGGTCAAAATTAAGACTACTGTGCAGCCAGCGGTGACTACTTCGTTGTAGCAGGAGGATATACCCATTCCGAAGCTACTGATCTGATTGATAGGCTGGCACTGGTAACTGAGTGGCTGGCGCTGGCCGATGAGAAGAGCAGACACTTCAGTAAACTTTGGAAAGGCTGGTGACATTCTAGCTGACAGTCAACACCTGAGAGGATGTCGACTGTCAGCCTAACAACGAGCATCTCTAGGTTGGCCACCCTCGACTCGTACTTTTTTCTTTAAAGGACTTTATCAAGAACAATGGTTGACGTAGAGCACTTGTAAGCGACACGTTAGATTCATTGACATGAGATTTTTAAAAGATACATCAAGAAGAAACAAATTGTATTACACGGAGCTGAAGTAGGCTTCTGATTTGTGTGATTCCACCTAATTTTTCACTTCCTGGAGCATCTTTAATTTGTCCAGTTTAAAAACTTCAATACTTATAGACTCTTCAAACCTGGACTAGGTTATGCTTTTAGTGTAATAATTACATTTCCCAACATGGGTCTTTTATTTTATTATTTTTATTAATCTTTTATTTAACCAGGTAAAAACCCATTAAGGTCAAGTCCTCGTTCACAAGGCTGACCAGCAGCACACACTAAGACAGACAAATCACAGAAATAACAAAAATAGACATTAGAAATATAAACAACAATTTGACAGTGAAGGCTGTAATTGTGACAATACTAATAAGAAATAGTGACAATTTAAGATTTAAACACGGGCACTGTTGACAGAATATCCGTTCTTGGTCTTTGGAATATTAAAATAGGCAATTTTAATATTCCAAATATTCTATAGCACATTTTCATTTTCAACAATAAGGCAGTTCAAAGTGCTTTAATTCCTTGAGCATCTTTAATATATGCACATTTTACAGACGGGGTTTAAAACAGTCATAGCTACTCTTGGGTGGAGGTGCATGGTGGTTGTGAATCCCAACCCCGGTGAACACAGACAGCCCACTGTTCTCTAATTTCTCTAATTTCGACTTTTTTGGCCATTTTTCAAGAGAATGTAAAGGACAACCCAAAACTGTTCCTTTCACTTAATGGTTGGGTCGAGCCATTTATTGTCAAACATCTGCGTTTGCTCTTTTTGAATGGTAAGGACAACAGAAACTACCTAAATGACTCTGATCAAAAGTTTACATACCCTGGTGATTTTGGCCACAGAAAGTGCATTCATGTTGACACAAACGAGTGTGAACAGCTGAGCGAGTTACCGGGCTCCCAACAGACCCTAGTATCTTTCATCCAGTCCTGCACTGACGTTTCTGGTTTCTGAGTCTCGAGGAAAGCAAAACGACTACAAAAGCAGCTCACAGACAAGGAACTTGAGCTACTGGACAAGCTGGTGAGAAGAGCTGTAAGGTCATGTAGTAGAGATGGACATTCAGCAAACTGACGCCCTCTTCAATACATAGTTCTCATGTAACGTCAACTTTGTAGTTGACAGCCATCTTGGTAGGCACCATAACTAACAGTTATGACAGTTGCTATGGAGTTGCTATGACAACAATAAACAAGCCACAAGGTTTGAACCAGCTCTAGCGTCGTCCCTATCTAACACAATTTTTGAGATCTCTACCCTCCTACTTGCCTACTAAGATGGTGTGGATCACATCCGGTTTAGATTTGTAGGAACTATCTATTAAGCTTTTATTAGATTCTATTTGCTGAAAAATGGTCAAAAAAAAATCACCAGGGTATGTAAACTTATGAGCACATTTGTAAGTAGATTTACTGGTTCACTTCCTGCCGAAAGCTGAACACAATTTAAACATTTCCTGTGTCTGAAGGGCAATGTTTAGATTTCCCTACAGCACAAGGGTTTCAGTGTAAAAATAAGATTACACTGGGTTATGAATTAGCTTCCAGCAATAGCTTTAATTTCAAATCAGGCAGAACATTTAGCATCTCGGTATGATAATAGATAAGCACTGACCAGGACTCAGGAGCAAAACTAAGGCAACCAGAAGTTCTGCAAAGATTTTCACGGAGACAAATTATTCTTCTGTTTTAGTGAGAATGAATCGTCGTCCTTCTGAACGAAGCTGCCCCCGATATGTTAGCCTGTCAAAAACTGTAAGTTCAGCTTTCAGGGTAAAATAACGCCCAACTTAAAAAGCAGGGACTCGAGCAGGACACCGTGAGGAACTACAGCTTCTGAATGTTTGAATTTCCTCGTCTGTGGTGAATGGAAAGCCGATACCTTGGTGATACTGCCGTAGTTCATCTGAGAGGTCGTTTCCATGGCAATGAGGGTGCTACTGTCCTCTCTCTTCTCCGCGCTTTTCTTCATCCTCGCCCACCTTTCTCCTCCTCCTCCTGTGGAAACTCACAAACCCGCTCAGTAGCTCACAGCTCACATCCTGTCGTCTTTCTCCCGTCATCAGGTCTGCGGTCGCTGCGAGTCGCGCTGTTCAGGTGCCTTACCTGCTTAAATGAGCACTTCCACCGCTTTCCCCAGTAAATTCAGCGCAGCTCAAAGTGCTGGAGTCGTTTTTCCAGGAGCTGTTGATTCTTCAGCAGAAACACGCAGAGGTTTTTATTCAAAAACTGCTCAGATCGTGGTTTTAAATTCAGAAACCGTCTAAAAGTTCTGTTGCTGTTTAGATTTAATTTTAAATTGAAGCCACCGATTAACGCTTGTAGTTTTGATCCTGTGAGGATCAGAGAGAATCCAACAAATTCAAATTATTGTCCTTAATTCCAGTTTAAAAACAAAAAAAGAACGGCTTGAATAAACAACCAAAAATTAATTAAATCTCAACTCGTATCACTGCTTGATCATTGAAAAGAATATAGTGATTATTATAAGTTGTTAATCACT
This sequence comes from Poecilia mexicana, assembly GCF_051168715.1. Taxonomy (NCBI): domain Eukaryota; kingdom Metazoa; phylum Chordata; class Actinopteri; order Cyprinodontiformes; family Poeciliidae; genus Poecilia; species Poecilia mexicana. The sequence goes on along the minus strand of NW_028263382.1, from coordinate 5,727,531 downwards.
ATAAAAGAAGAAATATGTACAAGAAAAACAATTTCCTGAATCAACTTCATGTTTTGCTGTCTTTTAAGAAGATAAATGATTTTCCTGTTTACACTAAAAGTGAGTCAAAGTGATATGAAGGATCAGTTTCCTCAGGCTGCTCACCTGCAGACAGTCCAGGTCTCCTCTGCAGCTGTCTGGACCTGCAGCTGCTGACCCAGACCGCGAAGCTCCGCCCCCTTCACACTAACCCCGCCCACATGCACGCCATTAACGGATTTCACTTTTTAAAAGGTATTTTTTATTAGAAGAGTCAGAGAAGAAAATCTGACAGTTTTCAGACCAGATCGTGAAGTGAGTAGTTTTAATTAACAAAAAAGAGGAAAAATGTGTTAATAATAAAATTAAAAAAAACAATATGCCATAAGCATCATATTTAAAACAATTATTTTATAAATCATGGCAGCTGTTTTTTGTATAATAGGCTACATATTAAAGTAATGTGAAATATTTAGTCCAGGATCTAAAATGAACTGGTCACATGAGGCAACATGCTGCCACCTGCTGGCGCCGCAGAAGAACAGCAGCTAACCACTGAATATTAATCATGTTTCTGCAGCTCAAAGCCTCCAGGTCAGAGGTCAGAGGTCAGAGGCTTTTTTCTTCAATCTGCTGCAGCTTCTTTACCAGTTCAGGAGTCAAAGAAGGCAGGACTCTGAAGATTTTCTACAACGTTTCCATTTCCTCTGAGCTCTTGACTTTTCATCTCTCACGTGTCTCACACCAAGCTGTTTTTGTCTGGACTGCATGATGAACATCATTAATGTTTCTGAAATCAGTTCTTGTCTGATGTGGTTGGCCCTGACCCTTCAGGTGGGCTCAGTAAATCTTGACCTTTATGTTCAAATTATTATGAACCAATCAGACGTATTGTGAATCACATGAACTGAAATGTCCTGAATGAAACAAGCCTTCAAATCAATGGTTTCTTTATTGTAACAACAAAATGAATAATTTCACATGTAACGATTACATTTCATTTTTAATCAAGCATTAGCGAAAATACAATAAAAATAAAACACCGCATCTGACCTATAAAATAAACATGTAACATTCAGAAATTTGCAGTAAATATTTGCTTTTTCTCACTAAGACTAGTTGGTGTTGCTTTGAAATGAGCTAAACTTAAAATACTTCAAAAAATCTACATTAATTGACCAACAGTTGAGCAGCCGGAAGAAATGGAAATAACCTACTGCTCCAGAAGCAGATTAATTTATATCACTGCAAGTGACCAAAACACAAACATTCATAGCCTAAGCTAAGCCTTATTTAAGTTCCCACATCCAGAATGCCTGTGCTGGATGTAACTTGTTCTAAATATTATGGTACATCATAAGCCGCTTGGACTAACCTTTAGCTCCCTCCAGCAGCAGAAGAAAAGACATTTTCATTTTCAGTGGTTCTACTTCAAGCCTCTGTTTGAGGAAGTTCCTGAGAAGCTTTCAGCTCTGGGTCGGTCAAGGTTCTGAGGAGAGTTACTCAGAAATCTCACAGGTCTTTGATTCTGGTTTCAGAAGGTAAAGGTAGGAAGACACTTCACCGGCACACTGTTCTGTGACAAGTTGGAAAGCTAAATTATTTTATATAAGTCCAGTAAACATCCAGAAGGAGCCAGCTCTGCAGGTTGTAAAACCTCCACATGAACCGGTCAGTTCTGATGCAGCCAGGCTTCAGGTCAGCTGGATCCGTTTTCTCTGGGGTCGTGTTCAGATTGTTGGTAATGCAACGCAGTGATCGCATTATAGTAGGCCTTTGGATCCACGATGACCTGACTCAACATCCTTATCATTCGGCAGCATGGCTTTCCCCAAAGCCTGGAGGTACACAAGAAAATGTATCTAAGACCATTCCTGCCAAACACACGGCCTACTGAAAGGAAATGATGCTCAAACTAAACTTCAAGGATTTAAATGTTGGACCTTATTCTCAGCCAGTGCCTGTTTAGCCATGTAGTACTCCCTCTTTATCTTAATCTCCACCTCCTCTGGGATGTCAGAAACCGTCAGGTCAATCAGTCGGCCGATGAAGAAGACCACATGCTGAGGTACAAAGATGGTGAAACACACATCATCAGTCAGACAACAGCGGCTTCTTTCACTCACCTCTGATGGCGCTCTCACTCAACTAAAGCTTCTCCAGTGAAAGTCCATGACACTAGCAGGGCATTCAGACCGAACACGTTTCACACGTCAAAAAGGCGGTCAGCGCCTCAAGTTGGACACTGAAGTCAAACCCTTGCACTATTAGAAACTGTAAGAGACACTGACCTCAAAGACGACGACGAAGCTGAGTCGTATAGCAATGAGGTGAAAGTACTCCGGCAGATAATCACCGTTATCATCCCTGAAACCCCTATACCTGCACAAAACCAATGTTAAGGTCCAAACCTGCTGCCATTGGGGGGACAATGGTACTGGACAGGCAGATTGAGGCCATTACTTGCAGGTGGAGTTGTGGCTGAGCGGGGCTGTTGCCAGGGTGAAGTTAACGAAGCCGCTCAGGGTGCTATCCCTGGTGTAACGGTAGTACAGCCGAGGCACAAAGGACGAGGTGAAGGCAATGAGAAAAGCCTGGAAACAGATTTTGGGAAAGTATTTTCTATCTCTCAGGAAAGCTGCTCCTCATCAGGACCGGAGACTCACGTTGCTGATGACGGCCATGTGTGAGATGAACTGCAGGATGTGAAACCAGATGCCGATGTCCTGAGCTCGCTCCACCACCGGGCGGCGAAATTCCTTCACGTACTTCTGAGCGTCCAAACGGATTTCCACCCAGTTGTTCATGAGAGCGAAGAGAGGAGCGAGAGGACACGCCGCCACAAAGATGGTGATGAAACCAAACTGAAGCACTGAGAAGAGAAGCACTAGATTTCAGAAACAACCCACAGTCATGGAGGCTCTTTGATTCTGGAGCAAACAGAGGCTTTGGTTACCCATCTCCAGATATTCACCGAAGAGTCCCTCACAGACCAGCAGCTCGTAATCTGCCTCCCAAGGAGAAACGTCCATCATCGTCTGAGTCCCTGCCATCTGTGGAGTTCGCATTTTGTTTCTCTGCCACCACGCTTGAACCTTCCTGCCAAAACAAGAGGCATTCTGCTTCATGCGTCTTGCAGTCTAGTCTGAAAGCTGTTGTCAGACTCTTGGAACTTGATTTACATAAAGTCTCTGTAAAGTTATCAAGTCAATGCTGTTCAAACTAATTTCTCCACTGCTGGAGTAAGTGTGGCTTGAAAATTGTCCATTCTTGGAACTGAAATAGTCTTAGAAGCTGAAACATTAAAACACTGGCTTGGTGCGCAAATCTGACATATTTTTAAGTAACTAGCTTGTACTTTACATTGACCAGAACTAGGAATGGCATGGAGTCATGAGTTCATGAGCAAATAAGTGGTACTGACACTGAAATTAGCTATAATTATTATACCCTCTTCCTTATATGTTTTTTACGGTCCTATTTAATTCTTCACACAACCCGGCTCCTGGCTCACTCGCCAAATTTAAAGCTGGCTTGGTGCGCAAATCTCACTTGTCCTTTTTTAAGTAACTAGCTTGTACTTTACATTGACCAGAACTAGCATTAGCATGGAGTCACGAGTTGAGTGAATGACCTGGACCAGCACCGGCGGATTGTAACTGGTGTTTATTATTATTATCAATAAAAATGTAAGTTAAAAATAATTAAATTGTTTTATATAACAACAAAACATATTGTGATACAACAGAATCATCAATGCCATTTCGGAAACTCAAAACAGTACAAGATATAAATCCAGACCTGAAATGCGAGTGGACATGCGCGCCTTGCTAAGCTAAACCTGGATCTAAGTTTTTGGGATGTGAAAGGACTCTGAATCTGAATACCAGTTTAAATTCTCCTGCCAGCCGTGAACAGCAGAGGAATTATTAGATTTTGGTAGATGGTGTGTTGTCTGTGTGTGTTGTTTACGGAGAGATGAATTCATGGACGTTGTTGATCATCTGTTTTCCCACCATGATGACCAGCAGCTCCTGAGCCAGGTCAATAAGACACCCGCCGGCTCCACACTGGAACAGAGACAAGAACATCATCTTCTTCATTTATATTATCTACCTGTGGGAAAAATCAACCCGCTGGAACTTTTTGCAGAGTTCATTACAATATTCACAGCAGCTTCTGTCCTCTAACATATTTAAACAAACTGGCAGATCCTATGTCCATATGGTACAACACCAGCAGGTCCAAAATGTGCAGGAGGAAAACCCAGACATGACTTACTCCAGCAACACTCTCAGTCTGAGAATCTCCACTGAGCGCTACGGCTCAGGTCGGTTCACTGTTTTGTCTGTTTCCATTGACCCATAGAACCGACCCATTCTGTTGTAATGGCTCAGTACGGTCCAGTTAGGGAACAGCTACTGGCATCACACAACACACCACCATCTACTGATTGGGGGGTTGGAAAAAGGTCCCTGCTTGCCACAAACATCACATCCATCATCCTACTAATATGATGCAACGGCAGGAGTTGGGTTTAACCCCACATGCCCAGTAAGAGTCCAGCTGGTGGTTGAAACGCTCTAATAAACAAGTCAGACTATAAAATACCAAACCGCACTGGTTTGCTATTTTGGAAATAAGGCATAAGCATTCATAGGCCCTTCAGAAAGTTCTGGATCAGCCTGAGAGTCTGAACCCAGTGGGATGAGCCTGGAAAGCCTCCAAGTTAAACCTCCACAGGAGGTCTCCTGATCAGATGACACCAGGCGTGGATCAGAACTTCGCCCTGGTCCACGCCTGTGAAAGAAGTTATGATCCGCCTAGCCTGCCATCCCTGAAGAGCCTCAGGATGTTTGGGGTTGAGGTAGATTCAACCCCTAACATGACATTTGCAGGCAGCCCCTTGAAAAATTATTTTCTGATTAAGGAAACATTTGTCTTTCTTTCAAACATGAACAAAAACAAACTCACTTCTTCATTGCGAAGGCCAAACAGAGTGTTGTACATTCCAGGGTAACCGACGAACCTGAAGAGACCCACAAACAAGCTTGTTAGGACAAACACAGGCTAAGTCTTTGGAGAAAGTCCAAAGACTTATAATCATATGATTATAAGCAGAACCACTCAAATACTTGATAAAAATGTTACATTGAAGAAGCTTAGAGGCCGTCGCGATTTGCTGGAGCAGCTCTCACCTGCCTTTGAAGAAGGCGATGTAGACTGGAGTTGAGTAGAAGTTCACAAACTGGAATATGAAGACTTTGAGGATGAACATGTCTTCATATTTGGTTTGAGTGCGATGCATTTCTGAATAGCAACGAACACACAGGCATGAAGATGGTGAAGACGGAGAGGTTTCCACCACATGAACACCAGATACAGAGTCACAGCTGTGACATATTGGCTGATCAACCATATGATAGTCTGACATCATCTGAGGCTCTGTTCTTACAGAATCTTGTCATCCAATGCGAGTGTCAGAGAATCTCTACGGTCATCTGGGATTCATCGATACATAGCTACATACATAAGTTTTGTTCTATTTCATCCCTACTGACCGCCAGAGGGCGTTGCTGAAAACCCTGGTGACTAATACCAGTGATGTCACAAGGAGTCCCTCTGAGCCTGAGAACTTCCTCCTGATGTCGGCTGAAATCGTGTCAATCTCATTGGCTGGTTCTAGTGACAATGAGGTAACACTTTAGGCACAAATGCAGTGTATGGCCACACGGTGACATCATAGCCAACAAAACCCATCTGAGACATGAAGGGCTGACAGAGAGAGGATGTAGCTCTCCACTTGAGGTCTGCCTGACTCTAATGGAGGGTAAAACACATCTTCCAGAACCAGGGCAGATCTCACACTGGTGCTTGTGGAACCGACTGTGGGTGCAACCTATGAGCACCAAGCAGAAACAGAGAAACCAGATTAGTTCCCCCCACCATACAGCCACCAATACCAGAATGATGACACTGCCACTACAAGCATTGAAGGAGAGTCAACACGGTGCATAAAAAACAACCAAAACTGGGAGAGGAAAACACTCCCATCAACAATTAAAGCAAAACACCAAAAAGAGAGAGGCTAACACCACTAGCTCAATTCAAAACCAATTATAAGGTTGGCTAAAATGAGAGCTGTGAGTTGGGAGAGGAGGCGCAAATGTTGTCATCACCAACAAAGACCAAAAGTACCTTGAACGAAAATCAGACCATCAAAGTTCCTAGGAGGCGCTACACCGCTATCCCAGCCAACAGGCAGGTGGACGCCATGAAATGATCCGAGATCCAAAAGGTTGATGCCACACAAAACGAACCGCATACGAAAAGAGGAAGAGAGCCTCTGATGATGACAGGCTATGTATCCCCTGGTTGATCTGTCTGATATGTTACAGGTGTGATTCTGTTATTATCACTACTGGGATGGTGAATGCCTGAAGGGGCCGTTCAGTGATTTCAGCACCAAGAACAGAGACTCACCCCAGCGTGTGAGGATGCCGGCCAGCGAGGTGTAAATTCTGGACAATGTAAGGATAATGATCAGGTTCAGCACTGATGCTGAAATGCTGGCTATCGTCCCAGCCTGAAAGCATAAACCAGTTTAAGCTCAGGAGCAGAACATCAGGAATGCATGGTGTCCCTCAGGGCAGCGTACTCAGAAATCTGTACTGTCTGTACAGATTCTGAAAACACTGGAAGGAACGCCCTGGCTGTTAGACTCACAGAGGCGCTGTCAGTAGTAGTTGACTTGTAGAGGACGACTCTGAGGATGGTACGGTACAAAATAATGGCAATGAGGAACATCGGGACCACACAAATCTGCACACAGGAAACTGAAGTTCAAACTCTTATTCTAACTTCTGATGGAATACGCAGAAGATCAGGAGGTTTACCATGATGACGATGATCATGCATCCAGCGGCAGTTCTGTTCAAGCGTTTATTCTCAGGAAAGTAAGGTTCCTCAGCCCCAGTGATCGTGTTCCTCATGGTCATCGGCGCCATGGCCGAGAACTCTGGACGCGGACGCTCCTGTTCGGGGAAGGAAAGGACTTACAGAAGCTTCTGGAAAGTGGAACCATTTTAGAGCGAGGCATCGTGGCGTCTAACCTCAATGTCCTCGAACTCAGAGCAGCCCCAGCGGTGGGTAAGAGTTGAAGAAGTTCGCCTCCAGTACTCCAGGAAGGTGACGGCCCACAAAGACATGAAGAGGCTGAGAAACACTGTCCCCCAGTTGTCAAACAGGAGACCCGCCTGCAGAGAGACGAAGGACACGCTGAGGCAGAGCCGTGCTGCTTATTTACTACTTGTTATAACCTGAGCTGGCAGGAGCACACAGATATGAAAGATAAAGGGAAGAGGGATCATCAGTCATTGGAAACAAGGTCTAACTGACTGTAGGGAGTTCAAATGGCCCTTGTTAGGTGTCTTACAGCTCCATTTCTCCAGAGTACTAACTACAAGACAACGCAGGGCCGTTAGGTCAAAACCTCCTATTTATACCAAAACGTTGAATTTCTAATATCAAAGACCAATAGAAAATATATGTAAAAAATATTGAATCCAATCATAAGACCCAAGTCAACTGACCTAAAGCAAACTGCTGAAAGACATTAAAAGCACCGCTAAGGAATCAAAACACTTAGATTAGACAACCTCTGTACCTGAAGATGCTTCGGTTAGGTTAAGCTGGTTTAGGCAGAAAAAAGAGGAATGAAGTGGCTCACAGGTACCTTATAGGTGATGCAGATGCTGGAATAGTTCCAGGTGGAGCAGATGTTGCAGAGAGGACACATGATGAAAGCATCTTTGCTTTCACACACCTCCTTCCTGCAGGTACAAAAAACATCTTCTGTAGAAACTATCCAGGCTTTTGTTTGGGTGGTGAATCATTTTCACCACAGAGAAGTCAAGCAGCACAGAAACTGGGACTGTTACAAAAGCATAAAGTCTAAACCAGAGGTCCCCAACCTTTTTATTACTGCGGACCGGTCAAGACTTGCAAATTTTGTTGTGGCCCGGGGGGTGAACCGTCAGATAAAGCTGCTGCATGTTGGCGTTCCCGCTAAATCCTGAATATGCCCCATTTGGGTTGTCTTGGCCTTTTTATCGCAGCCTGTGGGGTTTTCCCTGACTGGGAACGAGAATACAACCTGCTGAATGTGACAGGTAGCCAATCAGAAAGCGCGGTGACGTCAGAACAGAGGGGAATCCCAAACAGCTGACATATCGCGCAACTGAGAGTCCGGTGGATATCAGAGATGATATGTGGAAATGTTTATTATTACATGTAAAGGTCATTATTATATGTTTATTATGTTTATTCAGTTAAAATGTTAACTATGAAAAAACATAGTTGCCTCCAAATCATAGTGCAGCAGATGGAGCGGCTGCTCCCGTCGTCTTTTATCCACCGCCTTTTCTTTTTGTTTCTTTTATCTCTTAAAATGTCTCCACATCCTGATGTTGCTTCTACATCGTCATCCATGTTTGGTTATTCTAAATTCCCGTTTGCTATGTTGGGGGTTTTACTGGATTATCCTCTGGAATCGGGATGTTCGTGACTGGAATCGGTTCGTGTTGCTCCTGCCTTGAGGCTGAACACGAACCGATCGAACCTGTTGGACTTTTATCAGCTCTGTGGTCACAGAGGTTTGGAGAATCGGCCGACATCCTTAAATCTTTCTGTCTAAACCAGACTTAAGGCTCACAAGCTCTACTCATCTCCTCTCGACCAAACGCTCTGACTCTGGTCGCTATGGTAACGTTTACATATCCCTTCAAAATAAGATACAGATGCGCCACAAAAACGAGCATTTTACTTTTGTGAAAATTTTAACTCATGATAAAGACTAACGGAGCCCTGAGCTTGTTTCTCTGCAACCAGACGGTCCATCTGGGAGTGAAGGAGACAACGACACCCAAAGAGTTGCTTATATCCACAGCCTGCTGGGTCTCTACGAGGTGAAGCAGTTTGAAGCTTCATTGCCTCATTAGCAGCCGGTCGCCACATGTTACACAGAGCGGCTTGTAATGTTTGACTCACCTACCGGTCCGGGATAAATCCATCCTCCTGTCTCTTCTCTGGGCCTTTTCCCCTTCGCAAAGAAACTTTCCAAAGACATCTGATCTGTTTCTTACTCATTTTGCTGCTTGTGGCGCGCAAGTAACTGAGAGAATCCGGTTAAAGGATTTTCAAAATAAAAGATCCTCCAGACTCAAATATTACATAAAACGGAAATATTTAATTATTTCTTGCGCGGCCCGGTACCAATTGGTCCACGGACCGGTACCGGTCCGCAGCCCGGGGATTGGGGACCACTGCTCTAAACAATAAATTTGGAATGTGTTCTTACGCTGGGACGTCAGAGAACAAATCTGCAAAACCCAACAGGAAGATCAGAGTCCCAACCAGAGATGCAGGCAGCAGCCAGGCAGTGTAGAAACCTGCAGACACCCACTGACTTAACACTGAGGAGAGTTACAGTCATGTAGTCTGTGTTAAATCTGCCTTCTGACGAGAAAACACGTTAAGATCTTTTAAAGTGCCACACCAGGGACTCCAGTACTCATTCATGGGAACTCGTCATCCTAGGGAAAGCTGTTGGTCCACTGAAAATCTTAAAGACATCTCATATCAACCAGTCAGACTGGTGAGTGGTTTATTTAGATCACTTTAAAGGATTAAGGGAAAAACTGGATCATAGCATGGAAAACAGGGAAAGACGATCGCCTCATTTCCACTGAGCAGTTCGGCCCGGATTGGAGTGCCGACTCCTCCACCGGTTGGACCATTACGTCATACGAGAGCAATGACAAACTTCTCGCAAACAGTGATGATTTCTGTCTCACAATCAATGGACTGTGTGGTGTGGCGCCATCCTAACCGCACCATATCGTTGTCTTATGGACATACAACTGAGGGGGACCCAGGAACGGTGCACTAGGAGTCGGTGGAATGGGCCGGCTTTACGATGGAAACAAACAGAATAGTGCACCGAGCCGTACCGCTCAATGAAACGAGGCATGTCTGGACTGGATCAGGACATTTCAATCATGACTGTAATTACCAATCCAAGCAAAGTAGAGAGCTATCTTCTCCCCAAAGTATGCCCTTATGTGGCCCAGAGGTTGGTAGCGACTCCAGCAGGACCACTTGGACCAGTACCCATGCAGGATCTGCCTCAGTCCTAAAGACTGGAGGGACACTGGGTTGTCCGGCATCTTGTAGTTCCCCTGCAAACAGAGCTGACATTGTAAAGGTTCCTCTAAACCATTTTAAACTGTAGGGATGTCAGGTTCAGACCTCATGCAGTGGGTACGCTGCTGTGAAGACTTCCTCACTGATCAGCCGGTCGATGCCCACCTCGCCCCGGTTCACACAACCGTACGGAGTTCTGGCCAGGATCTCATACAGCTGCAGAGACAGAGAAACGTTTCAGGTTGAAACTCAAACTGACAGAGAAAGATGAGGGACACCAGGACACGCCCCTGAGGAATGAGCAATGTTCCATGAGAAACACAGCTTAAGATACTTTGACTGGAAATAACTGTCACCAAACTCAGATTTTTTGACCCTGATAAATTATAACTGAGTATATAACAAGTTAATTTGTTTCCTCATAAGTTATATTTTTGGAGATACAAAGCTTCTGTCCGACAGCAACACCTTGTCATTTTGTTGTACATCAGATTATCAGGGATGCAGGGCTCAAGACTCGTCTTGAACTCATTTTCTTCTTGTCCTCATCTCAGAAGAAGAAGAATCAGATGTTCTACGGTGCCTGAACTTACCACTTGGTGTCTCTGGGTGGTTTTAAAGAACGTCTCCTTGTCACTGCTTCCCAGGAACCTGCAGATAGAGGACAGGTGATGCTGCAGCGGAAACTAGTCTGGTCCCAGACAAAGGACAGAGACTGAGGACAGAGACTGAGGACAAAGACACTGCAGACCTCTCCAGCTTGTTGGTCCTGAACTGACAGGTGTAGTATTCCAGCGGTGGGTTGGGGACGTTCTGGGACAGAGGGTTAGGGAGGGACAGCTTGGACAGGAAGCTTTCGGACCAGTTAGTGATTGGAACGGTGACCACCTGCAGGAGGACAAAGGACACACTGAGAGGACGTCCACTAGAGACGTGACAGCTGCATGGGAAGGTTTTACCTCCAGCGGGACTTTGAGATTGATCTCCTCGGCGTAGTAACAGAGGACACTCCAGGGTGCGCTGAGGAGGATGAAGTGGATCATCTTCTTCGCCTTGCGGACCTCCCTCTGTGGACAACAGGACAGAATGACCTTGAAGGGGACATGTTAGGACACAGAGCACCTGAACAGCATGACGGTAGAGGCGTCATGATGTGGGACGCCTTCCATCCCCTCATCACAGCCAATCAGAGGCAGCCGTTTCACTCACATGTCGCTCTGTTTGGGTTTGACTTCATTCTCAGGTGTGTTTGTTTTGCTCACCTGCTCCTGCAGCAGGCCTACTTGTTTCAGTTTGCTCAGAAACTGTTCCCTCCACTTCCTCTGGGTGGCGCCATTACCTCTGCCATTGTCATTAACACCCCGAAGCTCCTCCCACACCAGGACAAAATCTGACCAATAGGAAAACAGCACTCAAAAGCTTACTCATGCAGATGGAAAAAGATATTCCTAATTTCTTCTTTATGAACAAATGAATGTTTTATTAACAACATAAAGCTGTAGAATTTCAACAGTAAGCTGATTTAGAATATTTTAATCATTAATACTGAAATTAATCTCAGTTTTTTTCCAATAAAAAGATGTTAAATGACCAAAGTTTTCTAAAACATTTCTATAAACTGAAAGGACTTCAGTAAAATCCGTCTCACCAATTCGAGTCTTTCCGTCTCTGAACACGTTCCTGTTTACAATCGATGCTTGCTGGAAAACAATAAGAAATTTCCTATTTAGAGCAAACAGGTATGTTTGCTCTAAACAAACCACTATTCAATGAACAGAATACATTGAATGGTTCCAATGCATTCTGTGAGTCTCTGTGGCTGATTTGTGTCGGTTTCCTCAAGAAAAACTTTAACTTTCTGTGTTTCCTTGTTGGTTTTCAGCTCCCAGTCATTTCCCTGTCAGGTTCAGGTTCTGTAGAGTTTATGATCCTCCATCAATGATCAGTTTAAATAAGCAAGTCATTAGGAGAAACAAAATCAGCTGTGGGATTTTAAATCAGTCACTCCAGGAATTTATGATTCATATATATATATATATATATATATATATATATATATATATATATATATATATATAAAGAAGCTTTTATATAAAGAAGCTTTTCTTTTTTTTTTTTTCAAAATGATTCAAGTCCTCTCCACTATCGTATTTGTCGTCAAATATCCATGTTTATCTTCGTCTTCTTCTGCCTCTTCGGCATGTTAGGTGGACTAGCAGGTGTAACGGAGCTAGCCAAAACACCGGAACCGTCTGGCATGGAGTCATTACATCGTCAGCTAACTTAACTGTACATTTATATTCACCTGAATTTGACTTTTCCTCATTTTAGTAGGCGGTGTATTCGTCCAACATTGAACACCGGTTGGTTGCCCGCTTTCTCGCGCTCTGTTCATGTTTTCTAACTACATCCACTAAACCAGCAAATGCCCCGGCAAGCAAACTGTGAGGAACGCCGCCGCCACTGTTGCCATTGCCAACCGGTCAGCAAGCAAAGTAGCTATTGGCTATTCTAAAATTCGATGAGTGACGACAACGCATAACTTGCATATTTGGTCAAGCGTGACCAGGAAAAGTGATTAAAAATAGTCGAGACATTTGGAACTACAAAAGAACTTTATGAAATAATTTAATAAATGCTAACCCCGCGACCCGACCCCGGATAAGCGGAAGAAGATGGATGGATGTCAATTAAATAATATAAATACTTTGTCTGAACCTACATAAATCAGTTTTGTATAATATCAAATTTAACCAAAAGACATCTATCGGAGGTTAATCTCTGGCTCAGGCTGTTTTTGAAAATGTTTATTTTTTAATTAAAAAATGGGGAAAAAAACATTTATGCAACATGAAAAAATACGTTTATGTAATCCGGCGCAGGATCACCGGCAGTTTAGCGCATGAACTTGCAATACCGAAACCGTGGCGTCTCCTCTCTCTCTCCTCGCTGCAGCAAACAGAAAAGGGCGGGGACGGACCACATGGCAGTCTCATACCTTATTTGGAAATGGGACCATTGCACTCCGGAAGTGAAGGGGGCGCTATTTCCTATATTATCCGCGGCTCAAAATAACAAATCTGGTTGGTTAAACCAGGGTTGCTAAACAGATACAAGCAAAAATTCCTATTTTTGCTTTTACGGTGCCATATATATTATTCTGTGAGACTTTTTGTTGGCAGACTCATATATATGAAAAAATAAGATGACACTATTTAGTCTATCAAGGTGTAAATTTCCTTCGACTCCAAAATAAAACATTCATAGAATCACAATATCAATAATTTGTGCATAGATTAAAACAGTTAGCATGCTATAGCTAAATGTTATCATTTAGTTTGATTAAGAATAATTTTTGTACTGTTAATAAATGACTTCTAATCGATGTTCCTAGGTGCCAGACACAATGACACAATAATGCCTTCATGAGCTCACAGGTTCAAACTGACAAAAAATAAGAGGATAGATGCTCTCTGCTAAAATATCCCTTGCCATCTTCCATGTTCTTTCATCAAACAGTTGAAACAGAGTTGTTTTTGGTTTCTCTGTAAAAATGCTTATAACTACCTATTAAATTAGTTCAAGCATTTAACTGTCTAGCTCCATGCTAAATAATTATCTTACTAGCTAAGGATTTAGTGTGAATCTGTGGCATTTGTAAAACAACATAAGGAAAACAGGACCTTGAAAAATAAGCAATTTTTTTAGTTATGACAGACTAAATAACCTAAATTATTTCTGGTAATTTTAGACAGTGTGACTTTACAGTTTTACTCAGCAGTAATTTGATGGGTTGCTTAGTAAAATCCTTAAAAACTGGTGGAACTCATGGAAGTTTCAGCCTAGATGCTCATTTACCAGCAACATTAAACATTAGCTGGGGAAGCTAATGTTTCCCCAGTTAATGGGAAGATGACAAAAACTTTCAGAATCAAAGCAAAATTTTGTTTCTTAACTTTGGCTTAAGCTGTTCTGTTTTTACTCAATGTTTCTGGTTTCTTTGGAGGCTGAGAAAGATCATCACTAGCAGTTATAGTTCATGAAACATAATCAATATTTAATATTTTCATGTATAATTAGAAGTTGGCTTGGATTCAAACAACCAGCAAGCAAAAGGCAATGTTTGGGTGTTTTGTTACAGTTAAAATTAACATTTATTTAAAAAAAACAAAAAACATCTGAAATCAGTTTTTAATTTTATTAAAGGGACGCTGAAATGAAGCATTTTTACTTCACTTTATTGATGTTGGAGGGTCTCTGTGGGATGCTGTGTGTTTAAAGACAGAAAAGAAAAGTGATTTATTGTGTTTGAGAGAAAACATCTGCTGCCCCCTTCAGGCCAGACAGATTACAACAAGCAGCGTTATACTACATCAGTTTTGTCTCTGACAGATAATTACACACACTGTTCCTGTAAGGACCATTGTAGACTCCAAAAACCGATCTAAATATGAGCGTATGAACAGTCCCAGTGAATGGGTGAAGAAAAGGTTTCAAACACAAGTAGGTCCTCACAAACACAAATTTAGGAATATGGACATACATTCTGTTGCGTTTAAATTTCTCTGGGAACCCTTTGAATCTGGAGCAACCCCAGACCCCTGAACTAAACCTGACCCTGACTGAAAGCCCTTTAACTCAAAGAAGTGGGGATTGGATTCTAACTTCCCCCACTCTCCAAAGCGTCCCACATGCTGTACGATGAAGACAGGTCCTCACAAGGATGGATGAAGTGCGCGCGCACACACACACACACATCTTTGGCAGGAAGCAGCTTTCTTAAACAAACGAGATGCTGCACAGTAATGATGTAATCAGGAAGTGATGGAATGTGATGGTATTATAGCATCGACTAAGTCGTCTGGTTATATTTTCAAAGCAAAAGTTCCTGAACCAATCATTGGTGGTACTTTGTTCACTGAACGCCTCACACATCTTGAGTAGTCGGTACATAAATATTTCACGTTAAACCCAACTCTTCTGCCTTACAAAAACTTTAGATGGTAACCACTTTCCTACAGTGTTAGTTTCCAAATGTCTCTCAATCCCACCCACTCTTCCCTTGAGGATGCCAAGCAAGTTCTCACAATGCCTTCAGATCGAGTTGCATAACACCTGTTGTAATGAATTTGGTGCAACTCTTTAGCAGTCTTCATCCAATTCATAGACCCAGACTAGATGGTGAATGAAAATCCCGACAAAGCTGCAATTGGTGGCTCTCAAGTACCACCATCCTGCAACTTTTGGATGCAGCCATGCTCCAACACACTTGAATCAACACTCTTGAGTCAAATGTCCAGTCTTTTATGAAACGTACAGATATGCCATCTATCCATCATCATCTACTTATCCGAGTTGGGTTACGTGGGACAACAGGGCCAGGAGTGAACCCCAGACATCCTTTTCCCAGCAACATATTTTAAGTCATACTGGGGAAGGCATTTGTAGGGTATACAAGATACACAGTCCTTTTGGTGAGTTCTAGGTCTTCTGAGGGGTAACCTTCCAGTGGGACAGAACCAGAAAACCTCTGAAGAGAGGCACTGAGGTGGTATCTTGATCAGATTCCCAAACCATCACAACTCACTCCTTTTGATGTGGAGAAGTAATGACTCTAGTTTGAGCACCCCACCCCCAAATAAAGGTGCTCCACACCTCTTTAAAGCAGAATACATCCACCCTATAAGAGGACACTAATTCTGTATCCATGTCTCATGACCATAGGTGAGGCTCGGACTGCAAATGAACTGGATGACATGCCAGGAAGGTAATTCGGCCTCATGATTCAGGTGTATTGGAGCACCTTTGGATGCATCCAAAGGTTGCAGGACAGTGGCACTCGAGGACTGGCATTGCAGACCCCTTGTGGAGAACTTGCTTCTCCCTTAAAGATCATGGTGAAAGAGTCTTGGGGATGTAGGCTGTCGAGTGCTGGGCATAGCAGCACTGTGAGTGCCTTTCCAAATTGGCTGTAATCCAGCCATATTCTAATAGACCATGGAGTCTATCTTGGTCCTCATTCGGTGTGAAATTGATCCCCAGTAATGCCTCAGCCTCCCCAAAGGTTACATCTTTCAGAGACTAAGTTTCATCTGTAAAATATAATTTCTTTACCGAAGTTCCCATGCTTGATACCTGCAGCCGTTTTTGTCTAAGCCACACTCTCTGGGTCTCATTTAACATTTCAACACTTTATTTTGGACTTTGAAGGCAACATTCTGGATCATGGCACATTGTTCCTCACAGCTGAAGAAATAAAAGTCACTAACCTCTGGGTTTAACATGGATTCTAGGTAGAGTGGACTATAAAGGACTCAACTGTGAAACTGGCACAAATAAAATGGTGATTAATTCCACTTGGATTCAAGGTGACAGACAGACAAAAGAAATTAAATATTTTAAAATGGGGAACAACAACAATGAAAAGAAAGGCAAAACTCACACTTATGATTAAAGCCAAAAGACTAATGCCAATTACTTTCCGTTCAATTGGCCATCAGTGGGATTAATGAAAACAATACATAGATCTTTAAACATTAAAGCGATCTGGTGTATAATAAAACCTCAGACTGTACAGATTGATCATTTAAATCCTCTGATTTCTTACAAATGTACTCATCCACCTCCCGACATCCAGCCAATCAAACGACAGCTTCCTCACACAGAGTGAAGTCATGGGCCAGTTTGGTATGAGGTCATCACAGTGATAGACGAAGATACAGAGATCTCTCATACAAAATACAACCACAAATACCCATTAATATTAACGGTGATAAAGCAAACATCAGCAACACTGCCCCCCTTCCAGCGGCTTCATCGCCATCGGTCCGTCACGTCTCTGAAGTCCAGCGACGCCGTTCGGTTTCCAGACAGGAAGTCAGTCTGATCGTCGCCGAGTAACTGATGAACTAAAGATTACACATGGGCCGCGAACGCAACACGGGGTCGTGCAGAATCTAAGACACTAAAACAGCGGCCAACCTGGAGATTGACCTGATTAACCTCTCCGTATCACCACCACCGGTCCTCTTCGCTCCTCTACCAGACCTCGCAGGGCTTCCCGGTGTTCATGGGCGTGCCCTTTGGACAGTTGAAGTGGCGGCTGAAGTCCGGAGAGTTGGCCAGAGTGCCGATGACTCTGTATTTGGGGGGGCTGTGAGGGTCAGTCACCAAGCCCTCGTGAGCGCTCTCTGGTGTTCGAACCGAGCACCACACCTGAAAGACACAGTGTTGGAGATGGTTCATAGGTCAGGACAATATATCCAACCTCAGATGACCAGCATAACTTGTAACTTGCACTTGTTTTCTGTTTGACTTTCTAACCTCTCACACTGTTCTTAGTTGACGTTGCCAACTTGGGACTAACTTCATCCTGAACCACCAGGGAAAAACTCCAGAATCCTGTTTGTGGACTTCATTTTGCTTTTTAACATGTCCTCCACCAGATGCTCGCAGTACCTGACTCCACCAGGCTGGGAGCATCTGCTCCTGCATAAGAACCATCAGGATACTCCTGGGGTCTGTTCTCTCCTCACTCTCTCTCTGATTGGATCTCAGCAGACCCATCTGTGAAACTCTTAAAGTTGGCAGATGACACCTCCATCAGTCGGTGATGAGTGCAGACTAAAGGTGGATCGTCTTGTCTACTGTAGATCACTTCCCATTGTCGCTAGGATCTGACCCTGAGATCCAGCAGAGACTAGACTTTCTACAGCAACTCAAGAATTCAAATCTTCGACAGAGGCTGCCGGTCGTCTCCTCCATAGTCATTATTCATTATTGTTCATCCATCACTGTGTGGTTTGGATTGTCCACAAAAATCATCCAGACTGCAGAGAACAGTCAGATCTGGAGAGAGGATCATCTGGACTGACCTTACCACAATCCAGAACTTGAACTGGTCTAGTGTCAGGAAAAGGGCAGCTAGCATCACTGCAGACCCCACACATGTTGGACACAAACTGTGTAGTCTTTTACCTTTAAGGCAGTGCTGCAGAGACTGCAGCAGTCTCTGCAGTTTATACTTGTCTCTTAACATTAAGAGACAACTATAACCAAAGTCAAATTGCTTGTTTACATCCACAAACTTGACAAATAAATCTGATTCTTATTTTATTGATGTTTCTGAATCTCTCTGAATCTCCCAACACAGAATTTCAATCAAATTAAGGACTGGACAACTGTGACTCCTTTCATTTTCAGTCAGTCATTCTGTTGTAGGTTTTTTGCCGAGTATCAATACCTGCATAACTTAATTTTACTGGAAAGATAAGCAAATTTTTACTGTGTTTTGGAAGAAACTCACCTGAGCAAATCCTAGAAAGAAGAGCTGGTCGTTGGTTAGGTTGACGGCAGGGAGTCTCTTTTCTTCTCCATTTTTCTGGATCCATGATCGGTATGCCTTAAGAAAAATCAACATCAGCTTAGAGATGAAGTCAAATACAAGCATGGACATTAATAAGAAAACTCAGCGGTTTGAGGTGCTTGTAGTAGGTACATCTTGTGCGCATACTAACATGATAAGCTGCTTTCAGTCCGCCGTTGTCAGCAATGTTTTCTCCTAGCGTCTGTTTTCCGTTGATTGGCTCTCCGTTGACGGTGTAGTGGTTGTACTGTTCCACCATGCACTCTGTTCTCTGACGGAACGCCTCCACTGAGGAGTTCTGCCACCACGGCCTCAGGTTCCCCTCTTTATCATACTCCCGACCTGATGAACAAGAAGATGGTCTCAAATAGCCTGGTGTTGCATCAGAACTCTAAAACACAACATGCACTCTGAATCAATTTCAATCATTTCAGACTAAAACTCATTCTAAACTTCAGCATTGAGGGCTTGTTCTTCTTCCACAGGGCTCCATATTGGGACCATCCACGTTGCTGCCAATGGAGACACACCAAACTTGGCTACAACCAAAGGTATGACAGGGTCCAGGTGGCATGTTTGTCCTGTTCTAGTTCCAAACATCTCAGAATGAGGGTTTCCTCACATCTCTGAATTTCATATTATCCATCAATCTCCTCAGGGAACCAATAAGGACTGCATGAAGGGAGATCCAACAGCCATACCCTCTTCTTCCTCAGTTGAGGGTTTGGGATGTGGTCAGACTTTCATTGGCATCTGAATGACCCAATTCTGATCTTTTCATGAATCCAATAGTTCTCAAAGTGTCTGCAGTCTGAATGGTCATGTCAAATTCTATCCAACTTACGTTATTGATGTGAGACATGAGACAAAATTCTTCACCAGAAGAAACCAGATGCAGTAAATCCAGACACAATTTATAATTATAATAATTATGAACTTAAGAAAAAAATCTCAATGACACGCATCACATCCCAATCCCACCACTCCTGGTCCAACTCCACATCCAAACAGACTTCTCTCCAGAAGCTGAAGTCAATGCTCGACTAAAGGCCGTTGCCGTTAGCTGGCCTTTCTTTTTACCCAGTTTCCTTCATCTTGTTCTGATCTGTTGACCATGCTGTCGGCTCCCATTGCTGAATAACTTTAGAAATCCATCCATTGACAGTAGCGCCCATTATTACTGCCGTAAAAAAGCGCTGATGTGCGACATCTATGGTTGGTGGGTTGTGGGTTTGCTTTGGGGTCATGGACTCTTCACACAGAGGTCTGATTACGGCCGCATATAATTAGTCTGATTGACCAAGCAAAAACAAACAAATACAAAAATTGGTGCCAGGAAAAAATTGGAATTGAGCATCAAGACCTGCAGTATGGACATAACCATAGTGAAGAAGTTCTCTCTGATGATACCACAGCCTGAATTGCAGGTAAAGATATTTCTTTTCAACTACCATCAGACTGCTGAAGTGGAATATTGATCAACAAAATTGATGTGCAATTGCTTGATTATTTTGATGATGGCATTTGACAAAATACAATGTTTATGCATTAGTTTGTCAAATACATTATGTTTTTTATGAGGTTAATTTGAACTGTTGCTGAAATGTGCTATAAAAATAACTGGACCAGCACAGAAATGTGCACTATTCTATAGATCATAATGTTCTACAAGTCTGTCAATCATGTTCAAATATTCATTTCTAGAGGTTTTGGGTTTAATATTTGTGTTTTTCATGTTTTTATGTGAGCTTGTGCATTTCATCTGCACTGTCTGAAAGGGTGCCAAATCACTCGAATAGCAACTTCCTAACTTTGGCCACCAGATGGAGCTATTCGTCCTTTTTTTTTCCTAAATGTTTTTACTTGAACTCTACTTACATTATTAGGACAATATGCTCCAAGAAGCTTATCAGAATATTAGAAATTGATAATAATATTGCAGTTACAGTCCAATCATGTCACCCTCTGGTAGACTTCAAGCTGGTCACAAACCTGAGCTGAGATGGTTAAGAATTGCCTTTATTGAGATCTATCTGGATTCAATCAGCAGGGCCTGTAAAGATTAAAGGAGGCTGTTATTTTAACATGTTAAAGCTTTTCATTTTCCACCTCGGCCCAACTGTTCCCTCCAACTGAAAGGCAAAATCCAAGCTGCCTTTTCTATCCAAAGTTTTGGAGAAAGAGGTTTTTAATAGACTCCTAAAAGTTTTTAAAAATTCGTGACATGTATGAGGAGTTTCGTTTTTAATCTCAGCCCTTTTAAGACTTTTTAACAAACATTCTTATAACTGAAATCTCAAGGGATTCTGACATTTTAGTGCTTTTGCAATATGTTCTGGTTAAAACATATTGCTATTAAAAGGTACAACTCTTTCCTGTGTGGGTCAGACCTCACAGGCAGGAGCCTCTCTGTTAATCTAAGGGCTTGTTCTTCTTCCACAGGGCTCCATATTGGGATCATCCCAATATGGCTGCCAATGGAGACGCACTGAACTTGGCTAGAACCCAACCAGACATTAACCGGCTACAGTGAGATCTGACAATGGAGAACGGACTAAAGCGTGTTTTGGTATCGTACCATGGATGCCCTTTTTCCTCAGTCACCTCTTTTTAGAGCAATAAAGTGAAAGGACAATGTTTGTGGAATATTTCTAAGACATACAGGGGTTCAGAGAAGCCCTCACATCAAGTAGGTGCCCTTACCCTGATCATCAAAGGCATGCGTAAGTTCGTGACCCATCACAACCCCAATGCCGCCAAAGTTCAAAGCTCTGAAAAACAAAAACATTTCATTCAGTTTAAAATATTTCGACAACAACCAGAACAGAACATGAACTAAAATTCTGAAGACGGGTGGATGTGGAGGTAAACGGACTTGGGGTGGTCGTGGGCGTAGAAAGGAGCTTGCAAGATCCCGGCAGGGAAGACGATGCCGTTCTTAGTGGGCATGTAATAGGCGTTAACTGTAGGAGGAGTCATGCTCCACCTGCAGGAGGAGAGGAGGGCAAACTGGAGTTAATAATCTGTCTGGTTTCAAACATTCTTCACTTCTGCAGAAGCAACAGTGTGCTGCTGTGTTTAAGTCCAGTTCTTGACCAAAACATCAGGAGATGGGTTTACAGACCTTACAGATTTTCTACAGAGAGGCAATGCCTTTTGATTTTCTTGGCTCAACTAAAGTCAGACCCTGATATGATCAGAGAACAAAGGCTCATTTCTCTGAAATGAGACCGGTTTCACATCAGCACAATGCTTTGTTACCTAGAAACCCAAGAACAGGGTTGTGGTGACCCATGAGATGAACTGAAACTGTGACTCTTCACATCGCGTACATATTCTCAGTCCAGTTCCCGCTCCCATTCCTGGCTGGTTGTGTTTGCAGCCGTTTGTTATGACAGATTTAATGCATATCAGTAAACAGTCATCTCCACTTAAAGACTACAGATACAAATAAGAATTAAATCAGGTTTTGCATAAAATGTTTTTTTTGTATTGTTCCTACTTTGCTGTTGAACTGGAGTCAGTCTCCGAATAAGTTAAACAATCTGCTGGGAAAAGACTCAGCCTACACAAAGCGTGCTCAGGTTTTATCAAGTTGCTTCATGATTTTCGGCCGGTGAAGCTACATGGTTGGGTGAAACTGGGTGAAAGGAGGATCTGAAAATGTTCTGTGAGGTGCGCTTCTGGGTTACTGGTCTTTGTTGGGAGTCTTCCTCAGCTGGTCGGCCATCACTCGGGCTGAGAAGTTGTAGAAGTTCAACATGTTCTGGAAGAAGCTATCGTCCGACACCTCATACTGAAACGGAGCCAAGATGAAGTAATGACACATCTCCAACAGCAGGGGGCAGAGGAGGTCCACTTTAACATCTGAACCAGAACATGAGTGAGCCATGTTCTGTCCCGACAGCCGTCACTCACCCCGTCGTAAACGTCGTCCAGCTCTTTGGGATCCAGGATGAACTCTGGGAAACCGATCATGTCGTAGATCGCGTCTGCCTGCGAAGAGACACAGATGCCACCAGTACCTTCAGGACATCATGTCTCCATGACGACAACTCATCAGGCAGGCGTCATCAAGGACATGTCTGAATGTTGTTGGTAATCCTAAGACTTGACCCACGTACCTTGTCTTTAGCAGCTTGTCGCGTCTCATCGTCCATCCAACTGAGACGGTCGAGAGAGTATTTAAACGCAGAGCGGATCTCGTTGATCATCTCCTCCGCCTGACGGGAAGAGAGCTGAAGTTAACCAGGTGGGACCTCCTGGACCAACCAAGGCTAAGGCAACACAGGGACTTACAATCTCTTTGCTGTGCTTGTCAAACGTTGCCTTGACGAAGAGAGCGCCAAGAGCGAAGCCCAGAGTGTCGTCGGTGTTCCCGATGCAGGTCTGCCAGCGTGGGGTGCAGGACTGCAAAAAGATGACCAGTTACAACCGGCTGGAGCCAACAGAGGCCGACCGCGACCAGCTGAAGCCGACCACGTCCGGGTGGAGGTGGTGCAGCAGTTACAGGCAGTGAGAGAGAAAGGTAGGGGCAGCTGAATGATGTTCAGCCAAACCAGAGGTGAGGCCAAGCCTGCCAGCCTCTAAGAGCCATTGGCATGCAGCAATGAAAGAAGAATCCAGTGTCCAAAACCAGTTTCAACAAAAACATTTTTCACTTTGAACCACAAATGTAAAAACCCAAATTAGACAAGAATCAGAGTCCATTACAGAAGACTATCCCCACTGATGGACAGGAGAGGACAGAAGAGACCATTAAACCAGGGTGAGCGCAGCCAACTTGGTGAGTTATATCGGTGGTTCAGGTGATGACAACCCACAGCCCTCAGTGGAGGGCAGCTGGTCTCGGTTTGTTTCTCGAAGAGGTTTCACCTCCATCCAAAGCGCTTCTATATCAGGAAGAGACGAGTTAGTCGAGTGACTTCAAAAACCCAATTAGTGTAAGGGTCTGAACAGCCCAATCCAAGACCAAAACTGAAGAAGGTTTCATGATGAGAACCATCTTCAGGAAGACCAGTTGCCTTCCATGGAAGCTTCAGTGATTCCCAATCATCCAGAGGAAGATGATCCTCAGGGCCTGAGAAAAACGGCTTCAAGAGACATCGGGTTCAGCTGCAGCAGAAATGTAGGCCAGTGACTGTTAAGACCAACAGCAGACAGGAAGAAAGAGGAAAAGGTCATGTGGACTGGTTCTCACAGGCTAATGAGGTAAAAGTGACCGTTTCAATTTAGGAACATTACTTAATCCAAGGCAGAAACGTCCACCTTCAATAAGCAACTGAAGCCCAGGGGAAGGAATGTGTGCTGAACAGTTCCAATGTTAGATGAAGCACTGAACAAAGTACCAGCTCCACCGTTGGCAGATTAGAGGAAGTCTACCCACCACTGCTGAGGACTTTATTTTGATATTACCATCACAGTTTAAGAAGGTTGGAGCTAATTATTTACCACAGAATCAATAAACACCCTCTCAGACTTTCACACAACTTTCATCTCTGAAATTGAGTTTAACTCCTGATTTCCACCAAGAGCAGAGCTGAACCAGTGAGAACCAGTTACAACAGGAGAGAATCAAGTGTCCCCAGTTAATACAGAACAACTGAACCAGTTGGAACCATCAACACACACACAGGAAACCACTTTAAACCAGTTTGGTTTTTCCAGTTCAAAGCCCAGGGATAAGGATTACCAACCGTGGGGATTCCTACCTCCATCTGGAAGAGACAGGGCCGTCAGCAGGTGAACTGAGCTCAGGTGAGGCGGCGTTAGCGTTAGCAGACGTACCTTCTTGGTGCCATAGAGACTCTCCAGCAGTTTGTCCTGAGCGTTCTCGAAGCGCTGATCCAAGGTGGCGACGCCCTTCTGGACCAACGTCCACATCATGTAGTTGTTCAGCAGACTGGAGGCAGAAACAGGAGGGGGAAGGTCAGCGACTGAAACAGTGAGGGCCGCGACGCCATGAGGGCCGCAAAACACTGGAAAATAATCATTTTAATCATAAATTTAATCTGTTTTTCAATCATTATTATAAAATATAGTTTAAATAATTTATCAAAGATGGAGATATAAGTTAGTAAACCTGTACTGTCCCTCAAAGGGGAAATTTAGGAAACATTTTTTTATATTTCCATTGTTCTGATTGGCTGCCAAATTTATTAAGATGCTCCTCAACCTAGAAGTGGAAAACTAAAGTGTAGAGATTTTAAAAATGATGGGATTAATCTAAAAATATTACATATTTTCTTATCAAGACAAAATTAGTTCTGCTAAAGCTAAAGCGCTACATCAACACGGTACAACATGGTCTGATTCAACATCAGATTAATAAAGTCTTAATAAAGGTACAAAGCAGCATTTGTGCTAAATGGATGTAACGATCAAAACAGTTAAAAGTGAGAAGAAAAAACCAGCAGATTTAAATGTTTTGCACATATTTTGTCTGTGGATCAGAAGCTGTTGTGAGTGGACGTGTGTGGTCTGGTCAGGGGGCCGGGCCCTGCCAGGACCGGCAGCTGATACCTGCGGTCCGTCTTGTTGATGAGCTCGGACACCTGCTGCAGGTACTCTCTGGCGTACAGAACCACAGGCTCGGTGTCGTTCAGGTCCAGAGGAGCCAGGGAGAACGTCAGGAAGTCCAGCCAGTCCACAGCTGGAGCCAGCAGCTGCAAAACAGCAAGAGGCCACACTCAGCACTACGTTTCCCACGAGCCTCGGCTGCAGGGCGCCATGGAAACCAGACATGACGCTGATCCAGACGGCGCCCCCCGCAGGCAGAGACGGGCGTAAAAATAATCCCGCTGAGGCAGAACCTGAACGTTCAGAGAAACGCATGAGAAGGTTTTCTGCTGTTTCCCACCAGCAGGAGGCAGTAGAGCTGGACCCGACGTCAGACAGGGCAGCGGCCCAGGGCTGCAGGTTTTTGGGAGAGGTGGTCGCATAGACTTTTTAAAATTTTATTTATTTATTTTAATTGTTTACAGATGCATGTTTTGCAGTCAGGTGACTATTACTTTAACTGCAGTATGTTACTTATTTTAAAAAATGAGTTGTACATATTTGTGGAACCTGTCACCATCTGTGATAAAGTAAAAACCTCAGGAAGCCATGAAATACGAAGAAAATCCCATCTGGAGATTTTAACACCATTTTAAGACCAACACTCTGAACTGTGAAAAAATATCAAGGACATTGAACGCCAACACAGTTAGCAGTGAGAACATGAAGTTGATTAACAGCACTAAGCCCCGCCTCCTGGCTCTGATTGGCTGATTTTGGTGCTTTTCTTCAGATGGCAGCAGCTCAGGAAGGAGATCAAGCTTTTCACAGATCATTTGTCTCAAACTATCATAAAATTGTTTCAGTTTGAACAAATGTGTAAAAACATTATTATTATTTATTTATTTTTGACATATTTTGGGATTGCTATGAATGTAAGCAATATTCAAGCATTTGAAAATTATTAAGTTATAATAAATTTCTTTGGGAACAACATGGAGCTACAGGCTACAACAGGGTTCTCAAAGTGGGGGTCGGGATCTCTGGTGGGGTCGCAAAACAACAAGTGGAGGGTCGAAAATCAAATGTCTTAAATAATGACCAATAATATGCCTTCTAATAATTTTTTAAAATAAAAAAAATCACTTAAAAATACTGACAAATATCTACATTTACTTTTAAGTAAATAGAGGGAAATAACTATTTGCACTTTTTGTGGGTCAGATGCTGAAATGTGACGCAATTAATCTCCCATTCATCCGTTCAGACCTGCTGACGTAGAACATCATTTACATCAATGTTCTGTAATTTGAATTAATAAAATAAGTTATTTAGTGGCTCACATTCTTGTTAGAGGTCACATGACTTCTGATAGATAATCGATCGCAGTTGTTTTTTTCCTTGAGCTTCGTTGATGTTTAATCCCAATATTCTGGATTATTCTGATGCAGGAAGCAGATTAAGAATCAAATCTGATCAGAATCTGCAGGTGAAGCAGCAGCAGCACAGTCCAAAACAACCAAACCGACTCCAGCTTACGCAACAAGCTGTTATCTAACAGATACAGGCGCATAGCAACGGCTCATGGCAACAGTCGCCATGGTGACCCTGAAGCATCCGCAGGCCTGAAGGACAGAGGATGCGACGCGGCGCAGAGCTGAAAACTCTCTGCTCTCCCATCAGATTAGATTAAATCCTGCAGAGATCAGAGGGAACAAACACGACCTTTGACCCCAACCAGTGGTGGCTGACACATTGCTTTTCATGGAGACGATATCCGACCCGGATCAGAACTCAGTCTGTCACAAACACGAAAAAAACATTAACTGGTCTATTCTGACTTACAGCTGTTGGAAAAAAAACTAAATATAAACTGGATTATATCAGATCAGTTCCACTGCGGTCCAAACTGAAGCCACAGGAGGGCACTGGTAAATATTTATAGAAGGGGAAAGTTGAGTGGAAGGAAAAAGTGTGGTAGGAAAAGAAGCAACAGGGATAACCACAGCCTTGAGAAGATTATTAATCAAAATCCTTCAAGAGTCTGATGATTGTTCATAGAGAGCTGCATTCAGGCATATTCATAGAAAGATGAGTGGAAGGAAAAAGTCTGTTGCAGCCTTCAGCAGCAAAATTCATTCCAGAATCTGGTTGACCTTCAGCAGGACTGGACTCAGAACAGAACCAGAAACGGTCCAAAGTTTTCTTTCAGGTTATTTAGAACCAATCAGAACAAGGTCTCTTACCTGCAGCTCGGCGATGGTGACCTTGTGGTAGATCTTCTCCTCGTCACGTCGCTGGTCCTGTGGGACGGTGATGTTGGCCAGCACCGTCTCAAACTCCAGGATCTGCTGCA
This sequence comes from Poecilia mexicana, assembly GCF_051168715.1. Lineage (NCBI taxonomy): Eukaryota > Metazoa > Chordata > Actinopteri > Cyprinodontiformes > Poeciliidae > Poecilia > Poecilia mexicana. The sequence continues at coordinate 5,700,091 of NW_028263382.1, read as the reverse complement.
TCTGCAGCTGGGTGGCGCTCTTCTCTCCGCCCAGCAGCGTCCCCAGCTCCACCATGTAGTCCAGATACGCCGCCAGCACCTGCAGGGCACAGACGGACCGGGTCACCAGACCGCAGGCGGACCATACCGGGCCACTGAACTCACTCCTGCAGGGAGCCTCACCTTTTCATTGGCCGTCTTGTTAAGGTAATAGTCCCGGGACGGGAGGAAGAGCCCTGATTGGTCCACCTGGAGAGCAGAGCAGCAGGTGAGCTGTTTTACCTGGAGGTCAAGAACTTGACGGTCTGAATGTCTCGAATGGGAACAGAACCTGGATGACGTTACTGTTGGAGTTCTTGGGATCGGTGCTGACGCCCACGCTGAAGAACGGCTGGGCTCGGTACGGACCCGACACCATCTTCAGAACCTCCATGAAGTTGTCTTTGTCCCACGGACCCGTCATGTTCCAGCCGCCGATCTGCAGACGGACCACAGGGTCAGAGGTCAGGACAGCTCTGGCAGACTGCGGTGTGTCACCACAACACCAGGGTGGAAAGATGGCAGCCACTGTTACTTGAAGGGTAAAAGGTCATCTCCATAACGACTGAAAACCATCATCCTCCAGAGAGGAAGACTACTGATTTTCCTCCTATTCAGGAGGAAACGATCTTCATGGAGGTCAAGTGGGTCGTAACTTTAGTAATGCAGTTACTATGGAGACAGTTTGAATGGGCGGTTACCAGGGGTGGGCACCGCTAACTAAAAGGCTAGCTGTGCTAACCCTTGAGAGATAATCATAAATATTTCCTCTGCTAATGCTAACGCTCGCTTCCAACATCGCTAAGCTCAACCACATTGATGCCAACTAGAAAAATTTATTTAGGGAAAGCGAAACATTTTCAAAGTTAGCAGCAGCGCTAAGATAGAAAAACCAGAGCTAATTTTTAGCCTAAAAAAATTATCCGGAAAAATGTACTTAGCGGAAGCTAATTGTGGTAAATATTTTTGAAGTTCTCAAAATGCTGACAAACTTTCTTGCTTAGCATTTTAGAATTTCCCCAGAATTTTTTTAGAGGATGTAAATGTGGTAAATTTACCACATAGGTGCTATGCTAAAAAAATTTAAAAAAATAGCTCCTCTATTATTAGTGGAGCAATTTTGTATTTTTATTTTTTAGCTTTAGAATTTCTCCAGGAAAAAAACTATTTAGGAGAAGCTAGTAGAGCTAAATATTTTCAAAGTTGGAAAAGACAATAAGCTAAAATTACACAGTAAAAAATGCTGGGTTATTTTCATAACCCAATTTCTGGGTTGAAGCTGTTGGGTCATAGGTTGGGTTAGTTTGACCAAATATTGGGTCAAAATTCATAACTCATGAGTTGGGTCAGAAATTTATCGGAAGTCTACATCTTGCACACTTCTGTTGGGCCAGGAGTTGGGTGGGTAGATTTACCCAAACGGTTGGGTTAAAGATGAAACTTGGAAGAAGCCACGCCCCTCTTCACAAGCCTCCATTTTCAACATGACTGTGAACGTTGCATATCGGACTTCTCTACTTTGAAATAAGACATGGTAAGTAAAAAGAAGATAAAGTTTCAACGTTAATAGAATTTTATACATAAATTGAATTTATTTCAAACATGTTTGATATTTATTTTTATGGTTATTTAAAATGTTTATTACGGTAGGTTCCTCTGACAAAGAGCTTCGGTGTTGCTACAACACGGATGTTGGGGAAAAAATAGATGAAGGGGAAGGGCACAATTTGTCAAGTAAATTAAATTCAGTTTTTAATATAACCTCAATCATATTTGTTCGTAACTTAACATAGTCAAATTTTTAAAAATAGATTTAGTTTTAAAAGAAAATGTAGTTGACGGTTTGTCCCCTGATTTTTGCAATATGCGCGCGCATCCTCAGCGGGCTGAGGCTACGTGTTCGAACACCAGCAGTAATGGCGGAGGAGAGCGAGCAGAGCTTTAATAATGTGGGTATATTATGCTTTTTGAAAATAAAATAACTTTTGCAAAGTTATTAGGCGATAAATTAGTTGTGTAAACCTGAATTATGCGCTCGGTTTATTAACATATAGCTTAATTACAAACATGCTCGGACGTGTTCGCACTTATCGCTCCCCTCCAGCCGCCGGCTCGTCTCGCCCTCTGTCAGTTGACCGGGCGGAGCGGCTCGTTAAGCCGAGAGAGAACGACCGTCTCCCGGCACATTGCTTTCAAACTCCCGCTGGTTTTAGGCAACGAATTAAAAGCAAAACTAAAACAATATCTAATGTTAATGTTTGCTCATTTTATTATTATTGTTACTACGGTATTAATTACAAATACATTTATTTAAAGTTGGTGCTGAAAGTTATTCAGCACTAAGTTTGTGTTAAGTTTTACTTCTAAATTAAATTATATGTCATTTTATTTTATTAAGTGCTATATTTATTTTTAGGAACATAAAATTACTCTGAACATTTGAAATTGCTGGCTAATTACAAGTTATTTGCAGTTGAGACAGCTATAAGATTTAATTCAGTCATTCTTAAAGTTTGATTTGTGATTTTGTCTTTTCTGATAGATTTTGTAATTTTACATCCAGGATCTTCAGGAGAATTAAGCGAAACCCAAACTCCTCGTTCTCAACGAAGACCTTCTGCATGACCAAGAACATGAGTCTGCTCCCTCAAGGTATTGAAGCTCAGAAGAAATGTTCTCTAAAATGTTGTCATGCTTTTTAGTTACTGTAACATTTTAACACTAACTTATGTTTGATACAGAAGGTGATGTAGTCCTGCAGCTGCTGCCAGTACCCCTTCCTGCTCCACCTTACTAATTTGGGAGAAGTTTCAGATCCATCAACCTGGAAATTCAGATGTTTTCATTGATATCCAGCCTGTAAGTCAACCTTCATCTCTGAATAATGCTCAGATTGTTTAAGTGCATCACATTCAATAGTGAGGTTTTGTGTTAAACTAGAATCAGTCAGAAATTAGTTTTTGAGAATGTAGCCCTTTACCTTTAAATTCACTAAAGGCCTGTTTTTGTGCTTCTCTCTCTTGTTCTCAACGAAGATCTTTTGTATGGCCAAGAAGAGAAAGGAGCGGCCGTCTTCTCAACAACATGAATTTTCTCCCTTAAGGTATTGAAGCTCAAGAGATGTTTATAAACTGTTAACATTTAACATTTTAACACAAGCTTATGTTTCCCATGCAGACAAGATGATGTAGCCCTGCAGCTGCTGCCAGTGCTCCTCCCTACTTACACATTTGGGAGAAGAGTTTCAGATCCATCAACCTGGAAGTTCAGAGGGTTTCATTGATATCCAGCCTGTAAGTCAACATTCATCTCTGAATCATGCTCAAATTGTTTGCTGTTTATATAAGTTCATCACTAATGGCCTGTTATTTTCTGTCTTCTCTCTCCATCAGGTTGGGACAAACCTGGTGGTGCATCTACAAAATGTGACAACCCGTATGTCCTCATGCAGGGAGACAGGCAAAATGCTAAAGTGTCGTTAAAAATGCTCCTTGTTTAATGGCTGAAAGGTTTACTTGTAGTTTGCTTTAAAACACTTTTTTTCATTAAATGTTTTCTAATATGGAGTAACAGATACTTCTGGAGTTGTAGCCAAATGAATTGAAGTGATTTAACTACTTATGTTTTGTAACTTTTGTAAATGAAATTGCTGGCTCTATATATGTATCATGTGGAAATAAAAGAAGCTTTAAATTCATATGTCTTTTAATCCTGTTTTTATATAGTGAAATTTAAAATAATTTTTTTTAACCCAACTATAGTGGTATAATAACCCTTGTGTTGGGTTATGAATTTCAACCCAATTTTGGGTCAGTTTAACCAATTTAAACAAGTCAATTTAACCCAACGTTTGGTTAGTTGCCATGACCCAATGTGCTGGGTCAAACCCTCAACCCAACCCAGTTGGGTTAAAACAACCCAGCGTTGGGTCGGTCCATATTTGACCCAGCGCTGGGTTACGTATTGGGTTATTTTTAACCCAGCAGTTTTTACTGTGTAGTTCTGCGCTTATTATGGGAGCTAATTTTAGCTTGGCGCTTTAGATTTTACCCATAAAAATTAAATTAAAGTAATTCAGAGGAAGCTAATATTACCAAAGTTAGAAAGAACACTCATATGTAAAACAGAAAAAAATGAGCTCCGCTGTTAGCAGAAGTGCGCCCTCCACTGGCGGCTACCTTGGCTATCAGGTCTATGAGCGGCTGAGAGCCGAGCTCCTCGATGCGCTGCGTGTTGAGGCAGGACAGGTAGTAGGACTGGGTCTTCCTCTCAGCTTCACTGGTCCCGTTGAACGTCCCGTTCTCTGCACAGGAGAAGAAAACCCGTCAGTGTGTTCAGCTGGTTCTGGCCGGTTCTGACCCACTGTTTTTATCTCATTTACCCAGCAGGTGTTTGAGCAGCGCCTGGTTCTGCTCCCAGATGCTGTTGAAGGTGGACCAGCGCGAACGTCCGTCCGGCAGCGGGTTCTTCCTCATCCACCCGCCGCAGGCGAACTGGTAGAAGTCCTGGCAGGGGTCGGCGCTGCGGTCCATCGCCTCCACAATCTGACTGGCCACTGTGACGCACGCCTCCGACAGGCACAGGCCCCGCCCACTGTCTGCAAGACAACACGGAGGGCAAAACGGTCACGGCTCAGAAGAGGCTGAACCCGAGGGAGAGGAAGAACCACGGAGGAGAACAATCGGAGGATGACTGAAGATACAGACGGGTACCACAGGAAAGAACCGAAGAGGTTCGACAGGAAACAGGATGTTCTGCCTGTGATTGGTTCTTTTTCGTCCAGGGAATACTCTGATTGGATGTGAGCGGTCTGTCTGTGCTCAGCTGGTGGTGTGGCTCCTTTACTTACCCTTTAAGTTGTAAACACAATTTTAAAAAGTTGCTTTCATGTTAAAAACACATGAACACTTGCGTATTTTTGGCCCTAATGGCATTCCAAACGTAAGGAGCAAGAGCATTAGAAAGGAGGGCAACATAAAAAATGTTTTTATGCTAGACGTCGTAAAATATGATGAAAATCCTGTCATAACACCATGTTCTGAACAATAAAAAAAAAGTACAACAAGCCTATAGTGACAAAATTCACCACTTTTACCACCCGCTCAATTAAAAAGTCAAGTAAAAAATGGCAGTTTGAAAATCAGGATTCCATAAAAATAATGCCAAAGTCCAATTTAAGCATTTTTACACAATTTTAAGACCAACCTTCTGAACTGTGAAAAAAATAAATAAATCATGCTTTTTCTGAGCATTGAACACTGTTTTTATATCTGAAGGTGTACTGCAAAACAATAGTGCCAAAAATTACCACTTTAGCTGCCAAATGTGTGGCTAAAAACATACATAGAAAACACAGGACAACGTAAAATATGATAAAAATCTCATCAAAACGACAAAAAAAGCAGCAATTACTTATTCAATTGATCCATTGAGCACTGTCACATGTAAAAAGAGGCGTTCAATGCTCATAAAAATTAAATTAAAGTAATTAACTTTAATAAATCCACCGTTCAGAATGTGGTCACAATATTTTATGGCCTGAACTTAGAAAACAGTTTTTTACCTTCAGTTTTTAACCAACCTTTGGTAAAAGTTGTGACTTGTGGCACCTTTGGCTTCCCAAAGGTGAGCATTAGTTTGTCAGAGTTTAACGATCGCCAGAACACACATGGAGTGAGAGTGTGATGTTTAAACGCTCAGCTGAGGGAAAAGCGAGGGTGTTTCAACGAAGAGGCGACGCCCATGCTGTGGTACGGAAAGAAGAAAGGAGCAGAGAAGAGGAAGAGGAAGGATGAGAAGATGGAACCAAAACCAAGAATAGGAGGAGGAAGAGGAAAAAATCAGGCGTGGGAAAGAGAGGAGATCAGTCAAGAGAGGAAAGGAGGAGGCAGAGGAAAGGTGGAGACCGGAAAACAAGGAAGCTTTAGGAGGAGAGCATAAGGGAAGGGAGGAGGTGGAAAAGAGGACAAAAGAAGGAGAAAGTGAGGGAGAGAGAGAGAAGGGACCAGTTACCTGAGCTGAATCCCAGCCCCAGAACCACCAGGCAGGCGAACAGAGCCAGCAGGGCGGCCAGCAGCATGACGGAGAGCAGAACCTCCAGCTGGGTCCGCCGGCCCAGGATGTCCACACCGCCCTTCCTGAAGCCCACCTGGGACACAGAGAGGCGGCTTTACCTGGAGAACACCTGTGCAGTCTACCACGGTGTGCATTGTAGATAGAAAAAGAACGAGGAGTACATTTCTGCGAAAAAAACTCAAAAATGAGAAAAAGAGTTTCAAAAGCCAAAAATGTCCTAGAAAAAAAACTCTCAGAAATATTGATATAAAACTTAAAAAAATATTTTAAAAAAATTGTGGAAATTTCTGAGTTTGAAAAGTTGAAAATTTGCAAGAAAAAACCCTGAAATTTTGAGATCTCAAATTTTCTAGAAAAACAAGAAAATTTATGGAGTTTAAAAAAAAAAAAAAATCTAGAACATTTCTTAGATTGATCTAGAAATTTCTGAATTTTTCAACTTTTCAAACTCAGAAATTTCCAACTTTTTTTCTACATAAATTCTGAGATTCTGGGACACCAACCTGTCCCACCTGATCTCCAGATCCCTTCCTCTGGATTTCCTCTGCAGTCAAACAGATTGGGATCGAGACAAACTGCTGACTGAGCAGAAACCTGCAGGATGTTCTGTTTGGTCCTTTTGGGTCGGGAAGCGTCAGGTTTCTGAGGATTATCTTCTGCTTTCTTTCATCCTGATGGGATTTGTTTATCCCGTTTCTTCTTTCTTTTTTACTTTACCTCCGCTGTTAAAGATGCAGGTGAGCGTGTGCTGTCAGGTTTTAAATAGGCCACGCCCACTCGTTGTGACGTCACAGCTCTGCTCCAGGTGGAGCTCATTTGGATTTTCTCTCCTGCTGCTGATTCCTGTGTTTCTCGTCCCGACTTCAGGAGACGATGGAGTTAAAGCGATTAGAGTCTCTGGGACAGAAAACACTCGGCGCTGTAATCACGCTGATTCGCCTCCACAGACTCATTTCCTGCAGCATTTAGTCAGAGCAGCTTCGGGTTTCTTCAGACTCTTGCTTTTATTCTGGGCCAATTATACAGGAATGTTTTCCTTCCCTCTGACCTCCAGCATAGGCAGAAGCTCTGAACTCAGAATGATTCAGCATTGTGTTGATAACTGACCAAAGTTTTCAGAAAATGATTTTATCTCAAGAGCAACTGGAAAACAGAGTCTGCTGGTCTTAACCCAGTCAAAATTACCAAGTAGAAATCTACCAGGGCTACCATTTATATTTAGTGTTTTTAGTTAATCTAGTTAATCTACAGCTGCCTGGTTTACTGAGGTTAGCTTGACTGATTACAGCTGGGTGTCACTTGGTTTCGCTTAGCTACGATTAGTTTATCTTGGTTTGTTTTTTTATACTTGTATTATTTTAGCTCAGTTTAACTAACTTTTGTCTTGCCTTAATTTAGTTTGACAGGTTTATTTAGGTTTGGTGCAGTTTAACTACAGTTATATTAGTTTAAGTTTAATTTATCCAACCCTAACCCCATAAATTTATCTAACTTTATCTGTATTTAGCTTGTTTTAAATTTACTTTAGTAAGCTAAAATAATCTAATCGGTTTAGCTACCTGAGGTTAGCTTAGCTGATTTTAGCATGGTGTAGCTCAGATTAGTTTATCTTGGCTTACTTTAGCATAAGCATCTTATGAATGTTAGCTTGATTTACCTGTTCATATCAAACCTAAGCTAACATAAGCAAAGATAAGTTATCTTACTTAACCTTTTGTTAGCATAGAGTAGCATAAAGCTATAAAACAGTGAATCTGTCAGCCTGCCATTTTTAGAAAATGACAGAAGCCAACCATTAGTTTTTTAACTTCTATTTTTCCATGAATGTCTATATATTTTGTTTAGTTTGTAGTTTTTGTTAAGCTAACTGGCCGATCTGTCGTAATCACTGTTGACAGCTGATTCAACAATAAGGCACATCTCCAAATGGATCAGGAGGTTTTTATCGGACTGAATAAAAGGTTCCTGTCAAATATTCCACATTTTTCCATTTTAAAAGCTTCTTTAAAATGTTTTGTAGACCACATTGAGTGAAACCCAACTGAGTTAAGAAAAGATTTCAGCTGCAACCAAACACACAAAGAAGCAGCAGCTTGTGTGGAGGATGCCTATAAAACCGAAATTACACAGATTCTACCTAAACCTTTGTTGGGAGAAACTGTGTTTTCATTTAACCGCCTGTTTTCCTGTCAGGATTTATGATTTTCTTCTCTCTCTCACACAGAAAGCGTGTTAGTTTTCATGGCCTGGCAGCACTCCAGGCCCCCTGCTGTTACTCTGTGTTGGTGGCTGTGGCCCCCTGCTGAGAGGCCCCCAGCTGAGGGGCCCCTGCGGAGCTTCCTCCCTGCGAGGCCCCCGTCCGTCCGGTCAGGACTTCACCTGGATGCTCACAGGATCCCCTGCAGCCTGGCTGCTGTTTGTTTGTTTGTGCGGTGCGTTCACTGACCTCCACTCTGTCGGGAGACGAGGCCGCCTCGGCCGGCGTGTCGGAGCCCTCTTCCTCCTCCAGTGTAGCTCGCTTGTAGCTGGACATCTGCAGGGAGACAAACAGATCAGATCAGACTCGGCGCTCCGCTCCGGATCGCGGTTCGGATCGATCCGCTGTCGGTTTGCTTCAGGCGGGAAGCTGGATCGCTCCACTGGGACTCGAACACATCGTCCCAAACAAACACTCTGGATCTCTGGTTCAGTTTCCAGTGCAAATATCTCAGTTTAAATAAGATCAAACCAACTTAAATTAACTTTTCAGCAAGATGTAGAACTTTGTTTTAAGTAAATAGTTCCTTAATATTAATATTTAAAAAGTACTAGTTCTATTGGCAGATTACTTCACCTGGAATACATTATTCCATAAATGGACAAAAATCTGTGGAACCACAACCTTTTCATCAAAATTAATAAATTATTTACTATCCTATATATGTATATATATTAATTGTAGTTTAGTTTTATATTAGAAACCAAACAAACTTGGTAGGATTTTGTGTTTTTGCAGTGTTGTCAGCGTTTCAACTGTTTCATGTCTCATCTACGTTTAAAGGGCAGGTTGTTCCAGGTGAAGCTTTTCGTTTGTCCTCCATTCTTCTTAAAAATGGAACAACTGTAACTCTCACTGCTCAGGCTGGGCAGTAAAAACAAATCTTATTTATTCATAACGATTTTAATTAAAATCAGAGCTCCAGAAAAACAGAAACTTCTCCAGTGAAGCTACAGGAAGCCCCTCAAGCTGAGAGGAAAACACAGAACAGGTCAAATAAAACTGAATCCAAGCTTTTCAAATCAAACAACCCGGCCGCAAGATTTTAGTTTATCTTTATAAGTTCACACAGTTCTTGTAAAAAGTGTCCATCACCTTTTGTTGCTTCCACAAATCAACAAAGCTTGCTTCTTATGACAAAAATGTGTTTCTATTCACCAAGTTGCATTTTGAGTCGGAATACTCCAGTTAAAGATTGATCGATCACTAAATTAACTGATGATTATTTGAATAAGTGATTAATCTGATTAATCGCTCTGAATCAGTCACAACCTGTTTTCTTGTCGGCTATCAGTTTGTTGTTGCTTTCTTGGCTTTTTAACTCTATATGTGAATATTTTAGCCCCGTGTGAAGCTGTGGCGGCGGTGAGCGGCCTTGGAGGCCTCGGCGGCGGCAGCAGCTCGCAGAGCACACTGCTGCAGCAGGTCCTGCAGAGCACACTGCTGCAGCAGGTCCTGCAGAGCACACTGCTGCAGCAGGTCCTGCAGCACAGCTTCCCGTCGGCCTGCAGAGCGTCGGTGTCCTGCAGGAAACAAAAGGTTTCCAACTGTTTCCTTCCTCAGGACCCGCACTGAAACCTGTCTCCCTCTCTCTCTCCTTTTGTGTCGCTCGCCCCGCTGTGTTCTCTTTAATTGATGACGCACGCAGAGTGGGGGGGTCAGCGATCAGGTTGCCAGGAGATGGGAGTGTGTGTTGTCTCTCCCTGTGAAGCCTGATGTCATTGTGTGTGTGTGTGTGTAATTAGATAATGTGTGTGAATCATCTCCATTCAGCTCTAATGGAGTCCTCTGCAGCTTATATAACATCTGTCTGTCTGCTCTTTTGTCCCCTGCCAGCCTCCATACTCTGACCTGAGACAAACACTCAGAGCGAGACGCTTCGTCTTTCAGCCAAACGGCAGGAAAAACCCAAGATCCTGCAGCTCCGAGATGTCGGAACCGGATCCATCAGGTTGTGGTGCTAAACATCTACAGGAACCGAAGCTGGGAAAATGTACAGATCCACCTTCAGAGGAGGAAGAGAGCCATTGGAAAAAAGAAGTCCTTTTAAAATCACAATTCTAACTTTTTATTTCAGAAGACTAAAGTCAAAATCTTGAGTAAATGTGAAAAAGTCAAAACTCAGGAAAAAAAAGTTAAAATTCTGTGGAAAAGTGAGAATTCCCTTTTCTCAGTGACCCTAACCCTCTTCCATATCCATCCACATGTAAACTCTATGTAATATCACTAATAACGATCATTAATAAAATCTGACCTAAGTGGAGATTTGAGAATCCTTCTTATCTGCGTTTACGTGTCTACGTTGGAAAGCAGACATGTAGAGGTCCACGTATACAGTCTGCGACAAATAATGCACCACTGCTGATGTCACATATACAACCATTGTTGACTTCCAAACCGGTGAGACCGACTGGGAAGAAGCAATGGCGGTAGTGGACGATATTCACAGAGAAAAACACACTAATGTCTTGGATGATCTCCGACTTCCACTGGACTCCTTGGTGGTTTGGTTGAGCAACGTGACAACACGCAGCACACCAACCCGTTTCACTCACCACCACTCAGTCAGATGGGAAATCTCACAAAACTCCTCAAGATCAAACGTGAGTTCAGCGTAAACAAACATGGCCGCCCATGGTGACAATCAGTGGACAACAATACAAAGAGATCTTGGATGATCTCCAACTTCCACTGGACTCCCTGGTTCGCCATGGCAGTTGGTTTGTCTTTTTTGTGTTTTGGATTGTCGTCCATGTTTCCGTCTCGCCATCTGATTGGCTACGCATCACATTCAACAGGCTGCATTCTCGTTTGACCTTGAGGGAACAATACATGCTGCAATATTGGACCAACGTGTTGAATATTCCTGATTTTAGATCAGAGCGGTCCCGACATCTTTCCTAGCAGACCAGATCACTCTGAACACACGGCAGGAAGATCTAAGATCATCTCTTGAACAGAGTGAATGAAGTTGTTTTTGCCAGTTTATTCATGGCGTTTACTTGTTTGAGTCGAGCTAATTAGTCTGTGAATGTAAGAGACCTGGTTGGGCTTCATAGATTTATAAAAGTTTGAAACAGCTAGCTTAGAAACCGGGTTCAGGTTATCCCAGCACCACGCTAAGTCATCAACATCTCTGTTGCTTTATGACATTAGCCTAAATGCTATGTGCGGTAAGAGATGTTAAAGGAAAATACGTAAACAAAGCAGTAATGCTTACAGCTTAGCTAGCGTCACGACACGTTCCCCAACGTGTTGTGTAACTCCCACTGACACAGGCTGGTTTCCCCAAACTGGCAGAAATGGGCACCAAAGTTCAAAGGTATCCGAACTCGAACCAGTTCAAGAATGAGTTTGTTTAGTGGAAATGTACGGAAGCCTTTAACTACCAGATACAGGAGCAGTATGTCATTATAACTAGATTTATATCTTTATTTTCCAGCTGTGGCAGTTAAATGCTTCCATAGAAACACGCTGAGAGTGCTTGGCCAACATCAGTGTCTGACCTCAGAATTGGACAGAAACTCCTCTAAAACCATGTCAGCATCCCAGAGGAGATGAAGCTGTTCACATGTGTGTGAAGGCATACGAGCAAATGGTTCTGGTTCTGTGTCTAACAGTGGATCTGAAGAGAAGCTGTGATCAGAACCGGTTCTGAAGTTGCAGCTGAATGGTTCCCGCGCTGCTCTCTGGCTCTGTTGGGAAATATTTTTCTCTCATGGAGATGAGTTTTAATATCATCACCAGAAGCAGACGAAGCTTGATTAGATTGAGTTTATTAGCGACAGTCATGGGTTTATATGTCCCTGCTGCCCCTCCGGTTCTGATGAAACCGGTCCCAGTTGGTCAGTAAGTGTTCGGTTCATTTCCTGAACCTGCAGGCAGAGACTCGTTGAGCCGGTGGAGTCGGCGCCTGAACGGGCCCGACAGGTTGTTCCGGTAAGCTCCGCAGGTTCCTCTGCTCTCAACGTGTCGCCGAGCACCGATGCAGGAAGTTTCATTTCCTGCTGGGGACAACGGCTTTAATTAGCAGAAACTCCAGGGAGCGCCGCATCTGAGAGGAACGCATTAACCTTCTGACCCGACGGGCCTCAGGAGGGAGTTAAAGCTCCTCCTGGGGGTGGGGGGGGCACAGCAGCCAGAAAGTATTCCTACCCTCTCTGTGACGCGTTCACCAAACCTCAGAAACCAAAGCTGACCTTCTTTCTGCAGAGAATGAGTCAGACAAGCACAGAGAAAGTTTCCAAACCCTGAACTGAACTGTGAAATGGAAGTAAAACAACATTTTTAACGATGTGTAATCTGAAAAGTGTGGCATGCATTTGAATGAAGCTCCTTTTCCTCCTGACACCCCAAAAATAAAAAATCCTGTGTAATTAATTTCTAGTTCACATGGCAAAATAATTTAGCAGATTTTTTCCTAAGGACGCCCCGACCATCGCGGTGCTGTGGAGAAAATCTGAAGATTTTCCTTCTGCTGAACGTGACGTTTAGCGAGAGCTGGGCAATATTTTTTTTCTTGTTTTCTTTTCAAGAAATGTTTTCAAAAAGGTGTTTTATTAATTATTCCTTCTGTGAGTTGAACATGGACTATTAATGTTGGTCTATGATAATGTTTGTTATGAGAATAAAGTTACAACATCTTAATGTCTTAAAATGAAGTGGAAAAAGTCACTTTATGGAGAAAATAATTTAGATATTTAAGTTTTTAGTTTTTGTGTTGGGGTTCTCATAGAATTACTAATTTATTCTTCTAATATTACGGCTTTATTATCATATTAGTATGACTGTATTTTGTAACAAAAACACACAAAACAAACTGTAGTCTGTCTTTAATACTCCATCATAGAATTGACATGAATTCAAAGTCCAAATAAAAATAAGCTGTAAAACATGCTTATAAAGCAAGATGGCCGCCCTGGGCATGATGACATCACTCAGATCTCATTGGGGCAAAAAACACAGATTTTAGAAAAATTAAATGTTTGAAAACCAAAATATGATTAACTGATCAAATTGATTAATCGCCCGGCCAATCAGAAAGTGAGGTGACGGAAACATGGTGGACGTCTTTGTTTTGTTTTTTCCCTGTTAAATATCATCCGACTTCCCAGTCAGCCATTTTGTTTTCCCTGAACTCACGTTTGGAAAATCATCCCAGAATTTTTAAATCTTTCCAGGGATTACAGACATATCACCTGATAATTAAATCCAGCCTGGCTGTCTGAAGGCCTCAGAGGTTCAGAACAACCAGCATCACCACAGTGGTGGCTGCATCATACTGCGGGACAGGGCCAATGGATGGAGCTAAAACCTGTTAGAGGCTGCAAAAAGCCTGAGGCTGGGCTGGAAGTTCGACTTTCAGCAGGACGACCAGCCAGAGACATTATGGGATGGCCTAGTCAAAGTACAGACCTGAATCCAGCTCAGAATATGTGCAGAGGCTTGAAAACAGTTGATCTCAATCCAGTCAGACTCAGCTGGACTCACAGAACGTTCTGATAAAACGACGGGTCATCCCATCTGGTCGAACACAAACAATTAAAGAAAAACCCATTTCTGCTGCTGGGAACGTTTAATGGAAGGAAAAACTCATCATCTCAGTTTGTTTATCCCGTCCTTTGCAGAAGGATCAAAGTGACGCAGTGGGTTTTCTGTCCCTTGAGCTTGTCTGCTCAGGCTGCTGGACAGAACTTCAGCCGACCCAAACGGGTCCAATGAGCAGAACTGGAGAGACCTGATCCAGAAGGTTCTGAAACCAGTCAAAGCACTTCTTATTTGGCTGCTATAAAAATAACCAGAACACACTCATATTTATGTTTTTCTCCCTGAGAAAATGGATTTTTAACTATAGAACCAAATAATAATCTAAAATAATTTTTAAACCGGTTAAAATTAACAACCAGAATCCAGCTGAGTTAGACCTGCACCAACGTCAGGACACTAAATGATAAACAAGCTTGCCGTATTTGGAGCTTTCCTTTAGGGTGGAAATCTTGTTGCCACGAGCAACAAGTCCACCGTTGTTTATCTTTTAAAAACAGATTTTACACCAAAACAACTCTCAGATAGCATGACTAAAATAATTCATCACAACTTTATCGGGGCCCCCAGTACGTTGAGGCCCCCAGTACGTTGAGGCCCCCGGTACGTTGGGTCCCTGGTACGTTGGGGGTCCTGGTACGTTGGGTCCCCCGGTACGTTGGGCCCCCGGTACGTTGGGTCCCCCGGTACGTTGGGGCCCCCGGTACGTTGGGGGTCCCGGTACGTTGAGGCCCCCGGTACGTTGAGGCCCCTGGTACATTAGGGGTCCTGGTACGTTGGGGGTCCCGATACGTTCTGTGTCGTCCATCTTGGACGAGTCTCATCCGCTCCATGACCTGCTGGCCGGAGACCGGAGCAACACAAAGCGCCACAGAAAGTCATTTCTGCCTGTTGTCCAAGTCTGTGCTAATTGATTAAATATTTTTCCGCGCTCATTTATAGGTTATTTATTGATTAATATATTGCATGTGATTGCTTGTTATTTATTTATTTAATTTTTTTTGTTTATATCCAGTCATTTTGAACTATCACTCTTAGGTATATATATATATATATATATATATATATATATATATATATATATATATATATATATATATATATATATATATATATTTTTTTTTTTTTTTTTTTTTTTACAAACTTTGTATTTATTACCTGAGATGGAATAGCTTTCAGCAAATAAGCAATTTCCCCTTAGAGATCAATAAAGTATATTGTATTCTAAACGGCGGTTGCAGGAATATTTACTTTAACAGGCCGTTTCTGCGTCCATGATGGATGGAGATGGCTCTGTTTTCTGCATCGTCTCCGACCGTTTAATGAACTCTCTAAGGAGTTTTATTTCTTCTAGCAAAACAGGATTTTACCATTTTAAGCAAAATTTTCAGCTCCTTTACATCAGAGGTATTCAACATGGGGGTCGCAGATGTACAACCGCAGGCGTTGAGAAATTTTTGTTATTGAGACACTTTTCATGTTTTTCTTTTAAAATTTGATGCTATGTCCTAAAGTACGGACTAGCATAGAAATAAAGTATTTTAGTGTGAAATGAAAACATCCAGCGAGTGAAAATCTGTTCATTGTGTTGAAAGTTAAAAAATATTACAAAATAAAAGTTTTTTCATGACCGTAGGCCTCTTATTAATGTTTGTAATAAAACCATGAAATAATGAAAAGATGTGTTATTTGTATTAAATACACAATCACAACACAGTTTTAAGTTTTAATGCTTGATGCTCCTGGAGTCCCACCTGGCCGAGTGTTGGGACTCCTGGAGTCGTTCTGCATCAGTTACTGCCAACAGCTGTTTTTATTCAGATCAACTTCCTAGGAGGTTCTGGTCCGGTTTGAAACCAGCAAAACTGGTCTGTCTCAGAGTCTCGGTCCAACCTGGAAACCAGCAGCTGGACTTCCTGGAGCTGGACTTCCTGTGGGAATGTCCACCAGAACCAGAACCAGAACCCATTCTGCTGAGGAGACCCTGCAGGAAACCATCCCAGCATCACTTGAGACTCTGCAGAAGAAGGTCAAGCTCTGATCTGACGTAATCTAACTTCTCAGTGACGTCACCAGGAAGGTGATCACAGGCCGGAAGCTCCGCGCTAATCAATCTCAGTGACTGACAGCTGATCAGCATCCTCAGCGCGTGCGCTGTAACGGTCACGCGGACCGGTGAACGCGTGCGTATCTGAGTGTGCGTGTGCGCGCGTGCCGGTGTGCGCGTGTGCGTGTCTCTCACGGTGTTCCGGAGGTCCTGCAGCGCTACGCTCATCCTGGAGCTGCGAGCCGGAGAGCAGCGCGCTACGGCCGGCCCATCCTCCCCGGGCTGTCCGCTGGCTCCGCTGGGTCGGTGTCCGCCGCTGCCGCTGGATCAGAACCGGGACCGGGAACGGGAGCAGAACCGGGACCGGGATCGGGATCAGGACGGGTTTCTGCTCTCTCCTCTCCTCTGCCTCTCCGTGACTCCTCAGACCCCGCCCAACATCCAACCAGCCGCTTCCTCTCACAAACAAACACACCCCGAGACACACGGGGACTGACGTCATCACACGGCCTACGTCACCTCCTCCAGCTCCCACATCTAGTTATCCATCTATCTATTCTGGTTCTGGTGGGTCCTCAGCAGAACCTGAAGTTCTGTTAGTTTTACTCTGGAGCAAAAAGATGTAAAGTGAGATTTATCCTTCATTCTGCTGGTTTTATTACAACCTTATCTACATTTCTTTCATGTTTTTTCCTTTATTTTTAGTTTATTGATTTAATCTTGATTTTATTCCCTTTTTACACCAATTTCATCTTCATTCTGACCTGGACTTTGTCCTAATTTAAACCTTTTTATTTATTCATTTATAATTGAATCCAGACTTTATTCCTGTTTTTATATCCTGATTCTATTTGTATTTTGTGGATTATTCCAATTCGGTCCTGTCTTTATCTGTTTGTTTTCACATGCAAAGTGATTTGTTTTAGTTTTTATTCTGTTGTATTTTTTTCTTGTTTTTATTTTTTATATTCTTGGTTGGAACCTGATTTAATTCAGGTTTTATTCTGATTTTCTCTCGTCTTTTTCGGGTTTTGCTCCATAATTCAGTTTTCTTCCAGTAAGTCCTCATTTATTTGTTTTTAACATTTTCCTCCCTTATTCTGGTATAAATCTATCCTTCTGACTCCATCTTTGTTGATGTGATCATGAGGAGAAAGTTGGGGTTCCTCAGCTGTCAGTGAACCAGAACCCGGTCAGGGCCTTGGACCAGGACCAGAACCAGAACCCGGCCAGGGCCTTGGTAGGGGTTTGAACTTGTCAGGTGCAGTTCCAGCAGCTGATTGTTCTGGTTTGAGTCGAAGGTTCTGCAGAGTTCTGCTCATACCTCTGACCGTGTTTCTGCAGGAAACCACCTGTCCGATGTGTCAGAGCGGCTATTTCCTGCTTCCTACTTCCTGCTTCCCGACACCTGGACAGGTGCGGCTCTGCAGCAGGGAGGAATGCCACGCAGCGGGACGCATAAATATCCTGATTGCACCTGAAGGCATCAGGGGGATTCCGTCAGGAGCCTCTGAGATGACCCAGAAGCATAAACAGTTCTGCCCCCTGCCGGCAGAAAGCTGGAACTGCGCCGACGGAAAACTTCACACTGAGTCTTATAAATATATTTAATGTGATTTAAACTGAATAAAAATATATTTGTCTGATAAAGAGACAATATTTTCTTGGTCATTTTATGTTTCATGTTTGAGCTCCAGAGGAGATTCTGGTGAAAAATATTTAAGGGTTACTGTTAGCAGAGTTAGCTTAAAGCTAAATATTTAGATCCAAGATAAATGTCTGAAACTGAGTGTTTATCTCTCTAGCTAAATATTAAGCTAGTGAGATAAATATTTAGCTTCAAACACAACACTTAGTAAGCAAGTTGAATATTTATTTTGAAGCTAAATATTTAGTCTGCCAACTAAATCAGTTTTTGGTCCTGACCTGCTGATCTGAGCTGATCCAGGAAATCTTTTTCCTGTGACTTATTGGCTGATTAGCTGGGAATCAGTTAAATCTTAGAAACCGAGAACTTTTCCAGTTTGGACCCACAGGTCTGATATTTGGTTTATTTATCAGAACTTTCTGTAGTTTCCGTTCAGTTCTGCTCAGATTGTCCCAAACGGCTGAGGAAAATCCGGAAAAAGACTTGATGGTTCTGATAGTTTCAGAAAACTAAAGTCAGAACAACAGGTCCAAAAGAAAGTGTTGAGTAAAGTGTTGCCTTACAGCTCCCCCTGCTGGTCACAGTCCCACAGCGCAGTCTGAAGGGCAGGAAGCTTCACAGCAGCTTTATTCATCTGAGACGATCCTCCTCACTCCGTTCAGATTCAATGATGCCATTTTAAAAGAATCCATATTGGGTAAGAAGCTAAAAACAAAAGACTATAAAAAATATTAAAATGTTACTGTGCATCATGTTTTCTAACTTTGGACATTATTTTCTTTAATCTTCTGAGTCTGTAAAACCTGATACACCTTTGTTTCTAATTTGATAGAATTCTCTTACTGAGAAGTAAAATAATCTCAAATTAGGAAAATAACTTTCGACTTTAACTCCTCTGAATCCTTTAGTTTGTTCTAAGAAACTTTTAAAAGATTCTGCAGGGTATCTAGGTTCAGCTCTCATTGTCGCTACTGTCCGATACCTCCTTCCTTTCTACAGCCGCTTGCTGGCCTGTCTGCTGGCCTGCACAGCAGTCACCACGTTCCTCCGTTTGCTTCGCCTCTTTATCGGGGCTGAAGCCTCCAACTCCATCACCTCCTCTGCCTCACCTGTCTCTCCCTCCACTCCAGCTCCAAAAACCAACTCCACACTGTTCTGTCCATCTGCCTCCACCTCTCCTTTCTTTCCCTGATCTCCACACACTAAATGCTCCTCATCGCCTCTCACTCCCTCCTGCTCTCCCTACACAGAGTCTCTCTCCCCCACTTCACTTTCACCGTCACCACCACCATTCACCCCATAACCACATAACACTGCGCTCTCATCCTTCTCCACACCTACACTCATTTTCGCACTTTTCACCGCAGACACCTCAACAGTACCTTCCCCCTGCTCCTCGCCAGGTGGGGCTCCGCTGCCACCCCTGCCTCGCCAGGTGGGCTCCCCACCTGCTCAGCAGCAGCTGGCTGCCGGCCCGGCCCTGTCGAGACACATTTTAATAATGTGCCCCTCCTGACCGCAACCAAAACACTTCATATTAGAGGAGTAGCAAACAAGATGTAGTCAAAATCATCCACTCTAACATGAAATCGCAGGTTGAGTTCTTCATCCCGCCGATTCATATCATAAACATTTGTCTCCTCTGGGAGACAAATGTTTTAACGGTACTTTTTCACAGGTGACACCACCTTCCCGTGCCGAGACAGCTCTTTTATCAAAAACTCGTCACTTATGAAAGGAGGCACGTTTGACAAAGTGACCTTAGTTGAAGGTAAAGTCAGCAGCGGCGACACCTGTAAACACACGCCGTTTACCGAAACGCCCACCTCCACCCGCTGTTGAGCCTGCTCCACTTTCTCCACCAACAAGACGACAGCTCCATGCGAGCCGCAGACCTTATGGACCCATGTCCGACCACCTCTCCCACCGCCAAGCAAACTTCCTCCACGCTGCACGGAGAACCGGCGCCCACCTTGACGTCGTTTTTCCGCGTCAGCGTGGAGAAAGTCCCACCACCAACCATCATGGCGTCGTCAGACGCCGGCCAGCCAGGCACACCTGACGGCCACACCCGAACCCAAACAAAAACCCCTTAAAACGTGACAAACTAAACCAAAAACACAACTAAACAATACAAGTAGAAACAGCTCCACCTACTGGACATAATAAACTGACAGTCAAAAGAACAG
Organism: Poecilia mexicana; assembly: GCF_051168715.1. NCBI lineage: Eukaryota > Metazoa > Chordata > Actinopteri > Cyprinodontiformes > Poeciliidae > Poecilia > Poecilia mexicana. The sequence goes on along the minus strand of NW_028263382.1, from coordinate 5,680,313 downwards.
CAATAATGGGTTCATTTTCAAAGACACGTTTTCACAGTTTGAAACTAAATATATAATCAGCATCATGTATTTAGTTCCAAACTAAACATTTAGTTTGCTAATTAAATATTTAACTCAAGGCTACATTTTATAAATATTTAGTCAGTCCGACTGTTGGACTGGTGACTCTGGTTGGTTCTGTAAGCATTAAAATGGCAAACTGTTGGACCTGGTGATGTTTAGTTCTGTTTGGTTCTGTTCCACTGCAGCAGCTGGTTCTGCTTGGTTCTGTTCGCTGGCCACTAACTCAGTAACAAGAGCTTGACCACAACAACCAGCCTTATTTCAGAGTCAAACTGTGAAATATTTTCCTGTTAGTTTCTCGACTTGTCTGAGTTCCTAAAGGCCGTTGGTTCTGTTTCGGTCTCCCGCCATCTTGGTCTCAGCCCAGACCGTCTTAGTATCGACTTGGACTCAATATATTCTGGCCTTGGTCTGGACTCTTCACCCCAACCCACAGTGTCCCTGTTTTCAGCTCCGCAGGTTCTGGACACAACCCACGGCGATGAAGCCTGATGTTCTGCCTCCGGCTCTGAGGCCGGTTTGGGTTCGGTTTGGACCAGAACTCAGCTGAAGTCACTGAGAGGATGAGGATCAGACACACACGCATCATTTTAATGAAACTTCCTGAAATCTGTGGAGCACCAGCAGCTCCTCCCAGCCGCTGCTTCCCAAGGCGGCGGCAGGAGGAACTCGTGAAAGAGCAGCTCTTCATCGTCACCTTGTTGTTCGACAGAAGAAAAGCCGCAGCTGCGTCTCTGAAAGAGACGAAGATGAAAACCTTCGTGGTGGCGGCGTCTCGCTCTCGCAGCTTTTTGTTCTCAGACACGGAGGCAACAGGAAGCTGAATCATCCTCACCTGTCAGAGCGCGCACCGTCTTCTGCAGTTCGACAGAAAAATGTAGAAACACGAACAGCCTGCTGACATCTGAAGGCCGTTTGGACAGAGGAACTGGTGTTTGGACCTTCCAGCCGACATGAGCCTTCTTCAGGCTTCATGGCCACGAACTGATCGAACATCAGCTTCAGGTCTCCTGGTTCTGGTTCTTCACTGCATCTGAACCAGAACCACCACAAATCTGGAGAAAACTTCCAGAAAACTGCAGAACGGCAGAAACACTGAGTTCCTTCAACTTCAGACTAAAATCCTTGTTAGAGTCGATTCTGAGCCACAATAAATGGAAAATCGATCAACATATTTGATGGGTATCAATGATTTTGATGATGTCCCTTGTTTGTTCAGTTGTCGACTGTACGGTGTTTCCTTTTGATTGATTGATTGATTGATTGATTGATTGATTGATTGATTGATTGATTGATTGATTGATTGACTGATTGATTGATTGATCATTCCCTCTGGTTCTGGATTCTGTGCAACTGTTAGCTGGAGAATTATCATTTCTCTTCTTAGTTTAAGGATGGTTAGAGGAAGATAATGACCACTCATAGCTGCTCAACAGAACCAACCTTAAGAGTCCTGACCTGTTTGTAGTGCCACCTGCTGTTGGATTAATGTAACCACAAGTGACACTAAATGTTTTTGTAAAGCCTGGTTCACATCGAAAGGTTTAAAGACTGATAATGAAAAAATGAAAAACCTGATAATAAATAATCCAAGGTGTAACAGGTTTGGTTATTTCATTAAAACTTTTATTTTAATTAAATAAAAGTTTCATTATTTTACTCTTACTTGAGTAAAAATATGTTGAAGTAGTTCTACTCTTACATTAGTAAAGTTTTTGTTTTGTTTTTCTCTGCTAACAGAAACGTCACATATCCCCTACTCCAGAGGTCCCCAAACTGTGAGGCGCGCCCCCTAGAGGGGGCGCCGTGCCATTGCATGAACATGAACGCTGTATGCGCTGGGTTTTTACCTTAGAATGGCCAACTCTCTGTTATTCCTGTCAATTTGATACAGTAGAGGCTTCCACACTTCCCATATATGTCTCCTCTGTCACTTTCATCAGCAGTTAAAACTGTTTAATCCGTTGTTAACATGTGGTAACCTGTTTTTCCGAGCCGCCTTTAAACGCAACATGAGCGCTAAGAGGCTCGCGCTGGGTTTCCACCTGTGAAGGAGACCTGCTGCTGCTGGGCGGAGCTACGTAGGTTTGTGTTAGAATCACGGCAGCAAACCAGCAAAACGCAAAGAACTTTATTTTCATCATTCGAGTCGGAAATAAAAGTTTCATTATTTGTTGATTGTGGATCTGAACCAGCAAAGCAAAGGAAACAAACAGGGGAGGGGCGGAGCTAAACTCAGAGGGGCGGAGCTAAACTCAGAGGGGCGGAGCCAAACACTGTCAGATTCTAACTTTAAGTCTCCTAGTGTTTGTTCCTTCAAGAACCAGAACCTTCCAGAGTGAACAGAACCGCCTTTCAGGTCAAACTGTGGCTCCGCCCACTTTCTATATCACCGGCCTGCAGACCGACCTGAGGGCACAGCGCATTACCCACAATGCACCAGGGTTCAACTTGGATCTGCTGACACGCGATAACGTAACCATAGTGACCAGCTTTGTTTCTGCTGCTGTTCCACTAGTCAGGGCTGACTGATGGCAACTTGACCTTTGACCCCTTCGAGATGGGATGACGTTGTCATGCTGTGTGTGTGTACGTGTGTGTGTGTGTGTGTGCGTGTGTGTGTGTGTGTGTGCGTGTGTGTGTGTGTGTGTGTGAGTATGAGTGAGATGCTTCCTCTTGCTGCTGATTAGTCGTCTTTTTGTTTCCAATGAATCCACTTTTTAAGGTGAAGCGGCATCAGCACCTATTCACACACACACACACACACACACACACACACACACACACACACACACACACACACACACACACACACACACACACACACACACACGTTTAGCTGAAGTGTGTGTGTTCCAGTAAAGCTTTCAGCTATAATTAAAGCTCATCAGCGTTTATTAGAGCGTTTGAAATGCAGCCGTCTGATTGGCTGCTGGGCTCTTTGTGCGTCTGCAGCTGCAGCTTCCTGTTAGCGGGGAAACGCTCGGTGTGTGAAGACACCTGCAGCGCGCCAGCAGCACCACAGGAAGACTTCGGAGTTCAGCTCTGGACTGATTGAGCAGCAGAACCGGCTGTAATCTACTGACACGTTACGAAACGCAACGTTCTGCGTTTTAATTTGTGACATTCGCTCCATGTGTCCACAGCGAGCTTCTCAAACTAAAACTGACTTTTTACATCCAAAATTAGGACACAGTAACAAGGCCAGGCTAAGAAAACCACAAAAATAAAGTCAAAGTACAAAGAACAGTAGAAACTCTGAATATTACAAGAATAAACTCGCAATAATATGCAAAAGAAAAACATAATAATATTAGAATATTATGTGAATAAAGTCAATATAATTAGAATTAACTTGTACGACAAAAAGTCATAATATAAGAATAGTCATAACAAAAATCATAATACAAAAATAAACTCAAAATATTACAAGAATAAAGTAGAATGACATATAATGTCTTAATATTATGAGAATAAAGTTCTGACAGTTCCTGTGAAAAGGTTGAACTCCTGCTACTGGAGGAGGGGCTTAGCGCTGTCAATCACCCTGGTGTATGCTTCTCAGTGTGCTAATGGTGGGACACATCAGACCTTTGCAGATAAACTGAAAATGCGCTGTAAGAGGCGGCTGTGCTAACTAGCCTAGCATCCTGACGGTGTGCTGAGGTGAACCAGCAGAAGTCGAGCTCCATGACGACCTCACAGATTTTCATGTTGCTGTTTGTAACGCCGTCATTTTGCCTTTGTGTCATTCTAATGTAGTATTTTCTGTGTTTTTGTGTTTTTTGCTCGTCACTTTGCTGCTGAATTTTATCACTGAGGAATAATAAATTATATTTATTGGACTTTTGTGTTAATGTTCCGATCATCTTTTCTTGTTTTTGATACAAAATGACTAAATAAAGTGCTTTGTAAAAATAAATAAAGTTGATTTTCTGGATTATTCTACATTATTTTCTCACACATTTCAAATTGATAATAATTATAAACTTCAATACTCTTATAAAGCTGATGAATAATTACTGGTTTTTCCTGCCACATAATGAATCCAAAGGACTTAAAATGTGTGAAGAACTGATTCTTTCTCCTCCAAAGGTGGTTGAGGAGGCAGAACGAGGATTTTAACCGTTTCTCTCTGAGACGCTGCGAATGTTTTATTACAGTGAAACTTTAAATTAATTCTGTTTCCATCGTCTCTCCCTGCAGCATATTTAATTAAAGACACTAACAAGAGGAAAAGCTGAGAGTGAAAAGCTTCAGTGAGATGAAACGTCGTCAAAACTGAGCTTCGTTTATGTTTGTAGAGGAACAGCAGTAATTTGGGTTTTTTAGCATTGGAGATAATTATTAGTCATTAGAGATAAAACGGGGGATTAATCTTTTAAAGTCATATTTGTCCTATTTATTATTTTATAAATCTAACATTGTAAATATTTAGTTTGAGGCTAAATGTTTAGCGAGGAGCTAAAAATGTAGCTCCAAACTAAATATTTAGATCTGAGCTGGCTAATCGTTTAGCTCTACATGCTAATTCAGAGCTAAATGCTTAGCTAATGTGCAAATTAACTTGCTGATAAGTGTGGAGGATGTGGCTTTACTGATAACACTGCAAACATAAAACATCTTACCAAGAAAGATTGGTAATATTTTTTTGTGTAAGTATGAAATAAGACAAAACTGACCAGCAGCTTTTCAGCAAGATAAAAGGAGAAAAAGGTCCAGTTCTGTTATTTCACATATAATAAGACGTTTTATCATGTCATAAACGAAACAATCTGCTAATAAAACCAGAATTTTTTCATTAGTTTGTGAGAATTACTGAGCTCAAATAACCCACTGAAAAGTTTCTTTTAAGGTAGTTTGGTCTTAAAACTACAGTTAACCATTAATATATTTGCACTGGAAACTGAACCAAACCAATACTTGGTAAGATTTTGTGTTTTTTACTGAAAGTTTTTAGCAGCTTTGATTACATTTATCTTCAGCAATTTTATGTAAAACTATTAAATATTTCATGTAGCTCAAGAAATGTTGAAATGCTAAAAGTAAACATATTTGTTTGCTTAATTATAAATGTTTAGGCCACAAAATTCTACCTATGATTGTTTGTTTTTCATCCAATGACTATTTTGATCAGATAAAACCAGCTGTGATTGGCTGGTGGTTCATTTAACTTCAGTTTAATCTGTGAACACAGTCGTTTGAACTTTAAAAACTGAGTGAAAAACACATCAACTGTCTGTTTTTTGGCCCTCCTGGGTTTCCATACATGAGGAGCAGCAGAGCCACTGGAGACGTTTAGAGCAAATGTTTGACATCTAAACTAAAAAACACAAATTATCGTTTGCTTACATACATATATGCTGGAATCAGTCTCACTGCACACAGATTCAGTTTTAGAGAAAAACTGGAGGAAAAAGTGAAGATGTTAAATTATCTTAAGCCAAATAGTTCATTAAATCAGGTTCTGCTGGTTCATTAATCTGGAGGTGGAAGAGATCAGAAAAGTAAAGTTAATTTGGCTGCAGTGTTTAAATGTTTGAATTCGATTTATTTTTTAAATTTGCCTGGAGATGATATTAGTAATAAATTGGCACTAAATAAAGTGAACTGAACTGAATGGTTCCTGTTCAGAGACCGAGGAGCTCAGATCTGATCTGTCATCAGCTCCTGGTTGCCATGGAGACCCCAATGAAGGCCGACCCCGCCCCTCGTCTTCCTCAGCAGACACAGGAGGTTTTCTCAAACAGATTTTATTCAAACCAACAATTAAAAATAGCTTCATGGTGTTTACATTCAGAAAGAATCAGCTCAGAAAGGTCAGAACATTTCACCCAAACTGACCAGGGATCAGTTTCTGTACAGCGTCAGGCAGAGGAGGAGGAGGAGGAAGGCTCAGCAGGACGTGAAGGTCTTCCAGAAGAAGTTCTTGCAGCCCGCCTTCCTCTCCCGGGGGGCCAACAGCGGCCCGCTGCTGGCGGCACGCTCCAGGTCCACGCGGATGTCCTCTGGCTCGCCTTCAGGGAGGCCGAACCCGTCCTCCTCCAGAGCCTCGTTCTCCATCTGCAGGAGGTCGGAGAGGAGCAGCTCCGCCAGCGAGGAGCGAGACGCGTCCTGAGGGACAGAGGACACGGTCACCTGCAGGTTCCTCCAACTTACAGGAAGGAATCAGAAAACGTCCTGCCACCAGGGGGCGCCTGCTCGCACAGCCTCCACTGATTCACCAAAAACATGTTAAAGCTCTGACATTTGGACCCATTGGAACCAAAGGGAAACATTTCCGCTAATTTGCTAATAGCCAAGCTAATTTTTTCGGTTAGCACTTAGCACACTAAGCTTCCTACGTTTATTTCTCATCATAAATCCTAAAGCGTTTTTTACCTGGTAGTTCAGAAAACCTCTGTGGTTTTAGGACTACCAGGTTCAGAGTTTTGGTTACAAATTCTTCAAGTACTTAGACAATTGTTTTTGAACTTTTATTTTGAAGTTCCGTTTCCTGTCCTCATGGGTTTCAGTCCAATATGATTTGAATTGAAGTCAGCACTTTAGCGTTAGCTTCTGCTCAATGCAGTGTCAGTGTAGCGTTTAGCGTTAGCTGAACTAAGGTTATGATTAGCGCCGCGGTGTTAGCACAGCTAGCCTTCCAGCTAGCGATGTCCATCATGGGGATATTGTTATTATTAATTATTCATTGACATGACATCTTCAGTTTAAAAGCCAGAATTTAAACGACGAGAAGTTTACGCTTCAGATCCTGAAAGCTTCAATAACAGCTGGACCTGAACTGATGACACGGAGGTCAGAGTTCAACTTTTAACCTGATTTTCTTCTGGATCTTCACAGGAAAACAGATTCAGTTTTTGTTCTGAAGCTGCAGGTAATGAACAGAATCCTGTTTTCCTCCCAGTTCAGCTCCATTGAACTGGTTCATTCTGGGATAAAACCAGGTAAATAAAATTTGTTTTCCTCAGATGGAGATTTTTAAGACTGAGCCGTTCGCTGATGATTTATTCATTTCATTTTTAGTTCAGTTGGAGATTCTGAGACGAAACGTCGATCAGCCAGAAACCAGCAGCTTTATCTCATTTCATTCATGACAACTCAAATAAAAACACTCATTTAAAACGTTAATTTCAGTTTCTTTTATATTCTTAGTTCTAGTTTTGAACCCAAACCAGGAGTCTGAAACATTTACAGTCTGCCAGATAAATAAAGCTCATTTCAAAACGCAAATGTAAAAGGAAGTTTAAATGTTTGAAACGATGATATTTGTAAATTATTATATATTGAAAATACAATATTTCCAATTCACAATGAAACAAAAAATAGATCTGGAAAAAAATGATTTTAGTTTGATTCTGTTGAAAACATTAACTTCAAAGAGAAACAGCTTAAAAAAACGTTCTTACTGTATTTTAAAAAGTTTTGGATGAAAATAAAGAAACATCATAAAATCTGAATTTCTTCATATTTCACTGAAGCCGTGTTGAAATATTCTTCTCTTCCTCCTGGTTTCAAATAAACTGATGGGATAATTATTCTGCAGCAAATAAGGAGAAGAAATTAAAATCCATATTTTTATGGTAAAATACAGTCAAATATAATAATGAGAATATTATATTTAACATCAATAATCATGATTTTCAACAGCAAATGGGATTTCTTCACATCATTTTAGTCACAAATTAAATAAAAATGTTTCTAAATGTGATTTTAAGGTTCAGATCATATTTTTAAATTTACAAAATGTAAATGTAATAACGCAGATTATTAGTTAATGATTAAACTAATAAAACTAAAAACCGCGAGTTTTTGTCTTAATTTATTGACTTCAGAGAAATAAAGAAACTTTTCCGATGATTAAAATCATTTGTTGCGCAAAATTATTAATCGATTATTCAAACACCGACTTTACTTTTATGACCCGGGATAATTTCAGATTTCTCTGTAACTTTAAACAGAACTTTGGTCCAGTTTAAAGCGCGGTTCTGATCGGTTCCGACCTGTTTGGAGCTGAGCAGCGGGGTTCGGTGCAGCAGCAGGCGGAGTTTGGAGTCTCTCTGTGCGGCGGAGGAGCAGCTGATGGAGGCGCTGAGGGAGAGGAGGAGTAGGAGGAGGCAGCGCAGGCTGAGGGAGGACAACATCTTCATCCGCTGTCTGTCTGTCTGTCTGCGGCGCGGCGGATCTTCTGCCTCCGTCCCGGGAGAGACCGGCTCTTATAGCCCTGCTGGCGTCACCCGATGGACGGAGGGGGTGACTGATGATGATGATGATGGTGATGATGATGTTTCCATCTTTTTAGTGAAATGATCCGTTTTTAAGCTGCTCTTCTTCTGGTTTCCTGCTGATCACTCCGTGGGTTTGTCAACATGAGGCCCGCGGACCCGCAGCAGGACGCTCAGAGACATCCGGGGTTCAGAGTTCAGAGTTCAGGCGTTTTCCTGACTCAGTTTTCTATCAGCTTAGTTTGTGTTTGGGATGTCAGAATATTCTGTACCGCTTTATTGGAAGGGATGTGTTTGCTAGTAACTAGTTACATTTACGTCAGTAACTCTTTTTAAAAAATTACTTTTAGGGATATTTTTATTTTTACTTCAGTAAAATTTCTGGATTAGGTGTTTTGAAACATGCAGCTCTTGTAGCTGAGGATAAATTCGTTCAAACTCAAAAACAAACTGAAAACTTATTGAATGCAGCCAAATCCTTTTTCTACCTCATCTATTTATTACAAAAACTATAAAATCCAACAACCTTATTTGTATGGTTTTGGTTTCAGTTTTATTTTTTTGGCCAATTTAACAAAATGTTTGGACATCCCTCTTCCAGCTGCTCCCATGGCAACCGGAGGTTTGGTAACGTGATTTTTTTTTTACCACCTGTTGAACTCATAAGTCAACTTTCGTTTTCATCTCAGTTATTTTTAGTTACTATTTTATTAATATTTTTGCTAGAAATAAACTTCATATACTTTTAAAACAATCAAGTGGGAAACAAACCACCTGCTGCCACCAAGAACATTTTTCTGGAACATTTTTGGTTTTGAAGTTAGAAGGAAGCGACACAATGAATTCAGAATCTGAAGCGATCTCTAGAAGAATCTCAAACCTGAAAAGTCTTCTGAAATGTAGGAAATGAGAAGAAGAATCTGAGATCCAAACACTCAAGAGAATCTCAAACATCTGGAGAATCTGGAGTGTTGAGAGCATCGGCAGCCATCTTGAAAATATGGGAAGACTGTCATGCAGATTTTAAACAAACACTTGAAATGTTGCAAAAAAAAAAAAAGAAAAACATGAATTAGTCGTGTTTCCATCTGCTAGTTTAGAGAGACTCAACCAGGCGACGCGAAGTGTGATGTCATCAGATGGCTGTGATAAACAGGAAGTAGATGCTGCTAACTAGCATGGAGCAGACATCTCGGGCAAACTGAGACTTTGAGATTCCTCTGTTTGGTGCCTCTGGTAAGGCGCAGAGCCACCGATGGATGGGAACGTTCACTACATCGGAACTTATTCAGCATTTCCATTTCCTTTACCGCATCAAATCTTTTTCGGAAACACCAAAAACCACCTCAAACGAGCGTAAAACTTTTTCCAGAAGCTGAGGAAGTTATTTTGAATTTTGTTGTTCATTCGACCTTTTTAATGCGACTTCGATGGAAACACAACTAATGTCATCCGAAGAATCTAGAACCAGAACATCCAGATTGTTTCAGCTGAAGCATCAGGAGCAAAAACAATATTTAAGGTTCCAGATGTTTTTGGATCTTAAGTGTCTTAGAGCTTCTGGAAAGTCCAGAAACATCTGGGGCACCAGGGAGTTTAGAGAATCTGAATAGTGTGGCAGATCTGAGGGCAAGAGGCTCCTCATTAGGGAAACATTTCATGCAGTTTTTAGAGTCCTGATGGTTTTCAGTTCACTGAATAAATCAGAGCTGAGTCTAAACTCAGTTTTCTGTAACTGGGCCGTCTGAAGCCGTCGGTACCAAACCAGTCAAACAGAAATCATGTTGCAGCATTAATGAGGATTTTTGACTCTTCCTGCAGAGATGATCAAATTTTCACCCATTTTGAGGCTTAAACTGTTTGAGGACCCAGAGATAAACGTCATGCGTTCAGTGAAGCGTAGAATCTGCTCTTAGTCATTAGTTCCTCCTCTTCCTCCTGGTTCCCAGTTGGGTCCGTCACAGCGAGCCGCTGGCCACGCCGGCCTGTAATGGTCCAGTTGCCTGCAGGTTTGTCATTAACTCGCTGATGCACAAACACTCACAGCTGAATGCTTATTAAACGCTGCAGACACTTATTGTTTCTCCTGATTAAATCCTCCTCCACACAAATATATGAGCTGCTGTCTGGCTGCTTGTGTTTGTAGGACAGATGAAGGAAGAACCGGGAACATCGCTGAGCCTTTACTTCCTGTCTGTAAGAACAACTCCTTGTTTCATATAATTAGCTTCATGGTTTCTCTTAATATCCACTTCAAGTTCCAGGTGTTAATTTGTCTCATTATTCCTGAAAAAGCATCTAACAATGTTTTCTCTTCCTTCAGTCCAGTCGACAGTTCTACTCCATCATCTGCTCCACCTCCAGCTGCTGTGGCTCTGAGTCAGACCAACCTGTTCCCCTCCTGGCCTGTGGGGGCGCTGCACCAAGAAACACTGAAGGAAACAACACGAAAACCTCTGAAGACGCTGAGAGCAACTTCCTTCTTCACCAGATGGAAACAAGATGGAGGCGTCAGATTTTAGCAGTTGGAGGATTTCTCTTTAGGCTAAAGACCAGGAGCCATTTCTGCTGCTAGCGCTAGGCTAGCATGTTAGCTTTGGTTGGATTTACCCAGAACGCCCTCTGCTGTAGTCCACTTCCTGCTTTTGGAGCGGCCTCTGGTCCGCTTAGCATTCACATTTGCTTTCATGTTCACTTCAGCTTGCCCCAGACCGAGGTTTGTCGGCGGACCAGAGCTCGATTAGCGTTCACACCTCATCGTCCGAACCGGATTTTCTAGGTGAACACACTGGAGTTGGATTAAGCCAAACTGAACTGGGCTGGTGGGAATGAATGATGAACCCTTAATGTGTCCATAAGCAGAGACTATTCATCATTATCACACATTGTAAAACATGACACTGACTTGAGTTCAGATTATCAGGTCTTAAATTTAGGCGTCATCTGCATAACAACTGACCTTTTGGTTAAACAACATTAGAGAGTCCAAGATGGAGCCTGGGGGAACACCATGGTTTGAGATTCTTGATCCAGAATAAAAACTGAATACCTGTTACTCAAGAATAATTAAAACAGTTAAAGAATCTGGTTTATACCCACAAAGTCTCACTTTCACTTTTGGTGACCTTTTTGGTAAAGGTCACCAAAACCTGATCCCTGCTTACGGGCTCTGACTGCTTGGAAAATACCAAAATCGTTTCTAATTGTCGCAGGTCACACCATTCTGTTCTCAGACTCTTTTTGTCACAACCAGTTTTGACTGAAAAGTGATTTTGTGTTTGGTCAGAATTTTATTGGTTTGTTTTTTCATGTGGAAATTAACCTGTGTGACCTCTGACCTCTACAGAGACCGGCATGTTGGCTGTTGGATGAACAGGGTCATTAAAATGGGAGGTGACATCAGAACACAGATGAAGTGCATATCTGTCGGACCAGAACCTTGAACTCCTTCTCCTCGGTTCTGGTCCGACGCAGCGTCCGGCCGTCCCATGATGCTCTTCTTGTTCCTCATGACCTCCTAACAGCTGTTCCTCTTTCATGAGCGCCGTGTTTATGAACCCAAAGCTAGAACAACGTGGCGCGTTTCTGCAGCAGGGCTCGGCCCGGTGAGTCGGCCCAGTGAGTCTTCTGGACCTTGTAGGCTTCTGCCTGAAGTTGTTGGCTTTCTTTGAAAATCTCGGCGTTTCTTTTTTTTGCCAGCCTGCCCTGAACTCATCCTGCAGTGCAGGCTGTAATCTTCTTTAATGTGGTAAATCTGTGGGAGCTTCAGTAATGGATCTGTTCCTGCTGCTACAGCAAACACTAATCAAACCTCAGCGCTGCGAGAACAAACATCTCTGCTGTTTGTTTTACTGTGAGCTGATTTATCAGCTTCTATCTGGAAACAACAAACTGAAAAGTCCATCACAGCATACATCAGTGGTCCCCAAACTACGGCCCGCGGGCCGCATCCGGCCCGCCTCCACATTTGGTCCGGCCCCCTGAACAATACCAGAGAGCATTTAGATTTTTTTTATATACCGTATTTTCCAGACTATAAGCCACTTATATGTGGATTTTTCTTCAACCACCAGGGGGCTCTTTAGCAGGAAGTGAATCATTGGAAGTCAAAATTGGAAATAAAAGAAGAAAGCGCCCATTAAAACGGAATTAGGTTTTAACAGGGAATTGAAATTTGAGAATGTTGTTGACCAGTTAAATAGCATTGAGGGGAAAAAGAAGATTTTTCGTTTTTTTTTAAATAATACTGGGATCATTGTGAGAATCTGAGGCATAGATATTAGGATCCAGTAGATGGCAGTAGTGCAACAATAATGGATGCAAGCTGCTGTTGAAATCTAAAGAAGAAGAAGAGAAGAAGAAGAAGAAGAAGAAGAAGAAGAAGAAGAAGAAGAAGAAGAAGGCGCCCATTTTTATTTAGCTCATGCTAGTAGCAACATGAAGGATCAGCACTTTTACTGTTACAGTTACCGTTTGGAAACTACCGTAATCAGTTCTGTTAAATCTAAACTTGGCATCTTTTCTTTTTCAACCGTAATAAATGTGATATTCAATTGACCTGTTATGACTCAGATGTTGGCTGTCCTCTGCTGCTGCTGCATCGCTGTGGAAAACCTGGAGCAGCAGAGATATCTGAGGCTTATATGTGTATGTTTACTGGTTTTTTAAAAACACTTTGGGGTTGTGGCTTATAGTCTGGTGTGGCTTATAGTCCAGAAAATACACTACTTATTTTATAAATAGTGTTATTTCCTGGATTTTTACTGTGAAGAACCCAGAGAGGGTTATTTGATTGTGCTTTCTGGAAAACAATATATTTTTACATTTAGGCTCCTGCAATCGTCACTTTTTCTGTTACAAACTGAATCGGCCCCCAGCAGAGAAGGAAAAAGTTATGTGGCCCTCACAGGAAAAGTTTGGGGACCCCTGGCGTACATCCATCCTGCTGACCTGATTCCAATTTTATACGTCGCAAAAACATGTTGAAACTTGTAATTACACAACAAACAACACAGTTTGTGATTCTTAGTAACAGATATTTGACTCATGGTTTCAGTTTTATAGTTGCTGAGTATTGCTAACTGTTGCTAAATTTTATTTTTATAAAATGCTTGTTAAAAAAAGAGAACATGAAGAAAAGAAATGGAACTGCTGCAAAACAAATGTCAAAATAAGAGCACTAATATGAATGCCAAACTACTTGAAGAATATTTAATAGTTGATAACTAAAACTTCAACACCGATGTCAAACTTTATTCAGCTGAAAACATTAAAGTAAATTAAAAATAAACTTGTGTAGAGGCTAATTGCGCCAAGTATTTTTAAATTTAGCAAAATCACTAAAGTGAAAATTAGTAATAGTAATATAAAGCGCTATTTAACATAGCGCTTTATAATTTATCCTATGAAATCTATTGAGCGGAAGCTAGGTGCGGTAAATGTTGTCAAAGTTAGCAAATTAATAATATTAGTAATATTAGCAGAGCTTATTTTTAGCTTAGTGTTTTATAATTTATCCAGTGAAATGTATTGAGTGGAAGCTAACTGAGGTAAATGTTTTCAAAGTTAGCTAAAATGTTAAGCTAAAACTTAGTTCCCCTATTATCAGCAGAGCTCGTTTTTAGCTCAGATATTTATAATTAATACAGAAAAAAATATTTAGGGTAAGCTAAGTGTGTTAAACATTGTCAAAGTTTGCAAAAACACAAGGGTACCAAATTAAAAATTAGCTCCACTAGTGGCGCATTAGCGGATTAGCAGAATCGAGCCGAAACACAACAGCCTTTCCTTCTCGCCAACATCAGTGAATTCTGTGAACTTTCATGTTTTGTGTGGACTCCATTTTCTTTCACATGCCCCCCAACGTCCCTTAGAGCTGCAGGAACGTTAAACTCCAACAGGAGAACACACCGTCCTCACCTGGTAACCATGGCGACATGTCTGGTTTCCCAGCAACGTCCTGAATCTGCCTGCAGCCGTGTCGGGAAGATAACCGCAGCGGACACGTCGAGCTTCACGCCCGTCCCGCCCTGTTACTGCGGGAAATGGCAGCCTCCAGTTCTGGCAGCTGATTGGTTCAGGCTGCCAGTGAGTCAGACCGCAGGAGAGGATCGTTACTCGTCTGCTCCGACCTGCTGTAGATCTTCAACAATAAGGTTCCATTTTTTATCTTCTCTTAAAATAAACACAAATGCAAACGCTCACATGTAAAACTAGCAGATTTAACATAGCTACTTAACACTGTGTTGTGTATAAACACCAAATATTAACATGCATTAATACTACAGAAGCTAAGCTAACGTCTATAGAGCTTTGGAGCGTGACGTCACTGCTCTAGTCAGAGGGTATCAGCGCCATCTTTGTTGCCATCGACAAAAACGACTGTCTCAGATATTTTAGCTATGGCATGAACTTGCTGTGTTATTGGGTGTAATGTCCGATCACATGACAGAAAAGGTAAAAAGATGTTTCACTGTTTTCCTGCTTGGAAACAACGTGAGGAGGCTAAGCCAGTGGTTCTTAACCTTTTTGGAGGTACCGAACCCACCAGTTTCATATGCGCATTCACTGAACCCTTCTGTAGTGATAAATAAAATATGATTTTTTTTCCAAATTCTAGTTGGGTCACCCCATGATCACTAAGTCTTCTTAAAAGGTAGAGTCTCTGAGAACAGTTCTTCAAAATATAGTCAGTGTTTTCAGCAAAGTTGAGCTGACTGTCCAGGAACGAGCCAAGGTATTTAAAATCTGCCACAGTTTTAACAGGTTGGCCATCGAGAGAAACTGGAACCACTTTAAGGTCTCGTTTAGATCATTTAATTAGCTCTACATTCTTAAGAGAATGAAAAATTAATAATAAATAATAAAGACTTTGCGGTATTCTGATTTAGTAATGTAATTATATTAGTTGTGTTACCACCCCCACGCCACTAGAGGCAGTAGCAACCCCGAAAAGATGCGACTAAGGAGCAGATTAAGTACACCGAAAGCTACAGAATTTGGTAAAAACGGTGAGTTTTGCTGAAGTAATTAAAGACACAAATTCAAATCCATGCTGAGAGTGGAGCTCCTTCAATCAGGGCTCCTCCGCAGCTCTGATTGGCTCAGCAATGTAACGTGATCCTCTGCAGCTAGTGATGGCAAAGCGGGGCGTCATCACGACTTTACACAGTGTGTCTTTACCTCCGCGGCAGAGGCTCCGCCGAATCCCTGAGACTGACTCATCGAACCCCTGGGGTTCGATGGAACCCAGGTTAAGAACTACTGGGCTAAGCTATCGAAGCTAAAGAAAAGAAGATGAATGTCCTGGTGTCAGCGGTGAGACGTCCTGATACACTGCAGAACGTATACAGGTCGCGTTTACCTGCAGGGTGAACGGCTCCGGGAAAAGAATCGGAATTGGGTCACTTCAGGCTGCAGTGTGAACGCAGCCCAAATGAGCTTTTACTGAATTTATGAAAGCATTTTGAAAGATACTGTTTTTGTAACTGATGATCAATTTATTAATTTGAGCCCAAAACAAATCATTTTCTTCCTTTTAATGTGGCAAAATCCTTTTTCTGCTGTTTAAGATAATATAAGGTAAAATATTCCTTTATTAATCCTGCAGTGGGGAAATTTTCATTGTTACAGCAGTACAGAGGACAGAGCAGAACCAATATAAAAATCTATACAAAAAAATACAAGTGAATATAGAAATACTGAAACAGTATTGTATGAAATATAAATAAATAAATTCCAGGTTTATTGCTTGTAGTGGAGAGCAGTGAACTACTGAGAGCAGCAGGTGTTGGACAGTCTGACGGCGGCCGGAAGGAAAGACCTGCAGTACCTTTCCTTCACCCACTTAGGGAGCCGCAGCCGGACACTGAAGGAGCTGCTCAGTGCTGTCAGAGAGGGAGGCATGGGGGGCGGGTACTGCAGCTTAGTCCTCCTGTCTGCCACCACCTCCACTGGGTCAACAGGACACCCCAGGACAGAGCTGGATTTCCTGAGGATCTCGTTCAGTCTCTTCCTGTCAGCAGTGGAGATGCTGCTGCCCCAACAGTCCACTCCGTAGAAGATGGCTGATGCCACCACAGCATCAAAAAGGTCCTGAGAAGAGCCCCCCGCACGCCGAAGGACCTGAGTGTCCCCAGGAGATGCAGTCTGCTCAGTGCTTTCTTGTAGAGGGCAGCTGTGTGGTCAGTCCAGTCCAGCTTGTTGTTAAGGTGAACACCCAGGTACCTGTAGGACCTCATGATCTCAATGTCCGTTCCCTGAATGTTCATTGGCTCAGAGGAGAGTGTTTGGACCTGGGGAAGTCCACCACCAGTTCTTTTGTTTTTGCTGTGTTCATCTCTGCAGACAGTTCCTCTGGCACCGTTCCACAGAGCTCTGAGTCGGTTCTGTTCTCCCCAGCATCTCCATCCTTGATGAGGCTGACGACAGCAGAGAGCTTCTGCAGGTGACAGCTGGCAGAGCTGTACTGGAAGTCAGCAGTGTGGAGGGTGAAGAGGAAGGGGGCAAGGACGGCTCCTTGTGGGGCCCCGAGCTGCAGACGGACAGCCGGGGTCCTCAGACACTGTGGTCGTTTAGTGAGATAATCCAGCATCCAGGTGATGAGGTGGTGGTCCAGACCCGTGTTCTCCAGCTTGTCCTTCAGTATCATGGGCTGGATGGTGTTGACAGCACTTGGGAAATCAAAAAACATGATTCTCACTGTGCTCCCAGTATATCCAGGTGAGAAAGAGAGCCATGTAGACGGTGGATGATGGCATCCTCCACTCCAGTGCCAGGTTGGTGGGCAAACTGAAGTGGGTTTGATGAATAACATCCATTTCTTGCACAAAAACATTAAAATTAGACTTTATTTGTTTAATTTTAGCTTCATTTTCATTTTCTAAATAATCTTGAATCTGACCTTCGTGCTCATAGAGCTGATATTGAGCTGCACCATTTGTCACATTGGGATGCGATAAATACTTTTTTACTATTTTAAAATATAATTTAAACCGTTAGTGAGAGACTTCCTGAGGTTCAGTGAATGCATCATCTTTGGTAAACAGATCTGACATATCCTGGATGTTCATGTCCTCTGATGAAATGAGTCAGAAAATAAAAGCATCAGGTGAAATGATTCTGATTGAGCTCCTAAAGCTGAAGCTTCATCTGAAATTTAAACTCAGGGATGCAGAAGAAATCCGGTTTATTTCCGGCTGCCACTCCGTCTCTGCCCATAATAAACACGTTAATATGTATGAAACGCTCCCTTAATGGGTTCAAAGGTCAAGTCCGAGTGTTGTCGACGGGAGGCTGCGCGTCCAGCCGAGGTCCACAGAGGACCGGCCAATCAGACGCCTCGCCGCGGCCGGCCAATCAGACGCCCGGCTGGAGGCGCCGTGCCCGTCAGTCCGGACTAATCGATGAGCGGAGACTCAGCGGGAGAGTGTCGGTCAAACGCAGACACGCTCACCCGAACCGAGTCACCTCGCCCTCCATGATTAGCCCGTTAGCTCAACGCCATGTGAGCCCCGCTGACGCCCAGCGGGATTCTGGGTAAGGCTGCTTATACAAGACGACGGGGAAAACATGTCGTCACGACGGGATGGAAACAAGGAAGAAGAGACAGAAAATAAAAATAAGAGAACAGAGAAAACAGCAGGAGGCTGCAGAGGAGAAGAACTGACAGAAATCTGGGAAAAGTTATTTTTAGTCACTTCATCAAACAAAATGATGAGGTGACTGGTTCAGAATGGAAAGTTAATTTCTTAAATATTCATATCAATAAAAGAGTCAGAGTGAAAAATCCTGAACAAGATAAACTGATTCATCATGTTTTCATTACTTTTCACTCTGAATGTTTGTTCCAGTTCAGGAACGTCAGAACTTTATGACATTAAAGACCTGATGGTCCAATTGAAACAGTTCTACTGGAACCAGAACTCCACCAGCTGCTGTGGTTCTGAGTCAAACCAACCTGTTCCCCTCCTGGCCTGTGGGGGCGCTGCACCAAGAACCACTGAAGGAAACGATACAAAAACCTCTGAAGACACTGAGAGCAACTTCCTTCTTCACCAGATGGAAACAAGATGGAGGCGTCAGATTTTAGTGTTGGAGGATTTCTCTTTAGGCTAAAGACCAGGAGCCATTTCTGTTGCTAGTGCTAGGCTAACACATTAGCTTTGGTTGGATTTACCCAGAATGCCCTGTGCTGTAGTCCACTTCCTGCTTTTGGAGCGGTCTCCGGTCTGCTTGGCGTTCACATTCAAACCGAACCAGAGTTCACTTTGACCAAACCCAGACCGAGGTTTGGAGGACCAGAGGTCAGAGGTCAGTTAGCGTTCACACCTCAATCCGTTTGTTTTGTCGGGTTAAATCGGCTGAACAGAGCTGAAGAACGGACGGATGTTCTTGTTTCCACAGTTTGCTGAAGCAGGTTGACATCGTCTTGTGTCTCGCGGCTCTTTGACATTTTTCTCTCCTGCGATTCTCATGGAGGCGCCGATGAACGACGAGCCGCGGTTCACATGTTCAGAAATGGAAATGGAGGTTGATGGTTTGGCTTTAGAGCAACAGGAAAAATAAATTAAATTTCTTTGTTTTGGTGAAGTTTTTTATTATTTGTCGTTATTTTCTATCCCTTTGGCAGCACGGTGGATTTGCTGATTCGGTGAGTTTGATTTGTTCTGTTGGTTTCTAAAGACACGAACGTCTTGAGGTCACCGTAACAAAGCCGTGCAGCACCTGTCAGCTCGTCACCGTGGAAACAAAGGGAGGCTGTAACTGAGGAACCACCTGAGAGCCTGAGATAACACACACACACACACACACACACACACTCAGCTGATAACATTTTAATCAGGATTCAATTATTTCCAATTTCTTCCACTTTGCCGTCAAGTTGCTTCCTGTTTATTCATCAGAACTCGTTTCGTCCCATTGGGTTTCTGTCGGATCGCTCGGGAAAATGGTGGTTATGAAGCTCCTTCTGATGGGAAGCAGGAACATTCCGGACACCAACTGGAACGTTCCCAGCAGAAACTGGTTCCCAGATCCAGAATCAGGTTTAGACAGGAGTGAAACGCTCCAGAACCAAACTGATCCGTCGGTTCAGAACGTGTTGGTCTTTACCATGTTGGCTGGTTCTGGTTGTTCCTGTTCTTGTTGCTCCATATTTCCATATTCTTGCTCAGGTGTGTTCAGTCGGGTCAGAGGTCAGATTCTCCTGGGATCTGGACGTTTCCCTCTGACTGAGCAGCAAAGCGCCGTTTGAAAAGTCACTGTGAAAAATTAACAGGAATAATTTGAGTTATTTAGACAAATTCAAGATTCATTTTCCAAATATTCTCAGCATTTTATTCATTAATTTAGAAACGTCACAGTTTCAAGCTAAATATTCACATAGTAAGCCATAACGTAGCTAAATAACTAAATATTTAATTAGCAAGCTAAGTATTTAGCTTAGTAAGTAGCTTGCTGACTAGATATTTAGCTAGCAGCTAAATATTTACTTTGGGGCTAATTAGTTTGCTTACAAACTAAATATTTAGTTAGCAAGCTAATTATTTAGCTCTAAGCTAAGTAATTAGCATTCAAGCTAAATATTTAGCTACAAACTAAATGCGTAGTTTGTAGCTGAAAAGTGAAATTACATGCTGCATATTTAGCTTGTTAGCTTGATAAAAAAAGTTACCTTTCAAACTGAATATTTAGCTGTCAGATAAATAATTAGTTTACAAACTGAATATTTCTTACACATGGCCAAATATTTAGTTAGCTTCGGAAAGTAGCTCTAAATATTGAGCTCCTTTCCGATAACGGTCTGTGTAGCAGCATGTCTGAACTTCAGTTGCTGCTCGGGTCTTCGTTGTTTCTTTTCTTCTTTTGCAACTTTTCATCTGCAGGATTCTGATTAAACAACAGATCATTTCTGTGAAAGATGCTGTTCACGTTCTTGGAAAGTTTTTGTCTTTTAATAACAGAAAATGAATGTCATGGTGAAAATTAGTTCCTGAGGATTTCAGAGATTTTGTCACTGAAACATTTTGCTCTCAGCATCAGGATGTGACGGGAACGGTTCGTTCTGTTGGATTTATTACCTGCATGTTTGACGTCTGAATGCGATCGGACCTTTTTAAACGAGATGAAAAGCTTTGGACAGAAAAACACCTGCAGTCTGATTTCATGTCAGCTTTTAGAAAACAGTGACAGACTCACAACGAGCGAAGGACGGCGCAGTGGGTTGGATGCCTGTCAGGAGATGAAATCATGTGGAGGAGGAAAAACGTTGCTTTAGAAAAACAGAAACTCGGTTTTTCATTCCAGACGTAAAAAGGCAGCGACAAGCTGTGACTCAAACATTTCTGTTGTGGAAAATAATCCCCAAGTTTCTCCCGATTAATCTCATCTCTCAGTCGACGTTTTGAATTGAAATTGTTGCTCAGGTGTTTTTATGACCCCTGACCTCCATTTTATCTGTAAAGCTCTCAAAAGGTAAAACGACCAACCAACCAATGAAAAGAGAGCCAGGTGAGGAGCGAACCAGGTGGCGGAACAGAAAGTTCAGAACTGAACCAGTAACCCGGTTTCAGGGAAAAAACCCTTGGACTGGTCCACCGCCTGGGGATTGGCTGCTCAGTGACCAATCAGAGACAGAAAATAAACAAACACAAACAGTTAGCAAGGAAGCAGAAATCTGTTCATCAACAGGGACACAATTCTGCTGATAAGCTGATAGTGGAGCTAATTTTTTTGTTTAGTGCTTTTGAAAACATTTAGCGCGCTTAGCTTCCTCTAAATGAATTCTTTGGCATGAATTCTGAAACACTAAGCTAAACATTAGCTCTGCTAATATTAGCTTAGCACCTTTCCAAACTGTGAAAATGTTTAACATATTTGCCATCACCTAAATACATTTCTCCTGATAAATTCTGAAGCGCTAAAAATTAGCTGAGCTAGTAATAGCAGAGCTAATTTTTAACACTTCTGCTAACTTTGCAAACCTTTGGTGCACTTAGCTTCCATTAAGTACATTTTGGTGGATAAACGCTAACTGCTTATTAATTTGGATGTTTTGTAAACTTTCAGTTGAATAAAGTTTGTGTTTTGATTATTGGCTGTTAAAAACTCTTCATGTAGTCACACATTTATTTACGCTCTTATTTTGAAGTAGGTGAAGTTCCATTTCCTCCTCACATTCAAACTTTCAGGAACAAATAAAACTGACAGTAGAGAACAAGATGTGAACATAAAAACATCATCGTTATAGAACATGTACATTATAACGTCAACATTAAATGCTTACAGATTTTATGGTCTTTATTTTATACAGTCATAAATAACTGAAGATGAGAAAATCGAGAAATTACTATTTTATTTATGAAGCACTTTAAAACATCAACAGTTGTGACAACCTGCTTTACAAACATTTAAAATATGAAAAGGACAAAAGACATTAAAACCAATAAAATTAGCTTTTTGTTGCAGATGTTTGAAGGTGTGAATATGACAGTTAACATGTTAATGTTGAAGCTTTAGCATTAGCTTGAGCTAGATACCTTGTTGGTGTAGCGCTTTAATTTTAGTGGAGCTAATGTTTGTGATTAGCGCTTCAGGGCTACTACTTTTGTAGCTCCGTAAGCCAGTGGAGGAGCTGTTAGCTAGTTAAGCTGAACATGTTCAAACCCCTGGAGGGGGTTTCTGCGCAAAGCTGCATGTTCTCTGTGTGTGGATGGGTTCATGGGTTCTCTGGTTACTCCAGTGGAGCCTGTTGGATTAGTCAGCGATCTGTCCGGGGTCGCCATCACTTTGGCAAACAAAGCAGCTGATGACGCTCAGATGCTTCCGTAATGACAGCCGCCTGAATCCACAACCCCCCCTGCTAGCACCACCCCCAAACTGCTACCAACCCCCAGTGCTAACATCCCTCCTTGTTAGCTAAACCCACTTAGCGCCCTGAGTGTTTGCAGATCTCCAGTCGTTTGAACTCAGTGTTTGCTCTCTCTCTCTGTTCTCCATTAAAGGTTAATGAAACTCGACCCTCTTACTGTTCAAACAGGAAAACCTGCTGGTGTTTCCACACAAACACTCCCAGTGCTCCCAGTGCTGCAGCAGCATTTCTGGCTTAAAGGGCCAGTATCATGTAAAATCTACTTTAAGCTTTACATCATGTTATAATGTTATTGTTGTTGAGAAATCCTTTAATCTCCATGGCAACCATTCAGCTGGGTGGACGTAGCCCCGCCTTGAAGGTGCAGCTCCTCCCCCACTCAGCTCCTCCAGACTAGCCAGCAGCAATTAGCAACCAGCTGAATTCATTATAGCAGCTGCTGCTCAGAGCAACGCAGGTAAAAACGTTAAAGGGTTAATAGAGGAGCCATGTTGGGACGACTTCCTGGAGGCGGAGCTTCAGGAAGAGTAGGAGTTTTTAAAGAGACAGAGGTCAAATGTCAAAGACGTAAATTACAAAATTTTATTTCTTTAAGTCATATTTGATATATAAAGCATTTCAATAGTAACTGCAATCAGCAGAGTTCCCTGATAATTCCATAAAATGATTCTGTGGCCAGAAAACGTGATGCCCCTTTGACCCCTGACCTGGTTTTGGTTCAGATTAAAGGAGGCGGAGCCACCAAACTGATTGACTTCGTTCTTTATTGGACAATTACAATAATTACTCAGGCAAGACTGCTGATTGGTCGGTTCAGCCGCCCCTGGAGGTGATTGGTCGTTTGGTCCCAGGGGGTGTGGCCTCAGCTGGGAACACAGGAACAGGAACCGGTTAGAAACAAGGCTCACAGGACGTTAGCGTGGCTTCAACAGGAAGTCAGTTACCTGCTTCCTGCTTCAACAGGAAGTCAGGCCCTTCCAGTAGAAGTTCTTGCAGCCGGCTTTGCGTTCGCGGGCGGTGGTTTCCACGGACCGCTCCAGGTTCAGTCTGGAGTCGGTTCCTCTGGAAGCCGCCTCCGGATCGTCCTGCTGGGCCTCGACCGCCGACCTCGACATCTGGGCCAGCAGGTCCTCCACGGCCCGCTTGGACCAGTCCTGCAGAACCGGACAGAACCAGAACCACGTGGTCAGCTGCAGCCCGACTGGCCAGATCAAACCCAACCGGAATAATTTGAGGAACAGTTGACGTTTGGTTCTGACCAACTGATTGGACCAGAACTTTACGTTCAAACTGAGAAAATATTTTTATCCAAGTTTCAAACACGGAAAGAAAAACAACTGTTACAAACGGGAACAATTAAAGCATCAAAACGCAGTGAAACCTTTCAGACACCAGGGCATTAATCAGGGACGGTTTGAAAACATTAAAGTTTAAAAAAACATTTTTAAATTAACTGTTTTTAAATAATGTTCTGTCTTTTTTATTATAAATGTTGAGACTTAGTTACACATTTAAGTCTGTCATAAATCAGATGTTTTGAATCTCAGTTGAAACTTTTTAATCTCTTCCATCAAAATGCTGCAGATGATGGAAGATTCAGAAGAAGATTTATTTTCAGCCTCAGAATAAATATGAAATATTTGTAATTCATTTTGATCAATAAGCATCATACAGCTTATGAAAATAAATCTACGTTTACAGTCAGTCAGTATTTTACCTACCAAATTTGTTTTGAACACAGAACAGCAGTAATTTAACTTGTTTGATTGAATCTGGGGTTCCTCAGGGTTCGGTTCTTGGGCCTCTAAAGGTTCTGGTCCATTAAGGCAAATTTAAATCTGGATTTGAACATTTAGAGATGAAGGTTTCTAACAGTTCAAACACAAGCAGCCAATCAGAAGCTCCACTGGTTTCTTTAATCCGATTGGTGGGAAAGAAGCGGCTGAAACCAGTAAGCAACTGGAACTGGAACCAGTAACAGGAACTGGAACCAGTAACAGGAACTGGAACCAGTAACAGGAACTGGAACCAGTAACTGGAACTGGAACCAGTAACAGGAACTGGAACCAGTAACAGGAAAATGTCCCCAGTTTTATAAAAACTGAGCTGATTCTCATCCTGAGGTCAAAGGTGAAGCCAGAGGAGAGTTTTACCTGTGAGAGCAGTCCGGTGCTGCGGGCTCGCTGCAGCAGCCGGTGGTGACGCAGCTCCAGGTCCAGGTCCAGGTTCTGGTTCTGGTAGGGGTCCTGGTCTCTGTCGGCCTGAGACGAAACGCCCAGACTGAGCGCGGCCAGCGCAGCGAGGACCAAGATGGTGGGACAGCGAGCGTGATGCATACCTGCAGGAACAGGAGAAGAAGAAGGAGGTGAGAGGAAGAGCTGAGGAAGAGGAGGAGGAGGAGAAGGTCCTACTGGGTTCTGGTCGGGTTTCTCCTGCTGGTCCTGGTGCTGGCTCTGGTTCTGAGCTGCTGGTTCTGCTGCTGCTGCTCTTATGAGGCCTCCCCCCCACCTGAGGGTCACGTGACTCGGTGCGGCTGATTGGCAGCTGCAGGGCGATGAAGGAACGCCGAGTTAAAGTTAAACAGAAGTCCATTAGTCCTCATCCTCTTTAAATGGAGACAATAAAAGCAGGAAGCCATCAGCCGCCGCAGCGCACATCTCCACAAAGACAACGGCAGAATGTGGGGATTAACGGAGCGTTCAGAGGATTAGCAGACTTCATTAGCCCTCACAGATATCTCCATTAAACACGGCGCAGAGCCGCCCACTCCACTCCACACAAACACTTCAGAGGCTTCCAGGCGACTTCACGCCGCTGCAAAACCTTCTGCTGGAAGTGACATCAGGGAATCCCACACTTCCTGCTGCTGCGCCGCCGGATCGGGACTCACCAAGAGACAAACCAAGAGATTTAAATGAGCTAACGCTTCAAAACACAACCGACTTTACATGGAATCAAAGGTTAAATGAAAGAGATTCAGAGTCTGAAGACTGAAAGTCTGATTCCTCTGCAGATTCAGATCTTCAGGATCAAACTGGAACTGGGATCCTGGAATGGGAAGCTGAGGTCACCAGTTAGAAATAATTTAGTTGATTCAGTCAGGAAGCAAATCATTTTTCAGTTTCATATTTACACCATGTCATTCATTCATTCATTCATTCATTCATTCATTCATTGAAATGAAATGAAATTTATTCGAACATGATACAAATATAAAAATAAAATAGTGCACAGTAACAAGAAGTGCATAAAAAAGAAGAGAAAATACAGGTTTTTTGTTTCAGTTAATATATCATGCTCAAAATGGGGTAGGAAGAAGTGAGAACTTATAAACTCCTACCCCTAAACACTTGAAACTTTATTCATTCATTCATTCATTCATTCATCTATAAATGTTAAAATGTTTGTTTTAAATTATAATCAGCTTAACATTTAGTCTGAAGCTTAATGCTTATCAAGCAAAATATTGTTAAACTAAATATGTCCTTCCAAAATAAACATTTATAAATATTTAGTTTGCAACATAAAATGTACCAAGCCGAGAGCTAATTAAATATTTAGTTTATCTCAGAACTAAATATTTAGTTTGGAGCTAAACTTAATGCAAAGTTAAATATTTAGGCTACTTCTTAATATTTTGTTTTAAAACTAAATATATTTGAAACTTTATAAATGAATAAGAACATTAAATATATGACTATAAAAATGAAGCTCCAGTTTTCCCTGCTGTCCTTTAAGAACCTCACCTTTAAGATGTCTGCAGGAGAAACGTCCTTCACCAAATGATGTCAATCAAATACCAAATTATTAAACTGTTGCCAAGAAACTTAAATTAGAATAAACTTGTCAGAGGAAATCCATCAGATTTTTCTGATTATTTTTGCAGCAGAAACCAGCTGATTGTTGAGTTAAATCCTTCAGTCGTCATGCAGCAGGTTTTCTGTGTTCTGCTAACAGTTAGCATCGCCCTGCCCTCTGTGAATATAAAGGCAGTGGCACCATCATGCTGTGGGGATGAGTTTGTCCAGCAGGATCAGGGAAGCTGGTCAGAGTTGACAAGAAAACAACGGATGGTTTAGATCAAAGCAGACTCATGGGTTAGAGTGGCCTAGTCAAAGTCCGGGTCTTAATCCAGCCGAACTCTGTGGTAAAACCTGAAAACTGATGTTATCAGATTTTCTCCATCCAGTCTGAGGTTGAGCTGTTTTACAAAGTTTGGAGATGTTATACAAACTTGCAGCGTTCCAACTCAGACAGGCTTCCTGCCGATGCATGCCACACTTTTCAGATTTTTCTTGTGAAAACATTGTGAGCAGTTACCAGCTCTTCATAGATCACATCATGTGGTATAAAGTACGGCCAGTCAGATAATTTCTGTCTGGATGACGAACACTTTACCTTGGTTAAAGTCTAAACGGTTCATGTCCAGCATATGCGTGGTCTGCAACTGGACTATTTTTGTTGATTCTGCAACAATTCAGAAAATGAACTCAGTTCAACTGCATCTATTCCAAATGAAAATGAGTTTTAGATTCATTACGGCTGATAACGCTAAGCTAAACTTTTCTGTAGGTTTCATATAAAACGGATCTGTGATCTAAAACTTCTCCTTACCGAGTCTGATTTAAAAAAACAAACAGTTTTTGTTTGAAAACGGATTTTATTGTTTATTGATCGATGACTGAACAGATTCCTGCCAGAGATCGTAAAGTCGTCAAACATTTCTATCTCCAGTGTCTTCATCATCTCTGCTAATAAACAGCACATTAACAGCAGGTGGTTGCCGTGGCGACACATTAGCAGCGAGCTGCCGTCACTAGGGACCCGCTGGCATCAACACACACACACATGCACACACACATATACACACAGACTCACACACACACACACACACACACTCACACACACATTCACACACGCACACACACCCAAACACACACACACACACACACATGCACACACGCACACACACTCACACACACATAAACACACACACACACACACACACACACATGCACACACACACACACACTCACACACATATTCACACACGCACACACACACACACACACACACACACACACACATATACACACGCACACACACCCAAACACACACACACATGCACACACACATGTACACACAGACTCACACACACACACACACACATGCACACACACTCACACACATAAACACACACACACATGCACACACACATATTCACACACTCACACACATATACACACACGCACACACACACAGAGACATGGAAGCTTGATGGGAGAGCGATGACATCACCGCTCCTCGCTGTGATGCGTACAGATGTTTCAGACTCTGAGTCACTCCAACATGCAGATTATTAAAATAATAAAATGTGAAGTTTAATTTGCTGTAAAGAGAAGCAGAAGGAAACTCTGACATTCAGACGAAACCAGAAAGTTTCAGATTCTCCTCGATGAGGCAGAAGCTCCACCAGGTTTTCCGTTTTCTCATCTTGTCACCACAAGAAGGTTAAACAATCAGAAACATCCCGTTTGAAAACCGGCCGGGATTTATTCCTTCAGGGTTGAAACGTTCAGCTGATCCAAAACGCAGCAGAAGCTTTTAATGAGACGAGCAGGCAGCGATGATCAGCCTGTTCATTCATTGGTGAATTATTGATTAATTATTGGTTTGTAATAAACTGTTTTAATTTGTTTTCTTTTTTGTAATGTAAATTTACTAAAGTAAAGCTACTCTAATCTGAAAAGTGTAAAAAAGTTTATTTTTCATTCCCATGTTGGCGTGGTGAGACGTTCAGGTGGATTTGGTTTGTGGCGGCGTCAACAGGGCGATACCCAGAGGAGGGGTGTCCAAGAGTCAAACCAGTTTCATCTTCATGTGACGGTGTTGCTGTTTACGACTCCATGTCCGACACCTGGTGAGGCAGAAAACCGGCTCAGAATGACCAGAAATGGCTCCGCCTTCGGCTAGCATTGGGCTACGTCAACACAGGCGATCTGCACCGACTTTCCCCTGTAGTCACAGCAATCCGATTCCAATGTTTCCACCCCAAAAACATCTGGTCAGTTCCACTTCCAGATGTGGAACCAAGTCCGATCCGGTAGTTTTCAAATTGCAGTCTGAACGGCCATGTTGCATTTTATACGGCTTCAGTTTCTTTTTGTCTGTTTTCTCAAACCATTCATCCATTCATTCATTCATCCATTCATACTTCATCGCTTCCGGTAAAAGTGAAGGCTGCCGTTCATTTTTTAAGGTCTTTTAGTCATTTTGTACTTTACTTTTTACCATGTATTTCAATTTTGTGTTGTTTTTTTTTTATGTTAAATTATGTAAGGTAGCCTGGAGTGTCAAGAAAGGCGCCTACAAATAAAAGGTGTTATTATTATTAAACCTCCAAATGGCTGTTCACCCTGGTTCTGGTTCTGCTGCAGGTTTCTTCCTTTTAACAGGGAGTTTTTCCTCCCCACTGTCGCCCCCTGCTGGTCAGAAGGACTGAATGTTGCAAGCCAAAAGCTGCTCTGCTGGGTTTTTTAGAAAGAAACTTCTTACACTGTACATCCATTTCCTCCAGCCCTGTTTACTCTCTTTACATGAACTCCAGTCTGTTTGCCCATAAAGTCCAGTCCAGTTGGTGAGGTGTGAATGCTAATCAACCTCTGACCTCTGGTCCTCCAAAGCTCAGGCTGGTTTTGGTTGAAGTGAACTCTGTTCCCATTTGATATGTGAACGCCAAGCGGACCGGAGGCCGCTCCAAAAGCAGGAAGTGGACTACAGCGCAGGGCATTCTGGGTAAATACAACCAAAGCTAACGTGCTAGCCTAGCACTAGCAGCACAAATGGCTCCTGGTCTTTAGCCTAAAGAGAAATCCTCCAACACTAAAATCTGACGCCTCCATCTTGTTTCCATCTGGTGAAGAAGGAAGTTGCTCTCAGTGTCTTCAGAGGTTTTGTATCGTTTCCTTCAGTGGTTCTTGGTGCAGCGCCCCCACAGGCCTGGAGGGGAACAGGTTGGTTTGACTCAGAGCCACAGCAGCTGGAGGTGGAGCAGATGATGGAGTTCTGGTTCCAGTAGAACCGGGTCGACCGGACCATCAGCAGGGAAAATAAAACTAATTTACATAACAATCTGAATTTTATGTATGGATATAATTTCTCAGGTGGAAGAAAGTAGACCAGGTGAATATCATAGAAGACGATTGATGGAGCAGTTTTAATAAAACAAAGAGAAATAAGATCAAACACATTTACATGAGGATGAACTGAACCAACAGACAGAAGCCTGAAGCACGGAAACTAAACGTAGAAAACTCTGAAAGTCCAGCAGATCCATCAGATAATTTTACTGCCGTAAGTCAAGAACATTTTTTCAGTTTGCAAGCAGAAAACCTGATCTTTGCTCTGAAAACTTCTGCTCTCTTTCAGATATTTTCTGTCAGAACTTTTGAAGTAGCAATGGTTGCCATAACGACTGGCAGCGTTACTCAGCTTTACATTATGTGGTTTATTTGCAATGTGGTCACAAAGTGAAATGAGTCTGCTCTGCTCTGACTGTTGGTGAAGGTTTGGTGTTGAATGTTTGCCTCAGACTGGCTGCAGTGCTGAGGAAACAGCAGAAGCTGATAGCTGCTATTAGCCGCTTTAGCTGCTCAGGACAGACGGGCTGCAGAGCGCTGTCGCCATAAAAGTCTACAGCAACACAGAATAAGACTTGCTAAATTTATTATTAGCGAAAAATTGATAAACATGGTGGTGATCCCACCCCCACTTCCCTCTGCTCATCCCCTCACTTGGCAGAGTCTCTGTGGGGGGCGGTTTAGCTTTCACTCTTTAAAAAGTCGCAGCATTCTTTCAGAAGAATGGCTGCTGAATTTGATCAGTTTGATGGCTTTTCTAGTAACATCTACCTAGATGGATTGTTCCCTATCTGTAGATGGAGCACAACCACTAGAAGAAAACAAACGCACCCCGAAGCGGCTCCCACCGCCCAGTATAACCATTTCGTTCTATTGGCTGAGACGTTGCTAGGCAACAGTACTTCTTTGCTTTGAGAGAGCAGAAAATAATTGACAAGAGAGCAGCGAGGTTTACAAGTGGAGAGTTAATCCGTGTCCAGAGAAGTTTTGAGCCTGAGGAGAAAATCTGAGTGTGAGCACAAAGATTTGAGAGAGCACAGAGAATATTTGAAAGAGAAGTTTTGAGCGCAAGCATGACAAGTTTTGAGAACAAAGATAAAATCCTGCTTTCAGACTGAAAATGTGTGCTCTCAACTTATGGCAGTGAAATTCCTCCATAGATAATCAGACTAATGAACCATTCTGGACTGAATGAGAGCGTCACGCTGAGGTCAGCCATCTTTAAAGATGATACTTAACATTTCTGTTGGATTTAAAACCTCAGAAACAGCTAATTAGTTTTACAAAAAGGTCACTGTCTACTGGAGAAAACAGAGCTCCATGTTTTCTGCGTGTTCATGTTGAGTCCATAAATGTTTTCTATGCTTTGGGTCCATTTCTGCTTAGATGATAAAACAACAACAAAACATTTAAACATAACATGTTCTGATTCAAATACATTTATGGATTTATCTACAGTTGTAACAGCCACTGTGAGTGAATATATGACAGTGGCAATAATAATAACAATAAAAATGTAATGAATCCCACAGCACATTTCATATCGTCCAACTGCAGACCTGTTTCCAGACTTCCTGTCCTCTCAGCCAATCAGATGTGAGCATGATGTCAGCCACAGACAGTTTGTTGTTGAAAATGTTTGGTTACTTCAGGGAAACAGCACTGAACTGTTTAATGCAACATGTCACCATTTTAAAGTCTGAACCTGAACAGAACCTCAATGACAACATGAAGTAGGCAGAAAACCCTAACAAGGCACCGCATTCATTAAAGTTACGTTCATTAAAGTTACGTTCATTAAAGTTACGTTCATTAAAGCTGCGTTCATTAAAGTTACGTTCATTAAAGCTGTGTTCATTAAAGTTACGTTCATTAAAGCTGCGTTCATTAAAGTTACGTTCATTAAAGCTGTGTTCATTAAAGTTACGTTCATTAAAGCTGCGTTCATTAAAGTTACGTTCATTAAAGCTGTGTTCATTAAAGTTACGTTCATTAAAGTTACGTTCATTAAAGCTGCGTTCATTAAAGCTGCGTTCATTAAAGTTGCGTTCATTAAAGCTGCGTTCATTAAAGTTACGTTCATTAAAGCTGCGTTCATTAAAGTTACGTTCATTAAAGCTGTGTTCATTAAAGTTACGTTCATTAAAGTTACGTTCATTAAAGCTGTGTTCATTAAAGTTACGTTCATTAAAGCTGCGTTCATTAAAGCTGCGTTCATTAAAGTTGCGTTCATTAAAGCTGCGTTCATTAAAGTTACGTTCATTAAAGCTGTGTTCATTAAAGTTACGTTCATTAAAGCTGTGTTCATTAAAGTTACGTTCATTAAAGCTGTGTTCATTAAAGTTACGTTCATTAAAGTTACGTTCATTAAAGTTACGTTCATTAAAGCTGCGTTCATTAAAGCTGCGTTCATTAAAGTTGCGTTCATTAAAGCTGCGTTCATTAAAGTTACGTTCATTAAAGCTGCGTTCATTAAAGCTGCGTTCATTAAAGTTACGTTCATTAAAGTTACGTTCATTAAAGCTGCGTTCATTAAAGCTGCGTTCACACAGCAGGTGACTGCAGTCATATCAGACTTTCCGTCTTTTCACCCCCAATAAAATCCGATCTGTTCCTCTTCTACATGTGGAATTCAATCGTCTCTGATAGTTTTCAAAAGTCGTGTCACATTTTATCCGACTTTTCCATCGTTACCACGTCATAATTCAGCAGCAGAAGAAGCCAGATGGTAAATCTGGACATAAACAATGCCTGAAAATGAAAGCATTGTGAATCAGTGAACTCACTGCTTCATATAACAACTGGTTTCCTACAGAAATTTTCTATAGATCAAATATGACTGAAAATAAATTTTATGTCCGGACTTTGAAATTGGGTCTCTGTCTCTTAAAAAAACTCCTGTTCTGTCTAAAGCTCCGCCACCAGGAAGTCATCCCAACATGGTTCCTCTATTAACCCTTTAACGTTTTTACCAGCGTTGCTCTGAGCAGCAGCTCTGCAGGTCCACCAGCTGTTTGCTAATTGCTGCTGGCTAGTCTGAAGGAGCTGAGTGGGGGAGGAGCTGTGTCTTGAGGCGGGGCTAGGTCCGTCCAGGGGTTCTGCAGTTGAATGGTTGCCATGGAGATTAAAGGATTTCTCAAACATTAAAGAATCAAAGCAACACTCCAGGTTTGTTTTTCATGAGGGAATAAAATTATGACATGACAGAAAGATTTAAAAAAATTAGATTTTATATGATATTGCCTCTTTAAGAACCATCCATGCATGGTGGCGGCCATCTTTAGTGCCAAACACAGAACGCTACTGGGTAGCGGCTACGTTGTTCTTTGGGGTCGGAGAACATTCAACCAGAAATCTGATCACATTTAATTAGTAAAATGAACGACAACAGAAAAAAAAAAATCAGATTTCAGCTAAAAAAATCTAAACCTGATGTGTGAATGTAGCTTTAGTCTGGAAAAAGTTCCATTAAAACCCCAAAACAGCAGCAAATCTCACAGAAAACAGCCAGACATGGTGGTGGCAGTATGATGCTCTGGGCCTGGACCTGGACTTTCTATCAACCAAGAGGTCCCAAAATGTTCAACCAGTTTGTGACTTTAGGCTAGCTTGGTGCTGCAGCAGAGACCAGCCGGCCTCTGATTGGCCAATGTGGTTAGCTCCAGGCTGGTCTGATTGGCTGATGTGGTTAGCTCCAGGCTGGTCTCTGATTGGCTGATGTGGTTAGCTCCAGGCTGGTCTCTGATTGGCTGATGTGGTTAGCTCCAGGCTGGTCTCTGATTGGCTGATGTGGTTAGCTCCAGGCTGGTCTCTGATTGGCTGATGTGGTTAGCTCCAGGCTGGTCTCTGATTGGCTGATGTGGTTAGCTCCAGGCTGGTCTCTGATTGGCTGATGTGGTTAGCTCCAGGCTGGTCTCTGATTGGCTGATGTGGTTAGCTCCAGGCTGGTCTCTGATTGGCTGATGTGGTTAGCTCCAGGCTGGTCTCTGATTGGCTGATGTGGTTAGCTCCAGGCTGGTCTCTGATTGGCTGATGTGGTTAGCTCCAGGCTGGTCTCTGATTGGCTGATGTGGTTAGCTCCAGGCTGGTCTCTGATTGGCTGATGTGGTTAGCTCCAGGCTGGTCTCTGATTGGCTGATGTGGTTAGCTCCAGGCTGGTCTCTGATTGGCTGATGTGGTTAGCTTCAGGCTGGTCTCTGATTGGCTGATGTGGTTAGCTTCAGGCTGGTCTCTGATTGGCTGATGTGGTTAGCTTCAGGCCGCTCTCTGCTGCCTCTCCATAAACTAAACTCTCATCCTGAAGTTTTCTCAGGTTAGGTCTCACATTAAAAGTTGCTGATAAGAAACATGACACAAACCCAACAGGAGGAGTTTGTGAACCGGCTGCAGCTCTTCACCAACCTGGCAACGCAACGTCTTCCTGCTCAGAACCAAACGTCACCGCAGCGGCGCCATAACCGGTTCTGGTTCTGCTCATGTCTGACTGCCTCAGAGGACAGGAGTACTGGGGGACAGATGTGCTGTTGGACCGACCTGTCCTCTGACCCTCAGAGGTCAAAGGTCACATCTGCATGGTCTTCATGCAGACTCTGCAGCGGCTGATGTTGTCTGGGTTGTTCCCTGGAAGGATCCAGCTGCTGGGCCTCCTGCAGATCCAAACAGAATCAGACCTCAGGTGCTGGTTCCACAGAGAATGCTGCCACCTGCTGGCCTTCAGGGAAACTGCAGGCTGAAAGGTTTCAGTGCGGCTGACGGTGTATCTGAATGTTTATTCATTTAAACTCGGCTCAGTTCTGGAGCTTCTGAGTCTCTCCTGGTCGTTTGGGTCCGACTGAAGCAGCTGACCTGTTTTTATGGATTATTAATATTATTTATTCCTAATTTTACCTCAGGTTATTTATTTCAGTAATATAGCTGCACATACAGTTTGGTTTTAATTTGATTTGAAAGTATTTTATTAATTGTTTTTCAGTTAGTGGAGAAGAATGTCTTTGTTCAAAATGCTGCTGCCAAGTTTTACACACGACTCCGACGATGCAGCTCACCGCCGGATTATTTTAGAGAGCAACTTAAGAATATTCTCTGAACACAGACGTCCTGGTAGGTCATGAAATCTGATTTTTATTAACTTATCTTGGGTTTTATACACTGTTGACTCTTTTGAAATGTTTTG
Source organism: Poecilia mexicana (assembly GCF_051168715.1). Lineage (NCBI taxonomy): Eukaryota > Metazoa > Chordata > Actinopteri > Cyprinodontiformes > Poeciliidae > Poecilia > Poecilia mexicana. Next base: position 5,645,843 of record NW_028263382.1, on the reverse strand, counting down.
TGATTTTAAACTTTAAAAATAAAGTTTGACTAACTTACTTATGAAATGTCAGGGTTAGAGATGAATGACTTTGTACTTCATCCTTATGTCACAGTAAACCCAGGTATGTGGCTTTACACCTCGATTCATTAACAGCTGAAGCATTTGCTTTGATCTTCTGAACATAAACGGTTCGTTTGATGGGAGAAGAAACCAACACCTGTCAGATTATTAGCAGTGATTTATGCATCATTACGCGCCACTCTGATGATGTCGTGTTAAACCTGCGAGTCTGAGGACAACAGCGAGTCGTGTAGCGGTTAGCATGTTGTCAGCAGGTGAATGGAGGTTTACCTGAACATGTTGTCAGGGTCCAGAGCAGCCAGCCAGTAGCTGTACAGGCTGTTGTCGTACTTGCAGGTTCCTGAGCTGCCACTGCACTCCATGAACGGCATTCCTTGGAAGTTTTCCAGGCAGGATCCGGGAGAAACCAGAGGCTGCCCCGAGCCCTCGGCGCCTACACCCGTCTCCTGAACACAGAAGACGTGAACGCAGCGCGCTTTAACAGGGGAACTCAGATTCAGGTGATCTGAGGTCTAAACGTTGCAGTTCTGGACTCAGCAGCTCTAAGGGAAACGTCCCACTGACCATCACAAAGGAGAATCCGGTCCAGAGCGACTGCCAGTCCGCAGGGCAGGGCGGGACGGCGCTGGTCTGGCTGTGGATGGCGATCACGTTGGCTTCAGACTCACACACCGAACACCTGAAACCCAGAAACACACCTGAACCAGGTGGAACACCTCACCTTCATCCTCAGTCTGCTGGTTTCTTCTTCATGAAGCTAAAAATATTGTTTTCTGGTGTTCAGATGTGAATCAGGAGGTTTTCCTCTCAGTGCTGACGCTACTTGCTGATCTTGGACTCCAGCGCCGCCTCTGGGCTGGTCTGGTTTGGCGGGCTCCTGATGTTGGACAGCCAGTAGGAATAGTCGTTCCTCTCAGCGTATCGACATTCCTCTCCAACCTCACAGATCAGGAAGGGAGCGGTGCTGAAACGCTGCAGGCAGCTGCCGACCGTTCCTGCAGGGAGACCGTCGCCGCGGCGATACGGCCAGAAACAAATCATCAGGATAAAACTATTAACAGCATAAAGATGGACGAGAATTAAATGATATTACAGCAAAGAGTAGTAAAATTATGAGAATTAAGACATAATATAGGGAAACTAAAGTCAAAATATTATGAGAGTAATATTTTAACTCTCATATTTACTTTTTCCCTGTAAAAAAAGTGTAATTTTACCACTGTAGTAAAATTACAAGAATGAAGCTGTAAGAGAAAAAAACCAACTGAGAAAAAACATCAGAACCTAAAAATTATTTAGAGAACAGCCATAATATTACAGAAAAAAGTCGTGAGAAAAAAGTAGTAAAATGACCAGAACAGTCATGAAACTATAATAAAGTCATAATAATAAAAGAATAAAGCCGAACTGATAGTTTATCCTGAAGTTTGTATTTGAGTTTTTCCTAGTGTGGCTCTACAGCGTCGTAGAACGCTGCGTCTGCTTGGTTGGACATGGAGGCTGTGATCTGTATGTCTGAGGTAGGCTGTGACCTCTGTGACCTCTGTGACCTCTGTGACCTACCCAGGTCCTGTCCGTGAGCGCGGCTGTAGCCGTTGATGAAGAGCAGTGAGTATCCTCTGAATATGAGCGTGGACTGGGCCGGGCAGGCCGGGGCGGCGCTGTCCTGGCTGTGTCTGCTGAACAGGAAGCCGTTCCTCCGGGGCGGCGAGCCGCTGCCTGGCTCACCTGGCTCACCTGGAGGACCCTTGGCTCCCGCTCTGCCACGCTCTCCGTTCGCACCTGGAACCAAGCAGATGGTTGGACTTCATCTGAACTCAACACGCAGAAACTCTGAGCCTCCAGACGGACCAGACAGATCGACTCTGTTGACGTTTAACTTGTTGCCATGGTGATTTTAGGACGAGTCAGATGTTTTCATACCTTTCCGACCGATTCGTCCTCTCTCTCCATCCTCTCCTCTCAGTCCATCACGCCCAGGTATTCCCGTCCAACCCGGTGCTCCAAGTGAGCCTTTTGAACCTGGAACCAGGAAAACGTCACGTCAGGTAAGAGGTTCAGGTGTTTCAGCAGTAACCATGGCAACATGACTGACCATCAGCTCCCCTCAATCCAGGGAAACCCGGGGATCCGATTCCTCCCACTTGGCTTAGAGCTCCTTCTTCACCTGGGTCTCCTGGTTCCGACCACACAGAAAAATAGGAGTCCTTCCCATTTGGTCCTGCAGGGGGCAGCAGGAAGGCAACGTTAGGGCAGGATTAGGGTAGGATTAGGACAGGATTAGGCAGGATTAGGGCAGTACTGGGGCAGGATTAGGGCAATACTGGGGCAGGATTAGGGCAGTACTGGGGCAGGATTAGGGCAGTACTGGGGCAGGATTAGGGCAGTACTGGGGCAGGATTAGGGCAATACTGGGGCAGGATTAGGGCAAAACTGGGGCATGATTAGGGCAGTACTGGGGCATGATTAGGGCAGTACTGGGGCAGGATTAGGGCAGTACTGGGGCAGGATTAGGGCAGTACTGGGGCAGGATTAGGGCAATACTGGGGCAGGATTAGGGCAGTACTGGGGCATGATTAGGGCAGTACTGGGGCAGGATTAGGGCAGTACTGGGGCAGGATTAGGGCAGTACTGGGGCAGGATTAGGGCAATACTGGGGCAGGATTAGGGCAATACTGGGGCAGGATTAGGGCAGGATTGGGTTAATCAGAGCTGATCCAACAGCTGGCCTGTCTCAGGTCTGCCTGCTTCCTCTCACCTGGGTTCCCGGTTCGTCCTGGTGGTCCACCTGGGCCGGGGCTACCTGGCGGTCCTTTCTCCCCTTCCATACCTGAAACACACACAAGGGGGCGCTCTGAGGTCAGTAAGATCGTATTTAACTTTGACCAAACATCAATGAGTTATGGCTCACAGATCAGATCATGAAATTAGTTTGACCCAATTTAGTTCTGAAGCCACATTTCTCCCAAATACTCTTGACCCAGAATGCATTGCTGTCGGTCTACAGTCCTGTCTGTTTCCTGACCAAGTTAGGCCAGAATCAGCAACAGAGTTGGCAAAACGTAACAACTATGAACTGAAACCACAAATGAAAAGTCGGTTCTTAAGAGTCTCTTCCTGAAGCTCAAATAAAACGTTTCTGTAACGAACCTGAGAGCGAGATGCTAAGATGTAGCATCATGCTGGCTGTCAACCTGATTCAGTTTAGTGATTTATGTTAGCTTCTGCTAAATACAATGATAGTTTAGCATCACTGTGGAGACTAAGCTCTTCTGCTTTTTATCATAACTGGTCAAACTTCATGGGAATCTTATTTGTGTTGATCTGACATATTTATGGAATCAGATCTTTCTGTTCTGTAAAGTGGCTTCAGATGAGATCAGCTGTGAATTTGTAGAATCATAAACAAACAGGAAGACAAACTGAAAACGATCAGGCTGCTCCCCGTCGGTCCGCGGTTCTTACCGATTTGACCTTTTGGTCCAATCGGTCCTCTGCAGCCTTTCTCTCCAGGATATCCAGGCGGCCCGCAAGGACCCTGAAGGCAAAACAAGTAACTATGACACTTCATTCAAGTTTCAGTTTGTTTTTCTCTTAACTTCCCCTCTAGGCGGGACTCACAGGAGGTCCACAAGGACCGGGGTCACCGGTTGGTCCCGGAGGTCCTGGGGGACCCAGTTCTCCTTTAACGCCTTTATGGCCTTTGTAACCAGGGCCTGGCAGACCAGGCGGACCGGGCGGACCCTTAGGGCCTGCACAGTGACAGATTCTATCGTTTTATTTAATTCAGAGATGAATCCAGCTGTCAAACAGACTAAGCTCTCCACCTTTCGGTCCTTTAGGTCCAGGAAATCCTTTATATCCCTTCGTCCCATCGATGCACTCTCCCCCTTTCTTCCCAGCACTACCAGGAGGCCCTGGGGGGCCCACAGCGCCTTTGTAACCCGGGTCTCCTTCAGGCCCAGGGGGTCCAGGAGGCCCACAGCATCCCGGCGGGCCCCTGTCCCCCACGCATCCTGGAAGAGGAGGGTGGCAGAGTTACTGCGTCCTTCTGAACCCACCCCAACCAGAATTAAACCAAAGCCTTACCAGGGGGACCTCTTTCTCCTGCCGGCCCCTTAGGTCCAGGTAGGCATGCTGGAGATGAAGAAGTAGATCAGTGAAGGTTCACGGGCAACGTTTTGGTTCGTACGTCTTTATTGACTCTTACAGCCCATATCTCCTTTCTCTCCATCAGGCCCGGGGATCCCGTCCCGGCCCTGGTTTCCTTTGGGTCCTGGTGGACCAGGTGCTCCAGGAGACCCCTGGCATCCTGGAGACGAAGGTCGGACAGAGGCTTAAAGCTGGACTTCATTCACCACGGAAACGTGCAAAATGGAATTAAATCTGGTTAAAGCTTCAGAATGTAACTGATGAAAAATGTCTCCATGTTGTTACAGTTTGTTGGACTGCACCAAAAACAACCAATCAGAACCAGGAGGCGGGGCTTAGCACTAACAATCATCCTGATGTACGCGCTGCTAAATGTGCTAATGGTGGAGAAACAACTCACTGTTACAGGCCTGAGCGTTCACAACAGGCTATGCTAGCTGCAGCTTAGCAGACAGCAAGGAGGGATGAGCAGCACCACACAGAGGATGACTGACAGCACTAATACCTGCCTCCTTGTACTGATTGGTTGTTTTCTAATTAGCACTTGGAGAATGCAGAGGATTTTTTTCCAGATTATCTGCTTACAGCTTCAATAAATATGTAAAAATATATATTTTTAAAAAGTTACAACCTGCAGCTTCAATGGATTTTCATAAAGTTGTTTTTCAGTAAAACGTTTTGCTGCTGGGATGAAGTGGTTTTTCAGCCGTATTGACATTAATATTTCATAAAACTGCAATAGAAACATTTGTTTTTATCTCAGAAGTCACATGACCGACAGCCGGATGTTGCTACTGCTGGAAATGACGAAGAAGACAACAGGAAGTGGTCTGATGGCGGCGTTTTAATGATTTATCACATGAACAAACATTCATGTGAGATTTTAATCTTTACTTATTTAATGGAAACGCAGCCAGTGAGTTTAAAGCTGCTGGTAAAGCGGCTCTGGTGTACCTGGACTTCCAGGAGGCCCTGGAGGGCCACAGTTCCCAGGAGGGCCGTCCAAACCTTTCTCCCCGGCTCTACCAGGAGAACCTGCAGACAAAAGAAACTTTTTCATTCCAGATTTCAAACTGAGAGGAGAAACGATGATGCGACGAGCCAGACCTTTGGATCCAGGCGGCCCTTTGGGTCCCACAGGTCCACAAGGACCGCAGGGCCCCGGAGGGCCAGGGACTCCAGCTGGTCCTCCTGCTCCTTTTGGACCTGGAGGTCCTGGAGGTCCAGGAATCCCCTGTGGGAAAAATAAGAACAGGAATGAATGAATGAATGAATGAATGAATGAATGAATGAATGAATGAATGAATATACTTTATTAAGCATTAAACTGAAGCCCTTCACAGAACCTGGACTTTGGTTCTAGAACTGGAAATCATCCAGCAGCATCAACACAGGAGAACGTTACTTTGACTGTTCCCTCTCTGTCCATGCAGGAACCAAAAGGCTTTGTTCTGTAATCGGATCCGACTGCAGAGACCCGGTCAGACCTTTCCTTCTCTTTTGTGGATCACTTTGGCCCCAACATTGTCGTTTTGACTTTTCACCGGATAATTTATTTTATTATTGAGGGAAACGGTTTATTTCAGAATCTGTTTCTACGTAGAATAAATCCAATGAGACGTTCGGTTTTCGTTTGGTCAGAGTGGCGGATCAGTCTGACATTTTTGTGGAACACCTGATTTTTGTTTATTAAATATAGTTTGGATGGATCGACGTTCGCAGTCAGCGTATGCTTGGTTGTTTGCTGTAAACCGTTGAAGGTACCAGGCGACAGACAGAACAGAACTAAGCGCTGATCTTGCAGCCGGGTCCGGGTTGGCTTTGTGTTTGGACCAATCCACCAGAACCGGATCAAATGTCATGTACGGGACACAGTGGGTGTTTTTCTGTGCTGTACCTTCATTCCTTTACAGCCTTTACCTCCCCGTCCAAAACCGGCTTCTCCTTTAAGTCCCTTATCTCCGGGGTTCCCTGGCCCTCCATCTGAACCAGGGACCCCATTGGTTCCCTTTGCACCTTTTTCACCTGGATCACCTGAAGAAAACATCGGAGGAGCTGAAACTGACGCAGTTATCCTGGAGTTCGTTGTCATTTCTGACTTATTTCCTGCCGTCGGATCTTTGGTGGCGTAAACGTTTACCTGGTCTGCCAGTGCGTCCCTTGTCCCCGGGGGGTCCAGTGTAACCACAAGGACCTCTCTCTCCATCTCTACCTGGATCTCCAGGACGTCCTGACACCCAGAGACATGAAACATTTCATTACCTTCAATAAAACCAGGGAAACGACCTCCACTGCTTCGCTCAGACCGCACAGCGCAGCCACATGTTTACCTGGCGGCCCCGGCCCTCCACGTTTTCCATCCATGCCCCTTGGCCCTCGGTTCCCTGGGGGGCCTCCTTCTCCTTTTTCCCCAGTGAGACCTCTGGGTCCTGAACAAGAATCAGGAAGTAAACAGAGAATTAATACTCCAGAAACAGATCTCAGGGATCTTTCTGAGCTGCTAACGTATTTCTTCTAATCAGTCAGTGGAGATTCGTGACCAAACTCATCCTGAGTCCTTTAGTTTAACCCAAGTTATTATCTCTGAACCCAAAGAGGAACCATCTAGAGTTATAAATCTAGAGTCAGAACAGCTTCAGTTACTCCAGGTAGAAACCAGAGATCAGGCTGACCTCTGACCTGAACCTTCAGAGCCACATGAAGCCGGTTCCTCAGTGGTTCTTCTATCAGCTGCAGGACATTTAAGGACCAGAGACTAAAGTCTCCGACCAGAGAAGCTCATCCAGGATTTAGTGGCTTTGATTCCTGCAGCAGGTCAGACTGACAGACCAACGACCCAGAACCCTGCTGGTCCAGAACCCTGCTGGTCCAGAACCCTGCTGGTCCAGAACCCTGCTGGTCCAGAACCCTGCAGCTGGTCCAGAACCCTGCTGCTCCAGAACCCTGCTGCTGCTCCAGAACCCTGCTGGTCCAGAACCCTGCATCTGGTCCAGAACCCTGCATCTGGTCCAGAACCCTGCATCTGGTCCAGAACCCTGCAGCTGGTCCAGAACCCTGCAGCTGGTCCAGAACCCTGCTGGTCCAGAACCCTGCAGCTGGTCCAGAACCCTGCAGCTGGTCCAGAACCCTGCTGCTCCAGAACCCTGCTGCTGCTCCAGAACCCTGCTGCTGCTCCAGAACCCTGCTGCTGCTCCAGAACCCTGCTGGTCCAGAACCCTGCTGGTCCAGAACCCTGCTGGTCCAGAACCCTGCAGCTGGTCCAGAACCCTGCAGCTGGTCCAGAACCCTGCATCTGGTCCAGAACCCCGCAGCTGGTCCAGAACCCTGCAGCTGGTCCAGAACCCTGCAGCTGGTCCAGAACCCTGCTGGTCCAGAACCCTGCTGGTCCAGAACCCTGCTGGTCCAGAACCCTGCTGCTGGTTGGTTGATTATTGACTCACTCATCTGGGTCTGGTGACACGTTGCCATAGCCCAGCGTTTCTCATCCTGGTCCTCAGCCTCCCTGTCCTCCATGTTTCAGGTGTTTCCCTTCTGCCACCTGGATTGTATCTCTGGGTGATTAACAGGATCTGCAGCTCCTGATGGTCCTGCAGTCATTTGGATCAGCTGTTCTGGAACAGAGGCTCATCTAAAACATGCAGAGCAGGGGGGCTGAGGACCAGGTGGAGAAAACTGATGTAGTTGCTGGTGTTTCAGAGTTGCTGCTGTTTCAGAGTTGCTGGTGTTTCAGAGTTGCTGCTGTTTCAGAGTTGCTGCTGTTTCAGAGTTGCTGGTGTATGTTGCCTCTTGTCCAGTGAGCGCTAGAGAAAGGCAGCAGAGCACCAGATGAAGCCTCAGGCTTTCAGGCCCTTGTTGGATCTGGTCTTGGGATGTAATACTCATTAGAGCCTGTAGGGGGAGTAAACAGAGCACAGCGGCTCAAACACACATGAACTATATATTCTCAAAAAGCCAATTATTCCTCCTTTCTTGTAGGTCTTCACCATGCTTCCTCGATTGTTCGGATAAATGTCTCTTCTTGGCTTGTTCAGCCACTGTGATCTGAAGGAGTCTGCAGCATTTTGTTGATTTACATTTCACTGACACATTGGTCAAGAGTGTGGATTTACTTTCTTTTTGTTGGTCTGGAAGCCAACAAAAAGATCATCTAGTTCATGGTTTGGTAGGCAAGAGCTTTGTGCTGCTCTTGCCTACCAAAATGGCGCGGCCACTATGCGAGATAATACAACACCTGGAAGTCCAGGGTCTCCGGGATCCCCCGTTGTGGTAATGACTGTTGGGAACCCTTTTGGTCCAGTTTCCCCTTTGTCCCCTGGCTCTCCTGGAGGTCCCTCAGAACCTCTTGAACCATCTTGACCCTTCTGACCTAAGAGACAAATGATGAGGGTTCAGAGAGAAACAGTTACAAGATGAAACCTGATCCAGCCACTCTCTAATAAAACCTTTTGGTCCCGGATCCCCGCAGGTCCCAGGCGGTCCGTCATTTCCGGGACGCCCCATCGGCCCTGGGACACCCATGTCTCCTCTTAGCCCTAAAAAACAAACATAGAGACAAGGCTCCTTTCCTTCATCTTTCAATAGAAACTATTGACACCAAAAACCCAGAGAACACAAGAAATCCTCAACAAAAGTCCAAATGTTGGTGCTACAGCCAACCATGTGACTAGTGTCTCACCTGGTCCCCCAGGGTCTCCCGGATTCCCTCTCCAGCCTTTGGGTCCCACCTCCCCAGCCGGCCCTGGGCCTCCATCAGGTCCCGGTGGCCCTGGGGGCCCTCTGGGCCCGGGGACTCTGGAGCAGTGGGTCCCAGGATCTCCCTTCAGACCCGGCGGCCCCTTCGCTCCTGCAGACGGTGCGGTGTGAACACGTTGTGATCTCAAAGAGACAGAATCCATCTAACAGCTCCACTTTCGTCTGATTTTATTTACCTGTGGGTCCAATTGGACCCGCCAGACCTCGCGGTCCTGGAGGTCCTGGAGGTCCGGGGACACAGGGCCCAGGCGGACCCGTGGAGCCGGCTTCCCCATCAACGCCACGGTGACCTGAAGGAGATTTCAGACCAGTTCAGTTTTCCTTCAGCCAGCCGCAGAAAGGCTGGTTCTGGTTCTAGAACCAGAACCGGTTCAGAATTCAAAAAGGTGAAAGTATTGGGATTATGTTTACAGCAGGTGGGAAACAAATACTGGACAGAAGAAACCAAATAATGATTCAGTTATTGTTGAGCAACCAGCTGACTGCGTAGCCGCCAGGGGAACGCAGCGCCGTAAACCGCTGACTTCTGACGTAAACCGTCTGCGGAGGGAAACGGTCACTGCCACAGTTTGATAATAAATAGATTATTGAACATGAAAACAAAGTTATGTCTGTTTCTTCAGGATATTGTTCCAGTTAGCTGCTGTTTTTCCCCAGTAATCAGTTTTTATTTAGTTCAGTAAAAACGTTCTCTGAATTTCACTTTTGGTTATTTAGTAAGTTTTAGTTAACCATGATAACGTTGGTTTAGAAGCTGACCTGTCAAACTATCCAGTTCGTTTCTGCTTTTCTTTAAAGCAGAAATAAATTAATCAGCTGCTTGCTATTGATTCATTTCTAAAATAACATAAAGTTGATAAATGTACTACATTATCCAACTATATATATTATCTTTTCAGGCTCATTTAAACATTTATTTAGAAAATCATGAGGCAGAGTTCCTAGTGGGACCTGAATAAAAGCTGAACTTTGGTCATTTCTGCTGGTGATGGACAGTTTGATGGCTGAGCGTCCTGCTACCTTTGGGCCCCGGGCGGCCATCTTGTCCTGCAGGTCCCTGAACTCCCGGCCGTCCCGGCGGTCCTGGATCGCCTGGAGGTCCGTCACAGGCATCCTGCCCCGGAGGGCCCAGTTTACCCGCCTCACCCGGCCACCCAAAGCCTCTGTTCCCCTTTCACCACACAGAGCAGGGAAACGAGTCAAAATGACTAGTTCAGTAAGTCGCTAATTAGAGGAAGATGTTCAGTTTATGAAAACAGTTCAGTCAGTAGAGAACAGTTCAGTCAGTAGTGAACAGTTCAGTCAGTAGTGAAGTGAACAGTTCAGTCAGTCAGTAGAGAACAGTTCAGTCAGTAGAGAACAGTTCAGTCAGTAGTGAACAGTTCAGTCAGTAGTGAACAGTTCAGTCAGTAGTGAAGTGAACAGTTCAGTCAGTCAGTGAACAGTTCAGTCAGTAGAGAACAGTTCAGTCAGTCAGTGAACAGTTCAGTCAGTAGTGAACAGTTCAGTCAATAGTGAAGTGAACAGTTCAGTCAGTAGTGAAGTGAACAGTTCAGTCAGTAGTGAAGTGAACAGTTCAGTCAGCAGTGAACAGTTCAGTCAGTCAGTGAACAGTTCAGTCAGTAGTGAACAGTTCAGTCAGTCAGTGAACAGTTCAGTCAGTAGTGAACAGTTCAGTCAGTAGTGAACAGTTCAGTCAGTCAGTGAACAGTTCAGTCAGTAGTGAACAGTTCAGTCAGTAGTGAACAGTTCAGTCAGTCAGTGAACAGTTCAGTCAGTAGTGAACAGTTCAGTCAGTCAGTGAACAGTTCAGTCAGTAGTGAACAGTTCAGTCAGTCAGTGAACAGTTCAGTCAGTAGTGAACAGTTCAGTCAGTAGTGAACAGTTCAGTCAGTCAGTGAACAGTTCAGTCAGTAGTGAACAGTTCAGTCAGTAGTGAACAGTTCAGTCAGTAGTGAACAGTTCAGTCAGTAGTGAACAGTTCAGTCAGTCAGTGAACAGTTCAGTCAGTAGTGAACAGTTCAGTCAATAGTGAAGTGAACAGTTCAGTCAGTAGTGAAGTGAACAGTTCAGTCAGTAGTGAAGTGAACAGTTCAGTCAGCAGTGAACAGTTCAGTCAGTCAGTGAACAGTTCAGTCAGTAGTGAACAGTTCAGTCAGTCAGTGAACAGTTCAGTCAGCAGTGAACAGTTCAGTCAGTAGTGAACAGTTCAGTCAGTAGTGAACAGTTTAGTCAGTAGTGAACAGTTCAGTCAGTCAGTGAACAGTTCAGTCAGTAGTGAACAGTTCAGTCAGTAGTGAACAGTTCAGTCAGTCAGTGAACAGTTCAGTCAGTAGTGAACAGTTCAGTCACTAGTGAACAGTTCAGTCAGTCAGTGAACAGTTCAGTCAGTAGTGAACAGTTCAGTCAATAGTGAAGTGAACAGTTCAGTCAGCAGTGAACAGTTCAGTCAGTCAGTGAACAGTTCAGTCAGTAGTGAACAGTTCAGTCAGTAGTGAACAGTTCAGTCAGCAGTGAACAGTTCAGTCAGTAGTGAACAGTTCAGTCAGTAGTGAACAGTTCAGTCAGTAGTGAACAGTTCAGTCTAACTCGTCTCTGTTCTGTTTGGCTCCATTTTGTCTGATATTCCAGAGAAAATGGAAACGGACTCAAACTGTTGGTTCTGGACGTTTGGATCTTCCTCTACCTTTGGGCCAATGGGCCCCGGGGGTCCGGGCGGCCCCGCTCGCCCCTTCATGCCATAACAAGGGAACCCTGGCTCTCCTCTGGACCCCTTGTCTCCTGATGGCAGAAGGACGTTTATTGAAGGTTCTGTTTTGGTTCTGAATAAATGCTGAGAAGCTAACGAGCGGTGTTCTGGATCTGACCTTTTGACCCCATGTTGCCCCGGTTACCCTTTTGAGAGGAACCGTCACAGCCCTTTTGACCTTTTGGACCAGGCTGTCCTGGGAAACCCCGCAGTCCGGTCTCACCTGGGACCGAAGGAGAAAGAGACAACATGGAAGAACAGAACCGGACCAGAACAGAAGCAGATCAGAACTGAATTATAACATTGTCTATGAAAATGGTTGAAGTACTTTAATCTCATAAATAAATGCTTGTGGACGTTCGTTTTAAGAATCTGTTTGTGTTTCTTCAGTCTTCAGAGGTAAGATGGCTGCCTGAGTGAAGCAGGAAATAAAACCAGAACCAGAACCAAAGAGTGGATCCGTCGCTTACCTTCACGTCCGGGTTCCCCCGGCCGTCCTCTGCAGCCTTTCGGTCCTGGATCTCCTGGAATGTTCTGGATGTTCCCCTTAGAGCCTTTCTCTCCTGAAACAAGCAGAGCAGTCAGCCTTCGCTCTCGGCCCGGTTCCGGTCCAGGCCCCTCCTGACGGACTGACCTCTAGGGCCCGGTGCTCCACGATCTCCCATGTAGCCATTGGCTCCTTTGGGCCCCGTCGGTCCCGGACGACCCACATGGTTGCGACCCGGTGGGCCCGGTGGCCCCGTCGCTCCTCTGGCACCACGGGGGCCAAGCGGGCCCCGGTGACCTTTTGACCCTTGACGCCCCTGGACGAAGGAATCACAACTGTTACCATGACAACAGAGTAGATGGTTTCTTACAACCATCAGTTTTAGTGATGAACACAAAACAAATCAAACACTAAAAATATTGTAGGTTCAATATCAGCCATCTATTGATCTGATATTAATGTCTATAATCGGTCCAATACTGAACACTAGATCTACTCAGTCTAGTTCTATGCTTTGTGCTCTGAGCCATTTTACATCATGGTTAGAATAACTAACGGCTCTGAGTCGTCTAAAGGTTTGCTACAGTTTATCCTTTATGTTCGTGTTTTACTCCAAACTGCTGTGACTGAACAGATTTACGGTTTTCCAGGTTTGACCAAACTTATGAAGCTGTTTGTGTTTTTAAATAAATTTGTCTTAATCAAGAAGATTGGAGCAGGGCTGTGGGGGAAACCTCAGATTTAAAGGAGTTGGAACCATAAATACGTCTGGATGATTGATGAATGTTAAAATGTTGTCAGATGAAATATCCACTTTGTTTGCCTTTGCAAAAATTAATAAAAATCCACGTCTCTTTAAAAAAGTATTAAATAATTCAGTATTTTAGAAAAGAAACATTTATTTTTCTCTGTCTTCTGGTCTCGGTAGTGAAAACATGGCTCGGTCCGGTCCGGTTCCGGTACTCACCGGGTTTCCTTTCTCTCCCATTTCGCCTTTGGGACCCGGCGGTCCTGGGAACCCGTCCTGCCCCGCCTCTCCCTGGGGCCCCGCACCGCCCCAGGCCCCGGCCTCCCCCTTCTGCCCCGGCGCGGGGTTTAAGCCCGGCTCGCCGGGAGGCCCTGGGGAACCCGGGGGCCCCGGGAACCCCTGGGGCCCCTGAGAGGAAACAGGCAAACAGGCTGGAGATTCATTCATCCCACGGTAAAATACGACAGGATCAGAGCCAAACTGAGGAATGTTTTACTGTCCACAAGAATAACGTCAAAATAATCCACAAATAAAGCAAAAATCTAAAAATAAAGTCATAACATCACCTGAATAACAATAAGAGAATAAAGTTGCAATATTACGAGAATAAAGTGATAATAGGAGAATAAAATCATAAGACATGTCATAATATCACCTGAACAAAGTTGTAATACAAGAAAAACGTCCGATAATAAAGTCATAATATTCTAAACATTCTAAAACTAAAGTTGTAATATTAAAGTCATAAGATCAAAATACACAAAACAGATAAAAATATGAGAATAATGCTGCAGTAACACCTGAATAAACTCATATTTATTCATATTTATTACCAAATAACTTGGTCCCTGAGAATCAAGTTATTTTACGAGAATAAAGTCATAATGAGAACAAAATCTCTTGTCAAATTATCTGAATAAAATTGTAATATTACAAACAACTCTAATATTACGAGAATAAAATCAAAATAATATAAGAAAAAGGTCAAAATATCACATTAACAATGTCACAGTAATAAACTCAAATAAAAAAATTGTGATAATATGAATAAAGTTATAATATTCCCAGATTAAAGTTCCAATTTTATAAGAATAAAGACGAAATATTACTGGAATATAATCCTAATGTTAGTAGAATGAAGTAATTTTATGCAAAATTCAACACAAAAAATAATTAAAAATAAAAATGAGCATGTTGTGAAGTTCTGCTTTGATGTCAGTTTTACAAATAAAGAAATATTTCATATTTTAACAGCTGAAGTCATTTTCAGCAGCGGGACTTTGAGTTTATTCAGTAGAAAAACCACATGAAGGTCCTGAGTGGTTTTAATAACTGTCAACACTTTTACATTAAAACTCATTTATTCTCATAATTTTACAACTTTATTATCAAAACGTCATTCTTACAAAGAGAAATCCCAGTGTGGCTGTAAAACTCTGTTGCATTAAATGTTATGAGTCTGAACGCCAAGCGTCAGATCAGAACTCACCTGTGCTCCAGGTGGGCCTGCGGCTCCTTTGAAGCCTTTATTACCTGCTGGTCCTGGAGACCCAGCTGCACCTGGAGCCAGGTGACAGAGGGGTGCGTTTGATTTCTACACTCTGGAGCTTCTCCAGGCGGATAAAAACAAAAAAGCTGCTGCCTGAATAACCAGGTGGAAAGACTGGAATCCTTCTTACCTGGCAACCCGTTCTGACCTGGCGCCCCTGGTGGTCCCTCAGGTCCAGGACGGCAAGGCTGAAAACAGCAGTCTGTACAAACCTCCCCTTTCTGACCTGAGGAAACACAGGTTACATTCTGCAGCTGAAGCATCAACGGCCCATCTGGACTAATAAATCTGAAATCTGCTCACCCTTTTCCCCAACCATCCCTGTGTCCCCCGCAGGGCCTTGAGAGCCTTTTGAACCTTTCATACCGGGAAGACCCCGTCCTACGATGTCCACGTCTGAGGACAAAATGACAAAGTTTAAACTGTTGGGAGGCAGATTTATGTTTCATAAAACAATTACCAATTTTCTTTCAATGGCTTGAAAACAAAATCAGCCTAAAAACCAAAACCAAAGAAGAACGTCGGTGTACTTGGTATTCCAGGCTCTCCTGGCTCTCCCTGAAGTCCAAGAGGTCCTGGGGCTCCGGTCAATCCTGGCGGTCCGGTAACCACCAGGCCCGGCGGTCCTGGTTCCCCTTTGGGACCATCTGAGCCAGTTGGACCACGAGAACCTGGCGGTCCATTGGAGGCCTCGCCTTCAAGGACACACGTGTTGGAACAGAGAGATTAAAAACCAATGATCCAATCCAATGCAGCTCTGATTGCATTGGATCAGATGGTCTCTTACTTTGTCAGTAAGAGACCAGACAAAGTTCTGGTCTCTTACTGACAAGTCCAACTTCAAGTCTGCAGAGGAAAGTTGCCCACCGATTCGGGCGTACTTCACTCAGGGCGTACTCAAATCGGAGCTCCACCAGATTCGTCTGCGCAAAGGTCAGATTTTATGGCGGGATGCTTGCAAACTAAGCTGATCCGGTTGAGGGTCGATGCAACCAATCGTGGGAAGACCAGCGGCTAGACTACAGCTGCTGGTGTTTGCTCTGATGGAGAAACGGGCGAGGCGCCCAACCGGGTCAGGCAATCTTGCTCGTGTCCATTCAGATCAAATGAAGGACGGTGTGGCAGCGTTGGCCCACTATGCACCGTTACCAGTCCTCCTCTACTGAGGCCTCTGTCCACCGTCTGGTACTGCTCTACCCGGCTGACGCCTGGTTCGACTCTAACCAAGCCGGGAGCCTCCATTGGTGGTACCATGGCGTACGGTGGGAACACGGGCTGGACATGACGCCGTGTCCCGTTTGAACCGTTGGTCGGTCAGCTTCTCTGAACTCACTATATGCATATGTTGCAGGTTGCCTCTTCCAGGTGAGATTTGGACCTCTGGGTTCAGGCATGGTGTTATTGATTTCCAGCTACAGTTTCATCTTGGATTGGTGGAACTGCTGGCAGTCGAGGAGGAATCCACCAACCAATTAAATTCATCCTTCTGCCAATCAAAATGCTTACGCCACTGCCACACCAAGGTGGTTCCAGAAAACCTGGAGGAACCGCGCAGGATTTGCAAATAGAGACAAATCTGGCTGAGGCAGACTGTGGAAGAACCGGCTAGACCAGGGGTGGGCAATCCTGGTCCTGGAGGGCCGGAGTCCTGCAGCTCTTAGACGTCTCCCTGGTCCAACACACCTGGATTCAACAGCTGAATCTCCTCCTCAGTGCAGTCAGGTTCTCCTGAGTCCTGCTAACGACCTCATTATTTGACTCAGGTGTGTTGAAGTAGAGACACATCTAAAAGTTGCAGGAAACCGGCCCTCCAGGCCTGGAGCTGTCCAGCCCTGGGCTAGAGCCACATCCAAACAGAACCGATTGGAAAAACTCAAGTGGGTCGAGTCTATAGAGGAAAATCCAGGTCTCATCAGCGCATAATGTGAAAGTCTAACTCCAGGCCAGTTCTTGGATTTAGAGAGAAGCAATGGTAATGAAATCCTTGGATAGATTTAAGTGTTCATAACTTACTTCACTGAGTCATCTGGACTTATTTTTGGTCAAAATACAACAAGTTTCAATAAGTCAGTTGGGTTTTCTTACCTTGAAAATACGAGTTAAATCATAAAAACTGAATTTCTACATTCAGTCCAGGTCAAACAGGTCAGAAAGGATCCGGTCAGTTAATGAAACATCAGCTATGAATCATGTTTGGATCAGTTTAAGGTTCAACAGGAACTCAGTGAATTGTACCCGACTCGCCCTTCAGTCCTGGGAACCCGATCAGACCTGCGACAGATCAGAGACGTTTCTGTGAGTTAATTCACTGATGCACTCATGACACACAACTCCCATCATTCAATAGAGACCATGGGAGACACACAGAGGCAGATAAACGTCTGATCTGCTTTCGGTTTCTCTGTTTAGCTGCGATTCTTTCCTGCAGGAGGGAAACTGGCTGACAGCTCAACGTTCTCCTCCAGCGGCTCGGTTCTGAAATGTTCAACCCATCTCTGTCCTAGACAAAGTAACGGGCTCCAGCTGCCATTAACTCTAACACAGAACGTTCTCCTGGATCAGAGCTCCTGTCTGAAACCTGCAGTCAGTGGAGGCAGACGGCCGTTCACACCGGGCCAGGTTCTGGTTCTGGTTCTGGTTCTGCTGGAGGTTTATTCCTGTTAAAGGGGAGTTTTTCCTCCCCACTGTTGCCCTCTGCTGGTCAGGAGGAGTTAATGCTGCAAGTCAGCGACTCATTGTTTAATAACTGGGATGATTTTGGATGCAACTGATTTACATGTTCGGATAGTTTAGTTTTATTTTCTAAAATGTCTCGTTTTGAGTAAACAGTGAATTAAATCAAGCTGATTATTACAGAAGCAACTTTAATATTTATTTTCAATCCTCTGAGCCATATGAATGAATTAAAATGTAGATACCTTGAATCCCGGGGACCCCGGCAGGTCCCAGGGGCCCGGGGAGACCTCGCTGGCCCTTCACCAATTTGTGATTAAAGACGGTCTAATAAAAACACAAGCAGAGTTTGCTGGTCAGTCCAGCAGCAGAATGTCAGTCGTTCCTCCTCGACGGTTCCCAGTGCCCCTGGACGGTTCCCGGTTCCCCCTGGACTGTCCCCCCTGGACTGTCCCCCTAGACGGTTCCCGGTTCCCCCTGGACTGTCCCCCCTGGACGGTTCCTGGTTTCCCCTGGACGGTTCCTGGTTCCTCCTGGACGGTTCCTGGTTCCCCCTGGACGGTTCCCCCTGGACTGTCCCCCCTAGACGGTTCCCGATTCCCCCTGGACGGTTCCCGGTTCCCCCTGGACTGTCCCCCCTGGACGGTTCCTGGTTTCCCCTGGACGGTTCCTGGTTCCTCCTGGACGGTTCCTGGTTCCCCCTGGACTGTCCCCCCTGGACGGTTCCTGGTTTCCCCTGGACGGTTCCTGGTTCCTCCTGGACGGTTCCTGGTTCCCCCTGGACGGTTCCCCCTGGACTGTCCCCCCTGGACGGTTCCTGGTTCCTCCTGGACGGTTCCTGGTTCCCCCTGGACGGTTCCCCCTGGACTGTCCCCCCTAGACGGTTCCCGGTTCCCCCTGGACTGTCCCCTCTAGACGGTTCCCAGTTCCCCCTGGACTGTCCCCTCTAGACGGTTCCCAGTTCCCCCTGGACTGTCCCCCCTGGACGGTTCCTGGTTCCCCCTGGACGGTTCCCCCTGGACTGTCCCCCCTAGACGGTTCCCAGTTCCCCCTGGACGATTCCTGGTTCCTCCTGACCCTCTGTTCCTTCAGTCCGACGCGACGAACCGCCAACCTGACAGAAACATTTCCTCTCAGCTGATCACTCACCTCTCCTGGGGGACCTGGGGGCCCTCGGTTGCCTTTTTCTCCCTAGAGGTTGAAACAACACAACCAGGTGAACTGAGCCGCAGAGCGGATCTGAGCCTGTAGATCTGATCAACTCACCGCGGCGCCGTCGACACCGGGCGGGCCGATGAAGCCGAAGTCTCCGGGGTCGCCCTGCACACAAACCAAACTCAGAACGTCTGAATCGGCTGGAAATGTTTAAGTTCTGTTGACCCGGTTTTACTGAACCGCAGAACAATTAGCAGCCAATTTGGGTTTTTACTGAGTTCCCAGGAATACCGAGCTGGACAGGAGCCTCACAGAGGTCAAAGTTCACAAGATGAAGCTGTACACCGTTCCCTCTGGCACAAATCTCTGGAAAGTTTAATTTATTTACACGTTTAGCTGCAGCGAATTATTCACACATTCATTATATTACTGAAATAACTGAGAAGTTAAATAAAAAATCTGCAGATAAAACAGCATAAGAAGGAGAGTTGTGATTGGTCAGAAGGTGATGCTGACATTTTAACGGAGCGTTTATCCAACGCTGTGAGGATTTACATCGTTTTTGGTTTTTCAACAATTTTTCACTAAATAACCTCAAAAACTATAAGATGGTTAAAAACTCCTGGATAGAACCTGAAACGTGATGGAGGCTGTCTGCAGAAAGGTGGCGCTCTCTGTGACGCTTCGTTAAAACAAAATGGAGGATCAGGGAGGAAGTGATTCACTGAGATTAAGGTTTAAAACCTAATAAATGTGGAAAAGACACTTTAATGTCTCCATCTGTTCTGATCTGAGCAGCAGGAAATGAAATACAGACTGAACGATCCTGGACGGTTCCCGGTTCGTTCTCTGTTCGAACTGGGAGGTCAAGACTGATGAGGAAGTTTGAATCGAATCATGAGAGTAAAAGATTCCTTTTCTTCTGATCGGAAGACGTTTGTTCTGTCATTTATGGTTTAATTTAAAACACAAACTTAGATCTAAACCTGAAGTTCACTTCAGCAGTTAAAATAAAGACTGTAGTGTTTACCGGTTGTCCCAGTTCTCCCGGTAATCCCGTCTTCCCTGGTTTTCCCTGCAGCAGAAACAAAAACATTCAGATTAGCTGCCGGTTGTCTGAGTCACCAGCAGAGGGGGGTAGAGAACATTATACTGAAGTAAGAGCAGAATTACTTCAACGTATTCTTACTCCAGTAAAAGTAAAAAGTATTTGGTAAAACGTCTCTTCAAGTACTGAGTAACTGATCAACTTATCAATCAATATTTAAAAGTTACATCACCAGACAAACCAAAATATAAAGTTAAATTGAAGCTTTGTTGTTTTAAGGACCAAAAGGATTAATAAAAATAACATAATTACAAAATAACAAAGACAAGCAGAAGAAATGTTTTAAAATAATTTTCCTTCAATAAAAAACTGATGTAACTTTAACATGATGCTGCTGTTGTTCATTCAGTGGGTAGAAAATCCAGAAATTTACTCAAATAAGAGAAGAAATACTTCATAAAATTACTCAGGTACAAGTATAAATACTCCTAAAAGTATTTTTTTTCCAAAAAGTTACTGAAGTAACTGTAACTGATTAAATGTAACTAGTTCCTGTCAGATTCTGGTTGCTGGTTGTTTTTGGTTCTCACCAGTGAGCCGGGTTCTCCTCTGTCGCCCTTCTCTCCTTTCGCCCGCGGGCTCCCCGGCTCCCCCTGCAGGCGGAGGTCAAAACATGAGTCTGACAATCACATCGGCTGAAAACGTGGGCTGGTTTCATGACTGACTCACAGCAAGACCGGGGAGACCCTTCAGCCCCGCTTCACCCGGTTCGCCCTGAAACACAGAAGGAGACGGTTTCATGAGACTCGGGGCAGTCAGGGGGCTGAACGAGACTCGGGGCAGTCAGGGGGCTGAACGAGACTCGGGGCAGTCAGGGGGCTGAACGAGACTCGGGGCAGTCAGGGGGCTGAACGAGACTCGGGGCAGTCAGGGGGCTGAACGAGACTCGGGGCAGTCAGGGGGCTGAACGAGACTCGGGGCAGTCAGGGGGCTGAACGAGACTCGGGGCAGTCAGGGGGCTGAACGAGACTTGGACTCGGGGTGGAAACAGACGCACCTTCAGCTCTTTGGTTCCTTCAGCGTAGAGTTTGGTGCCTTGCTTCCCGGGGATCCCCGGAGGGCCGCGATCACCCTGAAAATCAGTCACATGGCTAATTAACAGGCCGTCACCACGGCGACACGCCAGCCATCACCACGGCGACACGCCGGCCGTCACCACGGCGACACTTTACGGCGGGTCAGAAGCGGACGGTCACCTTCCTGCCCTGCGGACCGGGACTCGTCGGACTGGAACCTTCCTGTCCCTGAAACAAAACCAGGAAGTTTCAGCCTGAAACCTTCAACTCCAGGTAAGTTAGTTAATCACATCACCACTAACAACCATTAACAACCATTAATAACCATTAATAACCATTAACAACCATTAATAACCATTAATAGCCATTAATAACCATTACCATTAATAACATTAACAACCATTAATAACCATTAACAACCATTAATAACCATTAACAACCATTAACAACCATTAATAACCATTAACAACCATTAATAACCATTAACAAACCATTAATAACCATTAACAACAATTAACAACCATTAATAACCATTAACAACCATTAATAACCATTAATGCAGCTAATTCAGATTAAAGAAGCCAGAGAACAAAGAAACCAGGTCAGCCTGTCACAATAGATCAATTAGAAATAATGATTCCATTTGGATGATTTATCGTTTTGAATCTTCAGCCTGGTGTTTTGGTCTCATCTAAAGATTTTTTTAACAACAGTTTTGTTTACAGGAGCTTCATAATTCATATTATTTGTTGTTTCTGTTTCTCTGTGTTAAGTGTTTAGTAGAGTTTAAACTTTATAGATCGTTGAGAATGTGTTCTTACATTAAATTATCTGAAAATAGTCTTTAAATGACAATATTATCATTTATAAGCTGAGGGAGAATTTAGCTGGCGGACCCAGTATTACAGCACGAACCACAAACGAAGCTGCTGGTTTCAAAGGATCATCACTGGACAGGAACAGTAAACCGTAAGATCAGCCTGTAACATCAGGAAATGTGTCTCAGACTCAAACATACAAACCTTTTCTCCTTGGATTCCTGCAGGTCCTCGTCTTCCCTGGAAAATAAAGACTTCCTGCTCACTTTAAGTGCAATAAAATACGTAGTTTTGTTTAACGTTAAGGCCTACAGGAAGTCCAGGGGCCCCGATCCGTCCTGGTTCGCCCGGCTCTCCTCTATATCCACTTTGCCCCTGAAACAACAAGCAGTGGTTCAGTTAATCCAACCCAATGACAAGAAGAGCTGCAGGAGCCATTTCTCCATCTTCAGTTAAATGTTAGAATTTTAATTATTTAGTTTATTTTTACTATTTACTTTCTGGTTAATTTATAATTAGAATTTTTGTTTAATTTTAGTTATTTATAATAAGTTTGCTGACTAGTAATTTGTTTAATTAGTTAATTTCAGTTTGGGACGTTTTGGGACGTATAATCCGTCGTCATTAGGGAGTTCTTTACGCTTGTGGGGGTCACATGGTTTGTTACCAGTCACTTTGACAGTCAGTCAGTCGGTGAGACAATCATGTATCCAAACAACAGGTGAAGTTTTTCATGCTTTACCAGAAGCTATGGAGTAAATGAACAGACTGTATTTTTGGCTTTGGATCCTTTTGGAGCGATAAGCCAGAAACCTGCAGGGCATCAAGTGGCTATTTGAGTTGAATTCACTTTGCTTTGATCACCTTGAAGTTTTAAGTTTTTTATTTTGGAGTTTCTGGACAAATAGTCACTACAACAATAATAACAACAACAATAAATAGTGTACCTCTCTGCCGGTTGGCCCTTGTCGTCCCGCTGCTCCTTTTATTTCCTGCCTGTAGGGAATCACGACCGAGTCTCCCTGAAGTCAAGCGCAGTTTGAATCCTTCATTAATGAATGAATCATTGCAGATCGAGCCGAGTATCTGCAGGCTGTGAGTGAGGCTCACCTTCATGCCTTGTGGCCCTGGGGGCCCCTGAAACACACGCACACTGTTAGCTGTAATGTCTGGTTTAATGTGTTTGACTTGAACCGAGTGAGTGGACGTACTCGTGGTCCCGGCGGTCCTGAAGGTCCAGGAACCCCTCGGTAGCCGGCCTCCCCCTGGCAGACGACAGCAGGCCTCATTCTGTTAGGACGCTAACAAGCTATCAGCTAAGTGTTCACTTAGCATTTCAGCGTTTTGCTAACTTTGAAATATTTGTTGCTCTTAGCTTCTACTAAATTATTTTTCGGATACATATTAAAGCGCTGCTTTGTAAGCTTTCAGTTGAATAAACCTTAAAATAATCTCTCACTGATAGCTGAAGGGTTTACGACGCGTCAAGACGCGATCGGTCGACTCTGTGATCGGTCGACTCTGTGATCGGTCGACTCGGTGATCGGTCGACTCGGTGATCGGTCGACTCGGTGATCGGTCGACTCTGTGATCGGTCGACTCTGTGATCGGTCGACTCTGTGATCGGTCGACTCTGTGATCGGTCGACTCTGTGATGGGACGCTACATACAGCATTCTGTAACCACAGTCTTCCACTGTGTTCAGCTTTAGCATTAGCTTCTGGTGAGCATCTAGTTGGCTTAGCTGAAGTAAAGCTTATGATTTAAGGTTGGCACAACAACGTTTTGGTTAGCGGTGCCCCCTGCTGGGCTAATGCAGGGGAGAAGCTGCAGCGGTAACTCATATGGATCACAAATCTTTGTCACAGAGTCTAAAAACAGGATTGTTGGATCCTAAAAGTCCCAGATTGCTTAGCTTCAAATAAAAATATGGTCTGAAAACACAAACCTAACTAGATATGGCTGTGGCGTACTTCAGGGTTCGGCTGAAGACTCTGCCGTTCCCTTTAAATCAGTGGTTCTTAACCTTTTTGGGGGTACCGAACCCACCAGTTTCATATGTGCATTCACTGAACCCTTCTGTAGTAAAATATGATTTTTTTTCCAAATTCTAGTTGGGTCACCCCATGATCACTAAGTCTTCTTAAAAGGTAGAGTCTCTGAGAACAGTTCTTCAAAATATAGTCAGTGTTTTCAGCAAAGTTGAGCTGACTGTCCAGGAACGAGCCAAGGTATTTAAAATCTGCCACAGTTTTAACAGGTTGGCCATCGAGAGAAACTGGAACCACTTTAAGGTCTCGTTTAGATCATTTAATTATCTCTACATTCTTAAGAGAATGAAAAATTAATAATAAATAATAAAGACTTTGCGGTATTCTGATTTAGTAATGTAATTATATTAGTTGTGTTACCACCCCCACGCCACTAGAGGCAGTAGCAACCCCGAAAAGATGCGACTAAGGAGCAGATTAAAGACAAGTTCAAATCCATGCTAAGAGTGGAGCTCCTCCAATCAGTGCTCCTCCACAGCTCTGATTGGCTCAGCAATGTAACGTGATCCTCTGATTGGCTCAGCAATGTAACGTGATCCTCTGATTGGCTCAGCAATGTAACGTGATCCTCTGCAGCTAGTGATGGCAAAGCGGGGCGTCATCACGACTTTACACAGTGTGTCTTTACCTCCGCGGCAGAGGCTCCGCCGAACCCCTGATTTAAACTCTGAGTGGGTCAGAAAAGGGACCAAACCAGCCGCTCCTTCTCTACGCTGATGATGAACTTGTTTATCTTCCTGACACCCAAAAACTGCTGAGTTTAATTTCTTCACACACTTTCTTTAAGTAGTAAAATGTGAACTGCAGCCAAACTTCAACTTCTTTTTGAGTTGAAATACATTTTGATGATGTGAGTAAATTTGTTGTTGTAAACCTCATTATCATAACCTTTAATCTTCACATTGGGGAGCCGATTGTGAAGTTAATCTGAATTTAACAGCAATAATTTGGGTTATTTAGCCTGTCAGAAGAGAAACAAATTAGTCAGTTCTTCAGTCATATTTTCAACATGGTTTCAGTTTATAAACATCACAGCTTCAAGCTAATCATTTAGTTAGCATGCTAACTAAATGTGGGAAAAATCTGACTATGTTTGCCTTGGTTTCCTTTTTCTTCTTTGACATTTTAAATTTTAACGTTGTGAAGACTTTACAGGCGCAGTGCATGTTCAGATCTAGGGTTTTTATTTCTATGTGAAACTGTCTTAAATGACTTTTTGTAGGAATTTAATGTAAATAAGCTGCATTGGGTCAAGCTGGACAGAATCAGTTCTGAAATAAATCCATCTGTACTTTTGTCCCGTTGCATCCTGGGAGTCCGGGTCGACCCATTGGCCCTTCATGCCCAGGAATCCCCTGAGAAATAAAAACTGAATCATTATCTCAGCAACAGAGCAGAAAATGTATTTTATCAAAAACTAGATAGTGACTTTATTTTAAATAATCGTTTTCAAATGTTTAGCAAATCCTTCAAATGTCTGTTAATTGTTTTAGAAGTCATGATTGCTTTGTTCCTTAAGACTTACTGGGAGACCTGGAGGTCCTGGAAAACCTGGTATTCCAGGAAGCCCCTGGAAATAAAACAACAAAATATTAACTGGAGGATTAGAGCTACTGTAGATTCAGGTACATTTCCACAAAAGTTTTTGAGTTTTTTGAGAAAAAACTCAAAAACTTTTAGATTAATCTCAGAAATGTTCAAGAAAAAAACTTTCTGAGCTCAAAGTTGAAAATTTAGGAAATTTTTGAGTTTTGAATCTCAGAAATTTCCAAGTTTTCTCTTGGAAATTTTTGAGACTAATCACAAAGTTTTGGCAATAATTTATTCCTTCTTTTACTATTGTTATTTTTATTTTTCGTTATCTACAATGGCCTCAATCCGCCATCGAGAAACATAAAGATTCCAGTTCGATTCCAGAGGTTCAGTTTGGTTCTGATGTCGACTCCAAGATGTTTGACCTCAGCTTCATCATCATCATCATCGGTCTTACCCGAGAGCCCTTCATTCCTCGACTGCCTGCATTTCCCGGGTTACCCTGAGCAAAAGAAAGAGCAGATTAGATCATCCATCCATCAGAAACAAAAGGAAAAAGTTTCTTTAAATAGTCCAAATTCAAGCTGCGTAATAACAGTAATAATTATAAAAGGATTTTACCGTTTCTCCTGGTGACCCTAGGTGACCTTCGCTTCCAGGAAATCCCATTACTCCAGGAAGTCCTGGGTCTCCTGGGTGTCCTGCTTCTCCCTGACGACATAAAAACAGGTGAAGTTCTCCTTCTGTCCACTGAGGGGCAGCAGCGCTCCTGAACTCAGTGTTTGTCCCGAGTCAGAGCAGATTTTCCCTCAGCTGCAGGGGAACAGATGGACGTTTCATGTTCAGCCAACAGGAACCAGGCCGTTCAGGCATCAACACCTGGGTGGTCCCAGGTGCCCCACCATGGACCAATCAGGCAGCAGCATCGACAAACCGCTGCACACCTCACACTTTCATTCTGTTGATCTTTTTACAAGAGAGATGAATAGAAAGGAAGTGTGATAAGATGAGAGCGAATTGCCAATACATGCAGAAAATGACTGAATGTGGTGATAAAAACACATTCATTCCCGTTTCCATGCATCACATGTTGACCCCGTTTGACCCCGTTGGACCTGGAGGTCGCCCCATGGCGGCACGGCAGCGCCCTCACAGACACAACAGCAGCAGATTAAAATTGTTTTGCTCTCCGTGTTTGAGGCTGAGCTCATTTATCAGACCTGAGATTTGATCTGATGTCTGCAGCAAAAGCATCATTTGCTTTCAGTCTGGTTCCAGACAACTATCTGTGCATCTGCTGCAGAGCCCACAGCATCACCGCCGCTGCCTTACCAAGACACTGTTTGGAAAATGTTTGTTCAGCAACAGAACTGCTGATTCTGGTCCGATTAATCCGCTGAGAGCAGCAGAACATTTCCTCAGGAACATTCGGACTAAACTCAATTCTCTAACATTCTAGACAATAACATCTTATTGTCCAGAGATGTGGAACTTTATTTGAAGCTGCTGTTTGTAACTTTTATAAAAATTGTTTTTTACATATTTGTTGAAGCTGTCATCATGTTGTGACAGTTTAATATTAGACAGATAATTCTCTGTTTTCTCCCAGCACTATCTGTAAAAATACACAGCTCAGTCAGAAACAACCAATCAGAGCCAGGGCGAGGATCTTGGTGCTGTCAATCATATTTGTGTATGAGCTCCTCACACCCTCCTCTCACTTTCTGCTACACTACAGCTTCTGACAACGGCAGATAAACAGTTCTCCTAAAACGGTTGTTTCTCCGTCATTAGAACATTTAGCAGAGCATACATGAGGATGATTGACAGCGCTAAGCCCCTCCTCCTGACTCTGATTGGTAGTTTTTCTTCAGACAGTAGCAGCTCAGGGAGCTTATCTGACTCAAACTGTCACAACATGACAACAGTTTTAACAATAAAGTCAAATTTAGTTTTAAAAGTTACACTGCATGAAGCAGCGTTAACGTAGATCCTTCCTGCATCACTCTTCATCTGTTTTATTCCCATTAATTATAAACATTCTGTCTTAATGCTCAAATATAGAAGCACATTTTGTACATGTTTTAATAAAACAACTCAGTTGGACATTCCTCTGGATGTGACCACACACATAAATTTTGTGTGTTTATGTTGAAATTTTGCCCTGTACAGTTTTATTCTTTATATTTTACCTTTGTGCGAGTCTGTTTGCTGTGATTTCCTGTCAGGATATTTCCTTTACTTTATGTTACAGTAAGGTTATCAGCTGACAGCCAGAATAATCCAATTAGCTTATTAGAAATATTTCCCTTTGTCCATCCATCCATTTTCTTACACCCTCGTCCCTTAGTCGGGTCGGGAGGAGCTGCTGCCTCTCCAGCTAACATTCTGGGCGAGAGGCGGGGTCACCTGGACAGGTCACCTGGACAGGCAGGACAAACAACCATGCACACACACACACACTCACCAATTAACCTGACAGTCATGTTTTTGGACTGTGGGAGGAAGCCGGAGTACCCAGAGAGAACCCACCATGCACAGGGAGACCGGGGCCGGGAATCAAACCCAGAACCCTCTTGCTGCAAGACAACAGCTCTACCAACTCCGCCACTGTGCAGCCCTATTCATTTTATAGGGCTGCCTGGATGTTTTCTGAATTGAAGCCACATTATAGCCCCCATTTTAGAGGTGAAGGCTGTTCTAACCAACCTGGCAGAAACAAAAACGCTGCCGAATAAAATAATCTTTTAAAGAGATCTGCTCACCTTTTGACCTTTGACCCCCTCGCAGTGACAGCGGGACTTCCCTGTGCAGTGACAGACCTGAGGAGACAAAAACAGGCTAACTTTATGTTAGAACAGATAAAACTAAAGGTGATTTAAGCAGAACCAGCAGAGGTTTCAGCTTCACGTTCGTCTGACGTTTCATTTCCAGCTTAGCAACTGAAAAACGTTCCGACTAACAGAAAGAGCTAAAATCAACACAAACCAACATAAAATGTCCTGCAGAAACTGAAACAGGTCAGTCTTCAGAAAGGAGACGGCTCAGCGTACAGCGGCGACCTGCGGAGGCTGAGAGCCGCCGGCCGCTAACCATAGACATGAATACTAGACGCCTCATGAAGCGCTGAGTCCTACGTAGCAGCGTCCGCCATCTTGTATGTGGCAGCAGGGGATCGGCGCTCCTTTAGTCCTGTGCTGTGTGTTTCAACCGTTTTACGAAACAAACTGGATTCACTATTACAGGTAAGGATGAAAGATCAGAATTACTTTGCAGCCAGAAATTTGCTTCTAAACAACCGAGAAATATTTCCTATGTAGTTTAATTGGCCCGAAATAACCGCTGATTGTTAGCTTAGCAGCTAACGTTTTCATACTGTTTTCTAATGAGGTGATGAGAAACCGCTGCTAGAGGAGAAGTTCATTAGAAACCAGAGGATTTAGTGAGGAAAGATCAGTCAGGATCAGAGCTGGAGCTGCTGCTCTTCAGTCTGTTTCCAGCTCAGCTTCTCCATGTCGGTATTTAGCTATAAAGATGCTACGAGTCAGAGCCCAACATGCTGAAAATGGCTTGTTATGAATGTCAAGGAAACATATATGTAGTTTCACTTTTGGATAATTTCTCTTTTATCCTTGGCTTCAGCCTGTGAACCAGGACGTCTCAGAAGTCATTGAGTTCTCCCAGTGTGACCAGCAGACTGAAGCCTGTGACCAGTGTTCCCAGTACAATAAATAAATGTTTTATTCTTTCACTTTTGTGTATTTTTAAATATCTCAATCTGAAGTATTAGTGTATTAATGTAGCTTATATAATGAAATAAAAAATAATTTACTCTGTTGGAATTATTTTCACTCTTTGCTGTCAATAGCAGAGTTGACATTCTGTAATGCATATATTTTTCTATGGAAAAAGATACACTTTCTATCTATCTTGTCAAACAATTGTTTAATTGACAATTAAACATTTAAATGTCAAACAATTAAATGTTTAATTGTCAAACATTAAACATGTAGTTTAATGTTTGACATTGACAGATTTATAAATCAAGTCATTTCTCAATGTATAAAAAATAAATACAAGAAAATTATTTTTTGTCTTGAAATGTTAAATGTACATTAAATTATGGAATTATGTTCTTTAATTAAACACTGTAAAAGTGTCTGTTCATCAATGTCAATATAAAAATGATCAGAATCATTTCTATCAAATAAAAACATTGAGCTCTTTATTCAGAAACGCCCCGAAACAATTAAATAATCACATCAAAAGTTAGAAACTGTCTTTAGTCATTTCTCTGATTGCCAAATATATCAGGGTGTGTGAGAAAATGTGTCAATGACAGGAATGAATTTAAAATACTTTGTAGAACGGCACTTTGTGAAGTTCGGTCCATTTACCTGTATTAGCTTACTGGCACATATTCCACATTCAATATGGCGGACGCTGTGACGTATCTCAGCAACGGGCCGGCCCGCTCCATGAGGCTCTACATATTTATGTCTATGCCGCTAACGGCGACCTGCGGAGGCCGAGAGCCGCCGGTGTTATGGATCAACTGGTGGTGGCAGCTGCTGGCAGCTGGAAAAGACTGATGTTTCTGTGGGCGTGGCTTTTTAGGACCCCTTTACCGAAACAGGAAGTAAACAATGCAATAAGCTTAAAGAACTACAAATCTTTGCAAAAATACTATCCGATTCCGTAAAACAACCACTAAGATCTCGGGAATAACTAATTAGAAAGACTTTATTGGTCTAATATTGTATGTTGTCTTTTTTTTTGAAAAGTTAATCTGCAAAACCAAAACGTGTAAATTACGCAGAGCTTGTCCTGACTTATGTGTTGCTTCAGAGGTTGAAACTCGTCAAAGGAAGATCGAAACAGATCTCGATGTGGCATGAGCAGATCTCAAAGCAAAGATTATTCCCTGAAAGCCGACATAAATGTCGAAAAGCCTTGGGATTAAAAATAAAATGTTTAAAAAGATCGACTGGCTGTGTATTTTTTCCACATATTCCTTATATTGTGATATTTCAAATAGGTATCCACAGAAACTATAGCGAAATCTTTTTAACTGTTTCTGTAATGCTACACTTTATTTCCTAGCTCATTTACAGAAGACATGGCTACCGCAGATCTATGTGGCAGTGTCATTTCTTCATTATTTTTGATATTTTTTCTCGTCTTTATTCTTTTCATCAAGTGACTGTAATTCTCAACCATATGAGACATCGCTGAAAAAACAATTGTCTTATATACTTTTACATCAGAAACAGGTTAAAATATTCACTCGAACTGAGATTCTGAAAGTGCCACCAATCAGTCCAGGCCTGGTTCTTAAAGCGCGGGGTGTCCGTTAGTTGACAATCAGTGACAGGTTGAACATCGGACTCATCTGTCCTCATAGCTTGGTGGTTAAAACGGCGCTCCTGGAACTCAGCGACCGCTGGTACGAGTTTAGTTAGCATCGTCTGCTTCCCTTTTTGGACCAGTTTATTTTATTGTCTACAAAAATAAATAATATAATTCACTTGCTGCCAACATTTTGGAGGTAGTGTTGTTTAGCAGGTTTGCCAGACAAACTTTAACTGTAAGAATATTGTCAGATTACCAAGGTGCACAGCTTTGCTTCTGCAGCCGAGTGAAGTCTTAAAGTGAAATCGAAATAATGTGGCTTCCATTAAATGAACAATGAATTAGTTTGCATGATATTATAAACTGTTCATATTTATTGATATGTTTGCAGAGCATGTCAGTCAACATAAGACTGAACAGACGTAAAATGATCACATTACTCTAACAATGTTGGGCGGTAGGACAAATTCTGTTTAGTACAGTCTTCCTTGAAGTGGGGTATATTTTAGTGACATTTTAATGTATTCTTCAATGTTCCTTCATACCATTATGTTTTGAAGAGCTCTTAGAGAAAGTAGACATTTTCATATCTGTTTATTTACGTTTGTCGCGTTTTGATCAGGAAACGACAAAGCCACCTAATTTTTTACAAACATCTGCGTTGAGGACCCTGTTTGGCTGTCACTAGTTAATCTTAATGCGGCTCGTTCTGTTTCTAATTTGATTTCCCTTCGTCAACAGCCTGCAAACTGTTTCCAAGTAGAGAACACACGGACACATACTGTAGATACGGCTCATAATCTGTTGGTGGTATCTGACAGTAATGTAGGAACGTTTATTATTATAATTTCGGCTTGTCAGTTTGGATATCACCACCAACAACATTAGCTGTTAACTTTATATCATTTAGATGAGATTTTATTACAGTACAACTTATCGACATTACTTGATATTCCTTTCTATTTGGACACGTAAACACCACAAGCAACACCATCAGGTATGCGAGTTAAATTTTATTAAATATGATGATAACCACCTCGTTGTTTAGCGACACTGTGGGTAGTAAGTCGCTATACAATGCGACACTTACTATTTACCTTTTCCTTTTTATGTAATGTAAGCAACTCGCATAAGAGGAACTTGAGAGTCAATTCCAATGTTTTTCTGATCAGTGCTGGTTATAAAAAGCAGAAACTGTCCACTTAGGTTTACATTGCGGCTATTCATGAGTTAGAATTAATGTATTCTAGTGAACCTGAAAGTGAATGGGATTGTGTTATTCACTGATCTGGTTATGCCCAAATGCGGTTTTCGAAGCGCAGTGAATGTTGTTCTTTAGAAAATTGTTTTGAAACATAATTTTCAGATGCAACATTAAACATATAAGCGTCCAATGGGATTTATAGTAAAGTTTTGCGAACGGTTTTTTCACGCAAGTAGCATTTTTCAACAGGCATCGACACAGCCACCCACAATTTGGAAACATCTGCGGTGCGCATAGGTTTCAACCAGTTGATTTAGCCACCAGTTGATCTATAACACCGGCCGCTAACCTCAGAGACAGCGAGGAAAAGATGGCCGAAGCAAGTCAGAGAGACGAGGTGGGGTGAAGACATGACGACTTTTAAAAACAAAAACATATATAATGAATTCTGTGGCCGACAAGGAACTAGTGAAGAGCAGCGAGTAGTTTAGCTTTGCCTAGCTTAGTTTAATTTAGCTTAGCTTAATGTAGCTTAGCTCATTGGAGTTGTCTAATTTAGCTTAGCTCTTAGCATCCCCATTAGTCCGTCCTGTAGCAGAGAATATCCGTCCTGAGTTCGACACAAAAAGCAATATAATAAAATCATAATGTTACAAATATCACAAATAGAGACATGACAGAAAACCACAAATTGAAACCGAAAAACAGAAACCTAAAATCAATAACCAGAACAATTCAAACAATGTTCAACATAAGCAGCAGTCTATATTAAGCATGTAAAATGAAACGCATTCATTCAAATTAATATTTTATTATATATTACAGATTTCAAGACTTGGAAAAAGTTAAAATTTAAAAAAAAACCTTTTTATGGTCACCAATAAAAGTGAGCGATTTGTTCTCGCCTGAGTGATCCTGTTAAAAGAGAGCAGCTTAAGTAAATAAAGGAATGAAAATATTAAAAAAGAAATAAAAAGATGTGCAGCTAAAATAAATACAAATAATGAATGAATGAAAAAAATAAAGACTGGAGGCTAATATAAAACAGAAAAAATAAAAAGTAAAGATGAGCTGTTAAATGAATAAATAAAAAACAATTAAAAAAATACTAAATTAAAAATAGGAATGATGAGCAGCTGAAATATATAAATAATAAAAAAGATGGTGCGTTTTGGACGAGCTGAAGGTCAGAGGTCAGGCCATCCGCGGTGGAAACAAAAATCTCCAAGCTTTGATTTCATTCAGGCGTTTAGGAGAGAACATTGTGTGTTTTTCAAAGGAATGTAAATGTGGCAGTTATCACAGTTATCATCAAGCTGAGAGCCAGAGGCAGGAGATGCAGGAGGAGAGAACGGGTCCCGGAGCGGAGCCTTGAGGCACGCCTCCTGCTGAAACAGCGGCTGTAATGGTGGCAGCTGCATTCAGCTCCTCCATAAAGTGTCTGCTGTGCATCGGAGCGTGCGTTCTCATGACGGCGGCGTCCCAGAGGCCAAACCCAAACACCTTCTGTAACCAGCAGGTGAAACTGTCCTCTTACTGCGATAACCAGAGGATCCCGCTCTAATCTGCTCTCTGCAGTGTTTGCAGCAACACGCCCCGCAACCTGGATAAAAACTCATGACGTTGCATTTTTTCCTCAGATTCACACGTCATGATTTTTATGAGGATTCATCAAATTTAGATGAATAAAAACGTCTTCAGTTTGAATAAAAACCTAAAGTTATACACAGAAAGTTACTGCCATCCCTTTCCATCCTTAAAAGTAAACAAAGTTGAAGATATTTGGAAATATTTTTTTCTTTTATTTTTAATGTTTTTCTTTATTGTTCATTTTTCAAATTTTCTCTCTTGATTTTTCTTTTTTCTCTATTTTTTATTTATTTTTTCCTTTTAATTTTTGTCTCCATTTTCTTGATTTTTAACAATCATTTTAACTTTAATGTTTGCATTTTTTGTTTTAAAACTGTTTCTAACTTCTTTTTTAGTTTGCAGTAGATGTTGGAGTCGTTTCGCGAGAAACGTCTGAGGTAAACCTACACCTGTGAGAAACGAATCGTGACGAAGGCCTGGCAACGAAGACACACCGACAACACGACCTACTGTCAGTTTACTGATCAAACCCACTTAAAACCAGTGTAACAACCGGAAGCTCTGTGTGTGTGTGTGTGTGTGTGTGTGTGTGTGTGTGTGTGTGTGCACGCTCTAATAACAGCAGATCAGGACAAAGGGCTGACCCAGAAACAGATTAACCGAACCAACACAGAACCCGCCTGAGTTCAGAACCAGACAGACTTTAAGTCTGATCTTCTCTCTTCCTGCAGGATGTTCAGCGGAAAGGACAGACATATCGATGTTCCAGTTCTAAACCAGTTCCAGTTCTGAACCAGTTCCTGTTCTAAACCAGTTCCTGTTCTAAACCAGTTCCAGTTCTGAACCAGTTCCTGTTCTAAACCAGTTCCAGTTCTAAACCAGCTCCAGTTCTAAACCAGCTCCAGTTCTGAACCAGTTCCAGTTCTAAACCAGTTCCAGTTCTAAACCAGTTCCAGTTCTGAAATAGTTCCTGTTCTAAACCAGTTCCTGTTCTAAACCAGTTCCTGTTCTAAACCAGTTCCTGTTCTAAACCAGTTCCAGTTCTGAACCAGTTCCAGTTCTGAACCAGTTCCAGTTCTAAACCAGTTCCTGTTCTAAACCAGTTCCAGTTCTGAACCAGTTCCAGTTCTGAACCAGTTCCAGTTCTAAACCAGTTCCAGTTCTAAACCAGCTCCAGTTCTAAACCAGTTCCAGTTCTAAACCAGTTCCAGTTCTGAACCAGTTCCAGTTCTAAACCAGTTCCTGTTCTAAACCAGTTCCTGTTCTAAACCAGCTCCAGTTCTAAACCAGTTCCAGTTCTAAACCAGTTCCAGTTCTGAACCAGTTCCAGTTCTAAACCAGTTCCAGTTCTAAACCAGTTCCTGTTCTAAACCAGTTCCTGTTCTGAAATAGTTCCAGTTCTAAACCAGTTCCAGTTCTAAACCAGTTCCAGTTCTAAACCAGTTCCAGTTCTGAACCAGTTCCAGTTCTGAACCAGTTCCAGTTCTAAACCAGTTCCAGTTCTAAACCAGCTCCAGTTCTAAACCAGTTCCAGTTCTAAACCAGTTCCAGTTCTAAACCAGTTCCAGTTCTGAAATAGTTCCTGTTCTAAACCAGTTCCTGTTCTAAACCAGTTCCTGTTCTAAACCAGTTCCTGTTCTAAACCAGTTCCAGTTCTGAACCAGTTCCTGTTCTAAACCAGTTCCTGTTCTAAACCAGTTCCAGTTCTGAACCAGTTCCTGTTCTAAACCAGTTCCAGTTCTAAACCAGCTCCAGTTCTAAACCAGCTCCAGTTCTGAACCAGTTCCAGTTCTAAACCAGTTCCAGTTCTAAACCAGTTCCAGTTCTGAAATAGTTCCTGTTCTAAACCAGTTCCTGTTCTAAACCAGTTCCAGTTCTAAACCAGCTCCAGTTCTGAACCAGTTCCAGTTCTGAACCAGTTCCAGTTCTGAACCAGTTCCAGTTCTGAACCAGTTCCTGTTCTAAACCAGTTCCAGTTCTAAACCAGCTCCAGTTCTAAACCAGCTCCAGTTCTGAACCAGTTCCAGTTCTAAACCAGTTCCAGTTCTAAACCAGTTCCAGTTCTGAAATAGTTCCTGTTCTAAACCAGTTCCAGTTCTAAACCAGTTCCAGTTCTAAACCAGTTCCAGTTCTGAACCAGTTCCAGTTCTGAACCAGTTCCAGTTCTGAACCAGTTCCAGTTCTGAACCAGTTCCTGTTCTAAACCAGTTCCAGTTCTAAACCAGCTCCAGTTCTGAACCAGTTCCTGTTCTGAACCAGTTCCAGTTCTGAACCAGTTCCAGTTCTGAACCAGTTCCAGTCTTAAGCCTTCCTGTTCAGTTTTCTCCATCTTCCAGCCCAAAACAGCAGTTAGCTTAGCGACTTTATCTCTAACATGGACCAACTGTATGTTTTGTTCAACACAGAATAAAAAAAAGTCAAAAAGATTTTGGACAGAAATTATCTGAAAATTATTCTTGATTATCATAGATTTATTATAAATTATCACAAAACATCGGAAAACATCTAAAATATTCAGAAACATTAACCAGTTATACTTGCCTCACATTTGGGGAAGAATCGTCCTCAACGCTTCCGGTGCTTTAACCAATCAAAATGTTTCAAAGAACACATTTTGACAGCCAACCAATCAGTGACGATCTCTTATGCATCACTGACAAAAAATGGACGTGCAGATTTATAAATAAATAAAAAAAAAAAACTTAAAAATTGGTGTTTAAGAATTGTTTTTAAAAACAGCGACCAATCTGCAAAGTTAGAGAAGCAGGATGGCTAAAACATTTTTTTTTTTACAATTTTTATTTGACAATATTAAAATAATCAGTAACGCCCAACCTGTTTACCACGACTGTTTACGACATTATTACCGTTGTACTTATCTTCATTATTAATGTTATTACTCTGTAATAATTTTAACTATTCTGATATTGTCAATATATTTTCATTATATGTATTTTTTTAACTTATTTAGCTTTTTTATCATTGTGAATTTTTTTAATTTAAACTATTCTTATATTTAATAGTTTTAATTTATAATCATCAGACCCAAACACACACTCACCTGCTTCAGTGTAAATGTTCATTATTACCCTAAAGTTACACACAGAAAGTTATTGTCTAAATAAAACCTGAGAGTTTTAAGAAAATCTGATCGTCTCTCACTGACAAACGGATAACCAACCACTAGTTAATGACGTAATAACGGTTCAATAAGTTGGCCTAATTAACATCAGTGTGAGAAGCAGCAGAACCAGAACCTGGACTGGTGTCCCAGCATCAAGGTGAGCTCACAGCTGGACCAGTTTGCTCACCAGTTTGCCGTTGGTCAGCAGCAGCAGCGCGCCGAGGACCAGCAGCCGGACCAGCAGGCGGGGGATCCTCCGCCTCGCAGCCGCCGGAGACGCCATCCAGACGGGCAGAGAGCAGCGCACCTCCCGGCTCGGAGCACCGGCTTGGGTCGGTTCTCTTCACAGAGATCCTGTGAGGATTGGGAAAGTGAAACTCCAGCAGCAGTGGAGGGAAGACCCAAGCCCCACTCCCACCTCCCACTGCGCCCCCACCTCACCTCCACCCTGCCGGTTAAAGACTGGCTCCATCTCAGACCGGACAGTTATTATAAGCTGAGAACAGATCAGTCCGTTTTATGGAAGGACCTTCATATATTTTTGCTCTAAATATTTTGCGTTTTTTGGTAAAAAATTAAAAAACTAAATAAAACTTTAACATTTTGTTGCTGCGTGATGACACTGCGTGGATTTTACTGAGGAATGAACGGAAGCAGCTCGGTGTTTGGAGCCGCGCAACTGCGCCTAATGTAGGACAAACCTCCCGCTTTCACTTCCTCCGTCTGAGGAATGAAAAGTGCGTGAAGCTGCGGAATCAGCGACTCCCCGCAGGTAAGGAACTCACCTGAGATGCTGTCAGTGTGCCATGATGGGGCTCATTGAGGTCTGGGGCTAATTAGCGGCTGATTGGAGCGGAATCACGCCGTGACGTCGGAAGTTTTATTAATGAGCCGCTGATGAAGAGGGAAAAGTTTCAGATGAGTATGAATTTACTGTGAATATGGGAGTAAAATTCAAAGTTTCAGGATTAAATTAGTAAACTTTGATCCCTTAAATCCGCTGAAAACTCAGTAATGACTCAGCTTTAATGGGATCAGCTGAGTCAACATGTGGAGAAACATTAAACCGTCAGAGCAGCAGGTTCTCACCTGGTCGGGGC
The DNA here is from genome assembly GCF_051168715.1 of Poecilia mexicana. Classification (NCBI taxonomy): domain Eukaryota; kingdom Metazoa; phylum Chordata; class Actinopteri; order Cyprinodontiformes; family Poeciliidae; genus Poecilia; species Poecilia mexicana. Next base: position 5,608,619 of record NW_028263382.1, on the reverse strand, counting down.
CACCGGGCTTTCTGGACCTTTCTCACTCAGGTCCAGAACATTTCAGACGGATCTGTTTGACTTGATCTTTGCTGGATTCCCCAGTTTCCTAAAGTTGTAATGTTCTGTCCTCCACAGATTTTTAAGAAAGTACAAAGCTTTCTGACATATAACGAAGATATCAGGTGGCTCCTTAAAAGAAAACTCAAATCTGAGTTAAATACCAACTTTTTGCTTTTCTAAGATAAAGACCTTTTCTTGGTAGGAGTTACTTGATCAAGCTCCGCTCCGTCCGTCTCCATCTTAGTGTCGTTGCTAGCTACGCTAGGCTAGTGGCATCAACTAAAGCTACTTTCACACTGCAGCCGGAAGTGACCCAAATCCGATTCTGGTTTTCCTTAATTGCGACCTGTAGCTGATGTTTTCATGACAGTCTGAACAACATAGATCGGATTTTTTCCGAATGCGACCCAGGCCACTTGGATATGTGGTTCTTCCGTTTCTTCTTTTTCTGTTTCTTCTTCCTGGTTTTACTGGCGGTGGCAACAAACTTAGTAGCAATACCGCCACCTACTGGTAAGAAGTGAGGACCACATGACATAAAATAAATGTTCTAAAATCAGGTCGGATATTTTCATATGTGACTTGAATCAGAAGGACCTCGCTGCAGCAAACAGAAAGGGGCGGAACGGACCGCTGTCGGTCTCATATCTTATTTGGAAATGGAACCATTGCACTCCGGAAGTGAAGGGGGCGCTATTTCCTATATTATCCACGGTCTCCCGTTTTTATTTTCTTTTGAAATCTGTGATACATCTTCATCTTTAGGAAAGAGTTTCACTCTCAGAATGTATTTGAATTTCTCTTTTATTTTCTTCAGCGCAGCTCACAGTTTTTCGCAAATTCCGTAGCTTTCGGTGTACTTCTAAATCTGCTCCTTAGTCGCACCTTTTCCGGCCTGCTACTGCCTCTAGTGGCGTAGGGGTGATAACACAACTAATATAATTGCATTACTAATCAGAATACCATTAAGTCTTTATTATTTATTATTAATTCTGGCATTACTGGAATCGAAAGATATTGTAAAATTTGTAAAATATTTAGTTCTTATCTAAATGTTTAGATCCTGGCTAAACATTTTATCATATTTTGTTTAATGAACCCCCATTTTTTTCTCATACTCCAAAACTTTGTTGATACTTTTTGACTGTAACTATGGAAACGGCTCAGGAAGTCGGTCTAAAGACTCGTTCAGGTTCTGGTTCTGCTCAGGTCTGATCCCTCTCAGTCACAGAATTTTCAAATATTCTGGATCGTTTCTAGGATTTACATTTAAAATCTGAATTATAATTGATACTTATAACTTTAATTTATTTCTGCTGAGAAATAAAAAATATTAAAAAGAGGAAAAAATCCAGGTTCTAATTTCTCTGCAGATGGTTTATCAGGGGCAGTGGTGGAGAAAGTACTCAAAAAATGTACTCAAGTAAAAGTAAAACTACCACATTAACATTTGTACTTAAGTAAAAGGAAAAAAGTACTGGCTTTTAAAAATACTTAAGTATTAAAAGTAAAAGTACTTATTGAATGCATTACATAATCCCTAATACAATGTCATTATGTGAACCGATCGCATTTAATTTTAATACATTACAAATGTCCCATTTTAATGAACAATGCCACAGATAAAGCATGTTTTTATTGTGTTTACTCTGTAACATAGTTTAGACTTAGATGTGATTCTATGCATCATAATTTCAGGGATGGAAACATCTGGTCTCCTGTCCTAACAAAGCATGAACTTCACTTTCTTTGCCACTAGAGGCTTTGATTTTCAAAGAAATCCAACAGAAAGGGATGGAAAGAAGGTGGGTGAGGGAGGACATGCAACCAGGAGCCACGTAGCAGAGTTGTAGTCAAGACCACTGAACCTGAGACCAAGACCAGCACCCCGCGCTACACGGCACAAAAAATTAAGTTTTACCTTCAAAATTGCTTCTCAAATTGATCTGAAAGATCCACATTCCCATTAAACACCTTAGAGCTGAAATAAATTTAATCAGTAAAGATCCGTCCAGAAGAATCCGATCGTTCCTGAATGTCATATCATTATATTGTAAATCTACTTAAGTAAAGTACAGAGACACGAAAATTGTACTTAAGTACAGTAAAGAAGTACTTCTACTTCGTTACTTCCCACCACTGATCAGGGGGGTCCAAAGAGGGTCCTGGAGGCCCGGCATCCTCCATGTCTTAGTCTCTCCCTGGAGAACATTGACCTGCTGAGGAGGTTGTTGCCACCAGCAGGGAGAGAATAAAACGTGCAGGATGCCGGGCCTCCAGGACCCACTTTGGGCCTCCAGGACCCACTTTGGGCCTCCAGGACCCACTCTGGGCCTCCAGGACCCACTTTGGGCCTCCAGGACCCACTTTGGGCCTCCAGGACCCACTCTGGGCCTCCAGGACCCACTTTGGGCCTCCAGGACCCACTTTGGGCCTCCAGGACCCACTTTGGGCCTCCAGGACCCACTTTGGGCCCCACTGGTTTAGTTTGTTCTGCTGTGGTTGAGCCTCCTGATCGTCGTTTCACATCTCCGGTCGCTTTCTGTTCTCACTCCCATCTAACCGACTTTCCAATACAAACACTGCTGGGCCCCTGATCCGACCGGGCCCCTGCTCATATCCAATTCCTCCACCGCAGCAGAAAGCATTCCGATGCAGAGCCGGACTACATGGCCGAAAATTTCTGGGAATAAATTCTTTACTTTGATGTTTGCCCAGGTTTTCCCAAAATGAGACTTTGCAAAAGTTTTCACACCCCTCAAACTTTTTCACGGTTTGTAAAGGAATCGGCTCCAACAGTTTGTACAAATAATCGGACCACAGATTCTTAGTTATTAGGTCTGGACTTTGACTAGGCTCTGACCAGAACTCGTCGTTCTTCCAGTCGTCCCACTTCAACGTCTTTATTGGTTTATAATTAATTATTTACAAATTCCCAGACTAACGGTGAATCGCTGGATCCCAGGAAATGTGCAGAAAACGCTGCGTTGCTCTTTTCTCTGCAGCTGGACCTTCGATCTCTGAACAGAACCGTGTCCAGATGACAGATTGATCAGTTTAACTTTGCTTTAAACCTCTATCCGAGAAAAGCTGGCCCACAGCGTCATGCAGCCTCCACCTAACTCTACATAACTTTGGACTGAGCAGAGTTTTCCTGTTAGAACCTGCACAACTTTTAAAATATAACTTAGAAAAAGACTTTCCGGCCAGAAATGCAGTAAAGAGATAATTAACAGAAAAGTTTTCCTCCCTGTGGTTACTGAACTCACCTGTGACTGATTAACTTCTGCTTCACATTGAGTCATGAAAGTTACTATGATCGAACTCGGCATCAAACTGACAAGTTGGTTGAATCATATGGAGCTAAATTGGGGTCACTAAGAATGTTGGATTTTTTACAAACTGCAAATAAGTGTGGGGACTAAAAAAAGTTTTGAAACTGAAAAATAATTTGCATCTGGAAATGTTTTTTAAGCCTAATTTTGAAACAGAAAAAAAGTTTCAATACTTGGGGAGGGGGGGCCAAATGTTCAGATTCACGTTTCAGTACTATTTTTTTTTCCCCCCACAAACTTTTTGGCCCCAATTTTGCTCCATAGAATCCCCCAAACATTCTCTCGCTGTGCATCAGTTTGTCCACAGCCTGGATTTTATCAACGCAGTCTTTACTGAGACAATCTGTTGGTCCGTCTTTTATTTTTTGCCCGTGCTGAAGGTGGCGCCATCACGTCTTCTGTTTGTCTCTGCAGCAGTGTGGAGCGCACTCACCGGTGATCACCTGCTGGAGGCGGAGTCAGACCGACAGGGTCATGTGGTAACCAGGTCTCCACTCTCAGGACAAGATGTCTGCCAGTTCAGGCTCCGCCACCCGGCGCCATCCATGGATCTGGTAAAAATGCAGCGAGACGAAATGATTCATGTTCAGTTTAACTTCCAGAAATGGGATCAGATTTTACATTTCTGAAGTCAAACATTGGACTGTGGTGGACTGTAGCCATGGTAACAAGCTCCGTTTCGTCTCACCTGTGTCTCCTCTTCTACAGGTGCTTCCTGGCTCTGATCACAGCTCCTCCTGGAGGTCAAGGAGTGAGTCCAACTTTCTGTTCCAAGAGTTAGACAAGACTGCATCCAACCAACAATTGAGCTAGCGGATGGATGGATGGATGGATGGATGGATGGATGGATGGATGGATGGATGGATGGATGGATGGGTGGATGGATGGATGAATGGGTGGGTGGATGGATGGATGGGTGGGTGGATGGATGGATGAATGGGTGGGTGGATGGATGGATGGATGTGTGGATCAATTATTGGATGGTCCTCATTATGTCCCCCATGTGGTTGCCATGGTGATGTCTCTCCTCCTCAGACCTGCAGAGAGGCGACTCGTTTTCTGCGGTTTATTTGTGGAGGAACTGAAGCTGCAGGAGGTTTCATAGAAACATGAACCGTATCCATGGAAACAACCGAGCGTTACACAGGGCTAGGTGTTCCTCCTGGATCACACACCGGTCCTCCATCTTTCCGCATGATTAACTGACTAGAAGATGGAAACAAAGGAAGACGAACATTTGCAGATTAGATTCATTTTTGTAAGCAGCAGCCAGTTACATGCATAGAGCCAATTGGTGGGAGGACGACAGAGGGCTGGTGCTGGTCAGCGGATACTGGGTCCAGATTGGGGCGCAGTCGGGACATTAGAGCGGTGATGGAGGATAATTGGGTGGAGGGAGGATGGTGTTCTCTGAACAAAGTCATGACAGCAGATAAACCATGCCTCACTGATAACCTCGTTTACACAACGCTGCAGGAATGCGGCTGCTACACAAACACTGCTGCATGCGAGGAAACTCACCGTCTGGGGCCCACAGAGAGAAAGAAAACACAGTCAGGACATCAACAGGGACACTGAGTGTGGGACATATGAGCAGGGACAGCCCAGATTAGCTCCTCTCTGTCTGATGTTTTATTACCGGCAGGAGTCGGGACAGAAAGTCACGCTTCAGACGGACTCTTCAGGCCAGAACACTGGGTTCAGTCAGAACAGCGACAGGAGACCTTTGGATGTAAAAGTTATGATCCTATCGCTCCGAGACAAACCTTCCATCGCTGCCCTGCAGTGAGAAGATCCTGGGTTCGAGTACCGGCCTGGGTCTTTCTGCGCTCAGGATGGGTTCTCACCCGGTACTCCGGCTTCCTCCCGCAGTCTGAAAACATGTTAGCTGGTCTGGGCCGGGCTGGGGACCCATCCAGAGTGGACCCTGCCTCTCGCCCAAAAACTGCTGGAGATAAGGCCCCTCGGACCCTGAAGGGACTCCTGGAAGCATTTGGCTTAAAGGGAACCAGATTCAGCGCTAGCAAGAGTACAAGCTACAGGTTTAGCTAAGAAAAGGCAGCTGCGCTAACACTAAAACACCAGTCATAAACATTAGCTAAAGCACTATGCTAATATGTTATTTAGTGAAAGCTAATGCTAAAGTGCTACACTCGCATGTTATTTACTGGAAACAATGCTAATGCGCAATACAAATAAACAGAAGTTAATGCTAATGTGCTATACCAATATGGTATGTAATGGAAGCTACGATGAGGTGCTAAATTCAGCCATGTTCTCACAAGAAAAAACATGAAGAGTCTCTCAAAACAAATTATATATGTGCATTTTGTACATATATTTAATTACCCTCAATAAAGTTTCTTCAAAAAAAAGAGAACATAAGGAGAGGAAACAGTACTTTCTTCCCACACTTTTGAATTACTGTATTTTCCTCCAGAGAGCCGTCTCAGTCTTATCAAAGTGCCGGCAGAAGCTAGCGCATGTTGTCGTGTGTTTAGTCTGTGAAATGGCCCACATGAGCAGCCATTCTGTCTCCACCGGTTGATTTGGATCAGAGGAACATCTGTCCTCATTCACCTTTTTTTTTTTTTGTTGAAAGAGCTAGAAAAAATAGAGCGTGATTGTCTACGACTGATCTGATCAAAAAAACATCAGCTGTCTGCTTCCTAAGAAAATGGGGAAAATCTTTTTTGTTGTTTACATTCTTTCTGTGGAGCAAGAAACACCAGAACAAAAACATGAGGACAAACTGCTGCCTGCCCGACGCGCCTTGTGTTCGCACCGAGTCAGACCTTTTAAACTCACCAAAAACAACCTGCCAAGGTGCAGAGAGTCACTTAAAACAGGCGTGTTGGAGGAAACTTACAAGTAGAGGAACCAGAACCCAGCAAAGAACCGATGAAAAACCAGGAGCTGAAATACTGAGGGAAGGGAAACGAGACGGAACCGGAGGAGATAATTAGAGACGATGTGGAACAGCTGTGGCAGGAAGACCGCAGGAAAACTGGGATTAACACAGACAGAGCAAAATAATATAAGAATACAAAAATAAACTAAGACTAAACATTCAGTTTATTACCTGATATGAAATATGCTAGTAATAAAAAAACAGATAAATTAACTGAGTACAGCAGGATAAACAGAAAATAAATAAACATAGCAAAAAGTAAATGATCAAAACAGAAAACTGAGATTTTAAAAGGAGCGGCTAAAGCAAAGGAGGTGGATAAGCAAATTCAGGGCCAAACTTCACAATAAAAGCCTCAAACATTTGAATTTGAAATGACCTCTGGTTTCCAGCTGAAAACCTGAAGCTGTGCGTTGACTCTATATCTATAAAAATAGATCTGTAACTCTAGATATATAAATCTAGATCTGTAACTCCAGCTTTATAAATCTAGATTGTTCCTCTTTAATAACTTAAGTTTCTGTTCAGCTAGAGAAAGTTTTGGCACATCCACACATTTCTCGTTACTCAGCATCTGCTCAGTGTTTGGATGGGGTGAAAGGTCACCTGGTGACATCATCATGTACAGCTGTGTATCATCTAGTTATGCTAGTAAAGCTAGTGGCAGCATATAGGTGTTGAGTTGCAGGCGTCCTGGGATTGAACCTCACCACATGTGACTTTGCTTCAATGAGAAGCTTCCCATTGACCCAAAGGAATCCCTGCTCTGTGGCTGCACTGCTGGACACGATAAGACAGGACCGCAGGAAGAACGAGACGAAATGAGAAAACTCTTCTGGATTTGAATGGTTTAGGAAGTAGAACCTGAACTAAAACCAGACAAAACGAAGCAGAAGTTAAAGATTCGTGAATCATGTTGAATCCTCATCACCATGACTTCCTGTCTTCTCCTGGTTTCCAGGGCAAGCTGGTGGAGCCATGTGACGGGCGGGACTGCACCACCTGCCAGTGTTTACCTGCCAAAGGAGCCAGGGTGAGTCCTGATCCAGCCAATCACAGCGGTCCGTTTTATATTCCAGTTACTGGAGCGGCGACACGTTCACTGGCGGATTGGAAGCCAGAAACACGGAGCGGCTCTTAGCTACTGTACCGGCGGAGTCGTACAGGAACGAGGGGCTGTTCAGTTAGAGGACAGTAGATTGAACACACACACACACTTCCATCACATCAGAGGACTTAATTAACATGTAGCTGCAGGTCAAACTGGAGTAAATTATTTATTTAATGGAGACTCCACCGGTTCAAATCCCAGCCTGGAGTCTCCGTACGAACATGGCGTCTCTCTGGTTAGTCCAGCTTCCTTCCTCAGAAACCTGCTGGGTTAACTGGCTGCTGGCTGTATGCATGGTTTTGTTCCGTCTCTCTGACTGGTGTCCAGTGGCTGCTGGATTTAAAATTACAGCTCAAAAGATTAAAACATCACAAAGAAGTGATATACTTTTGGTGAATTTCAAACATTATTGAAACATTTCAAAACTTTATTTCATAATTTTTATGATTCCTGTTCACCGAGAATGAAAACAAAATCAGTTCCTCAGAAAATTACAATATCGTGAAAAACTCTTAGTTTCATAGAAAGCTGAGTGGAAGGAAAAAGTGTGGTAGAAACAGGGAGAATCTGTTCAGTAATCTGAGGGATCTTCACCAGACTGAACTGGGGCTGGAATCAGAACATGTGGATCCACTATGCTCAGATGGGTCCAGAACCTTGGACACAGCAGAGAACCAGAACCAGGACCAGAACCGGGCTGTTACTCAGAGGTCCAAACTCCAGATGAAAGTAAAGTTTTATCTGGACCTCAAGGTCTCAGTCTGATGGGAGAAAACCAGAACCACAGTACTGCAGGTCCAGAGTGAAGTTTTCTCAGTCAGTAATGATCTGGGTCACCAGCTGGTTCTGGTTCACTGGGTTCTGTCAGGTCCACAATCAGCCCAGCCATCCTCCAGAACATTTTAGAGTCCTTCATGCTTCCTTCTGCTGGCCCGATTCATGGAGATGCTGGGTTCATTTCCAGCAGGACTTGGTTCTGACCCACACAGCGGTACTAGAATTTGGACTAAAGACCAGAGTGGTACTGGGCTTGATGGGCCAGCAAACAGGCCTGACCAGAACCTTATAGAGAACCTATTGAGGATTAGCATGGGAAAGATGAGAGATGCCAGATTGGATGAAATATTCAGAATCATCAAAATTATGATTATCATTTATTTCAGCTTCAATAAAAATACTGAAGTTTTTTCTCCATTTTGGTTTGTGGCCCTGCATCCTGCTATGACCCCATAAGGATGCGCAGGACCAGGCGACCCACAGTGTACCAAAAACAAGAACAGTTAGCAGCCAATGAGACGACAGAGAGAGCGTCACATGACTGTTTGCTTCCTGCTGTCAGGTGCCGAGTAAACAACAACAAAAACAGGACGTCCAGGTCCTAAGTAACCCACTGTGAGTGGCTCAGGGTGGCGCTGCGTGTGTGTGTTTGTTCAGCTGGGGGCAGCAGACAGGGCGGGGGGTTTGTGGTTTGACGTCTGTCTCGGTGATTTCACAGCCAAACGACTTCAGATAAAGGAGGGCGGACTAGCAGAGATCACCGCTGTCACATCCCATCACACACACACACACATGCACATTCCGTTCAAAGCTCTTTCACACACACCTCGGACCTCTGGTCAGACGAACCGAGCTGTATCAGTAAAACGCTTCTCCCACTGTCAGGCATGGTGGTGGAAGTATCAATGAGGCTCTAACGTAACTGATGGTGTTAACGGTTGACGTGGTAACCATGGTAACAGTGGCCGTTGCAGCATTTTCTTTGGTTCTGTTTTGAAAACGTGATCCATCCAAACGCAGTTGAAGCCACACTGCTGCTTTTTAAATTTCCGCCTTTTAAAATGAGGCTTCCTGAAATTTTCAAAATAAACATCTTTTTCCTTACTTGCCTTTTCTGCTTTTAAAGCTCATAAAAGACATTTTGAACGGGACATTCAGGCTCTTCAGCCATTAGATTGGAGCAAAGAGTTTTTCTATCTGTTCATCTTTCCAGAGTTTCTCCGATCATTCCTGATGCTTCTTTATAAATGTTGACTGTGGACGCTCACATTAGCGTTAGCTGCTACATGTTTAGCATTGAGATGCTAGCATAGCTTCACCGATAGGCTAACTCCTTTTAACTTAAACACAACAATCTTTTCCAACCAGATCTTTTATAAGCAGAAGTGAACCTGAGGGAAAAGAGAAGACGCTTCATCTCTGCTGTTAGTGGACGTAGCTGTGCGTCAGATTTACAGGCGTACCAGAAACACAAAGGTTCCCGCTCTCAACTTTTTCATATAAAAATAGAATATTTGATTTATTGTGCAAAAATTACTTTCAGATGCTGGTAAGTCTTTCCTGGTAACAAAAAGCAGCCAGTAGTGGAGGAGCGTTAGATGAGTCAGTGTTGTGATGTAAACCGACCTGTGGTCAGTAAACACCTCATACAGGTGATAGCAGCAGATTCTTCTGCTGAACATTGAGTTACATTAATAATGCAGGCAGCCCAGGTCAACCGTTTCCCCGGGGCTCACCTCCTCTACGACTCGGTCTCAACATGCTCATGATGGTAGTTTTTGTTTTCCGTTTGAAGCCTCATTACCGAGCAGATATTCCTGCTTCCTCACTGAGCTGCATGGCTCCTCCTGAACTTCTCACCTCCAACACCAGAATCATGTGGCAAGCTTTCAAAATAGCCACAAATGCTTTGGCATTTCTGCCATTTGCAGAAGTATTTTGTAGAGTCGAAACAATTGTGTTGAATCGATTATTGAAATAATAGTTTAATAATCGATCAATTTGCCAATCAGCAGTTAAGTTAAACTATACAACAATATGTGCACATTTTGCATTTAAGATAAAAAAAAAAGCTTTTCTCTGTATATCTGTTCTACCCAGAACTCTTTTTATGTCAGTTTTGGCTTCACCTGGTTCAGAATCTGTAAAAAAAAAAAAAAAAAATCTCCCTTTTGCATCCAATTATTACACAATTCAGAAAATAATCTCCAGATCAGACTTACCCTGTTTTGAAGTTCAGTCCAGCAGAAATGCCAGAACTTTTTACAGTTTTTGGCTGCAGGCAGGTTTAATCCTTTGGTATGAAGCATTTACTAAATGACTTTTAGCCAGTAAAATATATATTTTTTTATTAAAAAAAAAATATAGCCAGTAATATATATATATATATATATATATATATATATATATATATATATATATATATATGTATATATATATATATATATGTATATATATATTTAATAATAATATATATTATTATAATATGTATAATAAATTTGCAAAAAGTTTAAACTTTTTTTCCATGTTGTCATAATGAAATATTTACATGTAGAAATTTTAGATTAATTTAATACAGTTTTGAAAAAAGCTGGACTTCATTTGGGCTTTAACTCTGCAGCAGGTTCAACAACATGCCTTTCTTTGGGGATTAAAATGATTCAGAAAATATTTGTAAATTTGTCTTATAGAAAAGGAAAAACGGTTTTAGTTTGCTTATCGTTTCTCTTTCTAATATATTTGTTTTTTATGAGAAACTGCAGTCTGTTTGTTAATTTTAGTTTAATTTCTATCAATTTTACAGAATAATAATCCTGCCACTCTTTTTTATGTATTATTTTGAGAAAACTGCTCAGTCAGCTGTGCTGAATTTGATTCAAATTCAAACTTTTTATCATTAAATTTGTTTTTATTGACATATTTTTTTTATTTCAGATTTTATTTTGATCTCAGATCTGCAGGTTAACATCTGAGCTGCTGTTCTCAGGTTGTATTTGGTTTGATTTGTGTGACACTGCCCCCGTATGATCAGATGATGTCATTGCAGGTTTGGCTTGCTGGACTCTGCTGCAGCAGCTGGTTTGGGCTCTGCTGGTTCTGTCTGTGTGAACAGAACCAACTAATCGCAGTTCAAATGTGGGTTCATGTTCTGGCTCTCTGTCTCGGTTGGGTCAGTGTTGGCTCTAACATCATTTCTTGCCACCAAATTGAGTTTTTTTATGTTTTTTTGTTGTGGACCAGGTTCTGTTGGTTTCATTGTTCCGTCAGATGTTTAAATCCGTTGTCTGCCGGACATGCTGTTCAAACGGTAATTTAGGCGTCGCACAGTAAACGTTCACATCGATCTGTTCTGTATCCGAAACCCAGATGATGAGAGTCAGTAATCTGTCCTACAAGTATTGATTAGGAAACATCAATACTTGTAGGACAGATTACTGAGGGGAATGTAAGGACTTTCAAAGAATGAAAAATACATGGGAGGAAATGACGTGGCCTTGGGTAAGAATTAGGGACTGATTCTTACCCAGCTGAGCTGAGTGGAATTATGGGAAACGAAAGAATTTGTCTTGTAGGACATAGGAGCAAGGTAGCATCTAAAACCAGCAGGACGGTGACTCTCCAGGACCGGGGCTGGATGCCGCTGGTTTAGGGTGTGCAACGTTTTGCTTGGTCATGGGTCACTGTGTTGTATCAGGCATTGAAGCTTCTAATAGTTTTATGTTCTGCAGGGTTTCCCAGGTCCTCTGGGTCTGCAGGGGCCTCAGGGGCCTCCAGGCTTCCCGGGCGGACGGGGACTTCCAGGGCAGAAGGGCGGTAGAGGAGCTGAGGGGCCGATGGGAGGTTTTGGGATAAAAGGAGATGCTGTGAGTAAACCACCATTCTAACTGTAAAAGCAGAAAACCCAAGTAACATTCTTGAAGTCCAACATGGTGAACGTCTGTTTCTGTGGGTTCAGGGCCCTACCGGTCTGCACGGTTTTCCGGGTTTGGACGGAGTCCCGGTAAGAGTCTTTGCCCCTATCGGCATCCCACAGCCGCTGGAGCGCAGGACCCTTCAGCTTCTCTTTGTGTCTGTTCAGGGCCTCCCCGGCCCGGCTGGAGGGCCTGGTCATCCAGGTCTGGACGGATGCAACGGAACCAGAGGAATCCAGGGGAATCTAGGGCTTCCAGGGGAACAGGGCCCTAATGGAGAACCGGTAAAAAGCATTGGCTGACTGTCACTGTTTGACGCCATGTTGAGGCAAAAGGATCTCACATCCTGTGCTGCTGTTCAGGGTTTTACCGGTCCGAAGGGACTTAAAGGAGAGCCATCGGCCAACTTCATCCAGTACCCCGGAGCTCCTGTAAGTACAGCTGACCCGCAGCATCATGTTCTGGTACGTTCAGCCCGCCTGACCGCAGTGTTTGGGTCCAACAGGGCGACGATGGGCCCGGCGGATTGCCGGGTCTGCAGGTGAGTTGGCCTGAAAGCAGCCGAGTGCGTCACATTGTTCTGCTTCTGCTTCAGGTTTCTGTCTCTGCCTGCAGGGAGAAGATGGTCTGCCGGGACCAACCGGACCCGCGGGTCCAACCGGATCAGCTGGACTCGATGTGAGTCACTCCACTTCATTTCAGCTCACTGCAGCTAAACTCAGTTGGAAACATGTAATTCAGTTCAGTCCACCTTAAATCGATTTATTTCCATTCAGGTAAATTTTATTAACTTTTAATGAAACACCTTCAGTTGAATCCAGTTCAAATAATTTTTCGTTCATTACAAAAAGTAAATTTCAACTCAGTTGTAGTTCACTTCTGTTCAGTTTGACTGGTAGTTCAGTTCAACACAGTTTGGATCAATTCACTGAATTTGAGGTTTGGTTCCCTGGAGAGTAAATTAAATGTTTAAACTGATTTTGTCTCCTCAGGGCCCTCCTGGTTCACCTGGAACAAGGGGCCCGCCTGTGAGTCACAACCTGGCAGCTATTAATTCATTTTATCATTTTAGGACTACAGTCAGCAGTTTGAACTCTTTTTACAGTTTATATGATCTTTTTAATGTGATTTTGAAGCAGTAAAACTGTTTACAGCTTTCTGTTCTCCAGTCAGTTACTGATTATAGATCGATTATCTCTCCAGCTGGATGTTCTGACGTCAGCTCATGTTTCTGTTTTAGGGTCAAAAAGGTCGATTACTGCCGGGACCGAAAGGAGACGAGGTACAGAGACTGTTTACAGAGTTAATGTAGCGCCACCCAGTGGTTCATCCAGCAGACCACACCCCAGAAATATTACATCACATTGGCCACGCCCCCTTCCCGTCACAGCCCTCTTATTCCCCTCTTTTGACTGTGGCTCAGCAGATAAAGTTGTCGTCTTGCAGTCAGAAGGTTGAAGGTTTGATTCCAGTTTCCTCCTGCCCCACGTCAAAAAGGCTTCAGGCCGTCAGAATGACTGCAGCAGCTCTAAATATATTCAGTCCATTTACCACTGACCACCACGCCCCCTTTGGCCGCGCCCCTCAGTTACACCACAGAATAATATGTTGAACATGGCCAGCCTTCCTCAGGCCTACTGCCCCCTGTAGGTCGGTCAGTGCATTACATCACTGTTGATCTTGACTGGAGGCCAGCTGAGCTCTGTTCCAGCTCTTTGGTCTTCTGACCTGCATTAACCAAACTTTTTCCGTTTCCTGTGTGATCCACAGGGAGACCAGGGCCCCCAGGGGCCTCCGGGGCCCTTCGAGTACATCGACCCTCCAGAGGACTTTTACATAAAAGGGGAGAAGGTCGGAGGACATTTAGTCTTCCTTTGCTTTATTTTCGTTGGTTTTAAATGTTCTGTATTTTTTATTTAGTTTATTTAGTTCTAACGTTTTAAATATTCTGTTCTCATCGTCGGGTTCCCATGTCAGGTTAGAAAACTGGAGTCTCAGTTCTAGTTTCACTTCCTATCGCTGGATTTTTATTTAATTTCTCTTTATTTTAATGGTGGGAAGTGATAAAAAAATTAATCAAGTTAACTCCAGAGTCTGAAATTAATTATTCATGTTTTAATCAGCAACTTTTAAAATTTTTGCTGCTAACTGACTGACTACACTCGCCGGCCACTTTATTAGGTACACCTGTCCAGCTACTCATTAACGCAAATGTTGAATCAGCCAATCACATGGCAGCAACTCAATGCATTTCGGCATGTAGACATGACCAGACGATCCGCTGCAGTTCAAACCAAGCATCAGAACGGAGAAGAAAGGAGATTTAAGAGATTCTGAATGTTGAGTGGTTGTTGGAGCCAGAAGGGCTGGTCTGAGTATTTCAGAAACTGCTGATCTGCTGGGATTGTCACCCACAACCATCTCTAATTTTTACAGAGAATGGTCCGAAAAAGACCGTATCCAGTGAGCAGCAGTTTTGTATGCATAAATGTCTTGTTGAGGTCAGAGGTCAGAGGAGAATGGACTGGTTTGAGCTGATAGAACGGGAAAAGTAACTCAAATAACCACCCATTACAACCGAGGTCTGCAGGAGCGCATCTCTGAACGCACAACACGTCAAACCCAGAAGACTGCTGTTGCCCTCCTGCAGCTCCTGTCAGGTAGCAACAGAAAATGACAGGTTCACCAAAACTGGACAGTAGAAGACTGGAAAAATGTTGCCTGGTCTGATGAGCCTGGATTTCTGCTGCGACATTCAGATAGTTGGGTCAGACTTTGGCATCAACAACATGAAAGCATGGATCCATCCTGCCTGGTATCAACGGTTCAGGCTGGTTGTGCAGTGGCGTGGGGGATATTTTCCTGGCCCTTTGGACCCATTAGAACCACATGAGCATCGTGTCAACGCCACAGCCTACCGGAGTATTGCTGCTGAATGTCCACCCCTTTATGACCACAGTGCACCATGTTCTGATGGCTACTTCCAGCAGCATAAAGTGCTAATCATCTCAGGCTGGTTTCTTGAACAATGAGTTCAGTGAACTCAAATGGCCTCCACAGTCACCAGATCTCAATAGAAACCTTTGGGATGTGGTGGACTGCGACAGACTGGCGACCTGTCCAGAGTGACCCTGCCTCTCGCCCAGAATGTTTGCTGGAGAGGCACCAGCAGCCCTCCCGATCCCACAAGGGACAAGAGTGTTAAAAAATGGATGGATGGATGGATGGATGGATGGATGGATGGATGGATGGATGGATGGATGGATGGATGGATGGATGGATGGATGGATGGATGGATGGATGGATGGATGGGATGTGGTGGAACGGGAGAGTCACATCATGGATGTGCAGCCAACAAATCTGCAGCGACTGCCTGACACTATCATGTCCATATGGACCAGACTCTCTGAGCAATGTTTCCAGTACCTTGTTGAATCTCTGCCACTGAGGATTAAGGGAGTTCTGAAGGGGGTCCAACCTGGTACTAGCAAGGTGTACCTAATAAAGTGGCCGGTGAGAGTAAATGGCCGTATGAGCTCAGCAATAAATAAAGTTTTTAATCTTCATCCATCAGATTGGCGCAGAGTTTCAGGAAGTCCTGATCATCCATGGAGCTTCTTTAGAAATGTGGACTGTGGATGCTAACATTAGCAATAGCTGCTACATGTTAGCATTGAGATGCTGTTTTAGGCTAGCATAGCTTCGCTGCTAAGCTTACTCCTTTTAGCACAACTTGAACACAACAGTAGTCTTTCCAGAATCCAATCAGATCGTTCAGAAGTGGAAATTAACGCCCAGTGGGCAAAGAGAAGATGTTGAAAATGTTGCTAAACAGAAGCTAAAGCAGATTTTCTTAGTCTGATTAATGAACCTTCGCTCTGGGATTTGTTTTATCCCATTTAAAAAGGGTGGACATTTTTTAAGGTTGTCCTAAATCAGGTCTGGTTGTTTCTCTCAGGGATCTCCGGGGGAACCAGGACAGCGTGGCGTTCAGGGACTCCCGGTAAGGTAGAATATTTATCAACCTGCTGACTGTTTATGTTTGAAGAGAATTCCCTGATTCTGATGTTGATGCTGCTAAATATGCCAGAATAAGAGCCATTTTGGATCCTGTAGTGACCAGTGGTGTGGGCCGTGATCAGGAAGTTCTGTTCTGGTTTCAGAGTCGGGATGCGCCGCCTGGGACCAAAGGAGAGACGGGGATTGTTGGATTTCCAGGAGCCAGAGTACGTTTCCTTCGATCCATTACAGAAGTTTATCCAGCTTCAGTTGCTGCTTGAGTTTGGTTTTTCTTCCAGGGGGATTCTGGTCGACCCGGTCCGTCCGGACGGAAAGGCGCCCGGGTAAGTCAGAGCAGAAACACTGGTCCAGTCTAATGGTTCTGGGTCGGGTTAATTAAAGGTGTTTTTGGGTTTTCAGGGGATGAAAGGGAGCCAGGGTCTCCCAGGACTGATAGGTCAAGAAGGTTTTAAGGTCAGTTGGGTTTGTGACCCAGGTTCTGAAACTGAGTCCAGTTAAAGTTGTTATTCTGGAGGAAACAGGACAGATTTAAAGGAACGTGTTATTTAAGCTCTTTGTTGTGATATGACTCTTTGCTTCCAGGGCTTTGCTGGTGATCCGGGCCCTGAAGGCCCCCGTGTGATTGATGATGTCACTCACATAGGTACGGATCAATACACCAACCAGCCAATGGTCAGTTTGGTTTCTGAGCTTCCTGTCTTCCAGGTGACACCGGGGATCCTGGGTTCCCTGGGAGGAGGGGCCCTCCTGGCGACATGGGGCCAATGGGAGCGTTTGGTCCCCCAGGATTCCCAGGATCATCAACACCAGGTCAGTAAAATCATTTAACATTAAACATCAAAGCTGATTTAACATTAAACATCAAAGCTGATTTTCAATAGGAAAGCATCCAATCAACTATCAGAGCCAATCATTGTAGGGTGATGTCATAAAGAGGGATGATAGTGGTCTAGTCAAATCGATGTTACTATGAGGAGGACTGAAGGTAGCAGGACAGTGTTGGTGTTAGTTGCAGTAAATATTTGCTCACATTCAGGATGTGATGAATATGAACAAAAAGGCTGTTAATTATAAAGTTAGTCAAAATGAACAAAAATAATTTTGGTTCTTTTTACAAGAGAAACAAAATGGCCTTTCAAAATTATATTAACACAATCTTATCAATTCATTCGCAGCTGCTAGTCACAGTTCCAAACTGAATGTTTAACCAGCTAAGTATTTAGGTCCAAAGTAAAAACATAATTAACAAATTCTTCAATTTGAAGCTAAACGTTTCTAAATGTTTATCTCCAAAATAAATATTAAGTCAGAAAGCTAAATATTTAGTTTGCAAACTAATATCTTGCTTACAGACTATTTAACTACTAAATTAAACATTTAGCTAGCAAGACAAATATCCCGCTAGCGCTAGCTTACTGTTCAGACTGTTCAGATTCAGGTGGGATGAATTTCGTGTCTTAGGTCCATCTTCAGGACAGTCTCTGTGGTTTTCTTCAGGACTTAAAGGTTTTGATGGTCCGAAGGGCGAGCCTGGGTACAAAGGGGAGAGAGGAGATCCGGGTCAGACTACAGACGAAGTAGCACATGGAGAACCTGGAAAACCGGGACAGCGGGGACATCGAGGGCCGAAGGGACTGCAGGGCCTCCCAGGTACCACATCGGTTTCTGGTCCCTGCGGCTTCCAGCGGTCAGTCCTCCATGTTTGGCCTCCCTGTCTGCAGGAATGGTCTGTCTTAAAGGAGACAAAGGAGACATGGGAGAGCCAGGTGATGGGGGCATTCCAGGACCGAGAGGCAATGATGGCAGTAAGGGTCAGTGATGATTGTTTCTGACTTTTTTTTAAACGTGTCTGAAATGAAAGAAAAAACATGTTCCTGTGAGGAACCCATAAGTGTCAGATTAGCTCTGACTTCATGTTCAACCGTCGCGTTTCAGGCGTTCCTGGTGAATGTCTATGTAAATCTACTGACCAGAAGGGCCCTCAAGGGCCTCCAGGGCCTAAAGGGCTTCCAGGGTCAAGAGGACAGCCCGGACCCCCAGGCCCCAAAGGAGAGATGGGTTCCTCTGGAGACTCGGGAGCGGAGGGGGTCCAGGTGAGTTTCTCAACAAAAACATGGGAGGAAATCTCAGAAGAGTTCAGACTGAAGCAGCAGGTTGTGTTTTTCCTGCAGGGAGCGAAGGGCTTCAGGGGACGCAGCGGCCAGAAAGGACAGAAAGGTTTCACTGTGGGCGGCTTGAAAGGTCAGTTCATCACATTTACAGTTTTTTTCCAGATAATGACTAATTAAATTAAAGCAAATTGAGAGAATGTGAGGAACGTCATCAGTCTCTGAACTTCCTGTTTCCCTCTGGAGCTTCACCTTTGGGTTTTGTTTCCTTACTGCTGTAGATGTTTAAGTTGATTTAAGTTTGATATATCAACAAACTTCTGACCTTTAGCTGATTTCTTTTGTTTCCTTTGAATTATTTTGTTCAAAAAACAAAGTTTAATGTGTATAAAATACTTTAATAAAACATGAATATGACAAACAGAAACAATAAGAAACCAAAAACCTGCAAAGTGCAAAAATGATCAATAAATAATTTTGAGGAAGAGTTGGTAAACTATGATACAAAAATAAAATGAAATTTCAAGATGAAATCTGAAACAAAATTATTGAACTCAACACAGCGTTATTGGTCCGATTCAATACTGACTTCATATCAATATTTGGATCAATCTGCCCACTTCTTCTCACCCGCAAAAACGCAAAATCTTACCACGCAAATCTGGTCTAGTTTCCAGTGCAAGAAAATAAAGGAAAATCAAATCAATTCCAGCAAGAAGCAGCAGCTTGTTTTAAGTCAACGATTCCTTAATATTGGTGAAAAAGATTCTGGTTCCACCTGCAGATGTTTTTACTTAACAATCAACAGGCCCTGCACTGTTACCTAGCGACCCCAGCCAAGCCCCGGCGTTACCTAGCGACCCCGGCCAAGCCCGGGCGTTACCTAGCGACCCCGGCCAAGCCCGGGCGTTACCTAGCGACCCCGGCCAAGCCCGGGCATTACCTAGCGACCCCGGCCAAGCCCGGGCGTTACCTAGCGACCCCGGCCAAGCCCGGGCGTTACCTAGCGACCCCGGCCAAACCCGGACGTTGCCTAGCAACCCCGGCCAAGCCCGGGGGTTACCTAGCAACCCCGGCCAATCCCGGACGTTACCTAGCGACCCCGGCCAAGCCCGGACGTTACCTAGCGACCCAGTTGTTGTTCCACCGGCAGATTTTTCCCATACTATTAGTGACATAATCAAAGAGTGAAAATAATACTTCATCAGTATTACATCTTTAATTACTAAAAACAAGTTTCTGAAAAGTTACTTCTGTTAGTTTTGTCTTATTTCAAGTTTATCAGGACATTTGCACTGGAAACTGGACCAAAAGTATTTTTGCAGTGAGATGAATGAATGAATCTTGTGTTCATGTTTCAGAGATTCTCATTCTGATTTTGTTTCCAGGTGAAAAGGGAGAAAAGGGCAAAGTGGGCCCTGAGGGGGCCCCAGGAACCTGGGGCGCAGACGGACCCCCGGGGCGCCCAGGACCACCTGGAGATCCGGGACTTAAGGTCAGCCATAGAGGCGGAGTCAGGGAGCAAACCGGACCAGAGCAGAACCGAACCTCTCTCCTGGTTGTGTTTGGCTTTAGGGGGACAGTGCCTCTTGTTTCCCTGGAGACAAAGGCTTCCCTGGACCCCCAGGACCAAAAGGATTCCCTGGACAGCTGGGCCCCCCTGGAGTCAGTGTGGAGGGGCCCCCTGGAGAGCGAGGGCCCCCTGGAAACCCGGGACCCGATGGATTTCCTGGACCGCCTGGACTGAAGGGAGATCCAGGTAAAGCTGTTGGTGAAGTCAGATAAAATGAGTGCAGTGAAATTGTTTCACAACATTTCCTGTTTTTCTGCACCAGATTCAGAAAGCAGTTTCCTCTGAACACAAATCAATTTACTCTAACTTTACTTCAGGTTCTCCCAGTTGTGGCAGCCAAATTATAAAGGCAAACATTTGATTTGAGATGACCTATGACCTTGTCCCACCTCGGAAAATGAAAATACAGAATAGAAGTTAAATTAAACTGCACTTGTTTTACATGAAGTCTTTACAAATATACTGTAATAACTTTGCAGTTACACTGAAAAAACACAAACTCTTACCAAGTATTGCAGTTTCTAGCCTCTGGTGATCAAACGTACTTTCTGCTTCAGAAAATCAGCCTCCACTTGATTTACTTTTTGATTCTTTCCGCCTTCTTTTGTTTGACTCCGCCTTCTCTGGTTTCTCCGCTCATAGGAGACCGTGGCCCCTGTTTTTCGACCCCTGGCCCTCCGGGGCCAAAGGGAGACCGTGGACAACCAGGTAAGCCTCGTCTGAAACACCCGTCTCTTCGCCTGTCACTGCAGCTTCCTGCTCACCTGCCTCCATCTCCAGGTGCCTCAGGTCCTCCAGGTGCTAAAGGCACCGCTGGCATCCGAGGGCCAGACGGGCCTAAAGGGGACAAGGGACTGTCTCATGCTCCAGGACCGCCTGGGGACCGAGGTACCTCAGCGTTGGGTAGACGTGTCACACCTGTCCTGTCTGAGCCGACGGGTCCATGTTTCTTCTTCTGCCCCTGCAGGACCTCCAGGTGCTGATGGAGATCCTGGAGAAGACGGAACCGACAGTTGTTGTAACAAAGGAAGTCCAGGTAAAAACCAGCATCGGCTGAACAGTTTCTGATGGAAAGGAAGAACACCAGTCTACCAAAAGAAACTCCCACTTTCCTGATTCAAAAACATCTGGACTGGTGGGAATCAGCCGATTCCTCCAGAACAGTGAGAACTTTAAATTTATTAAACAGCCAGTGTGAGCCCACAAAGCTTTTTCCTAAAATTCACCATGTCTGCCATTTTGAGTCTAACTGAGCTGCTGAGTCTGTTTTCTGATTGGAGAAATAAAACAAAGATTATGATCAGTTCAAATGTTTTACTACCGTGGACAAGGTTTATTTCAAATGTAGTAAAATATTTGGACTGGAATCCAGACCATTAGTTCTTGGTAAGATTTTGTGTCTTTTCAGTGTTAAATATCTGGAAGCATTTTAGAAATGTAAATAAGTCAAACTTTATTTCAGTGTACCCGACTCTGTGCTCCAGGTTCTCCGGGGCCGCTGGGCCCCACTGGACTCCCCGGACCAAGAGGCAATACTCAGAGTGGCCCCCAGGGGCCCGAAGGCCGGCCTGGACCGCCGGGGTCCCCAGGACGTAAAGGACGCCTCGGCCCCCCGGGCAACCAGGGAGCACCAGGTGAGTTATGGGTCTGGGTCAGAGGTCGGCACATAACTGCATTGTGGTGGCGATGCAAAGTCACCGTGTTTTTCTAATCAAACTCGCCTCTTATTGGCTGAAACCAACAGCAATAGCATGAGAAGAGCCAATAAAAAGCGGTATGTTAATCAGCTGCGAGTTTCCCCCCAAAATGGTTCAGATTTACTCTGTAAACAAACCGAATTCAACACAAAGTTCACATCTGAAAACCTTAGAAGCTGAGATTTAAAACATGGAGCAGTTTCTTCATGAGTTGAACCAGTTTAATTAAAGCAAAAAACCAAAAATTATTTTCTCAGAAGTTGATGGTTTTTATCTTTTTCTGTTTCTGCTCTGTCAACTTGTTCCTGGTTTGCTAGTTTAAAGATAATCAGAAAACTGTACAGTGGACCAACACCAGTTCACACATTTTATTCATAGAGCATCTCTAAAATATTGAAAAGAGCTGGAGATTCTTTGGCCCAGCACTACCCAACACGCTATTGGCTGGCATTTGTAAAGCAACCAATCCTAGAGCAGCATTCATTTTCCTTGGTCCTGATTGGCTGAGCCCTCGAGTGTAGATAAGGAAGTCCTTAGTTGTTAGCTTCCACTAAGTGTAAGACGGTTTCCACTGTGTGTATTAATGCATATTAAGTTATATTTAGTGGTAAGCATGTTTAGAGGAGATCTCAAGTATTGATGGGTTTCAGCTATGAGTGTCTGTGGCCCCTAACCTCTGCAAATACCGGGAGTCCAGTGAATGGTCTAGTGGTCTAGAAGAGATGAAGGCTTGAATGTGTTTCCACAGGTCCCCAGGGGCCTTCTGGCTTTCCTGGAGCGAAGGGACACAAAGGAAATTTCGGGGCCCCTGGACGACCAGGCACCCCGGGGCCCACATCAGATGATTGTAAGGCAAGGACGCCTGATGGCATAGGCCCTCCAGGCCCTCCGGGACCTGGTGGCCCTCAAGGACCTCGTGGCCCTCGCGGTAATCATTTACCTCTTTTTTTTTCTTGACCTGTCTTTATTTGTTTTGCTTTAGTCATTTCGTGTGTTGAACAGTCTAACTTCATTTTTTTAGGTAATAAAGGTGAAATTGGGGATAAAGGTCTTCCAGCTATTGGTCCAAAAGGCAATATTGGAGAACCTGGATTTCCAGGGTCTCCAGGTACACAGGGACGTGAAGGGCCCCAAGGCCCTGTTGGGGACACTGGCCCAGTGGGGCCCTTTGGTAGGAAAGGTGAGTTCCTACCAGAAACACACCTGAAGGAATGTTCTTCTGTTTGAAGTCCTTCACTGAGATCCTGTTTTAGGTCAGACTGGGCCCGGGGGCTTTGAAGGAAGGCCAGGTTTTCCAGGAAACATGGGCATCCCTGGAGGCCCAGGCAAGCCCGGAGAGCGGGGTCCTAAAGGACAAGATGGAGGTCAGGGTTGTGCAGGCCCAAAGGGACCAAAAGGTACTACAGTGGTGATAGAACTACGGATTAAACCGTACAATACCAGGATCATGTTAATCATCCAGACTGCAGTTTTTGCTAACCTGCTACAGATTATGGACATGTGTTCTCCTGCAGGTCACAAAGGTTGTGCCGGTCCTCCAGGAGAACTCATTCCCAGACCTGAAAAGGGCCCAAGAGGACCACCAGGATCCTCCGGCGAGCCCGGATTCTCCGGACCACGAGGTGAGAGAAACTGGAGACTCTGTGAAAGTCTCCCTGTTGGTCAAACTCTGGTTCCATCTTAGATAACAGAGGACAGGAGCGTCCAACTCTAGTCCTCAAGACCTACCATCCTGCAGGTTTAGATGCAGTGTCACCTGGCCTTTACCAAACCATGGAAACCAACAGTCAGATTTCCATCCAGCTCTAGGTTTGGGTCTCATCCTCTGCTCTGATCTCTTTAGTATCAACTTTGTCTTTTCCACAGGAAACAAAGGTGAGGCTGGATGCCCAGGAAATACTGGGTATCCAGGCCCCAATGGACCCCCAGGCTGTAAGGGACCTCAGGGACCCCAAGGGCCCCAGGGTAAGCAAGGCCCGCCCGGACCTCCAGGAACCAAAGGACATCAAGGATACTTCGGATTTCCTGGGCTGAATGGAGAACCGGTGAGATGAGTTTTCTAGAGCTAACACTGGGTCGGAGTTCTGTTGGGTCAGACAGAATGTAGAGGTCTGAGGTTGGATCCAATTGGTGTTATACTGGCTGGAATAAAACAAGAGACCGTTGTTAGAGATGTCTGTCCGTCCATCCATCCATCGCGGGCGCTGGTAATCAGCTCCGTTGTCATGGAGTGGTTGCTATGGAATATCTGTTGTCTCTCTGAAAACAGGATTCTGAATTCATCAGGGAGTTCAGGGTCCTGCCAGAGGCCCCAGGAGAGGCAAACAGATGTTGTTGTGTTTTGTTCATAAATAAAAACTGTCTGATGGTCAGAAAACATAATGACCTCTGGTTGTGACTACAGGGCGACCCAGGATGTCTGGGACCCCCTGGGAGACCTGGTAATCCAGGACGTCATGGACCTAAAGGTACCTGCTGACTACCATATTTTCCGCACTATAAGGCACACCGGATTATAAGGCACACATTCAATGAACTGCCTATTTTAAAACTTTTTTCATATATAAGGCGCACCACCTTATAAGGTGCGTAGAATAGACAATACAGTAGAGGCTGGAGTTACATTATGCATCCACTAGATGGAGCTGCACTAAAGGGAATATCAAAAAAACAGTCCGACTCCAGTCGGCGAGGAGAGCCTTCCACGACTGGGCTGGGGCGTGGCCGGACGATGGTCACCCTTCTCCGTTCGCCCACAGTATGTTGGTGGAGAACGTGGTGCTAAACGACCTGCAGACACCTCATTATCAGGTTGGTAGGTAGATAGGTCAGTCAGACTTTATTAACAAACCAGCGTTCTGACAACTATCCCAGCATGCACCGCGCGCTTATTCTACGGGCGAAAATGAAGTCGGCGGCTGCTTACCGTAGTTGCTAGACCTGTTAAAAACTGAAGGTTTTTAGGTGCGCCTTATGTGCGGAAAATACGGTACGTCGCCATGACTCAGAAAGTCTTACTTCAGTTTACCAGGGATTATTTTTTTATTCGTCCTGCATAATTAAGCAACATTGGTTGGTTTTAACACAACTTTCTGCGTCTCAGGTGATAAAGGAGACACCCTTCGTGTTCCTGGTCCACCTGGAGATAAGGGCCATCCTGGGGACAGAGGCCCTGATGGTGACAATCTACTTTAAAATGGTTTGGTTCTTTAGGAAAACGTAAAAACCTATTTCATTGATGATCTGCTTCATGTCTCTCAGGCCCTTGTGGCCCTCCTGGAGATTGTGGCCCCAAAGGCCTCTATGGGACACAAGGACAGAA
Organism: Poecilia mexicana; assembly: GCF_051168715.1. Lineage (NCBI taxonomy): Eukaryota > Metazoa > Chordata > Actinopteri > Cyprinodontiformes > Poeciliidae > Poecilia > Poecilia mexicana. Next base: position 5,583,812 of record NW_028263382.1, on the reverse strand, counting down.
AGGATGCAAGGGACACAAAGGATTACAAGGATCCCCTGGTGAACCAGGTACAAAGACCTTCCTAAATCTGTGACAGAAGTGGAGGAGGAGGATCTGGGATCATGGTGACTCAGAGATGTTGTCTCCTTTAGGTGTGGCTGGTCCTCCAGGGCCCAGAGGTTACCAGGGGCTTCGAGGGCCTCCTGGTCGAGATGGAGTGGACGGTCCCCTGGGGAGGAATGGTTACGCAGGAAACAAAGGTCAAAACCTTTCAAAGATGAAAACATAAAGTTATGAAAATACATAGATGCTGTTTTTAGTGATAGTTCCCACGATTCAAGACTTTAAAATGTTGGAACCATAAAGTCCAACTCCAGTCCTCAGTGAGTCTAACTGCCCTGTGAAAGCAAAACCCAAAATTCCACCAAAGTGGGCAGAGCCAAGAGACTGGGGACTAATTATTGGGATAAACCAGGTGTTGCCAACTTCAGAACTTTGTCACCATATTAGTGACTTTTCAGACCCTCTAGATCATTTTTTTTAACAGAAAGTTAATTTATGTGTGAATAATCCATTTGGCTCGTATCAACCAGAGGTCTGAAGCAGTGGGCCAAACACAGAGCCCTGAGGCACACCAAAGCCAAACAAAAATGGATGCCACAGGTTGGTTTTCTTTTTTAAATGATTTATTTTGTTTCTTCAGGAGCTCCGGGACTACCAGGGCTTCATGGATTAGATGGACTGAGTGGACAGAAAGGAGCCAAGGGGTCCAAAGGTGTGAGGAACACTGGACACATTTTAAGAAGGAAAACATAGAAAAAGTAATTTTAGTTGGCTGTTTTGTAAACTTTCATTTGAATATAGTTCAACTGAACACTAGCGCTTTAGCGTTAGCTGAACTAATGTGTAACAGTTAACTGTGCTAACTGTGGTTTGCACAGTTAGCTTTTTAGTTAGCAGTGCTAACCACTGTAAATGATTATTCTGGTGTGTTTTTATTGTTCTATTTGGCTGGATGTTATGTTGGTAGTAAAGCCTTTTAAAAACCACCAGAAAGCAACCAAACAGACCTGCATGTTGTAGTGAGCCAGGCTAAGCTCCACACTGATTCAGCCTAACTTTATTAAACTAAAGTTACAAGAAATCAAACTATTTAGTCCCCACTGTAACTTTATAGTTGAAAGACCCGTCAGATCTAAAGAACATATATTTCTTTACAGAACAAATATTAATGGCCACCTTTTTCCCCGAACCAGGGCACAAGAAATATCCACTTATATCAATATACAGTCCTAAACAAATGTAACCCAGTCAGTTTGTTACTCACGACCTCCAGGAGAGTGGGAAAACGTTGCAGGCCTGTTAGAAAAAAGCGGAATTGAAATCCCAGAGGAAAACATTGAGAGCGCTGCAATTCACTCGTCCTCTCCTCCCGACCTCCATTGAACGCAGCAGACCACGTTAGGCCGAAGAGGCTAGCTCACTTAGCTCAGCTCAAAGCTCGTCTACTTGCATCTGTCTCCTCTCGTCCCGTCCCACTCGCGTCGACCAAGCTCCTCCAATTTCTCCCGAATTCCGTCCACTCCCGTGCTTTGTCCGGTTTTCTCTCCCTTGAGTCTGTTTTTCTTCACTTCTTGTCCGCTCGTCTGACCTTCCGTTCCTCACGTTTCTCCTCTCTTTCTTCCTCCCGCCTCCTCTTCTCTCAACCAATCATGAGTCACGCACCGGACGGACTGTCTCAGTGACCAATCAAATAGCAAAGCGACTTACGTCACACTAATACTACTTTCAATTGCAATATTTACATAAAATAATCCTCTTAGTTGATTTACAAACAATACAGTTTAATTACTAAGTAAGCAAATTACTTAATAATGAACTTTACTCTTTATATTATTTAAATATTAAAATAAAGGAAAATACTAGTGTATTTCTTTCAGAAACAAGAATATGAAATCCACAGCTATCACCAATACTATGCAATAGTAAATAAAGGGTTTCTTTTAATATATTTGTGTCCTGTCTTCCACTATGTAAGATTTCTATTAACCTTTGCATACAGTCATTACAGTAACCTCAGTTTACCATTGGGCTACATGTTATTACAGGTTGCTTGTTATTTAAGTCATGCTCTCATTTAGCTACTGGACTTTCTGTGGTTTCTCATAAATTCCTCTGAATGCTGGTCATCCTCAGGTGTATGTCCGGGCAACAGTAAAAGTGAAAGAGGCCCTCCAGGCCCTAAAGGTCATCCAGGTCCTCCAGGTCCTCCAGGTCCCACTTGTCCACCCAAGAACGGCCCACCAGGACCGAAAGGTCCAACGGGACCCAAAGGTCTGCAATGACTCATAATTCAAATGAATTCATGCTGCGTCAAACCAAATCTGACCGTAAAAGGTTCATCTGTGTGTTCGTCATACAGGGCCTCCAGGTGATAATGGACCGCCAGGTCCGCCTGGAGGCAACTGTAAAAACCCAAAACCAGGGCCACAGGGGGATCCCGGTGATATGGGCCCAGATGGAGATCCAGGTCAGTGATAGTGTTACTTTTAACATTTCCTCTTGAAGAAATTTCAGTCTGAATCTAATCCAACACCCGCCTGGCGTTAACCTTGCAGGTTGTCCTGGTGATATGGGAGATCCTGGTCCAAATACACCAAATTGTGGGGACAAAGGAGACACCGGTGATCCAGGGTACTTGGGGCCAAAAGGACGCCGTGGATATCAGGGGCCACCAGGACCACCAGGCAACCCTGGAAACCAAGGCCCCAAAGGTCAGACTGCTTACATTGTCAGCACCGAGGTTCTGGTGCTGGTTCTTATGAAGCTGAATGGAGACACTGTAGGGAAAACTGGGGTAAAACTGGGGGAAATCTGAGGCTTCAGAGGTTTTAAGGTGAAGTTAAGCCATGAAACCTGATGGTTCTCACTTCGTCTGTTTTGTGAGGATCAAGTTGAACTTTCAGGTTGACTAATCAACATTTTCAGACAACAAACGACTGGTTCCACTATGCTGCCATAAACCCCTTCAGCTAAGAACCCCAAACCTCCAACCAGTCCCGGGTTGGTTCTTCTGGGAGTTTCAGCTGCAGTTCTGTGTGTTTCAGTGTTGCAGGTACAGCCAATCAGCACCAAAGAAAACAAATGGCACTCTTCGATTGGCTGCTTCGCAAACAACAGCCAATAGCGTGTCAAGTGACAAAACGCCAAATTGTTTCAAACTTTCAGCTGTGCTTTCTTGATGTTAGCTCACATGCTAGCTGATCGCAGATGGACCGGTCTTACAGTCAGGGTAAACCAAAAATTATGGTTCGCCCTGATTGGTTAGAGCCAACAAATTAATGTGTGTTTGTCTGATCAGGTATGAGAGGCGACTTGGGTTTCCTGGGCATACCTGGAGAACGGGGTGTGAGGGGTCATCCGGGTCGCCCAGGGCCCAAAGGAAGGCCTGGATGCAAAGGATCAGACGGTCCAAAGGGGCAGAAAGGCCGAATCTTACCAAATGGCCCTCCCTGCTCACCGGTTAGGGGCCCTAGAGGACCACCTGGCCCTCCTGGAGCTAGCGGAGATCGGGGCTTGAGGGGCGAAATTGGCCCCAGAGGGAGGAATGGTGAGGAACTTGGTCTGATAGGCCAGTTTGGATCTGACTGCATCTGATTTTCCTGATGGTTGACAATGTGCTTCAGGGATGAAGGGGGATCCTGGGGCTGATGGAGCAATGGGCCCCCGGGGACAAGAAGGTTCCTTAGGACAGATGGGAGAGCCAGGCCAGCCTGGAGAGAACGGAGATCTAGGAGAAAAAGGTAAGACATCTCACCTTCAGTTAGGGGCCAGTATCATCACTGTGGGGTATCTGATCACTTGTTTTACGCCTGGACAACACGTTTTTGAGGCCGTCCACAGCAGAGCGATGAGTATCAAACCCAGGACCTTCTTGAAAAGGTCCTGGGTTTCTTTTTCTTCAAAGTCCTAATGCATTCTGCTGCTCACAGGTCCTTAAAGTGTTGCCCAAACACAACCTGACCAATCAGTGCTCGGCTTTATCACCTGCCATGCTCTCTGTGTATTGCAGGTGATCTGGGTCCCCCCGGTGACCCAGGTCCACCAGGACCGACCGGAGGCATGAAACCAGGGTTCCTGTTGGTGAAACACAGCCAATCAAAGGTTGAACCAACATGTCCACCAAATACGCATCTGCTTTGGACTGGATACAGCCTGCTGTACCTGGAGGGCCAGGAGAAGGCGTACTCCCAGGATCTGGGTAAGGAGACATCGGTCTTCATCCTGGGCGGATGAAGACCGGAGCGGGGCGGGGTGCAGGTTCCTTCTCAGTGCCATTACAGCCTGGTAAACTTTCCTCCACATGAAGGAGAAGCAGTTTTGGTGCAGAAATCAGGGTGTCCATGCTGTAGCGCAGTCATCTGATTCTCCTGCATGTTCCCAGGTCAGGCCGGTTCCTGCGTTCCCGTGTTCTCCACCTTGCCGTTCTCCGTCTGCGAGACCAAAAAGTGCAAATATGCCAATCGAAACGACAAATCCTATTGGCTGTCGACGATGATGCCGCATCCAGGCCATCCATTCAGAGGAGATACCATCAAGGAGTACATCAGTCGCTGTGTGGTGTGTGAGGCGCCCTCTGCTGCTGTGGCCATGCATGACCCCAACTCCAGCGAGCCACCAAGCTGCCCCCCCAACTGGAGCCGCCTGTGGACCGGATATTCCTTCATCATGGTGAGGCATGCTGGGTAAAAAACATGGCAGAGAGGTACACTGGTCACTCTCTGGTTGTTTGTCTTTTGTGTCTCTGTGTTGTCGTGGTAACAAGTCCAGGGTGTCCGCTGCCTCTCGTCCAATGACTGTTGGAGATAGGCACCAGCTAACATAGGCAGATAATAATGATAATAATAATAATAATAATAATAATAATAATAATAATAATAATACATTTTATCTTTTCTTAGTACTCAAAGATGCTTTACTGGAGTTCAATATAAAATCAAACGTTGCAACAGAACAGAAAAAGGACAGATTATACATATAGAGGAAGGAAATGTTGATGAAGATTCACACTGAAGTCGTGCAGATATCAGCTGTGGGAATACTTGGTGAGGAGTCTAACAGCTGCTGGGAGGAAGGATCTGTGATAACGCTGCTTAGTGCATTTAGGATGCAGCAGTCTGTCACTGATGGAGCGCTGCAGTTCAGGAACAGCTTCATGTCTGGGGAGGAGGGACGATGTCCACCAGCATGGAAGATGGCTGATGCCTCCGTAGAATGGATCTAGTTAAAGGAAATGTTATTTTTAGACTGATTTCCTCAGTCGACCCGGTTCTACTGGAACCAGAACTCCATCATCTGCCGATGCAGATGATGGAGTTCTGGGCATCGGAAGTGTGGCCGGATGGTTACAAAGAGAGGGAAGGTCGTCCACACAGAAGGGGTCTCACTCCCAGAAGGAACAATAGCAGACATAGAGCACAGTTACAAGTACCTGGGAATACCACAACCAAATGGCAACCTCGATGAGGTCACAAGGACAGGAGCCACAGCCAAATACCTCCAACGAATAAAGCAAGTCCTGAGAAGCCAGCTCAATGGCAAGAACAAGATCCGTGCAATAAACAGCTATGCCTTACCAGTAATCAGATACCCTGCCGGAATAATTAGCTGGCCAATGGAAGAGATAAAGGCCACGGACGTTAAGACTCGGAAGCTACTAACCATGCATGGAGGGTTCCACCCCAAATCCAGCACCCTGAGACTGTACACAAGCCGTAAGGAAGGAGGCAGAGGACTAGTGAGCGTGAGAGCCACTGTCCAGGATGAAACATCCAAGATCCATAAATACATCAAGGACAAAGCCTCAACGGACGATGTGCTCAGCGAATGTCTCAGGCAATGGGGAACAGAGGACAAGGTGCTGAAGGAACCATCATGGGAGGACAAGCCCCTACATGGGATGTACCATCGACAAATAACTGAAGTGGCTGATATCAGGAAATCCTACCAATGGCTGGAGAAAGCTGGACTCAAGGACAGCACGGAGGCCCTCATCCTGGCCGCCCAGGAACAGGCCCTAAACACCAGAGCAATAGAAGCTCAGATCTACCACACCAGACAAGACCCAAGGTGTAGGTTGTGCAAGGAGGCCTCTGAGACAGTCCAGCACATAACAGCAGGGTGCAAGATGCTGGCAGGGAAAGCGTACATGGAACGACATAACCAAGTGGCGGGCATAGTGTACAGGAACATCTGTGCAGAATATGGACTGGAAGACCCGAGGTCAAAGTGGGGAACACCCCCAAAGGTGGTGGAGAATGACCAAGCAAAGATCCTGTGGGACTTCCAGATCCAGACAGACAAGATGGTAATGGAGAACCAACCGGACATTGTGGTGGTGGATAAAGAACAGAGGAAAGCCGTTGTGGTGGATGTAGCAATACCAAGTGACCACAACATCAGGAAAAAGGAGAAACTGGAGAAATACCAGGGCCTCAGAGAGGAACTGGAGAAGGCCTGGAAGGTGAAGACCACAGTGGTGCCTGTGGTCATCGGGGCCCTCGGGGCAGTCACCCCCAAACTGGAGCAGTGGCTCAAACAGATCCCAGGAACAACATCAGACATCTCAGTCCAGAAATGTGCAGTTCTAGGCACAGCCAAGATACTGCGCAGAACCCTCAAGCTCCCAGGCCTCTGGTAGAGGACCCGAGCTCAGAGGATGAAAGAGACCACCCACGGAGGGTGAGAGGGGAATTTTTTATTTTTTTTTATATGTTTTTCAGCCGACGAGTCCAAAATCCGATGAGATTCATCCGTGCTGCAGTGAATCCGTCTCTCTTTATAGATTTCTCCCTCTTCTTCCTCACATCGTGTCTTTAGGAAATTTTCAAAACAAAAACGGAAGATTTAGGATGTATCTTACTTTGACAGAGTGAAAGAATATAAATAATAGTCTTTACCACCTGTGTAAACTTTGCTGGTGAATGTTATAACAATAATAATAATAATAATAATAATCAATTTAATTTGTACCGCACTTTTCATTAAAAAAAAATCTCGAAGTGCTACACAGTGCAACTAAAATCACAGATATAATATAACATAATATAAGTTTTATAATATGTGTTATATTGTTTCATTTCTAATATAGGCCCTTGTGTCAGATAATCTAAGTCAATGTTAGAGAATAATTAATTTCTTTATATTAACAGAATCTCAGTTAGCCTTCATAGCGGGGCTGAACCCGTATTACACCAAGCACTGTAGCTAATATTAGCTGGTATCTCGCCGGTGGACATAAATACAGTAAAGTAATATTCTAATCACAATATATACACAATAATATGTCCATCTTACTTGTGAAATGTTGTCTGTGGAGCCCTCGCATCAATAATCCATCGACCAGAACAACAATATCCCTCAGTGCTGAGGCATCTTCTGCTGTTTTGATTGAGCAAAGTAGGAGGGTATACCGCTCCAAGATGGCCGCCGTATTTCCTGCGCCGGAGCGGTCCATGAGGCGTCTATGCTTATATTATGTCTATGCTGAGAGCAACTTCCTTCTTCACCAGATGGAAACAAGATGGAGGCGTCAGATTTTAGTGGTTGGAGGATTTCTCTTTAGTCTTTGGCTAAAGACCACAGTACATTTCTGCTGCTAGCGCTAGGCTAACACGTTAGCTTTGGTTGTATTTACCCAGAATGCCACTTCATGCTTTTGGAGCGGTCTCCGGTCTGGGAGGAAATCTGGAGGATTCGTCAAATTAAAACATGAAGACACATTTAAAGGCACAGTTCAAAGTTTCAAAGTTCAGATGTTCACTTAATAGAGGAAATAGTTTTAAAACTGTTTGTTGCCTAATTATGAACTAAAACCAGGATGATTTAATTATGTCCTGTGTGTGTGTGCGTGTGTGTATGTAGTTTTCAGGTGGCGGTGATGAGGGCGGCGGCCTTTCTCTGATGTCGCCGGGCAGCTGCCTGTCGCAGTTCAAAGCCCAGCCCTTCGTGGAGTGCCAGGGCGCCCGGGGAACCTGCCACTTCTTCGCTAACATCTACAGCTTCTGGCTGACCACCCAGAGCGGCACCGAGGGCGCGCTGACCGACTCCGACCAGCAGAGGGCGCACGTCGCCCAGTGCAGCGTCTGCATCCGCATGTGAGGCGCAGCAGGGAGGCGCTGGAGAGACTGGCGCCTTAAAGACCGGGGCAGGACGGGGCTTTTATTTTGAAGAGGAGAAACTGTGATGATCCCGGCTGTCGAAACGCTGATCAGGAGTGACCGGGAGCCCGGACGGGTCCTTTACCAACTGGAAAATGAAAAAATATTTAGTTTCATCTTTAAAATGGCCGAGCTTGTACTGACTTCCTGCAGATGGATTTTACCAAAATAATTTAGAGAATAAATCCAGTTGGATGCTGACTGTCCTAATTATTATAGTTGGAATCAAGGAAACAGTCAAATTTAATCAGACTAAACATAAAAAAAAAATAACATAAGAAAAACATAATCAACAGCTTTAATGACTTCAGGTCCTCGTCTCTCTCAGTTTTCCCTCATCAGGCGTTAAACCGAATCAGAAGCAGAACCTTCTCTAAAGTTCACTTCATACCCATAAACAGAAACTCATGAACTTCTGGAGCTTTAAAAGTTCACAGTTCTGACAGTTCCAGCTAAAAACAGTTTAAAGTTTCTTAAATGTTGGCGAATCATTTCCTACTTAAATATTCATCTTAAACATACTGCTCAAAAAAATAAAGGGAACATTTCACTTTAATTTTGTGTGTGGCTCCAAATCCAGGCCTCCATTGGTTAATAAATTTGATTTCCATTGATGATTTTTGTGTGATTTTGTTGTCAGCACATTCAACTTTGTACAGAACAAAGTATTCAAAGAGAATATTTCATTCATTCAGATCTAGGATGTGTTATTTGAGTGTTCCCTTTATTTTTTTGAGCAGTGTATTTTTCTGGTTTTTATCCTCATATTTTGTTCATTTAATTCATTTGAATTCAACTGAATTTTTCAATGATCCCATAGAGAAATGAAATGTAACTCATCATCCAGTTTCTGAAGAGTCGGTGTTGATGGTGATGCTGCAGGCAGGAAGGATCTCCAGTAGCAGTCAGGGTTCCAACAAATCTGCAGAGGCATCTGACTGAAGACTGCGGGGGTGTGACATGCTAACATGCTAACACGCAGGCAGCAGAGACAATATTCCACAGCAACATGTCCTGGATGACATCTTCAGTTATTAGCTAGCAATGCCTCTTGATTTTGCTGCTGCTCTCCAAGTCTCTGCCTGGCCGTTTGGTGAGAGAGATGCTGGAGTAGAGGATTCAACGCTAAAGTCAGCTGAAACTCTGTTTGGAGTTTGAACTTCATCCATTTTGTTTGCCAAAGATCTCTCATTGGCCGGAACGATGGAGGGAAGAGATGGTCTGAACTTCCTCCTTTTCAGCTCCTCTGGGACCTGAGGTCAAAGTTCAGGTGTTAGCTTTAGACATGCTAACCTTCCCTTAACAAGCTAGTTGTGTCCTTCTATGGTGTGTATTTATGTCCATCGTCAGGGCGGAGCCTAACGCCCAACCCTGGCAGCCCATTGGCTGTTGTGACCTTTCTCTCCTCCTCTCAGGCGCTAAGCCCCGCCCCCAGCTGCACCAGCAACTGCTCTGATTGGTTGGCTGGGAGGCAGCAACAGTAAACAAATAGCTGTTTTGTGTTTTGTTGAGAACTGCGTAAAAAGCTGTGAATATTTTTTCATATCTTTGATCTGCTTTAATGTTTTTGAACCAGTAGAAACATCTTCCTGTTTGTTTGTGTTCAGGATTTTCAGAGTAAAACAAAAGAATCAATTTTAAACTCAAAGTTCAGAACGTGATGCAGCAGAAAAGACCTGAGGTCCAAAACAAGGAAAAACCGGAACCAGAACTGCTATAGAACCAGAACTGCTTCAGAACAGGAACCAGAACCGTTTTAGAACTAGGAATGGCGCTCGTTGTGTTCCGCCTTTAAATCTGGTTTATGGGTTTTTGTCTGTTTTTGGTTCAGTTTTCCGGCTCTGGTTCTGTTGGATTCGTTAGTGACCTGTAAATATGTTTTATCTCAACTGTTTTATAAGTTTTCTGTAAATTTCATCGGAGTATTTATTTAGCCTTGAAAATAATGGTGGTGCTATTTCATTTTTGTTTTTGTCTCTTATTTTGGTAAATGACAGGATACAACCCCGCCCTGATCCTCCGCCAAAATAAAGCAATTATCTGACAAATAATGGATTTCTAACAATTTTTTACGTTGTGAAGAGGACTTATAAAATGTAGAAGTTACATTAAACTGGATAATGCCTAAAGAGTTTTACAGGACAAATAGTGACTGAAATTTAGATTTAGGAATAAAATCTGGAGGAATAACTGTTGTAAGACTACAATTCCCATGATCCTTCTGTTTTTATTTTGTTTTCATTCTAATTAAACCTGCTGGTTATATTTTATTCTCTGTAGGAGGAAACTTCTCACTAACACTCCTGAAACATTTCTATTTCCTGTAGATGGAAAACTCAATAAAGTGCATCAAAATGTCAGTCTGGCTTTTTGTTCTTTACTCATAAATCTTAAAACCATAAAAGGTGAATATTTATGGAGCTAAAACTGTCTCATAATTCCCAAATGCACTGGATGAGATTTACACTTGTATTTTCGATGCAAACACAAAAATACCTTGATTTACCAGCTGCTTCTGGCCTGTGAGTTGCTGCATTTGTGTGTGAATTTTGAGTTTTTGAATTTTTCCCATTTCTCAATCCACAAATGTCTTTTTTAATAAATGGTCTATCTGATTGGGTGATCAGTAACGAATCACATAGCTTCCTTGCTTCAGCCAATCACATTAACCCATTCCAGCAGCGCTGCAGCTGTGACGAAGCACCAACAGTTTAGTCCTCAGCCTGGCTTCTGGCAGCGACAGAGGAGCGGAAAGTGAAATATCTAATATATTTATGTCCATGTTATGATTATTAATGTTAATTGATTTTATTGTGCAACTATCATCACTGATCTGATCTGACATCATTAAAGACGCTGCCTTTCTTTCGGTCCATATTTTTACATTCTGCAGTTTGGGCTTCCATTCTGTTGCATTTTTACCTTTTATGGAGCTATATTGCGGTCATAAAGTTTGTTCAAAAGAGAAAAATGACACTGGGAAAAAATTTTAAACTGAGAAATTACTTAAAAGCTGAAAAAATAAGTTTGAAACCGGAAGAAAATAGTTGACTCTGAATTGGTTCAGTTTTCAGCCAGAAAACTGAACCAAAAACAGACAACTGAATTTTTTTTCAGTTTCAAAACAATTTTCAGATTTATTTATTTATTTGTTTTTGAACAAACTTTATGGTTCCAATTTAGCTCCATACATTTCTAGATTGTTTAGTTTCAGACTTCTAGGCCTGTTTGGCTCCTCCGAGGACTGGAGAATCATGACTGACTATATGGAACCAAATTGAGGCAATAAAGTTTTTCTGTTCTTTTCATTTGAAAATAGAAGATGCTGAAAAAATATTCGAGAATAAAAACTAGTTTTTAAACTGAAAAAAAACCTTGATTTTTTAAAACTGAAATCAATTTGAAAAGTTGATTATTAAAAAAAATTGAATTCACAATTATTTTTGTTTAAAATTTATTTTTCATTTTCAAAATTTCATTGCAGTTTTATTTTTATTTTTGAACAAACTTTTTATCTCCAGTTTGGCTCCATGCTGTCAGTCATCTGAGGCCCCGACCCGGTGACAAACAGCGCCAACGGTTTGAGGCAGAAAAAACCTTTGGATTAAAAAAATTAAAACTATTTGAAAAGTAGATTTTTGTTGTTGTTGTTTTTTTCCAAAAATTTGTTTAGTATCAATTTTATTTACATTTTCAAAAAATAAATTTTCAAAAGAAAAAAAAGTGTTTCTTTTATTTCAGTTTGAACATTTTCTTCTAATTTTTAGTTATTCTGAATTTTGCATGTTTATATTAGGCAAACATTTCAGCATTAATGAAAAATTAAAACCAATAATTTTACACCAGATCTGTACACGAGGTAAATAAAACACAGCATGATTTAATCTGATTTTATTGTCTTGTTAATCTTATTTCTGGACAAACAATTTATTCCAAACATTCAACACAAAGTAATAGCAGCAGAGAAATGTGCCGTTAATCTGAATTCAGTCTTAGCTCAGAAATGTTGATGAAACTAGAAGAAGCTACTCAGTCTTTCTGAAATGTTTCAGCTCGACAATAAAAACATGAAAATCTCCTAAATCGTTTAAATTTAAAATTTTATTTTCATCTCTCTGCATCTAAATCGAACAGACATCATGAATCAAACAGCTGAAAGAATAAAACACATAACAAACCTCATCATCGCACCCAGAAGCTTCAACACTAGAATTAATGCTTTAAATACAGAAACTCAACATCAAGTACCTTTGATTAGATTCAACTTTTCATTCTCTTTCCTTGTGAGCCTCAGGAAAACTCCGACGCTCCGGTTTCTGGATGTCTGGACGTTTCTTGGGATTGTCAACCAAAACTCCGGGCGGCCAGCAAAGGATATTAATCACATTTTATTAGCAATAATTGGAAATAATATTTAAGCCCTCTTGATTAAGATGTGAAATTGTAAATCACTTATTAAACTAATTTGTTTTACAGAGGTGAAAAAACACAAAAGGTCATGAAACTAAGCTCTAAGTCTGAAATGCTAATAATAATCACCAGTTCTGCTGAATCGTTTCATCAACACAGTACTTTAAAGAAGCTAATGCGCTGTGCTAACATGTTGCTTAGCATGAGCTAATACCAAAGTGCTAATTTCAATTCAAATATCTTCCCTTGAAAGGCTACAAACACCAACAATATAATTTACATACATATTTAAAACTCCCTTAAAGTTGTTTTTATATCCATGTTTCATTTTGTTCCTGTATGTTTCTTGTCTTAAAAGTTTTAAGGGAGATTTTTAGGAGAGGAAATAGAGCTGCTGTGTAAACGGACTTCAAAATAAGAGCATACACTTCTTCACCTAACTGCTGAAGAATTTGATAACCAAAACTTCCACACAGATGTTGAAATTATTCAATTGAATGTTTCTAAATCAAAGATTTAGCTCTTCAGAATTTATCTGGAAAATGTGATTAAGGGGGAAGCTAAATGTGTCAAAGCTAGCAAAAGTGCCAAAAGATAAAATTAGCTCCGCTTTTAGTACATTAGCGGAAATGTGCCCACTACTGCTTTTTAGATGCATTACACATTTTTTCATTAATATTTCACTAAAAAGGATTTTGGTGACGATGTTTGTGTGTTGGGGTCAGAGGTCAGAGGTCAGGGGTCGGAACTACAGGCGATAAAATTGAGGGAAAAAAAATCTTCGCAATAGTTTCAAAAATGAAGGATAACTGCGACCAGGCTAAGAAAAAGCATAAATTATGAGGATAAAGCCGAACAACATTAAAGTTGTAATAATGTGAAGAAACTTTATTTTCGTAACTAAATGTTTTTTTTAGTCTGGCACTAAAACTCTGTCACTTCCTGTTTGAATCGATCCGGGATCCAGAGGTCCGACCGGATCACGCCGTTCTGGTGATTTTATCTGACTGGTCCAGCACCGGGTTCTCCAACACCGACCCGATCCACAGTCTGCTGACTCAGCACGTTCAGTTTTTATCTTTATAAATCCTGAATCCGCCCGTCCGAATCCCAGATTCCAGGTTCTGAGTCCATCTGAGCCGGACCTGGGATCTGGGTCAGAACCTCAGAGGCTTTGGGAAACTAAACGTCCATTTCAGTCAGAACCAGAACAGGTCCCACAGAGATCCGTTCTCCTGGTTCTGGTTACAGATAAAGTGCTTCTTTTTCAGAGGTTCTGCAGGAGGACCAGTGGGTCCAACTGGTCCTGCTGGCACTGATTCTGGTTTCCAGTTCAAACCAGCCTCTGGTTTTCATCTTTAACTGGGTCGGGTTAGTTCTGATCAAGAAGGAGGTCCGGTCCGGTCCGGTCTGGGTCAGAACCTCAGACTGAAACAAAACATCTGTTTCAGTCAGAACCAGAACAGGACCAGGGTCCAGAAGCAGCATTAACTCCAGCTCCGGTTCCGACCATCTGGACCAGCAGATCGGAGTTGATAATAAAAGTGAGGGTTCTGCTTGTTCTGAGCCCGGTTACAGAGCGTCGTCTGGGTTCTCCTGCGTGGAGGTTCTGGTTTTGCGGCGGCGCGGTCTGAGCGCGCTGACGCAGGATGAGGCGGTCAGGGCAATTCGGCTCAGGCCCACGTTCAGGCAGTGGACCTCGGAGGTGACCGGAACCTCGGCGAACAGGGCCCGGTCCCGGGACAGTGGGCCCGGTCCGCCGTCGCTCTCGATGTCTTTGACGATGTTCAGGATCTCCTGGCGCTCCGCCTGCCGGGTCATTCCGCGGATGTTCAAGATGGCCGACACGTGCTTCTTCCTGGAGGGAGAGCGAAGAGAGGAGGAGAATCAAACAGCAGAAAGATTCTTCTGACACCAGAACCGCTGAAGCGTCCTGGTAAAAACCCAAACAGAGACAACCAGCACCTCCATTGTCTCACATCTGGGATGTTTTGCAACCAAAATCACAGATTTTTGGCTCAACTTTAGAAATATTTCAAACAATATTGTAATAATTTTTTTCTCATTAGAAAAAAATCACAGTGTCGCTTTTTAACTTTCACATTTCATAAAGAAAATGTTTTTTACATATTTGCTAAAACCGTCACTATGTTGTGACAGTTTAACATGAGACAGATAATCTGTGAAATATCGAATTCCTGCTACCGCCGTCAACAAAATGCACTAAAACAACCAATCAGAGCCCGGAGGAGGGCCTTAGCGCTGTTAATCAACCTCATGTACTTAAATGTGCAAATGATGGAGAAACAATTCACCATTCCAGAGAAACCATTTATCTACCATCATGCTAACTAGCTAAATGTAGCAGAGAGAAAGAGAGAAATTACGCAGGGGGATGAGTAACACCACACAGAGGGTGATTGGCAGCGCTAAAGCCTGCCTGGTTGTTTCTAATTAGCACTGGGAGAAGACAGAGGAGATCAATCTTTTCACAAATTATCTGTCTCATAACAAACCAACATGCTAACAGTTTGAACAGAGATGTAGAAAATATTTTTTATAAAAGTTACTGTAGCTTTAAAACCCTGGAAAACATAGATATGGAGGAAAACATAGTTAACTAATTGGTAACCTCCTTGATTGTAATCAAATATCTCAGGGGTTTGACGTTGATCTGGGACTACGAGTGCCAGATCAAAGTTTGGAAATCAGGGAACATTTCTCAGAAGTTTGAACAGCTGGAGGAACTGAGTGATTCAGTTTGTCAGTCAGCTTCTCTTTAGCTGCTGATGGAAAATTAAGGCTAAGAACAGATTTGAATAGAAATAAGAATTATTTTACGTTATGTGATGCTAACACCTGAATACACAAAAACCTTCTGACTGTTCAGAGGCAGATGAGTCAGAAAATCCTGACAGGTTTTGTTTGAGGAAGATTTGTTGGGAGAAGCTGATCAAAACCAAAGATCTGCAGAACTTTTTCACATTAAGTTAAATATTATTTTACATCAGCAGATTTAAGTTCAAAATAAATCAGTTTGGAAGCAGAACCAATGTAACAGGCTGAACATGGGATCACTTTTCATGTCTCGGTTGCTTCTGTATTCATAAATGTTGCCGCAGTGAATAACTGCATGTAACATGATGCTTCGCTACATTGTTTTGTCTACAACAGTAAAATAACTCGCAGCTCGTCTCGTCTTGCTGGAGGAACAATTCATGTACCTGACGTCTGGAAACTCCCTGACCAGGACTCCCACCTCCATCTGGATGGACGGGATGTCCTCCAGCTGGATGAGCTCTGAGATGTGGGACAGCGCGCTGTCCAACCAGCTGGACGGAGACTCCTGCGACACACACAGACCGCACACTGACACACTCATCTGGACACTTCCTGTTCAGGTTCTTTTGAGTGAGACGTGATTGGAAAGCTGCACAGTCCTCACTGTTTTCATCCACAAGAGGGCGCCACAGTTCAGGGAGGCGGCAAGTTTCTTTCAGCGTTGCCAGATTGGGTTGCTTTTTGTGGAATATTTAAATTTGAGCTGCTTTTCACAACATTTGTTGGGTTTTTAGAAAAGTTAGGAAAATTCTTTAAAAATCTTGGTCATGTGGCAGAAATGCACAAAATGTTTAATAAAATGCTGCATTGCTGCACTTATTATTTAGTTTATTTTGAAATCTCTAGAACCTGTAAAATGTGACATCATCAGTGATTTGTCAGTGTCACTATGTGGTAATAATGAAAAACAGAAATGCCAACATCATGATTTAAAAGGTAACATCAATGTTATCTGGTTCTGGTCAGAATATGATAAACCAAAAATGTGAATTATCACAAGTCTGAATGCAGTGGATCAATTAATCAATCAATTAATCAATCAATCAATCAATCAATCAATCAATCAATCAATCAATCAAAATTTATTTGTATAGTACATTTCAGCAGGAAGGCATTTCAAGGTGCTTTACATAATTAAAAAACAAAATAAAAACAGCAAGTGACATTGAATAAACAGTAAGAAAGAAAGAGATTTTGGAAAAAGAAAAAAAAGGGGAAAAATTTTAAAAAAGAGATAAAAACATTAAAAACATTGAAGACATCAAAAACCCGCACTCTAACCCTAATTTAGCCATAACAGGTGGGTTTTAAGTTGAGATTTAAAGGCTCTCAGTGTTTCAGCTGTTTTTTGGATGACGTCTGGGACGTCAGGTTTTAAATGTACCGTATTTAAATGATGTTTTCTGGAGCTATCTTGAATGTTGAGGTTTGGTTTTAGGAGTTTTTTTATGTTCTTGTTGAGCTGGAAACGGTCAGACCTGGCAACCCTGGTTTCTTTATTGGGTGTACTGATGATGGCTTTCAAAGACCAGAAGATGCTCAGATCTTCCTTCGGGACTCACCAGGTCTTTGAAGAGCGCTTTGATCTGCCTCCCTTCGTCTCGGAGCCGGCCGGCCATCCTCTTCCTCATCTTCATGGAGGTGCAGATGATCCGGCCCCTCATGATGGAGCGGAGGTACTCCATCACCACCCGCCGGTGGACTTCAGCCACCAGCAGCTGAGGGACAGACAGCGTAGATGAATCCAGCAGCTCCAGCCTGCAGGGGGCGCTGCAGCAGCTCCTCTCATACAGAGGTTATTACAGTTAAATAAAACAAACAAAGCAGCAAAAACTGAAATTAAGAAAGCAACTGAAATGAATAAAAATGATAACTAATGGGAGAAAACTATAACTGGTGCAGCTGATGAAGATATCTGGGCACAGAATAAACTATAAGTTATATAATACCCATAGTTTTTGTGTTTATGAATCTATTCTTCAGCCTTTTGAATTGATGTGAAATAGATTTTTTTCCTCACACAGGCAGTTTATGTCAGCTGTCGGTAAATTACGGCGCATCGTTCTCTTCCTGGCGGCTACGCTATGCTACGCTAGCACACAAAATGGCGACAGCAAAAACTCCACAGTCAGCTGGTTGTTCAACAATAACTGGATGAATACTTTGAAAATGGTTTTTCAGTTAATTACCCAAATTACCTTTTTGAATCCTGCACCTAAAAATTAACCAAAGTATGAAAAAACTAAAACTACGTTCTAAACAAAAAACTAAACAATATTTAACTAATAACAAAACTAGCAAATATACTCTAAAAACTAATTAAAACTAACTGGATTAGACAAACAAAAAGTCACAACAAAATAAAACTAAACTACAAAGAAAAACCTGTAACCATAGCAACCGTGCTACCTCATAGGGAGGATTGTCCATCCTGCGATATTTCTTAAAATCCTCCTTGATGGCAGCTTCAATCTGATCGTACGGCTCCACGTTGGTCAGCCACTTCCTCTTAACAAGGCGCTCAAAGAACAGCTGCAAAAATACAGCCATCATCATCATTGTCATCATCATCGTCATCATCAAAATCATCATCATCATCAATTCTGATATTTAGCCACTGAGAGGATCAGCTTTGGATGACACTCCAGTGAAAACACCACAAACTAACAAGTTGGTTTCAATAAGTCTAATCATAAAAAGCAATATGCTAACATAGCTACCAGAAGCTAAAGCACTAATTTCAGTCATGTTAAAACATTTCTCCTTCAACAGAGCCAAATTTAACCTTTACTCTTCTTCCTGTCTGCTTTGTGTTTCAGGAAGTGACCTTTCACCCATGGTTTCAGTTTTACAGTTAATGAGTTTTGCTAACTGTTGTTAATTTAGCCTAATTTACCAGAAATCTGCAAATTTTAAACCACTTACTGTTGAACTGCAGCGATGCATTCTGGGTACAGAATAAACATCTTTAAGGGTTGAGAACATGAGGAGTCTCAACATAAAGGCTCTCAAAATAATTCAAATACATTTGGATTTTTCCATGTATTTGTTTAGTGAACTCCCCTGTTTGTTTTTCATGGAAGAGTTGTATTTTTCTATGAACCTCATTTGTTCGTTTGTTGCATTCTTGCCATGTGCTTAATAAAGTTTAATAAAAACAGAACGTGAGGAGAGGAAATGGAACAGCTGCGTAAACAGACTTCATAATAAAAGCATGAATGTAAACTACTTGAAGAACTCTTAACAACTGATAACCAAAATTTCAACACAGATGTTGAACTTTATGCAACTGAAAGTTTTTCATAATGACCAAGAAAATTAGCTTTTTATAATTTCTATGGAAAAAGTAATTTAGAAGCTAAGTGTGATAGATGTTTTAAATGCTAAAGCGCAGAATCAGCTCTTCTATTATTGGAATGATAAACGTGAAGCTGGAGGGGTGGAGGTGCTGAAGGCGGATAAGTTTCATTACCAACAGAACAGGCAGGAAATAAACCGAAATAAATAAGAGAAATAAAACATCAGTTCTAAACAGAGCAGTGATTTCTGAGTTTCTCTGTAAATATTAATACCAGATATTAATACATTTAATGCATCTGAGATGTAGTCTCTTAGACTCTGTGTGTGTGTGTGTGTGTGTGTGTGTGTGTGTGTGTGTGTGTGTGTGTGTGTGTGTGTGTGGTACCCTGATGTGCAGGTAGAGTCGCTCAGACAGAACCCTGACGCCCTGCTGGACGATGTGGTCCAGAGACTTGTTTGCTCGCCGCAGAGAGTCCTCACTGACTGACGGGTCACACTGTGCACAGCGCTGCACAAAACCTCTGCACACACATATGCACACACCCACAAGGAGTTTACATCGACTTCCGTTAATTTCTACAGCCTGACCCCATAAACCTAAACCTAACCTAAACTCTATTGACTCCTTAGACCTAAATCTGACCCTTGACCCAAAAACAGCGATCCCCTTGTGGGGCCCAGGCTTCGGTTCCCACAAGGAGCAGTAGGTCCTCATAGCATAGTATGTGTCAGGAAAATGATCCCCACGAGGTATTACAAACAAACACACACACACACACAGTGCAGTGTGTGTGTGTTCAGTGTGTGTGTACACACAAGCGTACGCACACACTTACACTCATACAGGTATTCATGGTTCATGACACCACTGTGACTTTTGGGGTATTTATAGGGACTCACTTTTTCCTGTATGTGGCGAACACAAAAATTATGTCAAAAATCTTTATTTATCCCAAAATACAAATTTCACTTAAAAATACAAATAGACTTTCAGAATAAAGAGACATTCAGTTTTCTGTTTCCTGCCAGTTTATGGTTTCAGGGGACTTTTATGCAGAATTAAGCAATCTGGATTTATTAATCCCAGTACTTCTCTTAACTGGAACAAAGCAAACAATGAGATATATTAGAGTAATAAATGATGCTGGTGACCAGGGAGCATATACAGCATAACACCGGAGAAAACTGAAGTTGAATCATTTCAACACCAAACTGAGGCCTCTGGGGCCCCATTAACTCCTAATTTATGTCCCTAACTCAGTATTTCCAAAACATGCCTAATATTGCTGAGCAATGTCACTTAATAATTCATTCATAAAATTTCCAAATGATTTCCAAACATAAACATAGCACAGAAACAGAAAACATTAGCATAACGTTCTTAAAGGAAAGATGGAAAAATAAACCATCCTGGTGATAAAAACATGTAGCAATCAGACATACAGTTTAAATATCTCCTCATTTAAACTGGGCTTGTATGTGAAGCACAGTTTAAATATAGAGATATTTAAAGTGTATGCTCCAAAAGTAGGATTGGTGCGTACCGGAAAGGAGGGCAGCAGTTGACCATGGCGATGGTTTTGGACACGTATCCGTCGTCGTTGTCCCCAAACATGCCGCTCTGCATCCCTTCATGGAACATCTCCACTTTACGCTGGAAGCTGAGGGAACAGAGTAACATTTTCACCGTGCCGCTCCACATCTTTAGGAATGAACTCTACAACATCCAGAGTAGCCAAAATGGAGCACCACAAATTCACTGGCTTCCAGAACTTTCATTGTTATTTAGAACTTTAAATGGTTTAAAGGAGATGGTATTCAGCCGACATGCACACAGAGCAGTGAGAAAAGTATTCACCCTCCTATATATTTCTTCTGCTTTTTTCAACTTACTTAAATGTTTCAGATCAAACAAAGTTTTAAATATGATCAAATTAACCTCAAGAAATACAAACATTTGTTTTTAAATGATAATTTGACATTTCAAAGGAACAAATATCCAAACCAAGCTGAAATTATGTGAAACGCTAATCACAGCTCCTTGTTAAACCAGGAAGAACGACCGTCATTAAGATACATTTAAAAAAAATTCTGAGCAGAACCGGACCTTAAGTCCAGTCACATTTTGGTTCTGCAGCAGGAAGAGGATCCAATGCTCAGCAGCAAGTCGGCGTACCTGTACAGGAAGTCTGCCAGTCCGTTCAGGCTGCACTGAGCCACCCGGGAGCCCAGACTCCTGTTGATGGACGCCGACCGCTCCAGATCTACCTGCAGCCTCTGAGACGACAGCAGCAGATGGTTACCATGGTGACGACTTTATTTATAAGGTGCTGGAGTCGTAAAATGAGACTTTCATGGTGTTTAATTGTGTTGAATTTTCTGATGTGCAGATGAAAACTGGTTAGGGTTGCAGTTATTTGCTTTGCCCACTAGAGAGCAGCAGAGAGTTGACCATATGTGTGTGTGTGTGTGTGGGGGGGTGTGTGTGTGTGTGTGTGTGTGCGCGTGTGCGTGAAATCAGGAATTGCTTAATGTTGACTTTGGCTGCAGCTGAAGGACGGATCCAGAAAACAAAAAGAAGTTCTTCATAATCAACTCATAATTTGTTCTGATTTGTTCACTTGGTCAGAAAGGAAGCCCTATCCCATGTGCTGTAACCGTGGAAACGCTCTACCTGGATGACGGTTTTAGCCAGCGTGATGTGGTACTCTTCGACGTGCAGCGTCTCCATCCACCGTTTCTCCTCGTCCTCCAGAACCTGACTCAGCTCAGTGGTCACCTTTGCCTGCAGAGGGAGGAGCCGGCCATCAAATCAAAAGCACCTCAGATCATCTGCCTTTGATGAGTGGGAATGTCGCCCCCCGCTGGTGTATTTGAGCGTCTCACCCGGACAGAATTGAGGCAGTCCAGCTCCAGTCGGTCCACCGTCTCTGCAGGCAGCAGAGGACTCAGCTGGGAGCGGTTAAACGGACTGGTGATGCACACCGTCCCCAGAACATCTCTAGAAAACATCCAGCACACACACACACACACACACACACACACACACACACACACACACACACACACACACACACACACACACACACACAGATAGACCGGTGTTCAGACTCAAGCTCAACGCCTGATCCACTCCAGTTCAGTAAAACCCAGAAGATCAAAACACCTTCCTGAGTTTCCTGGTCATGAACAGGTTTAACAGTTTGAGTTCAAATTTTTATCCATATTTTATCGTCTCAGGACACTTTAGTAAAAATTTATTCTAATATACAGAAATACGTTTATGTCAGTCATTCTCCAGACCCTTGTTTCACATTGCACAATAGTTAAAATAATTCTGGATTTAATTGGATGCAGCAGGACACACACCTCCAAATTGCACCCAGGCTTGACTGTGCTGGTTGCTATAAGACCAAAGAAAGTAACGACTTATTTTGGCTAAAAGGCGACGCAGCCAAGTTTGTGTTCAGCTACTTTCCTTCATGTTTTAGATGAAGTGAACTCTGGTTCGGTTTGAATGCCCATGTGAACACCAAGCGGACCTGAGACCGCTCCAAAACAGGAAGTGAACTATTGCGCAGGATCTTCTCTACAAATGGTTGAGTCAGCTGATCAGCTTCAGCCCAACTGTTCAGGTGACCCGGTCATGTGATCAGATGACCCGGTCTGGTGTGAAGGTTTTGGGTCTCCAGAACCAGCCAGTCCCTACCTGCTGTAGATGTTGTACAGCCAGTCCAGCAGAGAGTAGATGTCTGTGATCTCCAGCTGGTTGTCGGTGATGACCTTCAGGCGCCTGGCGACCGCCTGGTGGTAGCTCTCCACATACACCTGGTAGGGGTCAAAGGTCAGGGTGATAAGTGAGGGCCTGGGGTGGACAGGTCCAGTTCGGTGTCCAGTCTCACCTGGAAGCCCTGGAAGTCTTCGGGGTAGATGGAGACGACGTTCCTCTTGGCCGCTCCCAGGTCCTCCACCACCCTGGCTCGGAGCCGGTCCAGGTACTTGTCCAGCTCTCCAGCCGTGAACTCTGCCCTCTGGGGCAACGAGGAGTCAGCCGCCTCCTCCACCGCCTCCCTCCACCTCTGCTTGAGGTGGCGAGGCCTAGGGCCCCCAGGGGCTGCCGCCTCGCTGAGGGCCCAGGCTTTATCTGCTTCCTCTTCCTGCTGTAGCACCTGGGGACAGGAAGTTTTTCCTCTCTTAGGCCTGAAATGTCACAGGAATGTTCTCCACGTCCACCTGTCGGCCCTCACCTGCACCACCAGCCCCAGGTTGGGCCCCGCTGTCGGGGCCCGGAGCGACTCCCTGACCACGGCCCACAGCTCCTTCTGCAGCTCCTCGTACAGCAGCTCCACGTCTTTCGCCTTCCTGCGGCCGCCATCTTTGACGGTGGGGCCGGCGACGTCCTCGGGCTCGGCGGCGTTGCACTCCTGCTCCAGCTCCAGGATGTGGGTGTCGGCCAGGAAGAGGTCGCGCTTCTTCACCAGCTGCAGGATCTCCAAGACTGGAGGAAAAATGTTCCATTTCAAAAACAAACTGAGTCCAGAAGAAAACAGACTAAAACACTCCCCACCATGTTGGATTCCAAGATGGCTGCCAGATTTTACTGCAGCTGCTAAAATCTTACTGAGGGTGTTTAAACCTTGTAACCTGTGAAACTGAGTCTGAACATGATAAATCGAACATTATGACAAATGGCAGCCATCTTGGAATTAAAGATGGCTGCCATTTCATCTTTTAAATGCTTTTGCTGAAACAAAGTGTGATTTAATTTCTTCTGCATGTTTTTATATAACAGCTTGGAAAACCAGCAACAGAAAAACTTTAAATGACTTTCAAGTTTGTAACTTTTATTAATTTTTTTTTAAAAAAAGAACATATTTGTTCAAATTGTCTCCATGTTTAATATGAAACAGAGAATCTGTGAAAAGATCGATCTCATCTCCCAGCTGCAATTATCATCTGAAAAATGCAGAGCTTTTCCAAGGTGACTCTTTCACAATAAAAGTCTGGAGGGTGTGCTGGAGGAAGCGGAGCTTCCAGATGTCGTCCTGGTCGGAGGAAGAGGTTCACGCAGAGGAAGAGCATCTTTCCAGGCAGAACAATGCCAGCGGATCCGCTCAGCTTCCAGCAGAATCAGTCTGGTTCTGAGACTCAGTCAGAACCACACTGATGATTTCAGGGGCTTCCCGGCGTTCCACATATCTGCATGTTTAGAACAGTTTATAAACAAACAACATGGCTGCTGGAAACAGATCAACTTCTGGTTCTGACTCGAACCTCAGGGTTCTGATGTTGGCTCAAAATTACTCCTCAGGATTTTCTTGGTTTTTATTCTCATCACAGATCCATGCAGATGATGCTCAGATTTACATGAAAGAATAAATATCTTTATTAAAGGTACACTAAAAATCGGTGGAAAACTAATTGACTGATGCAGCATTAATTCCCCCAAATGTTGAATAATGTGAGAAACATTCAGCCTGAATGTCCTCACTTTGTCCCAACACGCCTGATGCCGAACCGGCCCGGTCCCTACAGGCTCACACACACACACACAGGGTGGGACCTCTGGATGGAGGGATACACACCCTCACATGTTAAGGAACACACACTCCTTATGTTACAGTGTGTTAAAGCTCTTATTGTTCAGTTTGGGCCTGCAGAGGAAATCTGTTCCAGCTGGCAGCATTTAGCCCCGCCCACCTCCACCCTCTACCTCACCACCACCATCATCACCACCATCATCATCATCATCGCCATGGTGAAGTCAGAAACTCGCTGACTTCATGTCAGAGTAACATCCTGTTTGGACCAATCAGAGCTGCCGCTTGTCTCGTTTAAACGCTCCCATTGGTCGGTTCCGTCCAGAACCAGGATCCTTTTCTACGGCGGTTCTGTCCCCTAAGGAACCAGGCCAAACCAAGACCAGTTGAGACCAGAACATCTGCTGGATGAACAGAACCAGACCGACCCGACTCGGAGCGGGCCGGAGCAGTCGTATGGACTGACGTCAAAAAATCCAGAAAATCTTTTTTTTTTAACAAGAAATAAGAATAAAGACATTTAGTCACTTTTCATTTTCATTCAGTTTAAAATTCATCAAGCCGAACGGAGAATCCACATCATCACACATCTAGACGATAAACACACTCTAAGGCGCTAGCAGCAACATTCAGCTAGCAAGCTGAGTATTCAAACACAGCGTGTGGTTTATGACTAATATGTTATTTACAAACTAAATATTTAGTTTTAAGAACAAAGCAAATATCTAGTTTGTAAACTTATTTGTTTTGTAAGCTTTACAAACAAAAACATTAGTTCCAAGCTAGTTATTTAGCTTGCTAAGTAAATATGTGGTTAGCTAACTAAAAGCTATTTTCAGCTTTGCAGCATCACGTTGCTGAAAGCTGCAGGTAAGCTGAATGTGGGTTCATTAAACGGTGCGTTCAAGGTCAGATTCCCCAGCGGGACAGAGCGGCCCGTCGTCACGGCAACGCTGCAGCAGAACAAATGGCGCTCTGTCTCTGGACCGGCTCTGACCTCGCTCACATGCTAGCAGGGAGTGTGAAGGTTACAGAGCATTCTGCAGGCTTGTAACATGTTTGTGTCTCCAGGTGTCTCCACATGACCCCGGGTTGTTTTCTGCTGCAATCAAATGAATCTGAGGGATTTTCACAATAAAAGCGCCTCATGGATCATGTGATCCTCCAACAGAAAAGGTTTAGTTTGATTTCATGTCAGCAAACTGAGGAGGCAGGTTTGTGTTTTTATGTCATACAGAAAAGGGGATTAAAAATCAAAGTCATATAATCACCACGTTCTACATTCATTTATAAATGTAAAACAATTCAAACTAAACGTAGTTTGAGGCCAAATATGTAGTTCAGCTACTAAATATTTAGTTTGCTAATTAAATACTTAGTTCATAGCTAAATATTAAGCACGCTAGCTAAATATCTGACTTAGGTTGTGGTGAGAACATGTCGTCTCTCTGGGCTAAAAGATAAAAATTACTGCTGTTATTTCTGGTTGTGTAACTTTGCTGCCCGCATCGACAAGCGCAGTTTAAACGGAGAAACGATGAAGCAGATTTCTGTTCTTATTCGTTTGAGGGAAGAATTTGTTCCCTGCTTTGGATCTGAGATGAACTGAAGCAAAACGTCTCTGCTGCTGGCGCCGACCCGGTTCTCTGATTCCATCACCGTAGCGTCCCAGCAAGGTCACACCAGAACCGGAGCAGAACTGGGCCCAAACCGGACCAGAACCAGGCCAAAACCCGACCAGAACCAGGCCAGAATCAGATCAGAACCTGATCAGAACCATATCAGAACCGGACCAGAACTGGACCAGAACCAGATCAGAACAGGGCCAGAACCGGACCAGAACCGGGAGCAGGGCAGTTTTCCTAAGGTCAGTGAACACACCGCCCCTTTCTTTGCAGCCGACTGAGAAAAATGAAACTTTTTCTCAGAAAATTTATTTTTACAGCATTTAAAATTTAAAATGGAGCAAAAAAATGAATACATTTCTTCCATTGAGGTAAATATGAAGTTTATTTTGTTTTTTGATACAAATTAAAAATATTTTTAGCAAAGTAACATATTTCATGATTGAAGATTATTAATCCATGGATGAAACATTTTTCACCCAAGTAGCAAATAAATAATAAAATATAGAGCAAATATAAAATAAATCTAAGACTAAAACTATACAAACTACAATTATAACTATTTTGCAAATGAAATAATTTAATATATTTTCATTTTCATCTGACTTTTCATCCAGCAAATAAGAAACAATAAAATCACAGGTGAGTCATTAAAAAACTTTGCCCTCCAACCACTTCCTGTCGTCTTCTTTGTGGTTTCCACCAGCGGCATCATCCGGTTAGTGGTCATGTGACTCGTGAAGTAAAAAAACTGTTTTCGTTGCAGCTTTTTGAAATATGAGGAAAATAAAAAACACCAATTACTTTTTATCTAAAAGTTTTCTCTAAATAACCGTTTTTCTGTAAAGTGAATTTATTTTATCTGGCCACTGAAAACGCAGCTGCTGTCCACCTCACTGCATTCTGATCGGGACATTTCATCGGTCCAGTTCCTTTAGGATCAGAACCGCTCCGGTTCCAGGAATCATCCTGGTTCGGATCCATGTCTGGTTCCTGGAACCGGACCTGGAGGTGAAATTATTCTCAGTAAAACGTCACGGCGCGACGGCGGAGCCTGATGTGTGATGAGTTTAAACAGGATTAAAGACTGTTTGGACCTGCATTGCGCGCACACACACACACACACACACACACACACACACACACACACACACACACACACACACACACACACCGTCAGCAGCAACCTGATCTGCTGAATCGCTGCTTTTCGCGTCACCTGAACACAAACCTGCTGATCTTCACCACCAATCTCTCAAACGGAGAATTCATAAACATCCAGGCTGGAAATTCACTGGCAGAAACTTTGGTGCTTCGGTAGTGCTGTAGTTGAGACCACCTAACTGACTGGCGCCCCGTGCTACATGACTCAATAAAATGTGAAATATGATCAAAATTGCTTCTTAAAATGATCTGGAAAAAAAAAATCATATTCCCATAAAAACATCTAGATATTAAATACTTAGAGCAGAAATAGATTTAATATATCATTATCAATTCAAACTCTTCGTTCTGCTTTGCTTCATCTCTGAGCCACAATCAGTTCTGGTGCCATCCCTAACAAGATAACGCCCTGGGCAGCCGCCCATACTGCACATGTCAGAAACCACAACTATCTGCTGCATTAACCAGAGCAAAACAACACTTAACTATGAACAATGACCAAGGAGAAAGTTTTAATATGAAAAAACACATACAAACACAAAGTTTTTTCATATTAAACAGTTTGTCCCAGTACAGCTAGCTTTGCTAGCATCACCTCACAGAGCTCACCTTTCTTTGAGCTTCTTTTCTAAGTGACTATAAAGCCAGTCGGAGCCCCACCGTCTGTGAAACCAAAGCGCTGCTGAAGTTACATGTCGCCATGTCTGATTATAATGTAGCGGGATTATATTACTGATGATTAGACAGACCAGAGGAAACCACTGCGCATGTGTCAGAGCCGCGTGCGAGTGAAAGGTGGGGAGGGGGGAGCAACAGAAACACGTAACTATTAAGCCACGTTATTACTGGGATTTTAATCGGTTTTTCATCCATTGAAAACAAAGATGTTAACAAATAAACTAGACAGTATGCTGGCAATTTAGTGACATTTTTACAGTTGTGGTCTTGAAATAAGATCTTATGCTTCGGTTTATCACAGCAGAAGATAAATGTTATCGTTTTCCTCCGTTTAGGCTTCGTATCCAAACTGTCCAACTGTTCTGGTTCTTCTTCTGTGGTTTCCAGGAGGAGAATAATAAACCAGACTTTCTACCTTTTCCAGACAGTCGCTCAGGTAGGAAACGTTCTGTAACGTCCACAGGAAGTGATGTCACATGTGGATCCCTGAAAGCTTTGCTGGTTTATCCTCCATGATCAACCAAACCCGTTGGTCCCAGGCTCAGGCTAGCTTCCTGGCTAACGCCACACAGTGATCCTCCCGACGTCAGGCAGCTTCCTGTGAGCATGGCGCCTCCATCAGCAGCTCAGCGTGTTTATTCAGGCTTTCAGTGTAATCTGTTGCAGCTGAACTTCGAGCTGGTAACAGTCACAAGCCTCATTTGACTCAAAGTATTTGGAACAACCACAAAAAACAGGTAGATGGGGCGTGATCCCTGAGGAGCTCCTCAGGTCTCTAAGTCCACAGAAAACACACTTGGAGGGGGGGGGACGGTAGGGGGCGCTGTTTGTAAAGTTACACTGACAAAAATTAACAGGGTTAGCCTGTTATATGAGAAAAAAATGAGGTTCAGGTTTCAAAGGCATATTTTCACCATGTCATTCATTCATTTATAAATATCATAGTTTCAAACTAAACATTTAGCTAATATATTCACATCAGGATATAGACAATATAGATTAGCTAATATGAATATATAAGCTAAATATTTATAATATTTGTAATTATTAGCATATAGCCAATATGGATTAGCTAATATGGAACTGTTAGGCAAATATTTAGGTTAGAGCTAAGTATTTAGCTGCCAACTAAATATTTAGTTTCAAACTCATATCCATATTATTTAGCTATGAATATGTTAGCTAAATATTGAGCTAACTGCTACCTACTAATTAGCTTGTTATTAAGCTTTATAAATATTTATCATAATAGCTAGTTAAGTATTTCGCTTGAAGTTAAATTCTTAGCCTCAAACTAAATGTGTAACTATAGAAGCTGGATTCTGCTACATGAATGACTGACAGTGAAAAAGTTAATTAAGTTGTAATAAAGTTTTTTGAAGTGAACATAAACTGCTCTCTCTCTGCGTTTGTCCTTCAGAATCAAATACAATCAAGTCCAAAAATATTCATAACCCCAGCAGGTTCAGGTTGTTTTTCCCCAAACTGACCTGGTGTTTCTAATGACTGGAGGTCATCTGAAGGTCCTGGAGTTCTGCCTCTAATCTGCTCTGTGGAGGGCGGGAATCATTAGGGTGATGGAAAGGAGGCCTTCCAGCCTCAAAGATAACGGAAAGCTGCAGGGGTATTAATAGTTCTGGGCTTATCTGCAGCTTTAATCAGTTCCCAGAGTTACAGATAAAAAGCAGCAGCCGGGCTCGGCTCGGCTGGGCAGGTGGAGCCGCTCTGCGCTTATCAGCACCGGCTCTTTGAGGTAAAGTAAACGTTGGCAGATGGTGATCATGGAGCTTTAAACACTCAAACATTGATTAAACCCACTTTGTTTCACTACGGCACTTTCCACCGCAAACTTTCCCCTTTTCCGACCTTTCAGAGTCAGACAAATGACGGAGAAAATATCCGATTAATCATTTATGGAAACAAACCTGCTCTGGTTGAGGGTGTAAACAAGGGTGTGGAGGAACCAAACCCTCATTACGAAATAGCAGAGTCAACAGGCTGGGAATAAACAAAAGGAAGTCTCCACATATTTACGATATCACACACTTCCCAGTCAGATTCCAGGCTGTCACTGGATCACCTTCAGCGGCACTCGGCTGATTGTTGGCGTCGCGTCTAAGAAACGCTGATAAGATCGGTAGGGTGATGTGAAAACAAACTGGACGATAAAACGGCTTCCAGGGGAGGAAAACACCTGGAGAGTGCCGGGTTCGGGTCTGAACTAGAGCGCCGCAGCGGACCAGAGGAACGCCACTGGATTGTTTCTCCGTACAAAGCCAGAACAAGGAGCTGAGCCTCAATCATGCCGCTGGACTTCCCTTCCTCACACTGAGCCACAGAAGACCAATCACTTCCCCTGAGCCCAAAATACTCTGAGTGTTTGGTAACAGAGTCACTTGGCGCTCCAGTTCAGACTCACTCAACAATTTCCCAAAGAAACTACGACTCGATTCAGAAGCAACAGTCTAATCCTGGGACCATTCATGGTTTACATCAGTGGTGTTCGAAGCTTTAACCCTCGAGACCAAAAACTTACCCTAACTTCAACATGTGTTTCAGGAGAAAGGTCATTGGGACTAAATGGACCAAAGCCAATTGGCCTCTAGGGGGCGTTTGGTTGCCTCCAGCCATTCCTTGTGGCTCTCCTACCTGACAGAGGCTCTCTGGGTTTGACCTCCTCCACCACTTCCTCCTGCACCGGCTGGTCCTCAGGGCCCTGGGACATTCGGTCAGTAATGGACTCCCTCTTCAGCTTCCCCAGGCCCACCATCTTCATGAAGGT
Organism: Poecilia mexicana; assembly: GCF_051168715.1. Taxonomy (NCBI): domain Eukaryota; kingdom Metazoa; phylum Chordata; class Actinopteri; order Cyprinodontiformes; family Poeciliidae; genus Poecilia; species Poecilia mexicana. The sequence goes on along the minus strand of NW_028263382.1, from coordinate 5,553,274 downwards.
TAGGCGCCGGCTGACAGAGTCGCAGTCGCTCTCCGAGCAGTTCAGCTCGCCGTTGGTGAAGGATTCCTTGCGGGAGCTCAGGGTGTCACGGTATTTTCCTGCAAATCTGGAAGAGATGGCAGCAAGTCGGGATCTGATCTTTATTTATCACGATTTCAGTTTATGTTTGGAACCTCAACTCAACCACCCAACTCAGACTACAGCATCTCTGGCTGTTGTGAGGTGAAGAAAGTCTTCCAGTTGGACATTAAAACATAAAATACTTTATACAAACTACTTTAACCTCTAAGGCCTGCATCCCTGAGGTCTTTAGAGAGATTTCAAATCAGAAGTGAAACATCTTAAAGAAACAAGAAGAGTCCGACTGTCAGCCATTCAACCACTAGCGGTCGTAGGTTGAGCATCTCTGGTGATGTACCATTCGTCTGTTATCCTTCTTGTTTGTTCCTTTTTATTATGAAAAGGCAAAACATATCAAATCTACTGCCAAGTTTTATCAAAGTAGCTTTAGTAAACAAAACCAAAGAAAAATCAATGCTTCTATGAATAGATGAAACATAAATGTTTCTGTCACTAGAGGATCTGAGTCATATGTCCCTCGTTTCTGTCGTTTCTTATCCGGTGAAATCTATAGAAGGGTAAGCAGTCTCTTACCTGAGCAGACTGCCCTCTGAGCTCCTCCTGCCTCTCTTCTTCTTCTGTGAAGGCGACGGCGTTCCCTGCAGCGACCCTTGTGGGGACGGTGTGTCGCCATCTTTGCTCTTTCCCGACATCCTCAGGTTCTTCCCGAGCTTTCCGAGACTCTTCAGCGGCGACTTAAACTTGAACGAACCCTTCACTGACCCTCCACTGCCATTTCCCTTCTTGCCTTCGTTGGCCTCGTTCTCGTCCTCCTCATCCTCAAATGGGTTGCGGTCCCTCGGCACGTCGCCGTCCAACAGCGAGCTTCCAGGCGACCAGTGGCTTTCATGGCCGCCATTGCCATGAATATTGTCATCATCGTGTTCGAAGGGGTTGTGGTGGGGAGTGATGTTGAGACTCATCCTGCGGAAGAACAAGGCGTTGTCTAGAACTGGACCACCGCCTTTCAGGCGCACAGGGAGGTTCTTGAGGATAGGCATGATGGAGCTGGGGGTGGGGGGACTGGGATGGGAACACCTGAGGACGGAAAAAGAGACATCGATTGATCAATCAACCAGTCAGCCCTGGAGTCTCTAAACTCCCGATCTAAACCTAAATGAAATTAGATATGATCAACAATGTCGTGTTTTAAAACCAGATCAGGTAAAAATGTTCCAGCTACATGTGCACCAAGAAATCGGCTCTGATTTCCTTCATTTTGGGAGATCATTGATTGACTGACACTTCCCTGAGAAACCGAGCAAATCCACCAACCTTATATATCTTAGCAAAGATCTGAAATTCAGCCTCCTCCAGTGGCTCACATTGGCCACCCTATTGGTACCAACTTGGCAAAGACAAATCGGAAGGTCAAACTTTTTAAAGTTCACCATTGGTTCATCCCTAGTTCCAAGGTCTTCAGCTTTATCACAATTTTTCATCACGATGCGTTCACTGGACCAGCTCCAGTCCATCTGGACACAAATCAACAAGTGGAGACATTCAAGGACTTTTCCAGACTAGAGTTAGACCGCATGTTTACTTCCTAATGTCTAGTAGGGTTCATCAACCTTAACCTCTGACCTTTACCAGAGTCCAGACTGGAAACAAGACTTCTTGTGGTTGTTTTGTTAGCTTATCCATAGCTTTAAAAACGGGTAACTACTTTCTGGAAAGCCACAGATCTCTGAACAATAAACTGGTCCAATCTCTGTGCAGGAATGATCTACACTTTATTTTGTTTCCAGAATAACTTCCTGTCCTCTGGACATGGTGCCCTGAGGGATGATGAGATCTGATTCTGGTAGGTTTATCCTTTCTGAGAGCTGTTCAGACAACAAGGAGGACCAGACTGACGGCGTTGGGACAACATGTCTCCTCCTGCAATGTCTTCATTGGGTCATTGATTCATCATCATCATCACTTCAAATCCTCATTTGTTGTGTCGTAAACAGGTTTTAGTCTGACGGAAAGACCAAGAAGATCAGCAGAAACAGAAATCTCTACAAACGTCAACTTGCTAATTTTAATGGAAACATCTTAACAAATCAGACACTATGAGACACACCCTGACTGACGCTGTTCGTTTTATTGAGAAACTGAGTCCAGCAGGTAAATGTTTGATCAGAAGCTAAACGTTAACGCCTGGCTTCAGGACCGCAGAGACACTTCCACCCTTCTGACTTTACTTTGCTTTTCCTGCAGACCTTCAGTCAAAAGGAGCATTTTGAAAATCTGCTCTGAGATTCTTACTCTGCCTTCCTGATTGGCTGAAACATCAAGTCTCCAGTTTTACGTTCTGCTACCAACAACTTCAATGAGGTCCAGCTCAAACCCCTAAATATGGAGGACAGGTAATCACCATAAAGCATGGTGGAACGCCACGCAGATCGTTGAATCAGTCATAAACCGTCATGATCTCACAGTCCAAACGCCGACAGGACAAAGAGCCATAAAGTCTGCAAACATTAACAGACGTTGGGCGGCTGCAGAGACCATCTTAGTGGCACCGCAGTGGTTCCTAGGAAACACATTAATGATTAAATCGGCCCTCAGGTGATGTGCGTTGCTAGTTTAAGCCCTTTCTGTCAACTTGAACATCCATCATGACCGATAAGGCTTTTACACCGACACTCAGAGATGAGGTGGATGGAGAAACTTTCAGCCTGATCTAAGCTCAAGCATCTTGTGCCAATCAGTCAGAGTCACTGAGCCAACAGCCAGAGCCAGGCTATCGGGACCAGCATAATGGGTCTGAATGGATCACAGCAGCTGATTGCATGCCGATACAAAGTGTTTTCTAGATACTGAATCTCTGTAAAACTGTCATGAACCTTCTGGTGTGAAGGAAAATGTCTGAGAAGTGAGGATTGTTCACCAACTGGTTAAGTATCGCAGAACAGCAACAGTATTGCGTTATTCACTTTAAACCAAAACAGTTTAAGGAACACCAGTCTGAACCATCCGAACGCCAAGCTTTAGTGTGAAAACTGAAAACTCTTTATGCAAGAGGCGAGAGACCTACTGATCTGTAGTTCCAGGTTTAGTGCTACATTATTTATTTACATGTTAATGCACAGAAAACATGTTGATGACTTCCATGGATGAGTTTTTATTTTAGCCTGCAAACTGCAGCAGGCGACGTTAATAATTACGTGTCTGAACTTCAACCTTCATTCAGCCGGACAAAAAAAAGTTTTGGCCATTTTCAAACTCTCATCTTGCAAATTTAAGACCAATACAGGTTTTCAATCTACTGTAAACAAAACTGCTTCAAAATAAGAGCACGAGCATCTAACTGTTTGAAGAACTGATACTGAGCTTTATTCATCTGAAGGTTTGCAAAACAACCAAATTCTAGAGTTCAGAATTTATCTGGAAAAATTACTTTAGGGAAAGCTAAGTGTGCTAACTGATGAAGCGCTACACTAAAAATTAGCTCTGCTGCTAGCAGTTGTTAGCATAAATGTGCCAACCACTGGGTATTTGTTTCACAATTAAGGAAATACTTAACTTTTAAACACATAACCATCAAATGACTGAGTAGGAGGATTCTGAAATGACTGTTTCAAAGAACCACAAACATCAGATGCTGAAACTTTTCTCATTGGAAAAACTTTTTTCTCGCAATTTTACGACTTTTTTCTGCAAGTATTGGGTCATTAATCTGCTTCATTAATGATGGAGACCAGCGGCTGCAACTGGATCGGTCAGCTAGCATGCAGGTTTGGATGCTAGCTGGTAGCGCTGCAGTCGGGTTGGCCCCAGATGAATGAGAGCGGGAGCAGCAGCGGTAAACACCCCTGGAGGTGGACTGGGAGCGGATGTTGTTCATGTTGCTGGTTTCCAGTCTCACCAGCTCAGGACGCGCGGCTGCAGCCAGAAATAGAAACCACTTCTAAGGCAGCAAACAGACTTGTAAAGGAAAGTCACACACACACACACACACACAGAGACGCTGCTACAGAGTGAAGTGGGAAGTGATTCAGTGGCGGCCGCTTCCATAAATACCCAGCAGCCCCGGCGGCGCTCGCACAGCCTGTTTTCTTCCAGAGGGTCGCAGGGCATCGCGGAAGCTGCTGGACACAAACAATGGGGCGGAAAGGACAGCGATAGTGTGACGGACGGAGGCGAGGACTCCGGGGTCCCATGCTGCTCGCCGCAGGGCGGGGGCCGGGGCCCGGCTGGCACAATGCTCAGGGGCCCCTGGGCACGGCAGGGTCAAAGGGCACCGGTTCCCCCCAACATCAGACAGCAGCTCAGGGCCGTAGCTTCATCACTTCAGGCTGTTTGTTTCTCTCTGAATAATTTCACATTTTTCTGTCGCCTGTTTGATGGTTTCTGCTGATTTTTTGGCTCCTAAACTTGCAAATATTTAACATTTATAACCCGAGCGTCACATTCACTTTATTCAATTTAATAAAGTCATTGGTTCAGTGACATCAGTTCACTTTCTACTGACCCGCTAATAGAGAAGCTCATGTTTGGATTAGCATTTTCTGCTAACTTCAGAAACATTTAGCTCACTTGGCTTCACATGAATGAATTTTTCCAGAAAAATCCTAAAGAGTTAATTTACTTTCAGTTGAATAAATTTGAAGATCTGTGTTGAGCTTTTAAGAATCCATCAAGAAGTTTGAGATTTATTAGACCCAAAAACTTTCTTTCAAAAAGGAAAAATATACAGGAACAAAATAAAACAACATTTAGGATCGCTACACAACATGTCCAAACTCAACTGATGCTGCAGGACTGCAGGTTATCAAGGGCAGATATCACTTGAATTGAAGCTAATGCTTTAGCATTAGTTTTAGCTAAATACCTCGTTGATTTAGCACGTTAGCATTAGCTTCCGATAAATCCCTTGTTTACAGGGGTGTCAAACTCCAGTCCTCTGCTGTCCTGCAGGTTTCAGATGTGCCACAGGGACAAAACTCTGGAATGAAACGGCTTCATTTCCTCCTCCTGCTGTAGATCAGATCTCCAAAGCCTGTTCAGGTGCTGCAGCAGAGGCTCATCTAAAAGCTGCAGGGCAGCGGCCCCCCAGGACTGGATTTACACTTATGGTGTAGCGCTTTAGCATGGGCCTGCAGAGTTTTAGCACTAGCAGAGCTAATGTTTATGATTAGTGCTTCAGGGTTAGCAGGGCTAACATTTTAGTTAGCGGTGCCCATGACTGAGAATAAAAAATAAAAACCCTGAAGAACCTGAACCAGAAGCTTCCAGACACTAACGGTTTGATTTCACTCGTTCTATCAGCTTCTGATGTTCAGCTGATGAATCTTTGGATTATTAATCTGATGAACTTTGGAAATGATATCAGATAATCCCAGCATGACAACATTACTGTTAAATGTTGCAGCAACAAAATCTCTTCTCTGTTTTTACGGTTCATTTAAAAGTGTCTGAGCTTCAGGATCAGCAGCTGCCAGGATCTCCTGCAGTCAAACTCTTATCCTGACAAAGTCATGAAGATTTATTTATATTATGCAACTCCATGAAATTCACAGAAAAATAAAACTCTGCGCTGATTCTTGGTCTCATCCTGCCAGCAGCAGCTCAGGTTCCTGCGAACAGAACGTCGTGTTAACAGGACGAGGTCACGACGTCTCGACCTTTTATGGTCACCAGACACAAACAGGAATCAGGAAGGCGAGCAGATACCCAACCAGGCTCAGCCCTGACCTGCAGCCGCTTCATGACAAACGACTGCAGAGATAATCAGACGGCAGCAGGAAAACTGGAATAAAAATCATTTCATAAGCTGATCGACTACTTCCTGCTTCAGGCTCCCAGCTGCTGATTGGTCAGAACCGCATCACTTTCCAGCAAACAGCGGAAAAACAGATGACAGTAGTCAGATTTATTCCTGGATTCGACAGATAGCTTGCTAAAAAAGACTTGAACACAGCAGAACTGCCCGGTTCATCTGTGGACATCCTGGAGATTTAAAGTTTATTCATCTGAGGCCTGGCAGAAAAACCTCCAGGGAAAACAAGGCGTCCGACTCACAGGATGAATGAGGATATTCAATCCTGCATCCAACAGTCAAATCAGGCACCATTTTTCTACTGACAGAAACCTGATAGAGCAGCTGCAGTAAAGTTTACCGCTGCCAGACGGATCAACGTTTCGGTTTGTTGTCTGCCTGGACAGACGCCTCGGCCCGCCACAGCTTGGTTTGATGAACTCAAAGCCAGAGAAGCTGAACTGAACCAACCGGTCTGCAACGTTTTTCCTGAAGTGATGGGAGACGAACTGGAACATTTTGGGTTTGTTGTTTCACAATCAGCCGTTGTTTCTCTCTGGTTTGACTCAAACCATCCTGTTTCTGTGGGAATCTGCTGATGGACGGTCAGTTTGATGTGGACGTTTCCCACGGCGCTGCAGGCAGGGTCAGTCAGCTGGTTCTGGAACACGAGCCCAGTCAGAACCTTTCACTCATCCAGCGGGTCAGAACCGGAACTCTCCTCCGCAGCTTCATCCCAGCAGCTGCTTCTCTGCAGAAACGCTGCTGAGTCAGAGCTTTGCTTTAATCAGACACAGATGCAGCCCAGTCGCTTACCGGACCGCAGGTTCTGAAAGCTCAGAACCGCCCTCATCCTTCATCCGCCTGCAGCCAGACTTACACAACCCAAACCAACGGAGCGTCTCTGGTTCATATCCGGCTGGAAGGAAACGCGGATGGAGCCGCCTGAATGCAGAAGCTCCTCAAAAACATGGCCGCTGGCACGGTCCGGTTTGCACCCGGTCCGGTTTGCAGCTAAAAAGGTGGAGACTGAAACCCAGCGGGCAGGCAGCAGGAGTTAAAATATTTAAATAAATAAAGTTGTAAACATAAAAATGTCAGCAGCTGATGGAGAATCTGAAAAACTTTAGAAAAACCCGATCAGCCGAATCCAAACTGTCCTTAAACATCAATTAACCAAATGGCTAAAGTGCAGCTAGGCGTCGCTAGCTAAAAAGTTAGCAATGCTAACCCTAAACACTAATCATAAACATTTGTTCTGCTAATGCTAAAGCGTTAAACACAACACCAACACTTAGCCGCAATATTCAGCACTCAGCTGGTTAGGACTGACTATTGCTAACTAGCTGAGTGCTGAAGCGCTACAACAACATGGCGCTAAAGCACTAACTTCAGTTCAAAACTCATCTGCTCCTGAGAGACTGCAGGAGCAACAATTCACTTATTCCATAATGACCTCAGATTAAATCTTGTGAATTTTTGTTCCTGTATTTTTGCTGTTTGAAATAATGGAGAAAAGAGACAAACAGGAATGCTATAAACAGCCTTCAAGCACTTCAAAATAAGAGCATGAACTTCAACGCAGACATCGAACTTTATTCAAGTCAAAGTTTATAAAAGGTTAATCAATGCTTTAAAATTTATCTGGAAAAATTAATTTATGGGAAGATGAGTGCGCTGAACTTTTACAGAGTTAGCAAAAATGCTAAGTGAAATTTAGTTGAGCTAATAGCGAGTTAGCCCAACTGGTTCCAGACGTTTGGATCATGACTGCTGTCCAGTAAACAATCCACAGAACTTCTCCCAGTTCCTTCTTAAACATAAATGAAGAGGCTGAATGAGGAAGATTTCTCTGGTTTATCAGCCAGACCAGAACCAGAACCAGAACCAGAAGTTCTTCAGTGGCTCAACTCACAGCAAACAGTTCATGGCTGTTTGTTCTTATGAGAAATCAGAATAAAGACGATAAGAAACCCTTCCGCTCCAATCCAGGAACAGAACCACCGTCCAGAACCAGCAACTCCAGAACCACCGTCCAGAACCAGCAACTCCAGAACCACCGTCCAGAACCAGCAGTGGCTCCAGAGTTCGGATCAGCGGACGACGCCCAAATGAATCAGCCCAGTCTGACAGAGCAGCACCAAGACTTTGGAGCCAATAAAGGTTTTTATTGATCCTCCATCAGCTCCACTGGTTCCTGATCAGCAGCAGGACCAGATATTTACATACACTGTAAAAAATGACCATCTGACGTTAAATCAGAATAAACCTTCATGTCTGTTAGGATCAACAAAAGGAATGAGCTAAACCAACACGGATTTTAGCAGAAGCTAATGCTAATTTCAACCATTACTCCTCATTTGTTGTATACTTGCCATTTGTTAAATAAAATTACTTGGAATAAAAGAGAGAATGCGAGGAGAGGAAACAGACTTCAAAATAAGAGCATGAATACAAACATCCTAACAGTCAGTAACAGAAAACTTCAACACAGATTCTGAACTTTATTCATTTGAAAGTTTGAGAAGAATGAATTAGCGGAGGCTAAGTGCGCTAAATGTTTTCAAACGGTAAATGAAGAATTAGTTCTGCTCAGCAGAAAGCTTCTGGTTAAAACCTGGCCCATTAAAAATGGCTCCAAAGTGACCAAAACAAAGTCTGATCCAGTCTTAGAGAAAACCAGTGGGCGGAGCCAGAAGGTTTCTGAGCACCCGACCCGAACCGGTAGAACCCGACCCAGTTCTACCGGTTCCGTCTGGAGGAACGGGTCAGAGCTACTGACCGATTCAATGAAAACGATGCAGGAAGTTTCATCTGATGGAGACAAAGGAGTTTTCATAGAGTATGTAAATATCTGGTTCCTCCTGTAAAAACAGTTTCAACCTGAACCATAAAAACCCAGAGCGTTTCAGATGTTGCATCACCGCAGAAAAACTGGAAAAACGTCTCGATGTCTTGAACCAACAAAGCCTCCATTTTACTGCAGTTTTTTATCTTCACTGTTTCCTAAGAAGATCCAACAGCAGCTGAAGGCGCAGTGTGAGCAGGACAGGCTGCCCTGCTGCTGCAGGTCAGATGGAGTCAGTCATGTTGTTGGTGTAACCATCAGACCATCCGATCTGCAGCTTTTAATCAGATGTTGACTCTAAACACATCCAGGTGTCATCAGATCTCCTACTTGTTTTGTTCACCCTTATCTTAAGGCTCTAAATCTTGATTAAACTTTGTGCTTTGGTGTTTGAGTGAAGCGAATGATGAAGTCAAACCTGGAAACACATAAAACTACAAAAGGAATGAAGACATTTTGTTCCTCTAAGTCACTTTAACCCTGATAACATCCAGCTAATCTCTACAAGCCCTTGACAAGAAGGTTCCACCATGATGGTCTCCATCTTTAAACCAAAACAATCCAACCAGTGGCAGGCACTGCTAGCTGACATGTTAGCATCGCTAGCCCTAAAGAGCTCATAAACATTAATTCTGCTAACGTTAAACCAACGTGTTATGTAGCTAAAGCTAATGCTAAAGCACCAATTTTAACCATTACACCTCATTTATTCATTTGTTCTATACTTTCCAATTGCGAAATAAAATTTATTGTAAAGAGAGAAAATGAGGAGAGGAAATGGAACTGGTGTGTAAACAGACTTCAAAATAAGAGCATGAATCTAAACATACAACTACCTACCAAAACTTCAACTCAGATGTTGAACGTTATTCAACTGAACATTTACAAAACAGCAAATTAAATTAGCGATTTAAGAATTAATTTAGGGGAAGATTTGTTAGCAAAAGGGCTAAGCAAAAAATTTGTGAGGTTATTAGCACATTAGCCTCTGCTTAAACTGGTTCCAGATTTGTTGTTCACTTGTCAAATGAATCTCTGGTAGAATATCCTGAAATATCAACTAAGGAGAAGCAAAGAGCTCCCAGATGAAACACCTCCTGCCCTCTAGCTAAATAAAAACCAGCAGGATAGTAGCCAGCAGCTAGCATCACTGCCTCAGTTAGCGTCACAGCTCCAGTTAGTGTCACAGCTCCAGTTAGTCAGTGCCTCAGTTAGCATCACAGCTAGCATTGAGCATCACATCTTCAGTTAGAGTCATAGCTCCAGTTAGCGTCACAGCTCCAGTTAGCGTCCCAGCTCCAGTTAGTGTCAGTGCCTCAGTTAGCATCACATCTAGCATTGAGCATTGCATCTTCAGTTAGTCACAGCTCCAGTTAGTGTCACAGCTCTAGTTAGAGTCACAGATCCAGTTGTCATCGCAGCTAGCATTGAGCATCACAGCTCCTGTTAGCATCACAGCTCCAGTTAGCGTCCCAGCTCCAGTTAGCGTCCCAGTTCCAGTTAGCATCACAGCTCTAGTTAGAGTAACAGCTTCAGCTAGCGTAACAGCTCCAGTTAGCATCACAGCTCCAGTTAGCGTCCCAGCTCCAGTTAGCGTCCCAGCTCCAGTTAGCGTCACAGCTCCAGTTAGCGTCCCAGCTCCAGTTAGCGTCACAGCTCCAGTTAGCGTCCCAGCTCCAGTTAGCGTCACAGCCAGCATGACATTCAGTTCTCTGTTTTCACAACAGCGCTGCTGCTGCTGCTGATCCTCCCAGCAGGTTTCCATAACCTCAGGCTGCTGTGGGTCGACCAGAATCGATCCTCCTGCTCAGGTTCTACTGACACCACCAGTAACATGCGCTGAAACCACATGTTTACATACACCAAATGAAAACACGCATCCACAACTCAAAGAAACTCAAAAAAATCTCTAAAAATGTTCTGGCATGAAGCCCATAGAAATAATTTTGGAGATTCTGTCCTGAAAGACGTTTGGATGCTAAAATGTGGATCTGTGTTTTTATTGGGGGTATGTAAACTTCTGGCTTCAGCTGTGTATTCTGGTGGATTTCTGCGACCTGCAGCAGATGGACTAAAACATTTCAATCATTCCATCGGGAATCCATCTGGTTTCAGGGCCAATACTCCTGGTTCCGGTCGGTAATATCTGCTGGGATCAGCTTTTGGACCCGACCCAGGCTGACCCATTCAGGCGGTCTCTGTTGGTTCTGCTTTTAGAAACGGTTCAGATCCGGGGAGGTTTCCGACCTTCAGGTCCAAAACATAATCAATGAAGAAGCATTAGGGTTGTAAAGACAGGGTAACCGAAACGGATCCCTGAGGAACTCCAGGCCCGTTTGGGTTATTCAGCCTGACTGGAGACAAAATATGGAAATTCACTTGGTCATGTTTTCACCATGTTACTCATTCATTCATAAATGTCACAGTTCCAATCTAAGCATTTAATTAATTGGCAAGTGTGTTTACTAACTAAATATTTAGTTTTTCTCTGACAGGCTGCAGAACCAGACCAGAACCTGATCGGTCGGATCTGCAGCTTTGGTTCCGCCTGATGATGTTCTGAACTCAGGCGGTCCAGAACCGCCGGGGTCACGGAGGGGTCACGGTGATGACTGACGGTGTGTCTGCATTCCTGCTTTATGACGGCTGATCGCCTGTAAAAACGCCTCTGGACGTCCATCTTGGCGCGTTTCCATGGCGACTGCTGTATGTGTTGGCAGGCGGGAGGCGACTGCGGCTCCAGGAAACGTTTTTCCTGGAGTTTCTGGTCCGTTCAGCGGGACGGCTGGTTGGATCGGCCTGTTCAGACGTGAACCGGAGCCGACAGACTTCTGGGAACATTTCAGTTCATCTCAGTTCAAACTGGTTTTTTCTCCAGGAGATGCTGAGGCTTCAAAGCAGCTCTTTGTCCACAAGCAAGATGCAGGAAGCCGTAACCATGACAACGCATCTCATCTTTCACTGCCAGCCACCAGGAAGTTCAGGCCGGTCGCTCCGGCGACCAATCAGAGGCTGGCGCTGCTGTGATGTCACAACGGGGGTCAGTTTGTGTTTCTGTCACCGACAGGAAGCTGAAGTGACAGAACCAGCGGGGAGAGGGGGGGTGTTCTGGTCCATTCATCTTCCTCTCATGACTCCATCCTGCAGAGCTTCAGTGAGGAAGAGGAGGAGGAAGAGGAGGAGGTTGAGAGTGACAGATGAATGAACAGGCTTTAATCAGCCGCCATTATTCTGTTTGTTTGCAGGAAAACGCGTCCGGACTCATCCAGACTCGACCGGGTCGGCGGTCAGAACCGGCCCGCTTCGCCCTGGAACCGGTCCAGAATCTGCTCGGTGTTTCAGGCGCGTCTGCAGGCCAGACCTGCTGGCTGCTGCTCACATATTTCCCTCAAATCCAAACCAGATCCTGGACTTTGCTCATCAGTCCTACAACATCCAGCCGCTGGACTCAAACAGCCTCAGATTTCCTGCAGTCAGTGAAGGCACCACGGCTTTGGACTTGCTGCATTTCCTGCCTCCTTTTTCTAAAGTTTTCTCTCTTTTTAAGTTTGCACATTTGAGAAATGGAATCCCTTCTAACATGTGGACATGTTTCAGCCTGATGGGATTTACCTGATCAATAAAAACTCTTCCAGGTTGCAGGTGTTCAGCAATCAGATCAGATATCAGCCTTTACAAAAGGTTCCCTCTTTGTATAAACCCAACTGAGCAGATTTAAAATAAGAGAAAAATGACTAAATTACTCAAATTAAACATAAAAGTACAGATTTATGGATGCAGAAACCTTTAAGTGAGTCGAGGGCCAGAAGCACAGCCCTGAGGGACTCCTCAAGCTACCATGTGGCGCCTCAAACAATAAAAAATGTCAATAACTCTGTTTCTATCGCAGTGAAACAGTTTGTTTCAGTTAAAGAAAAGAAAAATATAAAATTATGCAAATAAAATGAATGAAACCTTTAGAAATCAGTCAATGTGCCACTAAGATGGTTTCACAGGATCCGCCAAACTGTTTCTTTGTTCGTCATTTTTTCATTTTCAGTCGCTTGATTGAATTGTAATATGCACAGACAGACAGTAGGAGGCGCAAGAGCACCTGTCCTTTTCCCTCTGGACAAAAACAGCCACCTGAAGAAATATTTTTTCCAGTGTTTGTGGCTCAAGAGAAAATCTGGCTCCTGATCTGAAATAAGAAAATCTGCATGATATTTAAGATGCTCTGGCTCCATTTTTATTCATCTGCCCACAAAATGTCTGTGCAGCAAAATTCCCCCTTTAACATGAGCATATTTATGAATCAATCAACTTTTTTCACTAAATCTTTTATTTGAGTCACATGCAGGCTGCTTCCTGTCGTCCCAGACTGGACCACTAGATGGCAGTGTGAGGCGCTAGCAGCACCTTTAAATATCTTGCCGCAAGTTAAAACTTAGTTACAGATTATATGAGTAAATAAATTCATAAAAGTTGTTTAACAGACAGATCTGCCCGGTGGATCAGCTGCAGTAAAATCTGAATTTCCTTCGGGATTAAATTAAATTATGCCGGTAAATAAATGTCAGGCTCTGACTCAATCTGTTGGGGTTAATCAGTGACTCGTCCTGCGACCTCAAGCTAATTTCAATGTGAAATCAAAGTCATTCAGAGACCAAAAGAGAAGAAAAGTTGAACGTTTAGAGAAGAGGAGAAAGAAACTCAATGATCTGCTCCAAACCAGCAGAGATCCAGAACACCAGCCCGTCAGGACCAGCAGAATTTATTATTTTACAGCCTCAAATCATCTGGAAAATTCTGGAAATTTGTTGGTTTTGTTCATATTAAGCAACTTAAATTTTCCTGAGAAAATTTGCAGAACTCATCTACTTCAATAAAAGTTCTTCCTTTATTTCTGTGCGTGGAAAAACTTCTGATTTCTGCAGATTTCGGCCGTTTCTCCACTTACTGGTGGCAGACATGATGGCGGCTCGGTCCGGCGTCACGACCCGGGCTGGGAGCGCCCAGAGCGGGGAGAGGAAGTCAGCAGAGAGACCCGCAGCTCCGACCGGTCCGAATCCCGCAGCTGGCTGCGCTGAATGCGCCTCCGATCTGCGCAACGATGGGAGTCCCCGAGCGGCCCCGAGGGGCGTTCAGGGACACTCGGACGACAGATTCATTTATGATTTATTGTTAAACTCTGCTGGAACCGAGAGACCGAGAAGTGCTGAAAGTTAAACCTGCCATCTATAAAAATACTTAAAAACCAGATTTATAACTTTTTACAGATAATATTAGATTTTTTTTTCTTTAATAATGACTTTCTTGACTTAAAAACTTGGTGTCATAGTAACAGATATACGGGATTGACAGGAAATGATTTATTTGTGTGTTTACTGCAGTCATCCATCAGGTAACCCAAAAGCAACCAGAACCAGAATGTTTACAAGCTTTTAGCTGCAGCAGTTAGCAGCTGACTCTCAGATTTCCTACGGTCCCTGAAGGGCTCACGCTGATATTTCTGATATTGAAAACAAATCCAGAGATAAAAATTCAGTGTTTTTATGAGAAATTAATGTTTGTTTTGAACGTTTTCAACCCAAACTCTGGAAATGTTCCGGTTCTGGACTGAAAACTGTAAAATGAGAGGAAAGTTTGGATCAGAATGTTTCTGATGGGCTTTTAATAATAATAATCATAATACTAGAAAATTCCGCAGAAATTTTAAGGGGCATGCCAAAGTGTGCCCGTCGGTTTTTAATCAAGCGTTCTAATGCAAAAAATTAGCATTAATGCTAAAGAAAGCTTCAATGTAGTCAATAACCTGTGGTGAGTCAGAAACATGTTGACTAAACTGCACCTGTACCATTCAGTATGTTGAAATTAATGCATAAGCCAAAATGCTAATATTAGCGTGAAGACTAATATTCATGTAGGATGTTAGGATGTGCACTGCCTTGCGCAGCAAGGCAGTGCACTAGTGGGGGCAGTAAAATGCTAAACTTGTGCTAATGTTAATGAACTGCCTTGCTGCGCAAGGCAGTTCACTATCCTGAGGAAAAAAAATGCGAAAAAAGCTTAATATTATTGCAACGCCTACGGCGTTGCACTAGCATGAGAGGAATATGCAGACTTTTATTTTGAAACTTTCAGTAGGCTTCATTTTAACCACCACACCAATTCAATGTGTAAAAGTAGTTTGTTTAAACATTTCACATAAAGCCCAAAGCTGATGTGAAAAATATCAAGGCTTTTATTTTGAAATTTTCATTAAGCTTCATTTTAATTGACCACAGCAATAAAATGTGTAACAGTGGTTGGGTTAATCCAACTATATAATGCCCAAAACAGCAAGTAGTTCTAAATGCCAGTTCAGCCCTAATCTGTGGTATCTGAGAGTTCCGCCATGTTGTAGTTCTGACCTTCAGTCATTGTAGTTCTAAAGAGCAGCTCAACTATCATGTTAGTGAGACACACAGGGAGAGAGAATTCTAACTGTTTGAAGCAGTTAGTTTTTCTGATCAAAGCGGCTTACTGTTCAGCATCCATAAGAGCAATCCGAAAACTTTTTGAAGCATATAAGAGGGCAATTTCTTGTCTCCGATGGAAACACGATTTAAATCTGTAGTTGTCTCTGCACTAACCTGAGAGAAAAACATAATAAAGGCCCAAGAGGAATATTCAGGCTTTTATTTTGAAATTTTCAGTAAGCTTCATTTTAAATGGCCACACTAATCCAATATCTAACAGTGGTTGGGTTAAACCAGTTTATATATAATGCCCAGAACATTCTGCCCTGTCTGTAGTTATAACATTCTGCTCACCTTCTTTCTGTAATAAGTCAGAGTTCCACCATTATTTACTTCTTAACTGCCAGCTCAGCCCTCCTTTGTAATGATTGAGGGTTCCACCATGTTGACCTTCCGACCTTCTGCTCAGGCCTCTGTAGTAAAGTGTTCCATCGTGTTTAGAACTACAAAGATGGTGTTTTTGTAGTCCTAAGGAGCAGTTTGGCTTTTGTCTGTGTTCTGTTGCTATAGTGACCAAGCCTCCCCCTGTGTTTCTCCAGACAGGGGGAGAAACAATTCTATCTGTTTGAGCCAGCCAGTTTCACTCCAAAAAGCTGTTCGAACAACTCCTTTCCATTCGGGAACCGTGATACGTATTCGAAAACCGTTTGAAGCGTATGAGAGGGCTATTTGTCGTCTCATTTAGTACCGCGATTCATATCTGTAGCTCATTCACAGTAATTGCAGTGATGAGAGAAAAATGGTGTGCGCTGAGCTCAGAACTTTTTGCAGAAATGTATGTAAAAAGAGCAATTACATGATGTAAAAATTGTCAAGGCTTTTATTTTGAAAAATTTCAATAAGCTTCATTTGAAATTGCCACACTAATTTCATGTGTAATAGTGATCAGGTTAAATCAGTTATATAATGCTCAAAGCACAAGTTGTTTATAATACCAGCCAACTCCTCCTCTGTAATAATTGAGTGTTCCGCCATGTTGTAGTTCTGACATGCTGGTCAGGCCTCTATTTTAACTGAGTCTTGGCCATAGATAGAACTACAGTTATGGCAGTTATGGCTGCTGGTTTGTAGTCCAAACCAGCAGCCTTTCTCTGGATTCTGTTGCAATCTTTAAGACAACCATGAAATGCTAATGTTAATGAACTGCCTTGCTGCGCAAGGCAGTTCACTATCCTGAGAAAAAAAACATAAAAAAAAGATTTTCATTTTTGCATCGCCTACGGCGATGCACTTTTGTCAGTGCAATTTTCAGAGTTTTATTTTGAAACTTTCAGTAAACTTAATTTTCATAACCACACTAATCCAATGTGTAACAGTGGTTTGGTTAATCCACCTGTATAATGCCCAAAACAGGAAGTAGTTCTAACTGCCAGCTCAGGCCTCCTCTGTAATAATTGAGTGTTCCGCCATGTTGTAGTTCTGACCTTCTGCTCTGCCCTCTGCATTAAAGTGTTCCGCCATATTTAGAACTACAGAGTCTTTGTAGTCCAAACCCCAGCAGTTCTCCCTCTCTGCATTCTGTTGCTATAGTGATGAAAGTGCCCTGTGTGTGTCAGACTTATCTATCTTTATGAGACACCCAGTCAGTTTTAATGGAAAAAGCAGTCCGAACGACTGCTTCCCGTTCGGGTTCCGTAAGTCCGATCCAAAAACCGTTTGAAGCATATGAGAGGGCTATTTCTCATCTCATCTATTACCGCGATTCATATCTGTAGCTCAATCACAGTAATTGCAGTGATGAGAGAAAAATGGTGTGCGCTGAGCTCAGAGATTTTTCAGAAATGTATGTAAAACACTGGAGAGGAGCGTCAGTTATCCTGTCCCAAAACTTTGCTCTGAAGCACCTGGACCGAAAACCATAAGCCCTAGGGAAATTTTGAAAACATTTTACCGGAGCAGGCATTCATATCAATGTCATGACCGACTTTCATACCAATAGAGCAATTTTTGCACCCATGAGAGCGATTTCAAAATTATTTTGGGGTCAAAATTCCACTCTTTTTCTCACTCTAAAAAGCGGCAGTTGGTTTCAGTTACACTCTAAGGTTTCGGCAGTTGGAAATTTCGCTCGTTTTTCGCTTTTTACGTCGCCGTCGTAACTCCGATCCCCAATAAAAGTAATAGCTCCAATGCCGGGATCGAGACACACGTTTTGATACCACTTTTGTGGGTGGGCACGCAGCGGTACGAGCCGCATTAACGGTAATGGAAGAAGTTGTTATAATAATAATAATATCCAGGCGTTCTATTGGGTGTAGAACAATAGGTGCCTGCCATGCAATGCATGGAGGCAGTGACTGACCTGCTTCGCAGGTCAGTCACTGCTCTCCTTATGCATTGCTAATGGCATGCCCCAATTATGATTTGTGTTTGTCACTCTGAGGTTCCACCTGATGGGTCGAAGCCTGGGCGGTTCTAGACGGGGGCCAGCAGGGGGCCGGCCCCCGCAGAACCGACCATTAGTAAGTCCTTATGGCGATATGCGTTTCCACGGAAACCAGAGCTAATTAGTCCCTTATTGAACCAATTTCATTTTTTACCTTCACAGTTTTACTTTAATGTTGGCCATAGAATATATACATATAAGTATTATTTAAACAATGTATTATCAAAGCCAGTTTTCCTTCATAGTGTTTCTGAATGTAATCTGAATATTTATGCAATATTTCCACCAAATGATCCTCACTGAACAGTGAGTTTCTCCCAACAGTCACTTCTCTCCTGATGCGCTAGTCTGCAGCTCAACAGCCAATCACGTGTGGTTGCTAGGCAAATTTAATAAATATCTGGCCAATCAGAGTCGTTGAATTAAATATAAATAAAATCATTTGTTCTTTATAATCAGTTATTAATGTTGCTCTCGTTAGCATGATGCTAACTCACTTCTGGTTAGCATGATGCTAATTCACTTCTGGTTAGTTTGATGCTAATGTTGCTCTCGTTAGCATGATGCTAATTCTCGTCCGGTTAACATGATGCTAATGCTGCTCTTGATAAATGTTGCTGAGATTTCTTTATTTAAATAGTTAATAATGATTTGATGATTAAATTCTGCATATTTTGCAGGTTGCTGAACAGACTGTTAGCATGTAGCTAATTTAACCCTTTGTGTGATTCTGCTGTGTGAATACCGTTGGATTATCATGGATTATTTTCATTTGAACATTCAGACTCGTCCAGGGAAGCGTAGCCGCACCACCAGCCGCCTCTGACTGAAGGCTTTTAGCTGCGGCTGATCAGCTCATTTATTAAACCTTGACATATTTCCCTGTTCTTCGGTGCCTCATTACAAACCTCTGACTCCTCCTGGTAGATTTGGTGTGGAAGAATCAGGAATGTTTCTGTGCTGATGGAATCGCTGCGTCAGTTTGTGTCACAGAGAAAAGCAGAGCTACATTCCTGTTAGCAGAGCGCTGCTCACACCCAGATCAGCACTTTACATTGACTTTCATCCATTTTGGTAAATTTACTAATGCCGAACCAGTCACCCAACATGACCTATGACCTGTTAGGATAGCTATTGTTTACTATTGTATCTCAATGCTTAGCTGAGTCTGCTTTTAGCAGACAGAGCCGCATCAGGTTCCGGTTCTGTTCCGGTTCTGTTCACTTCTTAAAGGTTGTTTTTAATTACACCTGAGAATGTGTCTGATTACCCAACAACCGATGAAACGTTTTAGGTTTCAGATAAATGACCTCCTGGAAAACGTCTGCAGGGTTATTTTCATCCCTGAGACCCGATTGGGTCGTCCAGAACCGCCAGGCTCTGTTTCAACCCGGTTCTGGACATCAACAATGTTCCTGCTGACAGCAGAGGGGCTGAAATCCGTCATGGTGGGGAATTAAATGTGTCCCACAGAGACGCAGCTCCCAGAACCCAGACCAGAACCCGGATCAGAACCGGGACCAGAACTGGGATCAGAACCGAGATCAGAACCGGGATCAGAACCGAGATCAGAACCGGGATCAGAATCGGGACCAGAACCAGGACCAGGACACAGACTGGTGGACCGCTGGGGTCAGGAAGGGCGCTGCCTGCTGCCATCCTCCACGCTGCCACCAGGCGGCGCTACACTGGGAGAGTAAAGTTTGAGATGCAACAGGCAGGGGCGGATCTACTGGGGTGGCAACACGGGTGGCAGTTGCCACGACAATGAATTCAATAAATTGTTATGGCAAATAGGACATTAAGCGCATGAAACTCTTTTTTCCGATAACGTTGAATGCAACACAATGTGCAGCGCCAGCAGCATTTATAAATATTACTGGACTGGACATTAGTGATTTATCTTAAGTCACACATGCGCCATTGCTGTCCATTGAGTCAGGAAACCACTACAACCACGCAAAGAATCAGAACAACGGACGCAAAGTTTAGCAGTTAATTCAACCACAGATAACGGTAACAAGGGCTTCAGATTTCACAGGTGAGGAAAAAGTTTTAATTTAGAGAAAACATTGAACAAGTGAGCAGTGGGTCAGTTATGCTAGCCTAACTGTGGTTAGCCCGCTTTGATAGCCTTAGCATGTGCTGCGCAGTTCGGTGTGTTTTGGTTCCGTTAGCATTAAACAGGTCAACCCGCCACCACGTCATCAGTAGAGCAGCTGTTTAAATCAGCTAATCAACCCCCACTGTGTTCAGGCGAAAACTTATTAATAATGACAATATAGACATTAAGCCTGACAGCATAATGTAACGGACTGGATGTTCAGTTTTGGTGTTTTTGCTACTTTTTGTGTGGGAAATGTTAGTTTGGTGTTGATTCCCCTGATCGGATTGAACGTATCTCTGCTTTATCTGCTCGTTGAGCTGCTGTCTGTCGGTTGCCATGGCAACGTAATGCCGACATACAGAGCGAGAAAAGGCGGGATAGAAGTTGTTGGAGCTATTTTTTTTTTTATTTCTTTATGCATTTGAATTTTGTTACTCTAAAATGTCTATTTTTTGTATTATTTACAGAGTTTATTTGTAGGTTGATAATTATTGATTTCATTTATTTTTTTTGTTTGTTTTATTACTTTTCTTACGTATTTTCTAAATTTAGACAGGAAGTAATCTGGGTCAGTCCATTTCCTATAAGCTAGGGGCCTCCAGGACCAGCAGGCATTTGGGTTTGGGGCTGATGGTTTTTACCAGAGCAGGTAGCATGAGAACAAATGAAAGTTTGAACTCTGTAATTGGAGAAAGAGGAAAATAAATCAAGAACAATCAATAAGTTACATTGAACCTTCTTTTGCCCGTGTCCAGAAACTTGACCCCAGTGGTTTGGTGGAACTTTTATTGGATGTTTGGTTTGGCAAACAGTCAGAAGTGGTTCTGTCTAGTTTGGGTCTTCACCTGTTTATCAGCTTTATTGTAGATTTATTGTGGCGCCCTGCAGCTGCTGCAGTTCCTAAAAACAAGCGACAAAAACTGAGCTAATCCCCTCTGTTTGTATAACGTGGAGATATTTATATCAGTCGTCAAACTACGGCTGTTACAGCATATTTAAAGTAAAACGACTGACCAATATAAGAGAAATTGGCCTTTTCTTGCATCTTGACATGATTAACAGAAACCAAACTGTTTATAGATTTGTATCCCGGAGAATTTATGTATCAAACATCAGTTTTATCATCTTTATTTTAAGTGTATCTAATAGTATATCTGATAACACATGGTGGCGCTACTAATATTGTTGTGACAGATTTCTGCTCGTCCTGCATTGGAACTGAATAGTTTTCTGGGCTCGATGCATCACATAGTGACTAATAGGCTCTGTCCAATCCAGTAATACATATCAATGAGCAGCAGCATGAAAGACGTAAAAATAATTAACTATACTACATTAAGAAATTATATTTAATCCTCAGTGCTACATGAAGCTCATTTTGAAACAATGCAAGTTAAAAACACTATTTTGTGTGTGTGTGTGTATATATATATATATATATATATATATATATATATATATATATATATATATATATATATATATATATATATATATATATATATATATATATACTGCCACCCCTGAAAAAGTCCCTGCCCCCCTCTTGCCACCCCATAAATATTTTTCTAGATCCGCCCCTGGCAACTGGACAAAATAACATTAACGACTGAAAAATCTTGTAGTTTTGTTTTAAAGAGTCAGCAGAGGAAAGGTCAGAGGTCAGCTGTTCTTCTTCTTCCAGCACTAAAGTGTTAAACTGATGCTGCTGTTTATGAACATCAACAAACTCAGGTTCTGTTTCCGCTAAATAAAACCTGTAATTATGAATAAATCTGCATGTAAACATCAATCCTGCGAATTCCTGACACAACGGCTGAGGAACCCAAAGATTCCCAACCGCTTCTGCAGATTTCTGTTTTCTTGGAGGAGCTTTGTGTAAATGATTGTATTTTAAAAATTAAAGATATCATATAATTTTAATGTCCAGTTTGAAAATCAGCTAAAACAAGTCAAACAGCTCTGAACTGTTTTTGATGATCTGAAGGCGTCTGAACTCAAACTGCTGCTGAAAGAGGAAAACTGCTGCTGAGTCAGCAGTTCAAATGTATTAAAAGGTGTTTTTGTGGTTTGAATCGGGTCAGTCGGTCACAAAAGGAGAAGTTCTTACAGTCAAAGGGCTGAGAGCTGCTTTTATTTCGCTCCTGTCGTTGGTTCATCCTGGTTTCACAACAGGGCCACTGAGAGGAAGAATCGAAAGTTTTATCATCAACGCTTCACGAAAAAAATGTTTCTGCTATTAACAACCATTCCTGGATTCATTTGATCTCTGGCTGAAAATATCCAGCAGATTCAGAAGGAAGGAGGTTTGTTTTTAGATCAGAAGAAAGCTGAGGCATAAATGCGTCAGCAGAAGATTCCTCTACCTGCCAGCAAGGAAGGAAAGCGTCTAAAACGAGTTCGGTTTCCTCCTCAGACTCTTCATGTCTGAAGGAAAACTGGTCAGGAAAGGAGGAAATGCGGCTCGGTTCTGCTCAGAGCAGATAGAAGAACCGATGACTCACTGCAGCCCAGCATCTCTGGAGCTCCACAAACACAACGTCTGAACCTGCAGGCTCCGATCGCCACGTTTTACATCCCCTCCAGGAGAACTTAAAGTTCTGTCCCGAGTCCAGCAGCGGAACCAGCTGGCAGACTGGAAAACCCAGGAGCCAAGAAAGAAAAGACCATCATTTATCTGGACGGGGATCCAGAACAGAACATCTGCTGAATGTGATCCTGCAGAAAGACAAACCGCCGTCAGAGAAAACTGGCCAGAACCAGAGCCGACCCAACAGAACCCAAAGGCCCGACTCGCCATGAACGTCTGATGAGATGTTAGCTTCTGCTAATCCGCTAACAGAGAAGCTAATCTTTCACTTGGCGCGTTTAGCATCTCTGAGTTTAACATTTCAGGATAAATTCTAATTATCTCGGCGATTTTGATCATTCAGCTGGAAAAAGTTTGACATCTGGGTGGAAGTTTGGAGTATGAGAGAAATGAACTATTCCAGAATTTAAATGTTTATGCAAGAAACAAGAAACAGCAGAAATCTGAAGGGATGTGAAACTTTAAACTGCTTTCAGTTTCCTGATGAAGTCATGATGAGCCGAGAGCAGCATGTCCCCATGTCCCCTTCATGTCCCCTTCATGTCCCCTTCATGTCCCCTTCATGTCCACTTCATGTCCCCTTCATGTCCCCTTCATGTCCACTTCATGTCCCCTTCATGTCCACTTCATGTCCCCTTCATGTCCACTTCATGTCCCCTTCATGTCCACTTCATGTCCCCTTCATGTCCCCTTCATGTCCCCTCCATGTCCCCTTCATGTCCCCTCCATGTCCCCTTCATGTCCCCTTCATGTCCACTTCATGTCCCCTTCATGTCCACTTCATGTCCACTCCATGTCCCCTTCATGTCCCCTTCATGTCCACTTCATGTCCCCTTCATGTCCACTTCATGTCCACTTCATGTCCACTCCATGTCCCCTTCATGTCCCCTTCATGTCCCCTTCATGTCCACTTCATGTCCCCTTCATGTCCACTTCATGTCCCCATGTCCCCTTCATGTCCACTTCATGTCCCCTTCATGTCCCCTTCATGTCCACTTCATGTCCCCTTCATGTCCCCTTCATGTCCACTTCATGTCCACTCCATGTCCCCTCCATGTCCCCTTCATGTCCACTTCATGTCCCCTTCATGTCCCCTTCATGTCCACTTCATGTCCACTCCATGTCCCCTTCATGTCCCCTTCATGTCCCCTTCATGTCCACTTCATGTCCCCTTCATGTCCACTTCATGTCCCCATGTCCCCTTCATGTCCACTTCATGTCCCCTTCATGTCCCCTTCATGTCCACTTCATGTCCCCTTCATGTCCCCTTCATGTCCACTTCATGTCCCCTTCATGTCCCCTCCATGTCCCCTTCATGTCCCCTTCATGTCCCCTTCATGTCCACTTCATGTCCCCTCCATGTCCCCTCCATGTCCCCTCCATGTCCACTTCATGTCCCCTTCATGTCCCCTTCATGTCCGCTCCATGTCCCCATGTCCCCTCCATGTCCCCTTCATGTCCTCTCTGTGTCCCCTTCATGTCCCCTTCATGTCCCCATGTCCATTTCATGTCCCCTTCATGTCCCCTTCATGTCCACTTCATGTCCCCTTCATGTCCACTTCATGTCCCCTTCATGTCCGCTCCATGTCCCCATGTCCCCTCCATGTCCCCCCATGTCCACTTCATGTCCGCTCCATGTCCCCATGTCCCCTCCATGTCCCCTTCATGTCCCCTTCATGTCCACTTCATGTCCCCTTCATGTCCACTTCATGTCCCCTCCATGTCCCCTTCATGTCCACTTCATGTCCCCTTCATGTCCACTTCATGTCCCCTCCATGTCCCCTTCATGTCCACTTCATGTCCCCTCCATGTCCCCTTCATGTCCACTTCATGTCCCCTTCATGTCCCCTTCATGTCCACTCCATGTCCACTTCATGTCCCCTTCATGTCCGCTCCATGTCCACTTCATGTCCCCTTCATGTCCGCTCCATGTCCCCATGTCCCCTCCATGTCCCCCCATGTCCACTTCATGTCCGCTCCATGTCCCCATGTCCCCTCCATGTCCCCCCATGTCCCCTTCATGTCCACTTCATGTCCGCTCCATGTCCCCATGTCCCCTCCATGTCCCCCCATGTCCCCTTCATGTCCCCTTCATGTCCCCTTCATGTCCCCTTCATGTCCACTTCATGTCCACTTCATGTCCCCTCCATGTCCCCTTCATGTCCACTTCATGTCCCCATGTCCCCTTCATGTCCCCTTCATGTCCACTTCATGTCCCCTCCATGTCCCCTTCATGTCCCCTTCATGTCCCCTTCATGTCCGCTCCATGTCCCCATGTCCCCTCCATGTCCCCTTCATGTCCTCTCTGTGTCCCCTTCATGTCCCCTTCATGTCCCCATGTCCATTTCATGTCCCCTTCATGTCCCCTTCATGTCCACTTCATGTCCCCTTCATGTCCACTTCATGTCCCCTTCATGTCCGCTCCATGTCCCCATGTCCCCTCCATGTCCCCCCATGTCCACTTCATGTCCGCTCCATGTCCCCATGTCCCCTCCATGTCCCCTTCATGTCCCCTTCATGTCCACTTCATGTCCCCTTCATGTCCACTTCATGTCCCCTCCATGTCCCCTTCATGTCCACTTCATGTCCCCTTCATGTCCACTTCATGTCCCCTCCATGTCCCCTTCATGTCCACTTCATGTCCCCTCCATGTCCACTTCATGTCCCCTTCATGTCCCCTTCATGTCCCCTTCATGTCCACTTCATGTCCACTTCATGTCCCCTTCATGTCCCCTTCATGTCCACTTCATGTCCCCTTCATGTCCACTTCATGTCCCCTCCATGTCCCCTTCATGTCCCCTTCATGTCCACTTCATGTCCCCTTCATGTCCCCTTCATGTCCACTTCATGTCCCCTTCATGTCCACTTCATGTCCCCTTCATGTCCACTTCCACTTCATGTCCCCTTCATGTCCGCTCCATGTCCCCATGTCCCCTTCATGTCCCCTTCATGTCCACTTCATGTCCCCTTCATGTCCGCTCCATGTCCACTTCATGTCCCCTTCATGTCCGCTCCATGTCCACTTCATGTCCCCTTCATGTCCGCTCCATGTCCACTTCATGTCCCCTTCATGTCCGCTCCATGTCCACTTCATGTCCCCTTCATGTCCGCTCCATGTCCACTTCATGTCCCCTTCATGTCCCCTCCATGTCCCCATGTCCCCTTCATGTCCCCTTCATGTCCACTTCATGTCCCCTTCATGTCCGCTCCATGTCCACTTCATGTCCCCTTCATGTCCGCTCCATGTCCACTTCATGTCCCCTTCATGTCCGCTCCATGTCCCCATGTCCCCTCCATGTCCCCCCATGTCCCCTTCATGTCCACTTCATGTCCCCTTCATGTCCGCTCCATGTCCCCATGTCCCCTCCATGTCCCCTTCATGTCCCCTTCATGTCCACTTCATGTCCGCTCCATGTCCCCTCCATGTCCCCTTCATGTCCCCTTCATGTCCACTTCATGTCCCCTCCATGTCTCCTCCTTGTCTCCTCCATGTCTCCTCCATGTCCCCTCCATGTCCCCTCTATGTCTCCTCCATGTCCCCTCCATGTCCCCTCCATGTCTCCTCCATGTCCCCTCCATGTCCCCTCCATGTCTCCTCCATGTCTCCAACATGTCTCCTCCATGTCCCTTCCATGTCCCCTCCATGTCTCCTCCATGTCCCCTCCATGTCCCCTCCATGTCCCCTCCATGTCTCCTCCATGTCCCCTCCATGTCCCCTCCGTGTCTCCTCCGTGTCTCCTCCATGTCTCCTCCATGTCTCCTCCATGTCCCCTCCATGTCTCCTCCATGTCCCCTCCATGTCCCCTCCATGTCTCCTCCGTGTCCCCTCCATGTCTCCTCCGTGTCTCCTCCGTGTCTCCTCCATGTCCCCTCCATGTCCCCTCCATGTCTCCTCCATGTCTCCTCCGTGTCCCCTCCATGTCTCCTCCGTGTCCCCTCCATGTCTCCTCCGTGTCTCCTCCGTGTCCCCTCTATGTCTCCTCCATGTCCCCTCTATGTCTCCTCCATGTCTCCTCCATGTCTCCTCCATGTCTCCTCCATGTCCCCTCCATGTCCCCTCCATGTCTCCGTGTCTCCTCCATGTCCCCTCCATGTCTCCTCCATGTCCCCTCCATGTCCCCTCCATGTCCCCTCCATGTCTCCGTGTCTCCTCCATGTCTCCTCCATGTCCCCTCCATGTCTCCTCCATGTCCCCTCCATGTCCCCTCCATGTCTCCTCCGTGTCCCCTCCATGTCTCCTCCATGTCCCCTCCATGTCCCCTCCATGTCTCCTCCATGTCTCCTCCGTGTCCCCTCCATGTCTCCTCCATGTCCCCTCCATGTCCCCTCCATGTCTCCTCCATGTCCCCTCCATGTCTCCTCCATGTCTCCTCCATGTCCCCTCCATGTCTCCTCCATGTCCCCTCCATGTCCCCTCCATGTCCCCTCCATGTCTCCGCCATGTCCCCTCCATGTCTCCTCCATGTCCCCTCCATGTCCCCTCCGTGTCTCCTCCGTGTCCCCTCCATGTCCCCTCCATGTCTCCTCCATGTCTCCTCCATGTCTCCTCCATGTCTCCGTCCTGTTGGTGTGTTCTCTCTGTTGCCCCATCAAAGGACTTTCGTGAGTTTTTTTCGTTTCTTTCTTTCGTTTTTACCAATAAATTCTCATCTATCATAACGATCCGATGGGCAGGAAGATCAAACAAACTTTATAATAAATAACAAACATTATCATCACTGTTGGAGCCGTAAAACACCAAAAATAAAATATTTACATTTCGGCTGAAATGTGTTTCAGACAGAATCTTTAAAGCTTCATGTCGTCTTCAGAATTTAATATTTCTCCATATTTGATTTAACTTTGGGAACACTGAGCATGATGTGTTGCTATAGCAACGATAAGGATAAACCCAACAGACGTTTATTAGGAGGAACCTGCTGGTTCTGATCTGCCAGCAGCTGGGCTCAGCATGTCCAACAACTGCAGGTTCTGCTGGTTTAAACCCGCCTTTCATGGATCTCAGAACCAAACAGAACCACACAACCCGGCTCAACGCTGCGGTTCTTACCTTTTCACAGAATGAAATCCAGTCAGGTGGAGGACATCTCTGGTTCTGGTTCCTCTCTGGTTCCCCCTGATGTTCCTATAGGATCCAAACCCGGTTCCTCCCTCAACCGCCCCAGAATACCAGGTCCTGCTGAGTTCCTCAAGATCCTTCAGTTTCTTCCACCAGGTTCTCCAGGTTCTGCAGCTCCGTCGGTCCAAAACCTCCTCTCCTCCTGGTTCTGCTCCCTGTGAGCTCTGCTCCTTGTTTCCTGTTTGTTTTATTTTCTTGCTGCAGCAGGAAATGGTCATCTCTTCCCTTTCCTGTCCCAGGAGCTCTCTCTCTCACACACACACACACACACACACACACACACACACACACACACACACACACACACACACACACGTTTGTGTTGCTATCTTTGTGGGGACTTTCCATTGACTTCCATTCATTTCTACAGCCTAAACCTGACCTTTACCCTTTCCCTAACCCTAACCAACCAAAACTCAATTCATACCTTAGCCCTAACTCTGACCCCTGACCCAAAAACAGGGTTTCCCCTCGTGGGGACCAGGCTCAGGTCCCCAAGAGGAGCAATTGGTCCCCACAAGGTATTACAAACAAACGCACACACACACAACACACACACTCATTACAGCATTGGTTATCTAATTATCCATGGTACCAGTTGGCTGATTCACTGAGGTGAGCTGTGATGGTTTCAGACCCTGGACCTTCTGGAGGGACTAAAATAAAAGAAAAACGGTATTTACTGTGTTCCCACTGTGGGAACACACTGTGGGAACTCACTGTGGGAACACTGTGGGAACTTCTGCTAATCCGATAATGGTGGAGCTAATTTTTCCATTTAGCACTTTTGCTAACTTTGAAAACGTTTAGCACTCTTAGCTTCCCCTAAATTAATTTTCTTGGCTGTTTTGTTAAGTTCAACATCTGTGCTGAAGTTTTAATATAAATGCCTGCCACACTATTCAGATTATTAACTGAGCTCCAGCTGGATAACGTATGGATCTGTTAGCGGCTGAATTCAGGCATGTTCCTGTTTTCATGTGATATACTGCTGGAATAACAACACACTCCTTTCCTCCTGCGTTCCTTCAGGGAGCGGCTGGATAAGATTTCCCTCCATTAAAATGTGATGAGAGATTTCTGGGGCCTCCAGCCGACTGGACCTCTGTTGGAACCAGAACGGGTCAGAACCGGTAGCTTTCTGTTGTCTCTAAAAACCCGTTTTACTCCGTCTGGTTGCTCTGAAACTGTTGATTCTGACCGTTCTGCTTGTTCAGGTGAAGTTTATCAGCAAGACGGCAGACTCAGTCCCAGCAGTGGGCAGCACCGCTCGCTAAACCCTAAAACAGTGAACTTCGGTTCTACTAACGCTAAAAACATAGCAGGAGCTAATGCTAACACGCTAACTACAAATTATTCCTGCCTTTGAAAGATCACAACCCTCAAGCACCAGCTTAATTACCACATCATAATCTACATGTTCTCCAATGTCCTCAGACATTCAGTGGTAAAACGTGAAGAAACGGAACTGCTGCGTAAGCACCCTTCAGAATAAGAGCATGATTATAAACGTACAGTGGATAACCAAAACTTAAACACAGATATCAAACTTTAATTATATGAAAGTTTGCAAAACAAGAAAATTAGCTCTTGCTTTAGTATCTATAAAAATTTATTTTGTTGAACCTAAGTGCGTTAAATGTTTTCAAAGTTAGCAAAAGTGCTAAACAAGAAATTAGCTCCACCGTTAGCACATTAGCGGACATGAACGCACCAGTCACAGGATGTCTGAGAGCGTTTCTGCCGTCTGATGGATGAAGTAAAGAAAATGTTAATTTGATTTCTTGTTGCTAAATTTTACACCAAACAGAAACTTACAGAAATCTGCCCCGACCAGGAACTGTGCGTTTACTTTGACTGGACCAGATTTCTTCACTTACAACACACACAAACAAAACATTTTAGTCACTTCGACAGACAGATGAAGTTTTAGTTTTATAAGGGCAGGAAGACATTGTGGTTTGAACTGATAAACCATCCAGAAGACAGAGAGGACATTTTTAACGTCAGAGGAAGTTCATGGACGCAGAGCCAACAGAGACGGATGATCCAGACGCATTTTTGTTTTTCATTTGATTTTATTTTTCATTCATATAAAACAAACCAAATAAAACATTCAGGGCCAACAGAGACAGACATAAATCCATAATCAGACCGGAGTTCCCGTTAAGATTCAGACGTAATTATCTGCTGCCATCTGGTGGCGAAAAGAGTGAACTACACACCTTCAAGATGAAAGAGAAACAGGAGAAAACTTGGAGAGAAATTATAAAACACCAATTGCTAAATTTGGTTTTCAGAATAAATAAACGAGCTGCTTTAATGTTTTAATCTGCCAAACTAACTGCGTTATTGCGCCTCTTTGGCGACACCTGGTGGACAAACGGTTCAACATCATGTTCCTCGGGTTGTGTTAGATGTTCTGTTGTCTGAATGATCGGGTCATAAACGGGCTTCTGCAGAACTTTATGGAGTTCTGAAGCTGTTGGACAGTGAGAAGCCTGCGGGACTCTGGGACTGTAGGGTTCAGACGGGATTTAGATGAAGTTCGGATGGGGTTCAGATGAGGTTCAGGCAGGGTTAAAACTGGGTTCAGGCGGCGGTTCATCAGGTCGCGGGTGACCGCCAGGTCAGACGTACGCTTTGGTGCTGGTGCTCTCTGAGGCCGGAGCTGCTTTGTAGATGCTCTGACCACCACTGGAGTTGGAGTGGTAGGAGAACTGCCTGCAGAGGCCAGAGGTCAGAGGTCAGAAACAGCCTACTAAGCTTGTCACAGTGCCCCCAACTGGACACAAGCAGTGCTGCAGTCTGCTGGTGTTTACCTCGGAGGGGGTGTGTAGGCGCTCCGCCTACAGCTGCAGCATAGCAGAGATCCTCCCAGTATGGCCAGACCAGAGGACGCCCAGCCCAGGTACAGACCAGTACCCATCTCAAACCTGCAGCACACACTTAGAGTTACAGACACACACACACACACACACACACACACTCAGGAAGGTACAGAGGCGTCTGCAGGTCACTGACTTCAGTCCAGCGTGGAACGGGTCATAGAACTCGTTGATGATTCTGGCGGCGTACCAGGAGACCGCCGTCAGGGTGAAGACGCCTGAAGGATGAAACAGCAATGTAAAGCCAGCAGTACCAGTCCAGAACTCTGGTCTGACAAACTGATCTGGACCTCTGGTTCTCCAGACTTCCTGCAGGGTTTTCGTACCAGAGAGGATGAACAAGACTCCTCCGCTCAGGGCGACCTGCTCCTTGACCTGCTCCGCCATCCGGCCGATCTTCGTGCATTTGAGTCCGAGAATGGAGACGATGATGGAGGCGAGACCGAGGATCAGAGACAAGATCATCAGAGCTCTGCAGGCCTGCAGGTGAGCTGTAGACAGACAGGAGAACCGCAGAGTGAGCGCTCTGACACCCCATCCGCCATCATAGAGGAACGCCAGGAGTTTCAGAACATCAGTGTGTTTTAGGATGATTCTTCTGATGGTCCGGTGGACTCGATTCTACATTTTGGAGGAGGTTAGATCACAGAAAGCTAATGTTTCACTCACAGTCGAGGCCCAGGACCGTCTTGAACTTGCTGCACTGGACGGACCCGAGCGCTGTTGCAGCGCAGCTCATCCACAGGCCTTCAAACTGCCAGGAGCTGGTGGTGACCGTCTCTGCCTGGCTACGCACCTTCCAAGTGTGAGAGGTTGTAGAGCTGGACTGTAGACACCAGGACACAACACCCAGAACCAGGCCCAGAACCTGGAGACACACCCCCATGCTGACCGATGTCCACGCAGAGACACACCCGGACAATGAAGGGACTGCAGGGACTCAGCAGCTGTGGTCTTCCTCTGCAGATGTTGGTTTCTGGGGTTCCTCAGGGTGGCGTTCTTGGTCCTCTATGCCTTTAACTTAAAAGCTGTTAAAATTAAGGTGCTATCGCTTTTGAGGTTTGTACCTGCTTTATCAGGTCCAAAAGACTCCAAACACTTTTACCCGACATTCATCCATTCACACCCTGATGGTGGAGGCTGCCATACACCGGCGCCAATGGTTCCAGTAGGTGGAGTGTTTTGCCCAAGGATACAATGACTGAACAGCGGTTTGAACCGGCAACCCAGTCACGGCCCAGTCAAAGTCAGTAAAACTTTGAGTGAGTTCATCTGGAAAGCTCCATCAGATCAACAATGCTTGGCCTTGTCCTGTAACTGGTGGGCTGTTGGTTGAAACCCCGCTCTGCCTGTCTTTGCCGTTGTGTCCTTGGGAAAGGCTCTTTACCCGGTTTGGTCAGAGCCGCTACGTCGTAGCGTGAATGTTTGGAGTCCTCTGACTTGATAAAGGACTTTAGGACATTTAACTATTTACTCTCAGTTTCTGGAGATTAACTCTCTCCATGGTGCTAGAAGCAAGATCAGACCTGATGATCCTGGTCTTTCTAGGTCAACTATGTCTGACGTCCCCAACATTATACAGTAAGTACAATAAATAACCTGACAGCACATAAATACACAACTACTAACAGATGCTTGAAAAAATTCTAAAAAGATGGGAACAGCAGGTAAAGATGACTTTTTAAATCTGATGGTGGGAGAGGAAACTGAACAGCGAAGGTTTGTCCTGAAACTACCTGAGCTTTTGGTCTTCACTCGATCTGAAAATGGGTCATGAATGCAACACGTCCGTCTTTACTGCAACCCTAAAAAGGTTCAGTTGAGCCGACCAAACCGGTGCCGGGTTGTTTCTTACCTTCTGCTCAGATTTCAGGGCTGATGAAGGTTTTCTGTTGCTTTGTGGCGCTGTGGCTGGATCTGAACCGTCTCTGTGGGAACCCGGCCTGATCGAGGTCTGCTGGAGGTCGATGAACTCTGGGAGAGGCTGAACACACCCA
This sequence comes from Poecilia mexicana, assembly GCF_051168715.1. Taxonomy (NCBI): domain Eukaryota; kingdom Metazoa; phylum Chordata; class Actinopteri; order Cyprinodontiformes; family Poeciliidae; genus Poecilia; species Poecilia mexicana. Next base: position 5,520,970 of record NW_028263382.1, on the reverse strand, counting down.
CCAGTATCGACTCTCAGGGATCCCAGTTTCACCACCAGCAGCTCCCACGCTGACCTCTTGTTTCGGCTCTATAGAGATTCTGCTGGTTCTGACCGTTTGGCTTCTCTTCCAACTTCAGCACCATCGTGAAACCTTTATTCGCTCATTTTTTAATTCCCTGAGAACCAATTTAAAACCAGACAGAATGAATTTGTTGTTCTGACAGTTTTTGTATTTCTGACATGAACCTTTGTAGCAGCAGATCGGAGAGAAGAAATGTTCCTCTGGTTTCTGACGGTTGGTGGACTTCAGACTCCTGTTTATCAAACTGGCTCCATGTTTGCACGCCTGCTTCATCGCGCCAAACCGCCCGCTGAGTTCAGTATTGAAACAACAAAACAGTGCTGGTTGATCTTTCTGCAGCCCAACCAGAAACATTTACAGTTCAGTCTCTGAGGAGACACCAGAGCCCAGATCAGGCTGAACCTCGATCAGATTTTATACCAGAGCAGAGAAAGTCGGAGCAAACCAGCATTTTGATCGTTTCGAGTTAAAATATCACAGTTTAAGTTTCAAGATTTTTTTACCATGAATGTTGGAGAAGACTCCTTGTTACTAGTAATGGAAATCACTAAAACGTTAGCTGTGCAGTTAGCCACATTAACCCTGCAGCAGTAATCATGAACATCAGTTTAGCTAAAGCACAATACCAACACTAGCTGACGCTAGTGCTAAAGCAGTACACCAAGATGGCAATTAGCAGAAGCTAACGCTAAATTCATAAGCCTTGATATGCTACATCACAGTATATCGCCCTCAACTGGCCTAAATCTGTCGTTACACATCTTCCTGTAACTAGCGCTTTAGGAAGTGATTCTTTGGAACCGACTTTCACTCATTCGGTTTGATAGCTACTGAGTTTTGTTAGTAGGGCCAAACTTCAAAATAAGAGCACGGATATAAATGTCACTCTGTAATAAAAAAATTATCTGTACCATCAACTAATTTTTATTTATTTTTGTATTTCATTATGATCATAAAAATAGTATATGGTTGAAAGAAAACAAAAAATAAGCATAATTATGATCTAATCGCGTTTTGTGATCAAAATAAACAAGTAAATGTGAGTGTTGAATAATCAGATGTGAGTAAATATGTTATAAATTAGTGTCCCATCAGTCTAACAGCTTTAGCTAATCTGATAAACAATGTAATTACAAAAATAAAGGTTTCTTTTGTTCATAACGAGCCCAGCAGAGGGCGCAGTGACACCGTCGGAACATGTTCTGGAAATGTTACAGATTTATTTGACAGAGATAAATAAAGAGCCATGGAGCTCTGGCCAATCAGATCGCTGCTCCTCCGCCTCCTCTCATTGGCTGACTCTTCTTCAGCTCGACAAACAAAGAAAACTAGAAATCTGACTTTTTACTAAAAAACATCAGAACCTGGAGTTTATGTTTAGCCGAGTCAGACATGATCCGGTTGAAGAAATACCAGATCAGAACCCGACCAGCAGTGGTTCTGATCCATCTGAACCCAGAAGACGGACGCACAGGTTCCCAATGTTGAGCGCTGGCTGTACATTTATACAACTTTACATGATTCTACAGTCCAGTCCCGGTTGTGGTCCCTAGACGGCGCCGCCCGGCCCGCCTGGCCCGCCCCCGCTCCGGGTCCGCAGGTCGTGCCACAGCTTGACGAACGGCTCGCGGTTCTTCCAGATCAGCTCGTGTCCAAACAGGATGTACCATCTGAGGAGAGACAGGCAGGTCAGGCCAGAAGCCCACAGCAACGCAGCGCTGCCCCCTTCAGGTCAGACTGGGAACTACAGCCCAACAACACACACACACACACACACACACACACACACACACTTTCTTTCTATAGCAGCGGGGTGTACTTTCTTTCTGGAGGAACTCACATCCCAAACAGAGCTCCTCCCAGATGCGCGGCGTGGTCGAAGAACCTCCATCCCAGCAGTAGGCCGGCCGTATCCATGGCAACGATGGCCTTCAGGGCCTGCGGACAAAGGGAGGGGCAGAAGGTGAGGCGGGGGGTCGGATCCGGGTCAGCACCAAAACAGGAAGTGGGCGGGGCTTCGTACGTTAGCGGCGGTGAAGGTGAACATGGGCAGGAAGATGATGGCCAGCTTGGCTTCAGGCATCTTGGTGCAAACGAGGGCGAGGACGGCCATGATGGCGCCGGACTGCAGGACAGGAGGACATGTTGGACAAGAGGACATGTTGGACAGGAGGACATGTTGGACAGAGGACTGACCGCTCCGACAGACGGGCCGTAGCGACCTGTGGCCGTCTTCCACAGGTAGCTGGAGAAGGAGGAGGTGACGGCGGCGGACAGGTAGACGGCCAGGAACTGTTCCCTGCCCAACATGGAGACGGCGCTGCTGGAGAAACTCCACAGGACGTACATGTTGGCTGCCAGGTGGAACAGGGACATGTGGCTGAAGGTGGACAGCAGCATGGGGACACACAGGGCCGCTGAGGGGACACGCTGCGTCACTGACTGCTGCTGCTGCTCTGACTGTGTTTCAGCCGATTGAACTCTTTATGCTCTAGTTAATAATTCATCAATGACTGAACAAGCTAACAACTGTTTCAATAATCGATAATCTGATCAGCAGTTGGCCCAGAGGACGGACTCACAGGAGGCGGGGTTGGAGGTGAAGTAGCGGAGCATGATGGGCAGCGGCACCAGCGGCCAGGCGCAGAACACCAAGACATTGGCAACGATGATCCCTGAGGAAGAGGAGGAGGAAGTCTGGATTAAATGAAGCGTCTCTGAGTCGGATTAGACCCGACCCGAGTTCTGCTCCAGAACCGGCCAGGAGGAAATGGTTCTGGTCCGATCTCTGAGCTCCAGACACCACAGCCTAAAACTGGAGTAAAATCTTTTTATTCTGGTTTTTATCTCTGTCTTATCCCAGATTTAATCCAAGTTTTAATCCCAGGTTTATCTCCAGTTTATTCCAGATTCAGACGGATTTTTTCTCCAGTTAATCTTACATTTAGTCCAGGATAATCTGGTTAATCCAGGTTTCTGACGAGTTTTATTTTCTTCTCATTCTCTTGGATTAAATTTCTCCATGTTTTCTGTAAACGTTGCCCCTCAAACGCCTGTTTCTGGATTGTTCCTGTCAGAACCTGTCGGCCGACCTGCAGCTCCACCTGCTGCAGCTCCACCTGCTGCAGCTCCACCTGCTGCAGCTCCACCTGGACTCACCTGCCACCGTCTTCTGGCCTTCCGTCAGGCTGTTCCACCATTGGTTGATCTGAAACAGTAGCAGCCAATCAGCAGGTTCCCAGGTCGATTTGGACCGACCCGATCCAGACCGACCCGATCGGACCGACCCGCTCACCTCCTTGCGGACGTCTCCTCGTTTCTGAGGCCGCAGCTTCTGCAGCCAATCAGCTTGCAGCTCGTCGAAGTAGCTCTGGACTCGGGACTTCAGCGACTCGTACTGCCAGATGGCCGCCGCGCCGAAGGAGCAGCCTGAGAACTGACCTGGAGTTAGAGCGACCTGTGACATCACTGATGAGATCATCAGGCTCCACCTACCCCCACGGTGAAGAGGAAGGGCCTGACGAGGCGGCTGAAGGCCCGCGGGGCAGCCGGGGACCGCGGCGGGCATGGGGCCTGGTTCTGCAGCCTTGGACCCTCCGGCTGCTTTGGTTCCGGCGTTCTGGACGCTTTCTTGAAGCTGCAGCGCTGCTGGAAGCCGCCGGGCCACCTAGTGGACACACAGGGAACAGCAGGAAGCCAATCACACTGCAGACTGACGGGATGGACCAGGCTGCTGCAGGAAGGACACAAATTTATTTGGGTTTAATTGTTTAGTTTTTATACTTAGTTTACTTTAGCATTTAGTTTTAATTTAATTTTTAAAAAGTTTAGTTTCTTATTTTTTCCCCACATATTTATTTTTTTTCTCTTAATTATTTTAATAATACTTTTAAAATTTTATAATGTAGTTTATATTTTAAAATGTAAACGTTCTCCAGGATATAAAACAACTAGAACATTTCTGAATTTAAAGGAACCAGTGTTCTGATCTGACCCAATCATGGCGAATGGTGCTGACAATTAGCAACAATGCTAAGGTTAGCATAAATGCTGTGTGGCATCGCCAGCATGCTGACCTATGATAAACACTGAGTGAACGTTTCTGCGCCGCATCGGCCCCAGTAGCTCAAAGCACCGAGATGAAAAATAAAACCAAATACTGTTAAACTGGTTTTCAATTTGTTTTATATTTAATTTTAAATGTGTACTTTAGGGGCAGACTTTTAGCATATCAGTTGTCATTCATAGTAGTAAATTTCTTAGAATAATTCTAATTTATCGTTATGATAAATTCCAATCAGTGACTTCTAAAAATCTATAAAACTGTCAGGATTATTTATTTTACTTTTTTATCCACTGTTTGTTCAATAATGGAGTATCAATAAATATCCAAAAAAATGTGAAAATGTTATTAAATGCGGTTACTGTGTGCAGTTAATTTACACAAATCAAACTTTTTCATGAGGCTGGTGGCGTAAAGGAGCGTGTTACACATTGGTTTGTTTGTCAGCAGAAGTGTTTGTGTTGACTGTTCAGTTACCTATAAGTAATAAATAGTTCTTATTGTCACTTCTATCGTTATCACAATAGTACCACAAAATATCACAATAAAACTTTAAGTCCACCCCTAGTCTATTTTTATGTATTAATGTTGGTATTTTGTTTCCACTGCTTTATACTGGAACTGCCCTATTGAATAACAGACTGTGATAAATAATAGGAAAATATATTTTTATGCAAGTTCTATTAGCAAGAAAAGATACTCAAACTGTTATGGTGGTTGTTGACGTCATGAAGGAGAAATAAAATTTGATTAATTATATTTTATAAGTATTGTAATAATTAGCAAGTCTAGAGGAATTGGAAGAACTGTTAATGCTAATGCTAACTGTTACTCAGGAAGTAAATGAAAAATCTTCGTTATCAAAATAATTTTAATATGAAACAAGGCCTTCACTTCACTTTGATTATTTAAATTAAAACGTGACGTTTTAATTTAAATAAATTAACTGAAAAACTGAGTCAAACAAGCAGCAGTTAGCAACTTTAGCTATCCTCATGCTATCTCATGCTAACAGATGCTAACTCCACCCAGCGGAGTTCTCTGAGGCGCTGGCCGGGACCGGCTGCTTTCCCTCCGGTTGCAGGGTGCTCACTGACCTCCCTCCTTTCACGGAGCACAGGAACGGGTCTCCTCCCATCAGTCTGCAGAGGACTGAGCAGCTCCTCCAGGCCATGTTGGAGTCCTCTGGTTCACCGGTAGGTAGGTACGCTACTACCGGGTCAGCAGGACGGAGCCCAGCAGCCAGAACGCCCTGTGAGAATCACAGCGACACCTGGCGGACAGGAGGGGACGGCGCACATTCAGACAAAAACAAAACAATAAAAAGTGTCATAAAGACACAGCATCACATCCGTCTCCAATTTCAAAATAAAAGAGAACAGATACATTAACACCCCTCAAAAAACGTAAAAAAGAAAATAATAGGGGGGAAAAATCAGCTACAAAAAAGACAATAATAATAATAATAATAATAATAATAATAATAATAATAATAATAATTATTATTATTATTATTATTATTATTATTATTATTATTACAGTAATAATAATAATAATAATAATAATAATAATAATAATTATTATTATTATTATTATTAACTAAATTGAACTAAACACAAGTTGTTTGAATTTGTTATAGAAAACTCAAAAGAACAATACTATCACTAAAGTTAGTAAAATAAATTGTAACTGTTTAGTTGCAACAAACTGAACTATTTTAATAAGTTCTGATTGAAACGTGAACCTCAATACATGTCTATTTGATTCTCTACGTATTAATACTTTTTAAAATTAGTTTAAATTCTTTTTTACTTTAATTTTTTAAATATGTATATTTTGTGTAACCCCAGAGCTACTGTCTCTGATTTATTTGTTTTTGTTATTTTATTAGTAATTTTCTTATCAAAAAGTTTATAATAACATTTATTTACTGAATAAGAAGATATGGCACATTTAATGTTCAGGTAGATGAAAATGTACATATATATATATATATATATATATATATATATATATATATATATATATATATATATATATATATATATATATATATATATATATATATTTAATATTAGTAAACATCCCATAATCTTTGATTATTTTCCAATGAATGAAATATAAACACATTACTTCACTTCAATTTGTATTTTTGTTTATTATAACGTTAATAATGATCATTTTTCAACACCAAAATTAGGTATCTAATTACTTTAACTCAACTACATTTGCTTGAGCAATTTGTTTGAAAAATGTACTTTTAGGAGTAATTTTACTGCGCTGTACTTTTTACTTTTACTTGAGTAATTTTACTATGAAGTAATTTTACTCTTACTTGAATAAAATTTGTGGTTTCTCTACCAACTGAATGAAAGTTTTATGTAGAAAGAAACTGATTTTGAATTTTTTTTTTTTTTGCCTTGTTTTGATTTTGTCATTTTTGTCTTTAAAATACGAAAATTTCCACTTAACTTTATGCTTTGTTCCGTCTGATGATGTAATTTTTAAATATTAAATGATCGATATTTGATCTCAGTACTTGAGTAAACATTTACCAAATATTTGTTTTACTCTAAATTGAGTTATTTCCTGGTACTTTTACTTGACAAAGAATAAGTTGAAATAGTGCTACTCTCACTTGAGTACAGTTTACACCAGTCTCTGTTCAACAGTAAATAATATGTTCATCAATCAGTTTTATTGATGAAGTGATTTTTCGGTGGGTGGGACTTTTATTGTGAAGGCGGCGCAGCTGCTTCCTGAGCTTGCATTTGGTGTGGCTCGGCTCGGTTCGGTTTGGCTCGGCCCAGAACAGCCCATCGGCAGCGGCAGCAGCTGTAGAGAGAACCCGCAGGGAGGAACCATGGCGGCGCCAGCGCTCTCCGGTCGGACCGGCTCGGCGGGCAGCCTCGGGAACAGCCCCACATCCACGGCCGCGGGGAGGCTGCCCCAGGGCGGCTCCGGGCCCGAGCTGGACTTCAGGTCCGCGGCCCGCATGGAGGACCTGAACCGGCTCATCCAGGAGTTCAGCAAGCACGACCAGCGGGAGTACGACGACCAGCGGGCTCTAGAGATCCACACGGCCAAGGACTTCATCTTCTCCATGCTGGGTGAGCCGAACCGAACCGGCCCGGCCCGGAGGCTGGATGATGCTCTGCAGCGCAGCAGCATCCAGGATCGCTGATCCGGGATCAGGTCCTCAGGTGTTTATCGATGCAAACCTGCTCCAGCCTGCAGATCTGGGGTCAGATTCAGGTTTTACCTGGTTCTCTATAAGGAGCCGATCATAAAGTTACACAGTAAAAATTAATACAAATAATTACAGAATTAAATAAATAATGTCTATTAAATTAACAGTTTATTTTACAGTCATTTTAACAAATAACTGATTTAACTGCTATTTGTTAAATTAAACTGTTAATAAATAAATTAAATAAAACGAACATGTTTTTGACTTTTAAAAAAACCTAACTAAAAGAAGACCAAAACTAAAACCATCTGTTTTAGTTTAGCTGAACTAAAACATGTTGTTTTTCTATCCAGCAGTCAGAAAAAATGTGGTTAATTTTTCACCATGTTAGTCATTCATTTAATCATTTCATTTTTCTGATTTCATTCATGATTTTTAAAGAATGTTTATTTAGCCTGTATTTCACCGTCATCACCAGCAGAGTTTACAGAACCTTCACAACAAAAACAGGAAAATTAACCCCATCATGAACGATTAAGATTCTTTGGTTAAAACTTTTACAGACAGATAATTCATAAGAGCCATAAAAACATTTAGAGACGACTTCGCCTTCAGATTCAGGCATTTCTGAATAGTTAATGTAGCAACTAAAATAAATCATTAATGACAAACAGCAGAGAGAAATATGAAGCTAAATCTGCCCCAGTGATGCTGAGCTGGGAGCTAAATATTTACCTTCAAACTAAATATTTAGTACATTTACATATTAGCGTCTATTTAGCTCAAACGTAATATTTATTTACCAAACTGCATGTTAAGCTTGTTAATATGTAGCTGAATAAATCCTTAGCTCCAAATTAAATATTTAGTTATCAAGCTTCATATTTAGCTTCAAACTAAGTATTTAGTCGGTTAATTAAACATTTAGTTGCCAAATAAATATTTAGTTCCAAATTAGTCAATAAGCCAGATATTTAGTTTGAAGCTAAACATTTACCTCAGAGCTAAGTATTTTGTTAATATACAAGTTCACTTACCAATAACAGGAAGTGGACTACCAAAATAAAAGCTGGGTCTTCTGAATCTCTTGATAAACTCCTGATTTTGAAGCTCTTCCTGTTTCTTCTTCGTTTCTTTTCCTCTTTTCAGCTAAAAACAAAGAATGAGGCGTTTAAAGGCAATCCAGACGAAACAGTCTACACCCAGCTTTTATTTTGATAGTCTACTTCCTCTTATCAGGGAGTGAGTATAGATATTAGTTAAATATTTAGTTAGGAGCTAATAGTTAGCTAAGTAAGTAAATAATCAGCATAAACATCAAATTTTAAGTTTACAAACTAAAAAAGGAAACGTTTTTCTTCCTGCTGCAGTACCAGCCCCACAGTATGACGCTGCCACCGCCATGCTCAGTGAAATTGAGTCATATGTTTAACTTTGGTGGTTCTGATCGGACCCAAACGGTCCCAGCAGAACCGGGCTTTGGTTCCCCCAGCTGCAGGCGGACCGGTCCGGGCCGTGCTGACCCAGCACTGAGCTGAGAGGGGATTAGAGAAAAATGCTAAAAAAAGATGCAGATGGAGGATTTACTGCTGCAGCAGAGGGAGCCGGGTCGGGTCGGCCCGGCGGGTCGGCGCCGTGCGGTCCGCTGTGTTCTGACAGAGAGAACCTGGAACCGGAACCATTCGATTCTCCAGTCTGCCTACAGCTGTAACCCAGAGCAGAACCCGGAGCAGTAAAACGGGCCGGTTCTGATAGGAACCAACAGGAAGCAGAAGCTTTCATTTAATTTGACGTTCCTGGTTGTTTGGATCGTTCATCCAGACCAGAACCGGTCCAGTTCTGTGTCCTGGTGGATTAATATTCCTGCTGAATCATTTGGTTTCACTCAGCAGGAAACAGATCCTCCTGATTAAACGTCTGACGGATCAGAACCGACTTTCTGCTCGGATCTCTGAAGGTCCCAGCAACTCAGTCAGGTTCAGGTTTTGACTAGACCATTCCAACACCTCTGTTTCATGTGGGCCTGATGGCGGTGTGACCCCAAAACAAATCGAAGCGTCATGAATCCCCTTTGGATTCAGCTCATTTTGTGTCCCGGTTCGGTTCTTTGGGTTTCCTGCTGAGCCCAAGATATGTTTGGTTTTTATAAAACACGTTCAGCTGCTGCCTGACTTTTAAAACACTTAATTAATATTTACTTCATTCAATATGCAGCATTATTCATAACTGACTTATCTAGAGTCGATGAGACAAACCGGTTCAGATGGATCCATGGCCCACAGCACCATCCCTCCACCACCGTGCTTTAGACTGACCGAGGTGCTCTTCAGTAAAATTAGACTCCAGATTCGACTTGGAGAGACTCGAGTCCTGGTCCCAGTTTTTATCGGATGTGATGAAGATCTGCTCTTTAAATCCATGAATCCCAGGCGGGTCCAACAAGTTTCTGCTGGGAAAACCCAGTTTCTAGACGCTACCACCCTGCGCCAGCAGAGCTTTGGGCTGTAAATGTTTAAAGACTAAGACATCATTGTGCATGAAAATGTAAAGACTTAGAAATAATTGTTACATTTTCATTTAACAATTTCGGCCTGAAGACAAACTGGACCGTTTTAGACAAATTGGACCGGTTTGGTTCTTTCAGGACTGACTTGTGAACATCTTTGCTGCTGATCAAGCCGCCTCACTGTTTCCCTGTTGTGACCTTTAACCTGTTCAGCCTGAGTTGGATCTGCTGCTCCTGGACAGATTCCCAGCTTTCCCTCGTCTTACCCATCCACATTCAAAGTACTGGATGAAAAATCAAAAGGACACTTATGAATATCTAAAACTATGTTTGCATGACAACCGTTTTAATGAGCCACAAAGTGGCAGGAGGACAAACAATAAACATGATTTAGACTCAGCCTTCTGAACTGACCTCTGACCTTCCATCTGAAAGTGTCTGAGAAGCAGCCGGCGGCGTCGGTCCGCCTCACCACAGCGCTGGAATGCATTCAGCAGCCTGGAGCCGGCTGAAGTCCTTTCAGCTCCGGACCCGACCAATCCCGTCCATCTGTGGACACAATGACCCATCCAGACTCACCAGGGGTCCCAGAGAGGGGCCACCTGCCACCCTTAGAGAAACGCCTCCAAAGGCAGGGCTGGACCCAAACTGACCCAAAAGGAAACGGAGTTCATTCTGACTCATGGATGATTCGGGAGACTGATGGTTTCACCTCCTGATGGCGCTGATGAGACGGGAGAACTGATGCAAAAGTTTAAGGATTTGTAAAAAAACAGAAAGAAATCGTCCCTCTGTCCAGCCAAAGATCCTGCAGGATGAAGGTCCTTAGAAAGTCGGTTACTTCTCGTTATATTTGCTGCATTTGTTAGGAAAATGAATCTGTGGATTTTGGTTTGCCCTGAACGAAGTTTTTTGGTTTTATAGCTGCAGTCCACTCTGCTCGTTGACCCATAAACACATTTGCTTACCAAATGCAGCACCACTTAAGTGAAGTTAAAAGTTTTCTTGTTTTGAAAGATTTACTGCAAAGAAATTTTCAATCAAATAGGAAATTCCTTCTTGTTCTTGCTTTGGCTCGTCCTTCGACCCGTGGGTTGCCGGTTTGAGACGCTGGCCCATCCGTCTGTCTCGTCCAATTGCACACATTGCCTACTGCTGGTGGTCAGAAGGTCGGAGGGCAAACTTGCCTTTGTCCCCAAGGCAACTGTGTCTACTGTCCAGTAGCTTCCCACCATCAGTGGTTGATATTCCTACTGGAGAGATAAGGGTTTCCCTGGGGTCCCTTCCCCAGTGACGTACATGACTTTAGATTGAACACAGCTTTGTAGTAAGTTACTATACCTGCACCAGCACAGAGTATTTTCACAAAAAGTACACGTTTTGGGAAGAATTTTGAACTCTCTGAAACCTTAAATATTCATGGCCCTTAACCCTTCACCTGGGGTTGTTTCTGTTGAAGATTTGTCTGAGACCAGGTTTCAGGTGATTGATTGGAGAAATGGGCACTGTTGCAGTTGTTCTTTGTTCTGTGCATGATGAGCTCATTCATTTCCTGATTGGTTCTTTCTTCCTGTCTCAGGAATGGTTCAGAAACTGGACCAGAAGCTCCCAGTGGCCAATGAGTACCTACTCCTTTCTGGAGGTGTTCGGGAAGGTGTAGTGGACATGGACCTGGATGAGCTTAGCGTCTACGCCCGCGGCACGGACTACGACATGGACTTCACTCTACTGGTCCCCGCACTTAAACTCCATGACCGGAACCAGCCAGTGACCCTGGACATGCGGCACTCAGCGCTGGGCCACTCCTGGCTCAGCCTGCGGCTCTTTGACGAAGGAACCATCAACAAGTGGAAGGACTGCTGCACTATCGTCGATCACATCAACGGGACCACCAACTACTTCTTCTCCCCAACACTGGTGGCCGACTGGTTCTACCAGTCCATATCTCTTGTGCTGCTGGAGGTGCAGAAGAAGCCACAGAGAGGGATGCCAAGGGTGGAGAAGGTGGATCGGAACGGGACCATCATCTCCGTCATCCTGGGGGTCGGCAGCAGCCGGATGCTCTACGACATCGTCCCGGTGGTGTCGTTTAAAGGCTGGCCTGCGGTGGCCCAGAGCTGGCTGATGGAGAACCACTTCTGGGACGGGAAGATCACTGAGGAGGAGGTGATCAGCGGCTTCTACCTCGTCCCCGCCTGCTCCTACAAAGGCCGCAAGGAGAACGAGTGGCGGCTGTCATTCGCCCGCAGCGAGGTTCAGCTGAAGAAGTGCATCTCGTCGAGCCTGATGCAGGCGTACCAGGCCTGCAAGGCCATCATCATCAAGCTGTTGTCCCGGCCCAAAGCCATCAGTCCCTACCATCTGCGCAGCATCATGCTGTGGGCCTGCGACCGTCTCCCAGCCAACTACCTGGCTCAGGACGACTTCTCCGCCCACTTCCTGCTGGGCCTGATTGACGACTTGCAGCACTGTCTCGTCAACAAGATGTGTCCCAACTACTTCATCCCTCAGTGCAACATGTTGGAGCACCTGTCCGACGAGACGGCCATGCTACACGCCCGCAAACTGTCTTCGGTGCGTTCTGACCCGGCCGAGCACCTCCGCACCACCATCGAGCACGCCAAGGCTGCCAACAGGTTGACGGTGGAAGTGCAGTGGCGAGGCAGCTCCACCAACCTGCCGTCACCGCAGTCCGACGCCGGCGGTGAGAACCAGCCTGACGATCGGCTCGCCAAGAAGCTTCAGCAGCTGGTGACGGAGAATCCCGGGAAGTCCATCTCGGTGTTCATCAACCCGGACGACGTCACGCGGCCGCACTTCCGCATCGACGACAAGTTCTTCTGAGACTGAGACGTTCCCCTCCCCTCTCCTTCACCCTGTGCCCCCTGCCTCTGAAACTTTCTTTTTTTACTTTTTTTATGTTTCCTGCCACAAAGTGAAGTGATTGTCTAGTAGTCTGCCACAGTTTCTTATTTTTAGTTTTATTTTTCTACTCCCTTCCCCTCTGCCCTGGTTTTTCACTGTGTGCCCTGTGTTTTTTACCTTCTCAATGCCTTTTAAACTGACAGCTTGTTCTTAAAACTGAAGGAAGGGACTGAAATCCACCTCATGATCTGAGTGCTGGTCCTGGAAAAATGTTGATACTTATCAGGGATCCTGGAAAAGAGACAAATCAATTTCCTGAATAAATCCGATTTATTTTGGGTTCTCTTGATTGGAGCTTCGTTGTTGACTGAATATTGAAACGGGGCAGAAGTTGTTGTGTTGTCTTGGAACCAGGAGTGGACCCGGCAGAGATCCCTGTGATGGTGGATTCAGTCCCTCCGAGGAATGTCTTGTCCCTGCTGGGGGATGACGGTACTAAAGTCTTAGAAACTAACTGTAAATAAGTAGAAGAAAAACTGACTGAAGAGTGTAGACGGGCGGAAAACATACTAATGTTAATTTGTGGGCTACTTTTTGTCTAATTTTGCACAGAATGTAAAAATCACCTCCTTTCCTCCTGATTGTGGACGTCCTGGTTTTAAATTGAACTTCCATGTGAGCGGAGAGGCGACACTGTGCCGAAGCGTTTCTTTGTGTTGTGAGGAACAAACAGCAGGAACCTTCAGACAGACGCTGACCTCTTCCACTTTTACACGATTTAAACTTGGGGAAGGGTGAGCTAGTCAGCCTAGTGCTGTAGTAGCGAAGTGCTGACCTGCAGCTGCCTGGTTAGGACATGCTAGGCGGCTAACGTTGTAGCTGGGGTGGCATTTAAACGGCAGCTCTTCTTCGGTGTAACATCACCAGTTTATTCACTCCCATAAGATGAAGTAACTCCGAAGCTACACAACAACAACGTTTACACAAACGATCAGCTGCTAACTGTTGAACCCCACCTATAGTAGCGCCTACAGCGCCATCTGGTGACCAAACAGAAATAAAACGCCTATTTGACTCCTACAGAGACATATCTTTGACCAAGAGCTCCACCCTCGGTGTAAACCTAAATCCTGGGACATTTAAACGCGACAAACAACCGCCAGCTCCCGCTAACGTTTCCTCATCGGCCACCGACACAGGAATGTCCGCTCCTCCCGTTACAACACCGGGATTTTTGTTTCCCTTTACGCTCAGTCGCTGCTGTGAATCTTTAGAAATGTAACGGAGTAACTCTCATGACTTCTGACGTTGTATTTTCAGCTGGACTCTTTCAGCTAGTGGTAGCAGTACCGAATGGAGAACCCGACCCGTCCAGTTGGGTGAGTCGGTTCTAGCAGACGCCTCAGTAGGGACACCTGGTGGTTGGTCAGATAAATGAAGACCACACCTTGCTGTTGTATTTGTCAATTTAAAAATGCAAGAATATTAGAGAGGGAAAATGCCTGGAGAGTCAAAATCAGACCGGTTTCCATGGCGACTTCCTGCATTTCAGTGACACTGAATCTAAAACTGAGTCATACCAAAGTTTTCTTGACCGTTGAGTGTCAGAAGCTTCTGACGCGTTAAACTCTGAGCTGAAACATAACAGTTTGAGCTGATTGGACAGAAGAAACCCGGCTTCCTGTGACCCGTTTCAACTGATGGTTCTGCTGGGAAGAATGGCTGACATGGAGATCCAAACAGCTTTTCTTAACATTCCTATTAAACTTTGTGAACACATCAGCGAATCGTCTGCAAACGTCTTTACATTCATACCAGCTGAAACATTTTGATGTATTTTTATCCTTAATATCAGATGAACGTCACAAATACTTCACCTCTAATATATCAGTGTGACCTTTGACCTTGGAGTTACATATTATCAGTACATGTGACTCGGCTCTTGTCTTCTAGATGTTTTTCCAGAACCAGTGACCCAGTTTGGTATCAGTTCTGCTCTTTGTAAGGTAATGTGTTTAAACAATAACTTATGTAGGCTAAACAGAACAGAACCAGTTTAATTTGGGTTTGGGAGGTTCTGGATGAGTTTTCCTGGGTTCGGTTCCGGTTAGTGTGAAAGTGGAAGTGTCAGTCGGCTCACCTGTCAGGTGGACCTGCCGGATGACGGTCCTGCATCGGCTACAGGGTCGCAGATCGCCGCCTTCACATGCTCTCCGATGGTCACATGATTCAGGAACTTCCTGTTTGATAAGCTAACTCTTGTCTCCAGCTGCTTCTTTGTGTTTAAAGCAACGGGTCGGGTCCGGCTGGCCGCCGCCGGCTCAGGAGGACGATGTTTCCTCCTAGAGCGGCTGCTTCCCGGCCGACCCGCTCCCACATCAGCTGTCTGTGTCCCGAACATCACCACCAAAACAAGAAGCTTCTCCTGCGGCCGTCGGGCCGGTTATGTAGTCTCCACATATCCTCATCCTCAAGTGCAATTAGTGAATGTACACAAAGACACGTAGCATGAAGACACTCCAGGTCTGAGCTGCTCAGCTCCTCCACAGACTCACTCAGAGGCCCTGAAGCCATCAAAGTGCCACACACACACTCACACACACACACACTCCTGCTCGGTGGAAATGTCGTCGGTGTTTTCTGACCTGGTCTCCTGTTGGGCTGTGACTCTTTCTGTTCTGTGTTTTGCTGCTTCCTGCTGATGATGGATTTTTGTTTTGAACTCAGATGGTTGAGAACTTCCTGCACTGTAACACCAGAGTCCTCATAAACACGTCCAACCTGAACGCACCGCCTCTGCTCCTCTGTTCGCTTGACTCTTTTTTACAAATCATAACCAGAAAGGTTTATTTTTATACCTCTGCCTCCTTTGATTCTGGAACGCAACTAAGAA
Organism: Poecilia mexicana; assembly: GCF_051168715.1. Lineage (NCBI taxonomy): Eukaryota > Metazoa > Chordata > Actinopteri > Cyprinodontiformes > Poeciliidae > Poecilia > Poecilia mexicana. Next base: position 5,505,390 of record NW_028263382.1, on the reverse strand, counting down.
CCAACTGATGTTTTTAAATCCAGACATAACAAATTAAGATTTCAGCAGATTTTCCATGTTTCCATGGAATAATTACATTCAATTACAATAAATATCTACTCAGATCAGTTTCTCTTATCAACTTGGAAACTAAATAATTTGTTTTTTACATTTTCACAAAAATCCATAAAAAAAACTTTTAAAAAATCTTTGTTTTGTTTCAATGAAGATAAACTTTATTATAATATACAGAAAATAAGACTAAAACTAGAGGCACAAGAGCTGAACCCTGTGGATCTCCATTTTCAATAGATTGTATGGAAAAATGTTCCCGAACCTGCAGAAGCAGCTTTCAAACTTGAAATCTAGAAATCTGGATCCATATGGGTTTCTGGTACTAAATCCATGTTTTATTACCGAGTCTTTCACAGAGCAACAAAGACAAGATGAAAAATGTTCTCCAGAAAACTCATGATAACAAATGTTAGGATTGTTTAGGAACATAAGGTTTGAAAACTTTTCATACATGCAGTACATGGTGGATGTTAAACCTATGACATCTGTTGATTGGTTTAAAAGCAGACACGTGACCTGGTTCCTGATTGGTTTAGGACAGACACGTGACCTGGTTCCTGATTGGTTTAGGACAGACACGTGACCTGGTTCCTGATTGGTTTAGGACAGACATGTGACCTGGTTCCTGCTCTCAGTCGGATGTTTTGGTTTGCTGTAGTTTCCTCTCACTGCCGCCAGGGGGCAGCAGTGAGAGCAGGAGCTCCTGAAGATTTTCTGTCCATTTTATCTCTTATTTTCACATTTTTCTTCTTTTATATATATTTTTGTATTGGAAGCAGTCACGATGAATAAAAACAGAAGAAGATCCCGTTTCAGCTCCAGCAGAACCTGGATGTCGTTCAGCTTCAGGATGACTTTTAGTTTCTTTATTTTCTGTTTTTAGTCAGAAAATCATCTTCCTCTCTGCCTGCTTCTACACTTCCTGTTTGCATTTTCTTTTCTTCCTGTTTTTCAGTCATTTTCTCTCCTGCATGATTCATTTCCATGTTCTCTTTTTTAACTTTCTGCTCCTTTCTTTTTATTTATTTTGTCATAATTTCCTTTTTTGTTTAGTCTTTTCTGTTTCTCTGCTTTTCTTCCCTTTCGTTTCCTTATTATCTCATCCCTTCATTTCTTCTCCTCCGTTCTTCAGCGGTTGTTTTTTATTTTTTACACCATCGGTTCATTTCCAGTTTTTTCCTTCGCTGTTGGTTTTCAGTCTTATTTTTATTTTCTGTTCTTTTTCTGCTGTCACAGAAACTCAGGATTTAATGTTTGGTTGATTTTGTTTCTGTTTTTATGACACTTCTTGGCAGTAAATCTAATAATACATGAAAGTCTGTTTATTCGTACCTAAACGTTGTTAACACAACCACCGGCTGACTTGTGGTTTAAGACTGGAGCTGGTGTCCCACAGCAGTGTGTGACCAGGATTATTATTTCTAATAAGCAAAGAAATAATTAATTTTCCCCATTTTCCCTCTGCTTTTAATGTTTTTATTCATTTATTCATTTTTCCAGCTTCCATCCTAAAGCTTCTTACTTCCTGGTTCAGTCTCTGATTCTGCTTCCTGTTTTGTCCTGATTCAGTCGTTTTTCCCTCCAGCTTCCTATCGTCTCAGCACCTGTCCTCCACCTGCTCTCCGCCTCTCTCCGTCCTGCTGCGTTTATGGCTGAGCCCGTTGCCGTGCCAACGGGAAACCATCCATCATCCTAACATGCTGAAAGTACAAAACGCTCAGAGAAAAGCCTGACGCTGTACAGAAACAGAAGCTTCTCCAGTTTATTTTCCTTCCTGTGATCCACATTTCCCAGTGAACCTCGTTAGCTCTGTAGCTACTTGAGACGTTTTTTGGACTTTAGCTGCTTTTTCACTTAATTTCACATCAACTGAACATTTACAGAGGAATTATTTGAGTATTTAAGCCTGCGAACTCTGACCTCCGAGTGATTCAGGTTACATTTCCACCAGCCCAGTTCAGTCGCTTTAACCGGACTCCGGTCCGTCTGTCTATACAGTCCGGTTCGGTTGGTGAGGTGTGAACGCTAATCGACCTCTGACCTCTGGTCTGGTCTGGTTTAAACTAATTTGAATAATTAACTGATTGATACCTAGGATCAATTAATGCAATGATTTTTCGTTTCTCAAGACGACATTTATTGTGAACATAAATAAACTGCTATGTTACAGTTGCTTCCCCACTAACTTGTCATGAATGCTAGGCTAGTTAGCCACCGATGTAAACAGTTTCCTGCAGCGGTAAGTTGTTTCTCTACCCCATTTAGCAGTCAGTATGTCAGATTGATTGACAGCACGAAGCCCCTCCCCTTGGCTCTGATTGGTTGTTTTTGGTGCATTCCTTCAGCCACAGCAGCTCCGGCTGGCAGTGGAGGAGATCGATCCTTTCACAGATTATCTGCTTCATGGTGACGGATTTAACAAACATGGAGAAAAGAACACTTTTTAAATATTTTTGATTAAAATATAAGTAGCGTACTGTCGCTTTAACAGGACTGTCGCCTTCCCAGGGCCCCAAGCAGCCTATGGCCAGCCCTGGTCACCCTGTCCTGAACTGGACTGGAGGAAAAGAAGCTGGTGAAAATTTTAAAGGATTTTTAGAAACTGGCTGTTTAACTGGTTTTATGAAAATGTCTGCGCATGCGCAGGACTGGGTATCACTGACCTCTAACCCCAAGGCTATCATGATTTAGTCACCCTAAAAACTCTTCCGGTGGTGACGTCACTCCTGTCTCGGGCTGCAGCAGTAAGGCGCGTGCAAATAGAGAGAGAGAGAAAGAGAGAAGGAGAGAGAGAGAAGGAGCGGCGCGCGGACTGGACCAGGTGAACGCACGAGCCCGGACGTCCGCAGGAGGGAGGACTGGAAGACGGAAAAAGGACAGGAGAAGAAGAAGGAGGAGGAAAAACACCGCGCCTTGTTCCTCCTCCTCATCCTCCTCTTCCTCCTCCGCAGCGGACTCGTTCCCCAGAACCGACGCCTGTTGGTCGGATCAGCTGACCGGGAAGGAAGCAGCAGCAGGCCGGAGGAAGACCGCCGGAGATGGAGAAAGAGAAGGAGAAGGCGGCAGGTAGGAGGGAGGAGGATGGATGGATGGATGGATGGATGGTGCTGCAGTATCCTGCTGCTCCATCCTGATTGCAGCTGCTGGGGCTGTTAGGTGTGGTTATTATGGGATGGGGTACAGACTGTTTGTTTTCAACCCAGAAACTGATGCAGCAGAACCTGCTGAGACAGAGAGTGGGAGAACTGGGAGGACTGGGAGAACTGGGAGAACTGGGAGGACTGGGAGAACTGGGAGGACTGGGAGGACTGTGTGCAGACAGGTGGCCGATGAGGCAGCAGGGACTGGTCCAGCCTCTGGCCTCATCTGGTGAAAATCTTGTGAGATGAACTCAGATTAAAATCTGCGCCAGTGAACGGGCAGCCATCGTTTTGTTTCCGTTTTAAACCTTAGAAACTTCGTTCAGGGCAAACAGACGGACGTCCTGCAGGATTTTCCCTCCAAATCTCCTGGTTTCTGGTTGGTTCTGAACTGCAGTGGTGAAAACAAACTCAGAATGATTATTATTCATATCGATTAATAATAATGATCATAAACAGCAGCTGTATGTCCATTATTCTTTCTAGATTAAATGACTTGTTTCTTGAAAAGCTTTTCCTTCAAAGTAACTTTCTTCAGGTTGAAGTGGAGCCTGTTGGTTGGGTCGATGATGGCTTCCTGCCTGCAGTCCCTCGTCTCTGAAACAGATTTGAAGCTATTTGCCTTTTCCACCTGAGAACAGTTTTTATTTAAATATGTTTAAAACTGTCGGACGTTTTAGCTGTTTTTCCAACAGAATCCAAACAGTTCTTTAGTGTTGGTTCCCAGAAATCCGTCCTCCAGGGGGCTTTGGGGACGGTGGGGACAGATTGGTGACGGGGTGTGAGGAGAAGATGAAAGCGTAGCAGCAGATGACGGACGGAGCGTGCTGACCGACCGCCGGGCCGACAGATGGTCGGAGACCGCCGTCCTGGGACCGGAAGCGGCCAAGCCAAACTCGAAACGTGGACGCAGTCAGGAACAGTTGTCATGACGTCCAGAGTCTGCGTGGCTCGTGTGTTGCTTCATGTTTCTGGTTCCGGGTCCGAATCAAGCAGGTTCTGAACTTTTAACTGAGATCACCCAGCTGGTTCATCTGCAGATGTGACGGGGCCTGAGCAGTCAGCCCTGAGGCGCTCCAGGGGAAACCGACTGCGGCCGGACAGAGGCGGACGTTTGGCGGCCATGTTGACTGAGACATTAAGTATCATTGAGTAGCTATTCTCAGACAGACAAAGGGCCTGCACAGTTTAATGCTGGGATAAAATCAATGCAGTCAAGCTAACGTGTCTCTAATATCATAATAAAGGGAAAAGTTGCTAATTAAGTCAAACTTAAAGTCATTTATGGAATATTTAATCTGAAAACCCATTCTTACTAAATCAAATTTAGATTCTACTGTAAAAGATCAGACATTTCGTCTGTGTAGACACTTTCATTAATATGCTAACATTGTGCTAATATGCTAAAAGAGAAGCTAATTTTTCCTTTGGTGTTTTTGCTAACTTTGAAAAGGGCACTTGGCTTCCCCTAAATTAACTTTTCCAGATTTCAACTCTTATTTACTTGGCTGTTTTGTAAAATTTGAGTTGAATAAAATTCAACTTCTGTGTTGAAGTTTTGGTTATGGACTGTAATAGTTTATATTCATGATTTAATTATTTCTCCTCTTTTTCCCCAATGATTTTACTTCAAACAAGAACAAAATAAAAGAGACACGAAAGAACAAGATATTAACACAAGTAGAAAATCTAAGGGTGTTGCAGATCTGCTAACGCTAAAGCGCTACACCAATGTTGTCTTTAGCGGAAGCTAACGTTACAATGCTTCACGTCACAATATTTATCAGAAGCTAATGCTAAAGCGCTATCTTCAGTTTAGCTGCAGTTGAAAGACTACAACCTCCCAGCACCAGGTTAACTTCATACGTTACATGTTCTAATGTTCATGACTGGTGCTTCATGGTTAGCGTAGCTAGCTCTTTAGCTCTTTAGCTGTGCAACATTTCTTGTCTGTTCTGCTCACTGTGACTCATTCTGATTGGCTGATTGGTATTTCAAAACACTGATATAAAGACCAGGAAATCTGCAGAGAGCAGAAATGAATCAAAGCAAAGCTCCTCTCTGTTTTCTGTTTGTTAGCATTTAAACGTTTCAGCGGTGACATAATTAACAGGGTTTCTTCGATGATCAGTAAATAGACCCAGTGGAGTCTTCTCCTTTGGGACGAGGAAGACTCCATTAAACCGTCTGCAGACATCAGAGCCGTGAAAAGCTGAAATCAGCTCTGAGTTCTGCAGTCTTTCAGGCTGAAACAGATTTTTATCCTTTTCCATCCAGAAGTCATCTGCAGCAGAACTCAGATATTCTCAGTTTTTAGACGCCCAGCAGGGTTTTTTATCGTCACAGATGTATTTTCAGCCACAAGGAGGCTATTTTTATCCTGTTTCCAGATAATTTTAGACGGTTTGATGGAAGCAGAGAGTTTATTCTGGGTGTATCCAGGCCCTGATTGGACCCGGCTCGGCCGTCCGGACTGCAGAGGAGAGGAGATTTAAAGCTGCCATGAGTCAGCTTGCTGCTGCTCACAGTGAATCTGCAGCTTTCAGCCGACCAGAACCAGAACGCTGCAGATTTGTTTGTGTTCATCAGAGAAACGCTGAATGTCTGAGGATTATTCCCACCTGCTGGATAATCCTCACATTCAGGCCCGAAACCTCAGAATAAGCTGTGTGACCAACAGGGGGCGGGGCCTAAAGGAGTGCGACTCCCAAAGGGGCGGGGTCTAAAGGAGCGCGACCCCCAAAGGGGCGGGGCATAAGAGGGCGGGGCCTAAAGGAGCGCGACCCCCCAAAGGGGCGGGGCCTAAGAGGGCGGGGCCTAAAGGAGCGCGACCCCCCAAAGGGGCGGGGCCTAAAGAGGGCGCTGCCGTCCCTCAGGGAATGCCAGTGTGTTTGTTTACGTCGGATCAGAGCGCGGTATCGACCCGCAGGTCGGTTTCATCGGACTCCAGGGAATTCTGTGATCCAGCAGAAACCTGAGACACAAACACCTGAGGCTTCCTGTCGGCGTGGCGCTGGCGGGCTGAACCCGGCCAGAACCATGGACTGGATCAGAACCAAAGTCTGGGTCAGAACCAAAGTCTGGATCAGTACCAGAGACTGGGTCAGAACCAAAGTCTGGGTCAGAACCATGGACTGGGTCAGAACCAGAGACTGGGTCAGAACCAAAGTCTGGGTCAGAACCAAAGACTGGGTCAGAACCAAAGTCTGGGTCAGTACCAGAGACTGGATCAGTACCAGAGACTGGGTCAGAAACAAAGTCTGGGTCAGAACCAAAGACTGGGTCAGAACCAAAGTCTGGGTCAGAACCATGGACTGGGTCAGAACCAGAGACTGGGTCAGAACCAAAGTCTGGGTCAGAACCAAAGACTGGGTCAGAACCAAAGTCTGGGTCAGAACCATGGACTGGGTCAGAACCAGAGACTGGGTCAGAACCAAAGTCTGGGTCAGAACCAAAGACTGGGTCAGAACCAAAGTCTGGGTCAGTACCAGAGACTGGATCAGTACCAGAGACTGGGTCAGAAACAAAGTCTGGGTCAGAACCATGGACTGGGTCAGAACCAGAGTCTGGGTCAGAACCAGAGACTGGGTCAGAACCAGAGACTGGGTCAGATTTGGACTCTGTGTCACAGAGAACACGCAGCAGAACCAGACGGATCCGAACCGGTCCGTCGTTTTCTGGAGCTGTAAAACATTGAGTTTCTTTCATGGTTAGAAGTCGTCGTTAATTTTACGTTGAAATGATGCTGGAGTCAACGTTTCACTGTAAAACTAAATGTTTTAACTTAATGGAAAAAACACAATCGTTTTTGCTGAAATTAACATGAAAACAAGCCATAAAATTAATGTAAAAATGTATAAATTACTGTTTTCACCTCACATCAAATCGACAGTTTGACATCACTATATGGATTTTTCCTGGCATATATTTACTGTTTATCACTGTCAAATATACAAATATTTTTTACAGTGCACCTTCACCGTAAAGTGGAAGGAGAAACTGAAAAGTGTGGCATGTTTTTGTTTATGTTCTGCTCTGTTGTTCATTCATATGCTGATGACAGGAGCAGGTTTCCTTTTGGCTCCTGCTCCTCCGCCAGCCGCCCCAGTGCATGCTCGTCCCATATCTGCAGCTTTACTCGTTTCTCCTGCTTCACATAAACATTTACTATTAATTAAGCTACAAGCCTTTGGAAATAAAACAAAAATATCAACTAATTCAAGCACAAATTTCAGTTCTGCCAGTTTTTGATTCTGTTATTGGGAGAATTCACACAAAATCAACAGATTATTTTGTGATGATGCAAATTTTCCACAAAAATGTTCAAAAACATTAATTATAATTGATGCTAACTCCGACCAATGTTTCTGCCTCAGCCGTGCATGATGTACAGTGGATGGATGGATAGATGGTGGATGGTAGATGGATGGATGGATGGTGGATGGATGGTAGATGGATGGATGGATGGATGGATAGATGGTGGATGGATGGTAGATGGATGGATGGATGGATGGATGGACAGATGGATGGATGGATGATGGATGGATGATGGATGGATGATGGATGGATGGATGGATGGATGGATGGATGATGGATGGATGGATGGACAGATGGACGGATGGATGATGGATGGATGGATGGATGGATGGATGGTAGATGGATGGATGGATGGTGGATGGTAGATGGATGGATGGATGGTGGATGGATGGTAGATGGATGGATGGATGGATGGATAGATGGATGGATGGATGATGGATGGATGATGGATGGATGATGGATGGATGATGGATGGATGGATGGATGGATGGATGATGGATGGATGGATGGACAGATGGACGGATGGATGATGGATGGATGGATGGATGGATGGATGGTAGATGGATGGATGGATGGTGGATGGATGGATGGATGGATGGATGGATGGTAGATGGATGGATGGTGGATGGATGGATGGATGGATGGATGGATGGATGATGGATGGATGGATGGATGGACAGATGGATGGATGGACAGATGGATGGATGGATGATGGCTGGATGGATGGACAGATGGATGATGGATGGATGATGGATGGATGGATGGATGGATGGATGGATGATGGATGGATGATGGATGGATGGATGGATGGATGGATGGATGGATGGATGATGGATGGATGGATGGATGGACAGATGGATGGATGGACAGATGGATGGATGGATGATGGCTGGATGGATGGACAGATGGACGGATGGATGATGGATGGATGATGGATGGATGGATGGACAGATGGATGGATGGATGATGGATGGATGGATGATGGATGGATTTCTGTCCTTCATTAATAAATGTACTTTCTACTCTGTTGGTTATGTTTAGTCTCTGGTCCAGTTTTAGTTCAGAACCGGTTCTGAATCGTCTTTATGGTTCTCTGAGGCAGGATCTTGTTGTCTGTCTCTCTGATGCTGAGCTGAATGTTTCTGGATCCCTGATGGATCCCTGATGGATCCCTAATGGATCCCTAATGGATCCCTGATGGATCCCTTATGGATCTTTGTACTGGAACAAGTCTTACTGGGTTGAGTTGATTGAAAGGCTGCACAGCCTTAATGTCCCGACCCAATCCGACCCAATCCCACTATACAGACGGCGCTTAGGAGCAGAGAACCCTCACATCCTGAGTTCAACTTTACAATCAGCATTTATTTCTTTTTATTTGCTAAAATCATTATTTACAAATTTAAGTGGAGCAAAAAAGTCAAAATCTTTTTAAAAAAATGTTCTAAGGTTGAGATCTGGGAACTTTCCATTTCTACTGAATGTTCTGGTCCATTCAGTCTGAACCAGTTCCTCCTCTTTCCTGTCAGTCTGGTCCAGTTCTCCAGTTCTGTACTTCGGTTCTTGGAGTTTGGATTCGGGATCCAGTTTGACCTTGCTGACCTCCTGCCTGTGTTCGGGTTCGTCACAGAAACAACGTCTGACTTCAGGGTTTGTCTTACTGAGAAATGTGTTTTTCTGTGGGTGTTTATTTTGCTCTCTGTTTTCAGTGCTGATCCACTGACTGCTGCACTGAATGGAGTAAAAGTTACACTGTCAAAAATGAACAGCAATAATTAGTGTTCTTTAACCTGCTATGGAAAAACATGGGGGTTCATATTTCAGTCATATTTTCACCATGTTATTCATTCAATTGTAAATTTCAGGTCCACACTAAACATTTAGTGAACAGCTGTGAGTTAAAGCTTAACTTTAACTCACAGTCCAACCAGCTCAAAGCTAAATATTTAGCTAATATACAAAATTACTAGCTAACTTTAAGTGTATTTTTCAAAATAAAAGCTGGGTTTTGTGAAGTGAGGTATGAACTCTGGTGAGTTGGTGCAGACCCCGTTGCTCTAGATCTATTGCTTGAGTTGCCTTGAAAAGACTCATCCAAAGTTTTAACTGAAAGGCAGTTTATAAAGATGTTTGGAAGACCCAGTTAACAAGCTAAATCTTAGCTAGCAAGACTTTGCTTGCTCACCTAATAATTAGTTTGAAGCCAAATATTTAGCTCCAGGTAAACGTTTAGTTTTTCAGCTAAATATTTAGATACTAATTAAATATTTATCTAACAAGATTTAACCTGCTAACTACTTAGTTTGAATCTAAATACTTAGCCCACTAGCTAAATATTTAGTTTGTAAACCAAATATTTAGCTTGTACCTAAATAGCTTACAAACTATTTAGCTTAGTTTGCAAGCTATACATTTAGTTTGAAACGGTGATACTTGTAAAGATGAATATCATATAAACCCCCTTCTGCTGTCTGATGTATTAGAAGGTTTTCTCCTGGTTCTGTTATGGCTGTTTGGTTGTTTTGCTTCTTTCAGTTGTTGGTTGTTTGGTTCTTTCAGTTGTTGGTAGTTTGGTTCTTTCAGTTGTTTGGTTGTTTGGTTCTTTCAGTTGTTGGTTGTTTGGTTCTTTCAGTTGTTTGGTTGTTTGGTTCTTTCAGTTGTTTGGTTGTTTGGTTCTTTCAGTTGTTGGTTGTTTGGTTCTTTCAGTTGTTGGTTGTTTGGTTCTTTGAGTTGTTGGTAGTTTGGTTCTTTCAGTTGTTGGTTGTTTGGTTCTTTCAGTTGTTTGGTTGTTTGGTTCTTTCAGTTGTTGGTTGTTTGGTTCTTTCAGTTGTTGGTTGTTTGGTTCTTTCAGTTGTTGGTTGTTTGGTTCTTTCAGTTGTTGGTAGTTTGGTTCTTTCAGTTGTTGGTTGTTTGGTTCTTTCAGTTGTTGGTTGTTTGGTTCTTTCAGTTGTTGGTAGTTTGGTTCTTTCAGTTGTTGGTTGTTTGGTTCTTTCAGTTGTTGGTAGTTTGGTTCTTTTAGTTGTTGGTTGTTTGGTTCTTTCAGTTGTTGGTAGTTTGGTTCTTTTAGTTGTTGGTTGTTTGGTTCTTTCAGTTGTTTGGTTGTTTGGTTCTTTCAGTTGTTGGTTGTTTGGTTCTTTCAGTTGTTTGGTTGTTTGGTTCTTTCAGTTGTTTGGTTGTTTGGTTCTTTCAGTTGTTGGTTGTTTGGTTCTTTCAGTTGTTGGTTGTTTGGTTCTTTGAGTTGTTGGTAGTTTGGTTCTTTCAGTTGTTGGTTGTTTGGTTCTTTCAGTTGTTGGTTGTTTGGTTCTTTCAGTTGTTTGGTTGTTTGGTTCTTTCAGTTGTTGGTTGTTTGGTTCTTTCAGTTGTTGGTAGTTTGGTTCTTTCAGTTGTTGGTTGTTTGGTTCTTTCAGTTGTTGGTTGTTTGGTTCTTTCAGTTGTTGGTAGTTTGGTTCTTTTAGTTGTTGGTTGTTTGGTTCTTTCAGTTGTTGGTAGTTTGGTTCTTTTAGTTGTTGGTTGTTTGGTTCTTTCAGTTGTTGGTTGTTTGGTTCTTTGAGTTGTTGGTAGTTTGGTTCTTTGAGTTGTTGGTTGTTTGGTTCTTTCAGTTGTTGGTTGTTTGGTTCTTTGAGTTGTTGGTAGTTTGGTTCTTTCAGTTGTTGGTTGTTTGGTTCTTTCAGTTGTTGGTTGTTTGGTTCTTTCAGTTGTTTGGTTGTTTGGTTCTTTCAGTTGTTGGTTGTTTGGTTCTTTCAGTTGTTGGTTGTTTGGTTCTTTCAGTTGTTGGTTGTTTGATTCTTTCAGTTGTTGGTTGTTTGATTCTTTCAGTTGTTGGTTGTTTGGTTCTTTGAGTTGTTGGTAGTTTGGTTCTTTCAGTTGTTGGTTGTTTGGTTCTTTCAGTTGTTGGTTGTTTAGTTCTTTCAGTTGTTGGTTGTTTGGTTCTTTCAGTTGTTTGGTTGTTTAGTTCTTTCAGTTGTTGGTTGTTTGGTTCTTTCAGTTGTTGGTTGTTTGGTTCTTTCAGTTGTTGGTTGTTTGGTTCTTTCAGTTGTTGGTTGTTTGGTTCTTTCAGTTGTTGGTTGTTTGATTCTTTCAGTTGTTGGTTGTTTGGTTCTTTCAGTTGTTGGTTGTTTGGTTCTTTCAGTTGTTGGTTGTTTGATTCTTTCAGTTGTTGGTTGTTTGGTTCTTTCAGTTGTTGGTTGTTTGGTTCTTTCAGTTGTTGGTTGTTTGATTCTTTCAGTTGTTGGTTGTTTGGTTCTTTCAGTTGGTTGGTACTGCAGGCATCACTGAGTTTTTGGGTTCTAAGGAGAAAGAAAATTGTCTACTGTTAGGAAATCCTCTTGGACTTCATCAGAACGGTTTCCAGATGCTTGTGTTCTATAAATATTCTGTTCTTGTCAGGATGGATCAGGGGACCAGAATCGCAGCAGCTTTAGAACGAACAGATGAACGTTTTCCTTCATTGTGACCTGAAGTTCTGCTGAGTCTTTGCTGCCCTCCCCTCCTCCAGCATGTGGGAGATAAAGAGCAGGAGGCGCTGAGCTCAGCAGGTCCAGGCTCCCTCCCTGCTGCCTCCATCACTGCCAGCTGCTGGCAGCTCTCCTCATTATGGAGTTAAGCTGTTAGAAGAAACCAACTCAGAGCTGACTGATGGAGGAGTTTATCGGTTTACCATCGATTCAAACCTCAGAGCTTCAGCGACAGTGAAGAGCTGACGGCGCCTTTTATCCCACAGATGTTTGTTCAGAGGAGCAGGTGCTTCACGGCAGCAGAGGAAAACTATTTATAGATTTACATCATCAGAGTAGTTATATTAAAGGGATAAAGCAGAAGTTTATCTCTGAATGTTAAAGGGTAAAGTCTTATTTTTCTTAATCAATTTAACAATAACTTCTGACAATGCAAATTTTCCCTTCCACTCAGTGGCGCAAAAAGTGGGTATGCAGCGCATAGGTGCGCAGCACCAGAGGGGGCGCCAAAACCCCGTCTGGAGGGGGCCGATTATGTTTTCCCATACACATCAGCGCGCCTTACGCTCCTTCACCTCACGCACATGATGAGGTAAATGTAGCGCGAGTTTCACACTTAACGTATCCTCACCTCGGGGGGGGGGTTCGATTTATGTTTTCACATCCACCTGAATAATGTGCAGTTGCACCACTGCTTCCACTGGTGGGTCTGTGCCTTACCAGAGGCCCAAAACTTTGAACATTTTTTAAGTACAAATCTGAAATATTAGGTTTGTACTGAAATGTTAAATTGTTTGAAATTTGTTCTGATAATTTTGCTGACGGAAAATCCTCTGAGAACATCAGTGTTAGCTTTTGAAGCTAACAGGCTAGCAAGCTAATACACAACAAGGCAGTTTGTAAGGATTCAATGTTTATTCTATAATTCTCAACATAAACAATTAAAATTCACAACTTAGGTTATTTAATTGACTTATAGCTATGTACCATCTTCACATTGCTTGATCCAGTTGCTAATAGTGGAGCTAATATTTTATTCTGTGCTTTAGCTAGCTTTGAAAACATTTAGCACACTTAGCTTCACCTAAATACATTTTCCAGATAAATTTTAAGCTCTAATCTTTATTAAACTGTTTTGTAGCTTTGCTGTTTTGTAAATCTTTCAGTTGAATAAAGTTGTTTAGCATTTAAACTTAATTTTAACAGTTAGTCCTATAATTGAAATTGTTTGGAGGTGTGAATATTAAATTTACCTTAAATAATTAAAAACGTTAACCATATAGTTCTGCATCACTTACAAACCTTAACTGCGAAAATAATGTTCAGATTTTTAGTTGGGAACAGTTTTCCACATCCTTCCAGAATATTCCTGTACACCAACAGACCCTCCTCATGATGTCCATCAGTCACACCAGAACCAGAAACGCTTCACCGTTTTAACAGAAAACTTGTCAGATCTTCTAAATCTCTCACTGAACGATGAAAACGAAGAATTTTCACATTTCAAACCAGCAGAAAACCTTCAGACAGACGAACCGCAGCAGAGTAAATAAAGCGTTCAGATTCATACAGAGAGGCTAATGTTCGCTAATCCCTCCTAATGCTTCAGATAGGGAATATTACCGACTGTCCTAATAGAGTCAGAGTCCATTAGTGAGAGGAACATCCATCCATAATGTTGCTTTTCTTCTGGGTGGAGACAATGGGCCTGACTCAGCAGTTTAGCTCGGTTAGCTTAGTTTGTCATATTAAAGTAAACATTCGTCTCTGTGAAGCACAAAGTGACTCTAAATAATGAAAACCTCTCCACGGTTCCAGCAGCAGCAGTCAGTCTGGACCGTTAGCGCAGAAACGGCCCAGAAACAACCGGGACGTGGCAGAACAGACTCGTTTCCCCAGATCCAGGCCGAGCCGACGCTTTCTCCCAGAGACAGACTTTATGAGGCCAGGAAGCGAACAGGACGCGTCTCTGGAGCGAATCCGCCGCTGCAGAGAAACTCATCAACACAAAGTGCTGACAGACTCTGGAAACGCTAAATTAGCTGCTGCGCTTTCATTTATTCCTCTGACAAACATCCTCGTCTACAGGAGAAAATACTTGGACTATATTTTTATTAACGCTAACCTTCCTGACGGGATTTAAATGATAATATGGAAAATCCTTCCTTCCTTCTTTGATTCCTTCCTTCCTTCCCTCTTTCCTCCCTCCCTCCCTAACTCATAAAGACTGTTAGATAACCGGCGAATCAGCCAATCATGTCGCAGTATTTCAATGCCTGTAGATGGATCAGCTGCAGACTGATGGAGCCTCAGCAGTCACCGGCTGGACGACACAGGGTGGCGTGGCCCTTTAAGAGCGTTGCCATGGAGACAGTGTGTGTCAGAGGCAGAGAGAGGCGGTCAGAGAGCGAGCGACGCTAACCTTAAAGAGACGGAGTCACAAGAGCTTCTCCATAATTCATGATCCGGTTCTGGGAATGATCAGAGCCTGGAGGGCGAGCCGCCGGTTACTGGACCGCTTCAGAACCAAACCGACTGACTGACTGACTGAATCACTGACTGACTGAATCACTGATTCACTTAACTGATTCACTGACTGAATCACTGATTCACTAACTGAATCACTGACTGACTGACTGAATCACTGATTCATTAACTGATTCACTGACTGAATCACTGACTGACTGAATCACTGATTCACTTAACTGATTCACTGACTGAATCACTGATTCATTAACTGATTCACTAACTGATTCACTAACTGAATCACTGACTGACTGAATCACTGATTCACTAACTGATTCACTAACTGACTGACTGAATCATTGATTCACTTAACTGATTCACTGACTGAATCACTGATTCACTAACTGAATCACTGACTGACTGAATCACTGATTCATTAACTGATTCACTAACTGACTGACTGAATCATTGATTCACTTAACTGATTCACTGACTGAATCACTGACTGACTGTCCATCCGTCTCCACCCTAAAAGTCCAGCTGAAAGCTCGTCAGGCTGATCCTAACCCAGATTGTTCCACTTCCTGTCTGCAGGTACTGACTTCCTGCTGAAAAATGAACTTAATGTAAACCCTCTGACCTTCTGCTGCGGCTCTGACCACAGTCCTCACTGTTGCTGTGGCAACTGGAAACACAGTCTTTGTTCTCCATCTGCTTTTTATGCTGTTGCCTGAACTTCCTGGTTCGGTTGGACTAATCCGGGTCCGGTTTGTTCATCTCAGGGTGTTGTCATGGAGACGACGAATCTCTCTGGCTCTGATGTGAGCTAGCATGTAGCGATTGGCAGTTTCACACTGCCAAGTAAAAATTTAGCTGCGCCAACCCTAAAGCACGAATCATAAACATTGGCTATGCTAATGCTAAAGCCCTAAACCAACATAGTATTTAGAGGAAGCTAAAGTGAAATAGCTACCAACAAGGTATTTACCAGCAGTTAATGCACTATACCAATGTGCTACTTAGCAGAAGCTAATGTTAAAAAGCTAATGCTAAAGCATTACCATCAAGGTAGTTATCAGAAACAAATTTTAAACAGCTAAATTCCACCATGTTTCAATAACACAACATTTGTGACAACAGAGTTCATGACCCTCAACAGGATCATGAGGGTCCTGGACCGTCTGCGTTTCAGGATCAGCTCTTTCACTCATGGTTTCAGTTTTGTTGTTGCTGATTTTGGCTAACTGACCAGTCAGAAAGCAGTTGGACATCAGCTTCTTGTAGAACTGCAGCAATGCATTCTGGGTACAGAAAAAACATCATTAGATGTTTTCTGCATTTCCTGTGAGATAGAACCGGTGTTTTTTCAAAATAATAGCATGTATGTAAACATGTAACTATGAAGAATTCTGAACAGTCAGTAACCAAAACTTCGACCCAGACGTTATTCAACTGACTGTTTGCAAACAGGAATTTAACTGGAAATTTTAACTAGCTAGCTAGCTAAAGCTAAAGAAAAACTACCTTCACAATTAGCAGAATGTGCCAACGACCCATCACAGTGTTTTAGTTACCAGGATTTTCTCCAGCTGATTGAAAGCTGCCCCTCCCACACCTAGTGCTGCACACTGCCAGTCAGCTGGCTGAAAGAAGCTTGCTGATCTGTTCTCTTGCTTCCAGGAGAGACACATCTAACTGTTTGGGAACGTTTACCGGTGGGGAGACTAAAGGAGGAGCCGGAGGGCGTTGCTATGGCGACAGTTTCCCTCCTGGACCGGGGCCTCCTCTGATAGGTGGAAGAGACAAAAGATAGAAATGAATTCAGCTTCACTTCTTTCAGCTAATTATTTCTCATTGAGTTTTTTGCGTTTAATTTGATACATTTATGAATATTTATAATTCTGCTCGTTTTACAAATAAACTTTCTGTTTATTTTTAAACAATGTTCTGGTTCTGCAGTGAAGAAGTTGAGAGAAAATCTGGAGAACTGTTGATCAGAACCAGCAGAAGCAGAAGCTTTCCCCGACGTGCCTCCTTTGGATGCAGCAGAGTGTCCTTCACTGCTGCTCCTCTTCCTCCCTGTCACGCCCTGATGCCGCTGCCGCCGTGCGCCCCCTGCTGGCCGCACCGAGAACTCACTGCAGGAGCAACATGAGGCTGCAGAGACACAAACAGCAGAACAAAGACAGCAGAGTGTTTGAGCAGCTGCTGCTCACCTGCAGCTGAGGAGGAGGAGGAGGATGAAGAGCCGGACGGAAAATGTTTTTCACGTGAGCCAAGCCGTCTCTGGTTTCATCCAGAACCTCGTTATCGGGTCAGGGTTCAGTAAATGATTCAGAGATGCTCCACATCTGGATGAACCTCACATTGACATAAAATGTAAAAATCTATACCATAAAATAGTTAATACATGAATACGTTCCTCCTGCGTTACACTCTATTTGTCACATTATTCAGAAATATGGCGAATCAAACAGATATTAGTTCCATATTATTAGTTCAGGGCTGCAACAAATAATTATTTTAATAACCAATTATTCTGACACATTCTGTAGATTTTTTATTTAACCTCAAATCTTTTCATGCAATCTTTGAAATACATTAATGATGCAAATAAACAAATAATTCAGTTCGTTTTTCAAGAAAATCATCGTTTGTTTTGCTTAAAATGCAACAGCAGCATTCCTTTAGTGAAGCTAAAACTAGTCGTCATAATTAGAAAATGTAAATATATAATGTTTGTATTTTAAACACTCCTCCTTTGTTATGCCCTGTTTCTCAAATTATTCATAGGTATTCAGAATAAAACAATTAATTTAAATGCACATTAATAAACAATTCTGTAAAAGATCCAGAATTAGTCAAAATTATATTTTTCATCTGTTGTCCCTGCAACGCTAAAAACAAACAAAGGTGACACAAAATTATTTAAATGACTTAGGTTCACAAATTTTGCAAATAAATACAAATAATAGAATCAATACAAACAATAAATACAAAACAATGAAACTACAACACCATCATAAAGGTAGTATATATTAGTTAATGGCAGCAACAAACTATTTTAGTAGTTGATTAATTCTGATGATTAATCACATAAAAGTGGCACATTCTGCATAGTTTTCATTTATTTTACAATATTAAAAAATATACAAATAAATAATTCAATTTCAGTTTCCTGAACGTTGAGCAGCTCTAAAAAAAACTGAAATTATTTAAACAGTTTTCAGAATCAAACACGTCTTAGCCTCTGAGCAGCGTTTTGCTTGTTTCTTCTGGAGATGTGCGATATATCGGGACTAACATCGGTATCGGACGATGTTTGAAACATATCGATAATAAAACTGGGTCGAGATGGACGACCGATTTATTTCTATTTCTAGCTGTTTGTGTTTTAGGGATGGGTTGGCCATGGGGTGTCAGTGTTGGACAACATGGCTGAATAACTTACCTTGATATAAACGTTTCATATCACTCAATATCAGTAATTATTGATTAGTTTGTTGTTTTAAATATCTGAAATCCTGCCAAACTGGTGGCATGATCTTTTCCCTTTTATCCAGTTTTCTCTCCATGTTTTTAAGCAATTTTGAGGAAACTTGAAACTGCTACTGCGCAAGTTACTGAGCAGGTTGTTGCTAGGCAACCAAAAACTAAGACACTGGACACCACTGCAGTTCTGTTGATCAGAACCAGCAGAAGCTTTCCGTGTCGTGCCTCCTCTGGATGCAGCAGAGTCCCGTTGTTCTCTGCCGCCCCCTGCTGGTGTCCCGTTGCTCTCTGCCGCCCCCTGCTGGTGTCCCGTTGCTCTCTGCCACCCCCTGCTGGTGTCCCGTTGCTCTCTGCCGCCCCCTGCTGGTGTCCTGTCTCCTGTTGTCCTTTTATGTGTCCAGCATTAATTTTAGAAGGTCAGATTTAGCAACTTGATCAGAACCAGAGAGGTGTTGGTGTTTTTACACACAGTAACCCGAGCCGCAGTAACCTGAGCCTCTTCCTGGGATTCAGTCCGGCCCAGTACAGCCCAGTCTGTGGGCTTCCCAGTCTCATGTGTAAGTTTCACTCTGTTTACTGAGAGGCGTCCAACCTGAACAGACCATACGGGTTGGGTCGGCGCACCATGACCCGCTACTGCAGCCTGTTCCGACGCCTGTTGCTGAGGAAGAGTAAAGAGGAAGAGGAGAATGAGGAGAAGGGCCATGTCCACAAGGAGAGCAGTCAGCAGGGTGAGTCCATCAGAGATGGGCCAGTTTGCCTCGTACCCGAAATAAACGCGCTGCAGCTGGGATGAACCAGAACCAGGTCCAGTTCAGACAGAGAGCTTCCAGAACCATCTGGGTCAACGCGCTCGGTGTAAACAAAGTCAGAACAGCCGAAGCTGATCCAGATGTTGGGAGCCGTTTGAGACTTTGTGCACCTGGCTGCATTGCTGTCTGATGCAAAGCAACCCTATGCAAAAGAAGAAAAGCATTCAAATCAACAGTGTGTGTGTGTGTGTGTGTGTGTGTGTGTGTGTGTGTGAACCGGGTTTTTATATCCTTGTGGGGACCCATCTCTGTCTACAATGAAGGCTGTGGGGGCCACTGCTGCTTGTGGGGACATTTTCTTGGTCCCCATGCAGGGAAATGCTGTTTTGGGTTGGAGGTTAGGGTAAGGGTTCAGAGTGTACGGTTAAAGGTCTAACAGGTGTTTTCTTTGATTATTATTATTATTATTATTATTATTATTATTACTATTATTTCATTTTCAATCAAAAACACAAAATGTTGAAGAAAGCAACAAAAAACAAAACTAATACAGAAATAGACAATAAACAATAATTAACATTTTTAATAACAAGCATGAATGCAACAAAAAAAATCTAATTTTAATTTCACTTTTAAGATGACAACACAGTGAAATTATTTCTTGGTGTATTTATTATTTTCTTAATATTTGTTTCTTGCTAAATTAAAATACAAAAAAATATTATATTTAAAACCTAAATTGTAAAACAAAAATGCTATTATTTTGTGTTTTTTAATTGATTTCCCCCCTTTCTTAAATAATTATCTATAAAATAAGACAAATAGAAGCAAGAGGGTCACATAAGTTTATACTTCTGCCTGTTTCTTTATCAAACATATAGTTATCTAAATGTGTATGAATGTGAATGTATTTGAAATGAGCTAATTCGAATCAATAATATAAATTTTTCTTTTGGTTCCATTTATATTTCCATACTTAACACAAAAACTAATATTTAATTTGATATTTTTAAGGTTCTTTTATTTCTGTTTTGCAGAATTATCTGGTTTATGAAGCATGATCTGGATTACTTTTGTTGTTAAAAACTATTTAGCATTAACAGAAATAGCATTTTTCTGCGAAACACTTCATAAGAGTGTGAATTTGTCTAAAAATATGCAGTGTAGTAGATACTGTAGTGCAGCAGCTCCTCTTCCTCCTCCTCTTCCTCCTTGCCTCCCTTCAGAGGCTTCTGGATTATAAATATCTGCGTCCGATCTGCTCTCAGGGTCCCACTCCTCTCATGTCACACATATCTCTTTACATATAAACAGACTTCCAGTGAGACTGAGTGGAAACTCGCGACTCAGGAAACTTTCCTGCGTTATTATTAAACTGGAATTGTTGGAGTCCAGGCTTCCACTGGAAACTAAAAGCAGAGACGTTAATCTGCAGCCTGTGATTTTCACTTCCAGCTTTAGCTCCTTTAACTCCCCTGATTAATCACGCATCGCTTGCACCACAAATAAACAGAGTGGATGATCAAACATGAATCACGCAGCTGAACTCTGACCTTTCAAGGTGACTTTCATCAACGATTTTTCAGGATTTCTTTTGTACTTTTGCTGCTTTTCTCTCAGTTTCAGTCCTTCTATCTCATCATTGGCAGGAATGTTTTTATTTTATTTTATCCACTTAATTCTACCAAAACAAAACAATTTTTAACCTCAGAACAGTGACACCTCAGCAAAAAAAACAAAAAAACATTTTAAATCGGATTATTAGCCTCTGTTGCTGTTAGCCAAACACAACTAGTTGTGTTTTCTTGATTTAAATTCATGAGAAAGTAGCTGTAATGATGCTAGCTCCAACAAAATGATTCCCAGATAGCCGTTAGCTACAAAAGGATAAGCTAACCTTGAGTTTGATCCATTTTAACTCATGGAGTAAATTCAATCTAGTTTTTAATGGAGGTGAATTTTGTTTTATTTGCCATGTATATGATATTTGTGTCAACAGTAAAGTCATAAAACTTTAACTTAGGCATGTTTGCTCATGTCTGTTGGAGATGTTTCTTAGGCCTGGCTCATCTTTTTTAAAGTTTATTAAAACACATGACCGGAGCATCTCGGTTGCATTTCCAGCTTTATGTATTTCTGTCAGAGCAGCTGTGCATTTCATCTGATCTATCAGGATCTCATGTTTACGGTTCAGGGTTTATATTGGGTAACTTCATAGTGAAGAAGCTCAGAAAACAAGGCTGGCGTCAAACTGAGTCATGTTGCGTTTAAAGACACTCTGTAACGTCAGGATATGCCAGGTTAAACCAAAGGTAGTGGTTCTGGAAAGCGATCGGGTCGCTGATGGCTTCCTGTGAGCGTGGAGGTTCAGAAGCTCTCTGGTTCTCAGGATCATGAATTTTACAGAGACTGAATCTGTTGAATTAAAGATTCAGCATCAAACATTCAGCAGCAGCTGTGCAGATGTTCACTGCACGTTTTCACATGATTGCACTAAATCATTCAGACGCAACCAGAAACACCATAATCACCTCTTTGTGGCAATGCTGGAGAGAAAATCAGCACTGAAAAACACAAAATTCTACCAGGTATTTGAAATAAAGCAAAATTACAATCATTGGGTAGCTTTTAGCAACCCAGTGATTCAACCCGCTGCTTCAAAGTGAGAAAAATGTGACATTTTTCTCACATTTTAATGTGAGAAAAATGTCTTACTACAAGTAAAATAATCTGCAAGTGGAACTAGAACTTTTTCATCAATATCAAGGAATTATTTACTTAAAACAAGCTCACATGTCTTACTTTAAAGTTAGGTTTGTCTTATTTCAAGTGGACTAAGATATAACTAAAATCTAGGAAAAAATCTTTGGTAAGATATTATGTTCCTGCATCTTCCTGCATAATTAGCTCAGATTTTTGAAGCTCTGGTTGTAAATATTATATCTGGCCAGGCTGTTTTAACATAAAATTGCTTTGGTCTGACAGCCTGTAATTACATTTTAGATACCTAAAAATAAGTTTTAGTTAGTCTCAGTTACATTTTGAGTATCCTGAATGATAATTTAATATTCTGACTAGTAGAATTAGAAATTATTATGTGTAATTGCCACTGGGCTGTTCATACAGTCGCCTGCAGAATTTTAGATTTCCTGAACAAAGTTGTCAGAAAATGCCAGAATGTGAAAAGCGGTCAGTAGGATGGGAAATGAGGACATGAACTTTGTAAAGTTAAACACAGACATGTGCTGCTGTAGCATATTAACAGACTGAAAATGCAGCATTTTAAAAAACATCTTTAATTTTATCATTAAAATTTCATAATGCTACGAACTGCAGAGTTGAGGTAAAAACTCACAAACTGACCTGCAGTCCCGGTGAACCACCAGCAGATGGCAGCATGCTTCCAGTGACATGACACCGAAGCTCTTCCGCTTCATTTTCACTTTTCTGTTAGTTTTAAATATTTATGTTTACATTCTGATTACCTTGAGAAGAACCCAGATCATAAAAAACCGCTGCTTCAAAGTTATGTAACTAAATCTTCTCTCTTATATTTCAAAGTAAAAGCCTTCCTAAAATGAGCGAACCTGAGGATAAACGCTGCGCTGCTCAGGCCCGGCCCAACCCAGCTGGGTCAGGTTTTATTCGTGCCGCAGCAGAAACTGGGGGAGTTTGATCCAAAAATATATTCCTGTTGTGAAACAAAGAGCGGCGGGACAATAGATGGAGTGGAGCTGCAGCTACTGAGCAGCGGGTGTTTGGTTTGGATCATCATGACTCAGAACCAGAGCTTCTCTCTGTCAATCACGGTTCGTGTTCTCGGAAAATATGTCCAGTTTTAAACGTTCAACTTGCATTTTTGTTAATTGTTTGTTAAAAGTTCTTATTTTTGGGACCAGACTGAAGTTTTACCAAACAGCAAATAAAAAAATCTATCTGAACCGGAACCAGATTTGTTGGTTCTGGTGAAATAAATCTGTAATTAAACATTCAGCTGCAGCTGAATGTTTTATCAGAGTTTCACCAGAGTTCATTCTGTTTCCCTCTTGATGGTCCAGTCGACCCAGTTCTACTGGATCCAGAACATCTGCTCCACCTCCAGCTGCTGTGGCTCTGAGTCAAACCAACCTGTTCCCCTCCTGGCCTGTGGGGGCGCTGCACCAAGAACCACTGAAGGAAACGACACAAAAACGTCTGAAGACGCTGAGAGCAACTTCCTTCTTCACCAGATGGAAACAAGATGGAGGCGTCAGATTTTAGTGTTGGAGGATTTCTCTTTAGGCTAAAGACCAGGAGACATTTCTGCTGCTAGTGCTAGGCTAGCACGTTAGCTTTGGTTGCTTTTACCCAGAATGCCCTGCGCTGTAGTCCACTTCCAGCTTTTGGAGAGGTCTCTCCAGTCCGCTTGGCTTTCACATTCAAACTGAACCAGAGATCACTTCAACTGAACCCAGACCGAGGTTTGGAAGACCAGAGGTCAGAGGTCAGAAGTCAGTTAGCGTTCACACCTCACCAACCGAATCGGACTTTATAGGCAAATGGACTGGAGTCGGGTTAAAGCGACTAAACTGGGCTGGCGGGAACGCAGCCTGAGTCTGAATTTGATCCACAATTTAGCTTTAATTCAGGAGAAGTTTGGTCAGATTTGAGCTGAAATTCAAATTAACCCAGAACTCAGCAGAACCGAGCCGGAACCAGACAGGAGAGGTGAAGCTCAGACACAACTGGGACGTGAATTCAGATGAAATCCAGAGAGAATTCAGACCAAGGAAAATCAAAAGTGGAGATCAGAACTCCTTCAGAACCAGAGCGTGTGTGTGTGTGTCTCTGTGTGTGTGTTCAGAGTACTGGTACCACTCAGAGCCCGGCGCTCTCCTGGTTCTGTCATCATTCCAGTGTCCTGATGACATTCTGCTGTCCTCTGATGTGGCATTTAGTTTATTGATCCGGAAACATATCTGAAAACAGAACTCACACACACAGACACACACACACATGCAGATACACACACACGCAGACACACACACACACAGAGACACACACACACACACACACTCTGCTTATTCGGCTCCGTTGGATCTTCTGTTCTTCAGTCTCAGATATGTGAAGTTATCGGACCGTTTATCAGCAGAACCAGAACCAGTTGCAGACTCCTCCAGTCAGACCTCCATACTGGTTAAACTGGGCAGGTAGCCTCGCTGACCACCACCATCATCATCATCACCTGCTGCTCATCACGGATGATGAAGATGGCTCCTCTTCCTCCTCTGGGTCCCTGAGCGCAGGTACCAGGACACAAATACTCGTCAGTAATTACAGAACCTGACCTGGTTCCGCTCGGCAGGCCTACATTCAGCGTGACGGTGCGTTCACTGACGCCTCGTTGTGGCTCAGCAGGTCACATGACCCAGCCAGGGGCTCCCATTGGTCCAGAATGGATCAGAAGTAAATACGGATCCACTTAGATCATTTCCCCCTCAGTAAAAACATCCACACAGAAAACAGTTTCACACCAGGGAGAAAACCTTTTTTTTCTATGCTCTTAAAATCCAAGATGCTTATCTTAGTTGGGCTATTTTAGCTCTGCGTGGGACTGATTGGCTCATTTTAGCTGCTATTTTTTTTTTTATTCAAAGCTTAAATTCTCCTAGTTTAGCTTAGCTTATCATGTCTTTGCTTGACTCGCTTTGATTATCTTGCGTTAACACAGCTTAGTTTAGCTTGCCTTAGTTTATCTTAGCTCAGTTTAGCTAATCTTAGGCTATCTTGGCTTTCGCTAGCTAGGCTTATGTTAGCAGGGCTTATTTTAAGTTAGATTAGCCAGTTTGATTAGTCTGAGATTAATTTATCTTAGTTTAATTTAGCTTAGCTTACCACAGCTTAGTTTAGCTTAGCTTACCACAGCTTAATTTAGCTTATCCTAATTAGATTTTTTAAATCGATCTTGAGCTTAATTTAGTTAGCTTGTCTAAGCTAACTAAATTAAGCTAAATTAATTTAGTTTAGTTAATTTAGCTTAAGCTAATTTAGTATATAATGTGCATGGTTCATAAGCTGGGGTCATTCCCAATGAAGACATGAGGATCCACCGTACAACCATTATTTCATTGTTTGTTTATCCTCAAAACTGACTTCAGTCCCAAAGAGTGATAAGCTGGTCATCAATGAACAAATGGCCCCATTCCAAGGCAGGCACAGACTGAAGCAATACCTGCCAAACCCAAAAATATGGGTCTGGAGGGAACTTTGCATGACTGGAGTAGATGGTGATCCTTACAACCTACACAGGGCGAGCCGTACCACCACCAAATCTACCAGATATGGGAGCTGATGGAAATGTTGTCCTTTGCTTGGCTCAAATTCTAACAAAAAATCAGATCTACAAACTCTTATAAAAAAAAGAACCTGCAGCCCTAAGTCCTGTCACTGATGTGAATTTGGTCGCTACACCCATAGATAATCAGATAAACAGATGGTGATTCCCAGGTACACCAATAATCAGGTGCCAAAAATGTGATACACAGTTTTTTTCACATCAGCAAGCAATTCCTTCCTGGTGTTTAACATATAATGGGGAAAAAGACTGATTTCAACATCCTTAGTGATTCTAACTCTGCCAAGCATACACATGTACAAACACACAAATGCTCGTTTTAGTAATTTGTGCAAATGTACCATTCATTTATGAAAGTTAGTTGTTTATTTTATATTTGGTGAGTTGGAACCATGTCTGATTTATTTTTGTCCAAAAAAAAGTTTTTTATGAATATAGTTTTTGTTTGATTTGTATTTCATTTCTCATAATCACTGTAGAAAACTTGCCGTTTTAGACCCCTTGTAGCGCAATGTTGCCCTGAGGCAACAAACCCAAATCTGGTTCCGGGAGGTGTCAGGGTCCGATTTTATGATTGATATGTAATTAGGGACCAACAAGCTCCCAAAGAATGCAGGAAAATATTTTTTCCCCAAAAAAACAAAAAGTCATGCCATAGAGGGTTAAGAAATTTTAGCTTTGTCCATTTTATTTTATCTTATTTTATTTGTCTAAGGCTGACTTGTATCATGTTTTGTCTTTGCTAAACATAGTTTATCTTAAAGTATCATAACTAAATTAACTTAGCTTTATATTAGCTTAGCTTTTTCAACATAGTTTTCGTAACTCGACTATGTTCTCGCTAACTTTATTTTTTAAAGCTTTGCTGTCACAGTCAGGAATCTGAGTGAAAATCATCTAAATCCCTAATGAAATCGATTTAAACCTTCAGAAATCCGGGAGATGAACGTTAAAGGGAACTGCGTTTCCTCCAGAACTCTGGACCGCCTGACAAAATCACTGTGTCTTTTCCCTGCTAAATTTTCTGACCCTGAAACGCTCCTGGGATCAGGAGGACGGCGTGTCGGTGACTCATCTGATAATTGGGTTGTGTAACGAGCTCTTCGCTGATAATTGGGCGTCCACTCACATAGATTCCTCACCTCCTCTTCCTCAACTTCAGCAGCCATTAGGCGGATGGTAGATTTAGCTCTTCATGGTTCGCGTTAGCCTGATGTAAAGTAGCAGGAATGGATCCCGGATTTGGTTGTTGCGCCCTGAGGCGCCGCCGACTCTGAGATCAGATGATCATCAGGATCCAGGCGGAGCAGCAGATCAGGTTTTAGCTGCTGGGTCCCCGAGTTCACGCTGCATTCTGCTTTCCCCGCTGGTTATCGATAGCGGTTAGCTTACTTAGCTTCCAGTAAGTTAATTTATTGGGATAAATTATAAAGCGCTAATGTACTTTGCTTTTTGTAAACTTTCAGTTGATTAAAGTTCAACATCTGTGTTGAAGTTTTGGTGTAACGACCGGTAATAATTCTTTAAGTAGTTAGGCTTTTGTATTCATACTTTTATTTTGAAGTGGTGAAGACTTCCATTTCCTCTCCTCACTTTCCCTCTTTTCTTTCTCCAATAACTTTATTTAACACAGGAGACCTACAGGAACAAAATCAACATGGACAGTAGAGAATTAGATATAAACATAAATATAATATTTAAAGCTGTTATATAACATGTAGATTAAAATGTCATAATTAAATTGGTGCACTTTAACGTGCATAATGCGTTAGCATTAGCTTCTGCTAAATACCGTGTTGGTGTTTCATGTAGTGCTTTAGCATTAGCATTTATGATTTGTGTTTCAGGGTAGCGCAGCTAACGTTTTAGCCAGCTGTGTCCACCACTGGCTTCTTATATTTAACTATAAATAGTAAAACAATAATGGATTTTTTTAATTATAGATTTAATAACACCAGTTTTTATTTGATTTTTGTTTTATTTTGCTATTTCTCTTCATCAGGATGAAAGCTCGCTGCCTTTTCTGCATAATTTTATAGAGTAAAATTCAAACTTAAAATGAGAGGAAAGCTGGTGGAAATTTATCAAATGTTAAAGTTTTTTTTTCTAAAGTTTTTGTAATATTAGCAGCTTGAAACGAGTTTTCTCATTCAACATCAAATTTTAAAACTGTGTTCCTCTTCAGTGAGGTGAAACGAAGCTGCTTGTTCCCAAACATCAGAGCTCTTATCTTCTGTCTCCACTTTAATGGCATCAACTTCCTGTCGTTTAAATTATTCCTGCCGTTTGGACGGGCGATCCGAGGTTTCCCGCTCCGACTGGATTTTAACGTCAGGTGGGACTGAGGAAGAGGAGCGTGAACGCAGCATCAGGATGAAGGTGGAGTGGTCCGATGTGGGAGCAACATGAAACATCAGGCGGAATATTTTTAGGAGCTTCTTCCACACCTCTTCCTCCTCCTCCTCCTCCATCCCTCCATCACTCCGTCTCTCGCCGGCGAGCGCTGACGGCGGCTCGCTGCTTCCTCTCCCTCTCTGCTGCTCTTCACAAGCAGCAGAGGAAGAGGAGGCAGGAGGAAGACGCCTCTCCGTTTGCTCTCTCAGCTTCTGGATCAGATTCTCCTGATTCCGGGTTTCAGGATCGGATTCCTCCAGAGAATTTAGGCAAAGTGCTGAAGAGCTGCAGCTGGAGCGACCCGTTCAGGCGGTTCTGAAATCAAGCGGATTTTTCTCCTGGTTATTTCAGAGTCAATGTTGTGCAGATGTTTCTATCCTGCTGTGACGGGAGGAAAACCAGCTGGAACTGATCAAACAGTGTTGTCTAAGTGGGTCAGAACCGGACCTGTACCATGTGAAGCTGAACTCCTACAAACTCTGCCGGATCAGCCAGAACCCTTCGCACGGTGAGGACGGGAATGCGGCTGCAGCTGGACCTGAAGGATCATTGTTGAGTCTGATCATGGGTCAGCCCCGTTGCCATTAAACCCGGTTCTCCTGGGGGTCATGCGGTCCAACCCGGACTGAAGACAGATCCAGACCCAGAGGGATCCGGCTCCTCGGGGAGATGGCGGCGGCCATCGCCAGCTCCCTGATCCGACAGAAGCGCCAAGCACGAGAGTCCAACAGCGAGAAGGTCACCACCAACAAGAAGCGCTCCAGCCCCAGCAAAGACCCGCGCTCTCTCTGCGAGAGACACATCTTCAGCGTCTTCAGCAAGGTCCGATTCTGCAGCGGGAAGAAGCGGCCGGTTCGCCGGAAACCAGGTGGGCGCTCCCCAGCATCTATGAACGTTCTCTCAAGTTTTTACCGTCTGTAGATGAATCTGGGATGAACTAGTCTGACGTTTGGTGGCCTGTTGGTGTTTTCTTGGTATTTCTGTCTTTTACCTTTTGGGTTTCTTGGGGGCATCGACTCCCTGGCAACGGCTCATCAGACGATGGCTGGAGGATTCATACGTTGATACGAGAACAAGTGAAGATAAGTGAAAGGCTGGTCGTTCAGGTGTTTACTGTTTTAGATGCGTTAAATTAATAAGGTTTGGATCATTTCTCATCATTATCTTGTGTTCCTAATGAAGCAGAATGCTAAAAGCCTGACCACTATCCCTTTTTAGCTAGCACCCAGAACAAAGATGGAAGCTAAACTGATCCAAATACTCAGACTACTCTCCTTCAACCACCTTCAGGAGTTTAAACCAGAGAACATGATGTTCTCATCCATGAGTCCAGTATCAAGTCATCTGGCCTGAAACTCTGATCCATCTGCTCTGACCCACCAGCATTCATCCGCTTATGTATTTCCAGACTTGAGGAACAACTGGACAATCCTTAACCCTGATGGGTCCCATCACCAAAAACACTAAATCACTCAACAACTTGAAGGTTTCCGCCTCGTTCCTCCATAACTCCTGGAACTAAAGGATCATGGAGTCCATGTTCCTCTTGTCTCCTCAGATTAACTGGATTTACTTCGTCTAAAAAGCTAGCTGCGGTAACCCTAAAGCATTAGTCATTAGTTCTGTTACACAAAAGCACAATAACGACATGATATTTAGCAGACGCTAATGCTAAAGCACTATATGAACATATTTTAGTGGAAGCTAATTTGTAAAATGAATAGAGGGAATTTAGTGCGCTAAACATTTTAAAAGTTGGCTAAATCACTAAATGATAAATTAGCTCTGTTATTCGCACATTAGCGGGAGCGTTTCACCCATCATGCAGTTCTGGTACCCGTCCGTCTAAAGATGAATGCTACCACCCAACCCAGAAGGAAAATGTTCGTTTTATCTCCTCTGAAGGGAAAACTACTGATGTTGGCGTATTAAATAAATAAAGCTGCTGGCAGGCGGATCGTCAGCAAAACTTAAAAACAGCCAGTAGTATTGCATAACTTTCTTCTTCTGTGGTAAATATTTGATGAGGCTGATTCCAGCTTCGGTTTCCCACTGGAGGCTCAGAAAATCCTTTTAGCATTATTAGCGTTCGGGTCTGAAAGAGGCTGCGTTCTGCTGCAGAACCCGGTTTGGTTCGGACTTTGTGGTTCCGCCCCTTTGGGTTCTGAGCGGTTTACTGCGTTTCCACGTCTGAGCAACGGCGCCGCTTTCTGCAGTCCGGAGACCCGGTCAGCAGGCCAACCGGGTCCCTGCAGTCCGGAGACCCGGTCAGCAGGCCAACCGGGTCCCTGCAGTCCGGAGACCCGGTCAGCAGGCCAACCGGGTCCCTGTAGTCCGGAGACCCGGTCAGCAGGCCGACAGACCGGGTCCCTGTAGTCCGGAGACCCGGTCAGCAGGCCAACCGGGTCCCTGTAGTCCGGAGACCCGGTCAGCAGGCCAACCGGGTCTCTGTAGTCCGGAGACCCGGTCAGCAGGCCGACAGACCGGGTCCCTGTAGTCCGGAGACCCGGTCAGCAGGCCGACAGACCGGGTCCCTGTAGTCCGGAGACCCGGTCAGCAGGCCAACCGGGTCTCTGTAGTCCGGAGACCCGGTCAGCAGGCCGACAGACCGGGTCCCTGCAGTCCGGAGACCCGGTCAGCAGGCCAACCGGGTCCCTGCAGTCCGGAGACCCGGTCAGCAGGCCAACCGGGTCCCTGCAGTCCGGAGACCCGGTCAGCAGGCCAACCGGGTCCCTGCAGTCCGGAGACCCGGTCAGCAGGCCAACCGGGTCCCTGCAGTCCGGAGACCCGGTCAGCAGGCCAACCGGGTCCCTGTAGTCCGGAGACCCGGTCAGCAGGCCAACCGGGTCCCTGCAGTCATGAGACCCGGTCAGCAGGCCAACCGGGTCCCTGTAGTCCGGAGACCCGGTCGGCAGTCTGACTTCTGAGAGCCAAACTGCTGAGCCGAGGGTTTCTGACTGCATGAGAGGTGAGAACAAAAAATGTTTGGATTAAAATGAAATACTTTTCAGAGCCTGATAATAACTAATTGTTCATTTGTACAAACGGCTGCTTCCACCATTTTCCATTCAGTCACCTGATTATAAATTAGCAAGAATATTATTTTATTGTTTTAACCCGTGTATGTCGAAATGGAGACCAGCCGACCCCACACACATAAAACCTGTATCATTTTCCATAGACCTCTACATTTGTGGCAAGCCGTTTTAACATAAATTCGGTTTTACCGCTCTTATATTCCAGATATCTCAAATTGTTTTGTGACTAGACGTTTTAGCGATTTAAAGTATCTCTAATTACATTCCGACTAGTCAGAATGACATTACTGATATCTTGAATTAGTATTCTGCTTAGTCAAAACGTCCCTGACTTGCGTAGCAATTTGAAAGTTTAATAAAACAATGAAAAATAGAGAAAACGAAAAAAGATGTTTGAAAATGAGCCACTTTCATGTTGAAAATGGTTTGACTAAAGCTGCTTTTAAGTGCATTCGGTTCGTTGGAAATGAATAAACAGGAAGTTCTTTGCAGATGTCAGAAGCAGTCTTACAGTTTATGAAGTTTTTCTATCTCCGCATTTCCAACATTGTCGAGCTCTTTCTAATTTGTGGCATTTACTGACAATTTTGTGCAGGAAACATAAAATCCTGCAGGCAACTGTATGGACACCTCAAAGGTGCTTCCATGTCATTCTTAATTCAGATATCTAAAATTGTAATTTTGACTAGTCATAATTGTGTTGAAGATATCTTAAATCGTAATTACGGATATGTGTCCCGTCAAATGACAGATCCAGTGACGTCATTTGAGACATCTTGAAAGGAATTTTGACTAGCCAAACTGTAATTGAAGATATCTTGAATTATTATTTTTACTAGTCAGAATGTAAATACAGATATCTTAAATTACCATTCTGGATAGTCAAAATGTAGTTTTGTCTAGTCAAAATGCATTTTTAGATATCTGGAATGTAATTTTGGATAGTCAGACGAAACCGAATTTATGTTACAATGGCTTGCCATACTACGTTTGCCTCAGTCCTCGCATGCACAAGGGTTAAGTCTCAAAACACGTTCAGTTAATCAACTGCTGTAAACAGGTTTCTAGACCAGAAGACGCTCCGTCAGACTCCATGGTCTCTCTGCTGAGTCATGCTTTTATAAGTTCGCACTGAGCATGTGCAGCCGAGCTAGCAGGTGGCTTTTATACTCGACGGGAAAGTTGGTTCAGCTTTCTGTGAAAAGGCAGCGTTCAGAGAGCGATCACATTAAACCGAACCAGGCAAACCTGCTAAAGATCACCAACCAGACCATCAATTTTGAGTGAAAGGTGGCTAACGGTGCGCTAGCTAGGCTAATGGACGGCGAGATTACCAATCGCACACTCAGCTATAAACCCAACCAGCCGCCATTTTCTTTTTGATGGTCAGAAACTTCAAAATGGAGACAACAGATAATCACCAAGATGTGATGGATGAATGGATGAACAGTTGGATGAATGGTTGAATGCATTTGGGTTAGTAAGAGTTTTCTCTCAGTTTGCTGCAGCATCTAGTCGTTGTACGTCTAGGGCAGTGGTTCTTAACCTGGGTTCGATCGAACCCCAGGGGTTCAGTGAGTCGGTCTCAAGGGGTTCGGCGGAGCCTCTGCCGGAGGTAAAGACACACTGTGTAAAGTCGTGATGACGCCCCGCTTTGCCATCACTTGCTGCAGAGGATCACGTTACATTGCTGAGCCAATCAGAGCTGCTGCAGAGGAGCACGTTACATTGCTGAGCCAATCAGAGCTGCGGAGGAGCACTGATTGGAGGAGCTCCACTCTCAGCATGGATTTGAACTTCTGTCTTTAATTACTTCAGTAAAGCTCACCTTTTTTACCAAATTCTATAGTCTAAATCTGCTCCTTAGTTACATCTTTTCGGGGTTGGTACTGCCTCTAGTGGCTCGGGGGTGGTGATACAACAACTAATATAATTACATTAATAAATCAGAATACCGCAAATTATTTTCTGTTCCGGGGGGAGGGTTCGGTGAATGCGCATATGAAACTGGGGG
This sequence comes from Poecilia mexicana, assembly GCF_051168715.1. Lineage (NCBI taxonomy): Eukaryota > Metazoa > Chordata > Actinopteri > Cyprinodontiformes > Poeciliidae > Poecilia > Poecilia mexicana. The sequence continues at coordinate 5,472,935 of NW_028263382.1, read as the reverse complement.
GTTCGGTACCTCCAAAAAAGGTTAAGAACCACTGGTCTAGGGGAAACCGCTCCTCCAGTAAAGCGTGCTCTGATTGGTCAGCCCGCAGCGCGTCGGGAGGTTCTGGTCCGGTTCTGAGCGTCGCCCTCAGTCAGCTCCATGTCGCCTCGCCTTGTGATGAGGTGTTTATTCTTCTTCTTCTCTCTGCAGCTGCAGAAGTTAGGAAGTGTGAAATCCGTCTAAATTTAGCGGCGCGGGGAGAAAACGCCTCTGGATGAGCTGATGCTAATCAGCGTGAGCAGCTAGCAGATGATTCATGTCAGGAAACAGAAACATGATCTGCTAACATCAGGGCAGATCTGCCAACACCACAAACAAGCTGCAGAGGAACACATGAAAAGGTCAAAGGTCATTTAGCCCTGAACTCATCCTGTAGTCTAGCAGGAGGAACATTTTCTTCCTGTTTTCATCCTCAAATCAAACATCAGATGGAGTCAAACAAAATTCCTGTTTCACTCTTTGCTCTCCGGATGAAAGACAAAAGTTGCTCTGACTTCCTCAGCTTTCAGGCTTCTGTTGTTTCATGGAGAGGCTAATGAAACCTCTAACCAGTCAGCTAAAGAAGCAGCTAACGAAGCAGCTAACACAGCAACCAATCAGCTAACGAAGCAGCCTTGTCTGGAGGTTAGCGGCTGCTCCACATTCATCTCTGTGTCTCCTGGTCTATTTGAGGCCTCCTGGCCCACATTGTCTCCTGCTCCTCCTCAGACGGTCCAGCAGGGACGCGGTCCAACTGGACCATCAGGGGAGCCTCGGTCCGCTCACAGATCAGAGACGGAGCAGCGTGAGCAGGATGGAACCTCCTTACACTGGTTGAGATTTTACTGGGAGGACTTTATTTTATTTATTTATTTTTTTAAATTTTTTTTTGCATTTTCACTAATTACTAATTTTGCTAACTTTGAAAAAGTTTAGCTTACATAGTTTTCACTAACTTAATTTTTCCAGATAGATTCTAAAGGTCAAATTAACTTTGAGGAGAATGAAGTTTGAGATCTATGGTGCAGTTTTGGTTATTGACTTCAACGATTTCTTCAAGTAGTTGGACGTTTATACTCATGCTCTTATTTTGAAGTTTGTTTATGCAGCAGTTTTGTTTCTGCTCTTTTTTTCCCCAAGAGACTTTGTTAAGATGGCAGAAGTTGTACAACAAACAATGAAATATACAGAAGAATACAACACTAACATGAACAAACAACCACAGATGTCAAATCAACAAATATGGAAAAATTCACATTTATGAATTGATGTGAGAGCATAATCATGTTTTCCTTGTGACAACATGGTTACATTTAGCGTTAGCTTCCACTAAATACCATGATGATACAATGTGTTAGCTGAACTAATGTTTATGATTAGTGCTTTAAGGTTAGCACCGCTAACTTTTAGTTAGCGGTGCTAACCACTGTGTTTTTTGATTCTTCTTAGATACTAACCTTTAACTGAAGCGTGTCGTTAAGCTGCTGTTAAAATGCCGTCTCCACAGTGACACACGGTGGGGGAAGCATCATGCTGTGGGACAGGGAAGCTGCCTCATCTGTTCTCAGATTCCCAGAAACATTCAATTGTTTTAACCCCTCATACTTCATTTTCTTTGATCAATCAAGAAGTTGTGGGATAAAACGTCGCTGCAGATTCCTGCAACGTTCTGCTGATTCATTTGGAGCCATTTTTACCTCCTTGCTAATGCTAGCTTTAGCTAAAGGACCTCAGAGGTTCAGTTCAGGCCCATGATAACTGATGTCAGCTATGAACTCCAGAAGACTCAGTTTGTTTTTTCGCTGAATTGTGCCGCATGTGCTCTATGCACCAAAGGATCTCAGAGTTTGGATCCGAAGAAAATCACTAAAGAGGCAACACCATGTAAAATCATCATGTTATATTTATTACTCCTTCATCAAAAACAAACCTGGAGTGCTGCTTTGATTCTTTCATGTTAGAGAAATCCTTATATCTCCATGGCAACCATTCAGCTGCAAAACACCTGATTGTGCTATGGAACGGCACTGTGTGCCTGGAAAACACATAAAGAGCTTCAGGTGTGGATTAAGACTTGAGAAAAGTCTGGCTGCTTGATGATGGTTGGATCAGAAGATCAGGTGGTAGTGAAGGAAAGGAAAGCTGCAATAAGACCTCCAGCTGAGGATTTAAGTGTGTAGCAGACCAGGTGAGGAAGCAGAAGAGGAAGCAGGAGAGGAAACAGGTGAGGAAGCAGGAGAGGAAGCAGGAGAGGAAGCAGGTGAGGAAGCAGGTGAGGAAGCAGGTGAGGAAGCAGGAGAGGAAGCAGGAGAGGAAGCAGGTGAGGAAGCAGGAGAGGAAGCAGGAGAGGAAGCAGGTGAGGAAGCAGGTGAGGAAGCAGGAGAGGAAGCAGGTGAGGAAGCAGGAGAGGAAACAGAAGAGGAAGCAGGTGAGGAAGCAGGAGAGGAAACAGAAGAGGAAGCAGGAGAGGAAGCAGGAGAGGAAGCAGTCGCCGGTCTGACCTGGTGTTTGTGTGTTTGTGTTGCAGAGCCGCAGCTGAAAGGCATCGTGACGCGTCTCCACAGTGAGCAGGGCTTCTTCCTGCAGATGCTGCCCGATGGGACCATCAGTGGCTGCAAAGACGAGAACAGCGACTACAGTAAGCTTCAGGCTGCGACCTGCTGAAACACCGGAATATATCTGAAACACCTGTGATCTGCGGCTCCGAGCCACAGATCACAGGAAGCTGATCTCCAGGATGTTTCCAGCCGCGTTCCTGCTGCAGATCAGAGCTGCTGCTGGAAACCAGATGAAAAGGAGGACACGGAGACGAAGAGGAGGAGATGTTTTGGTTTTCTCTCAGATCATCTGAGTTAAATAAAGGAGGATTAGCAGCAGCATTGCCACAGGCCTCTTCCTCCTCCTCCTCCTCATCCTCCTCACCCACACGCCAGCTCTCAGTCTCCCAGGATTAAATCACCTCCCATCACTCGGTCCCTCGCTCTTTTCTTCTGTTTCTCTGCATTTTTCAGCTGCAGGCGAGCTGCAGAAGCAGAGGCAGCGCAAGTCTTATTTAACTCATGTGCAGGATGGATTTGTGTTCATGTCTCTGAACGTGTTTGTCTCTGAACGTGTTCCTGTCTCTGAACGAGTTCCTGTCTCTGAACGTGTTCGTGTCTCTGAACATGTTTCTGTCTCTGAACATGTTCGTGTCTCTGAACGAGTTCCTGTCTCTGAAAGTGTTTGTGTCTCTCAACGTGTTCCTGTCTCTGAAAGTGTTCGAGTCTCTCAACGTGTTCCTGTCTCTGAACATGTTTCTGTCTCTGAACATGTTTCTGTCTCTGAACATGTTTCTGTCTCGTCCTGCAGCTCTGTTCAACCTGATCCCCGTGGGGCTGAGGGTGGTGGCCATCCAGGGTGTGAAGGCCGCGCTCTATGTGGGCATGAACGCCGAGGGCTTCCTCTACACATCTGTAAGACTCTTCAACAATGCCATGTTTTCATTATGCTGGAAAAATTCAGACTAGGTAAAGGATTAAGGAGTAGGGGAGCCATTTCTAAATTACACAGTCAAAAATTAGCAATAATTTGGGTTATTTAGCCTAAAGTAAGAGGGAAAATGGCTAATTTTTTCAATGGCATTCATTCATATTCATTCATTCATAAATGTTACAGTTTGAAACTAGATATGTAAGAAGCTAAATATTTTGTTAACGAACTTGCTAAATATTTAACATCTAAGATAAATAATTTGCTAAACATTGAGTTAGCGAGATTAATATAGAGCCTGAAATTGAATTTTTAGCTAGCTAGATACATATTTAGATTCAAATTAAGTATTGAATTATTTAGCAAAATTGTAAGCTAAATATTTAGTTGGCTAACTAAATACTTACCCCATATCTAAATCTTTAGCTAAACATTAAACATCTAATTAAATATTCAGGTATATATATATATATAAAAAAATTCCCCTCTCACCCTCCGTGGGTGGTCTCTTTCATCCTCTGAGCTCGGGTCCTCTACCAGAGGCCTGGGAGCTTGAGGGTTCTGCGCAGTATCTTGGCTGTGCCTAGAACTGCACATTTCTGGACTGAGATGTCTGATGTTGTTCCTGGGATCTGTTTGAGCCACTGCTCCAGTTTGGGGGTGACTGCCCCGAGGGCCCCGATGACCACAGGCACCACTGTGGTCTTCACCTTCCAGGCCTTCTCCAGTTCCTCTCT